>NW_026693895.1:1200000-1800000 GCF_021218885.2 Marmota monax | reverse complement strand
TCTTTACAGGTTTCTCTGGGTGGGGGGGAAGCATAGAATGGCTGGTATCTCGGAGAATTGGGAAAGAGAGCTGTTGTCACTGCAGAATGTGATGATGGAGAGTGATTACGGGTTTCTGTGGAGTCCCTGACCAGCTTTCCTCCCTCTCCCTATATGGGCCCAGCCCTGCGGGCAAGCAGGGCCACAGCAGGACGACTTACATGTAGTATTTCGCCATGGGGAGGGAGCACATCCTGTAATCAGGGGTGTCTGGTCCTCACTGGGGGAGAGAGAGAGGGGCTGTTAGAGAGGGAGGGGCAGCAGGCAGGGGCATGCATCCAGGGCACAGAGTCACCTGCAACAGGCTGCAAAAGCCACCTAGCTCTAACCAGCCTACTGGAATCCAGCAGCGCCCCAGCCCAGCCCATCCAGCTTCAGGGAGCTCTGTGTCTTCCTCACTGGGGATCAGGAGGAGCCAGCAGGACTGTGAGCCTGGAGGGGGTGTGTGCCTGTGCATGTGCACGTGTGCGTGCGCGCGCCTGCATGCGCTCACTTGTGCCCATCTCTGGTGCTAGCTCTGGGAAACTGGAAGACAGGTCCCCCAAATAACTTATCAGGACGCTTCCTGGCTGAGAGGGGCTGTGTGATTGAGCCCCACAGCTGGAGATGAACCGGAAGCAGATCCTGTCCCAATTCCCAGCCTGGAGGTCACCACATTCCTGTCCCCTGACCTAGCAAGGGCTTCCATGTCCCAGAGCCCGAGCGCAGAGGGAAGAGCAGCATCGCTAGGAGGCCTCTCCAGCCACCGTCCAGGCAGGGGCTTCCTGCAGGGCTAGGCACACCCTTCCTAGGGACACCTGTTGCTCTGCGGGGCCTTAAAGGAGCCCACCCCCCTGTCCTGGTGTGCTCGCTGTGGAAAACGGGTCAGCCCTCAGAGTCAGAGGCTCCTGCAAAGAGACTGTCCCTATGCAAGCCCGGTGTAAAGCTTCACAGGACCCTGCTCCTTCCTCAGGGGGGTCATCCTATCCCAGAGTGCCGCCAGGAAATGACCACCCTGCAGAGAGGCCAGCCCAGACTCGGGCATGGAAAGCAGCCAACCGTGAGAATGGCTAGGGCTGCTGTTGGCCAGGGGCGTCTGTGGAGTCCCTGACCAGCCTTCCTCCCTCTCCCCATGTGGGCCCGGCCAAGTGAGAAGGGAGGAGAGAAGAAACACGTGAGAACACAGGAAAGAAGCCCGGAGGGCCACCAGAAGGAGCAGGGCTAGAGGGGCAGGGTGCTACCCTGGGCATTGGGGCGGCAGGCGAGGGGATCGGCTGGAGCAGAGGGCTCGAGCCCCATGGCCTGGGAGCTGAAGAAGTAGGGCCGAAACCAAGGTGTCCTTGGGTCCTGGATCTGCCCCTGTCCCCTTGGACAGGTCACTTTGGATCCCTGGGCCTTGAAGCAAGAGTTTGGGGGTTGATGGACGTGAAGGAGAGCAGGGTAAGGGTGCAGATGCCGGCTGGACACGGGCATTAGGGTCATCCCACAGCTCTGAGGTGGCATGAGTTCTCCTTGGTCTAAATAAAATGACAGATTGCCCAAATGTCCAGTTATAACGATGCACACTGCATCACTTTTTATAATATGATGAAGATGGGAAAAGCCTAAGTGTTCTCAACGAACCTAACAGGCGATTGGTTAAAAAAAAATATTATGGCAATTACAGAAAAGAAGACGTATGTGTACACTGAAGATGACATCATCGATGAAGGTTTAGAACGTGAAATTTTCAAATACACCTGGGAAATGCGCAGGTTATGAATAATACGTACATGACAGCCCGTCCACACACATACAGAGATGCACACGTGTTAATAAAGACAGCTAGTGTTTTTATAACACTTGTCTATGACCGATAGGATTATAAGTGACTTTTTAATACCTTTCAACATTTTTCCTACAATAACCCCAAATTTTCTTTGTAATATAAAGTGTTTTTTTTTTTAAATTAAAAAAAAAAGTGTTCAGTCAAAAATCATTGGCTCCCAAACATGCTTGACCACCTGGATCACCTGGGGGATATTTTTTTTTTTTTTTTGGTACTGGGGACTTAACTCAGGGGCACTTAACCACTGAGCCACATCTCCAGTCCTTTTTTATATTTTGTTTTGAGACAGGATCTTGCTGAGTTGCTTAGGGCCTCACTAAGGCTGGCTTTGAACCTGCCATCCTCCTACCTCAGCCTCCTGAGCAGCTGGGATTACAGGTGAGCGACACAGCACCTAGCACCTGGGGACTCTGATGGACATTATTTCGGGGGCTGAGGGTACTGACTGAGTGAGGCCTGAGGCGGTTCAATGATGGCCAGCCTTGGGCCTCGGTGTGCCAGCTCCGTCCTTCCCACTGTTCAGTGCACATGCCAGTCACCTGCAGCTCTGGTGAAACTGCAGACTGGTTCCCTGGGTCTGGGACAGGGACCAAGACTTTGCCTTTCAAACATGCAACTGGGCCGTGTTCACACTGCTGGCCCCTGGACCACACTTCTAGTTACAAAGTACCAACCAACACCCAGTCCAGGTGGTCCAAGAGCAGTGTGGCCTAGAGTCCAGCCCACCTGATATGCTCCCACCTAGCCACACCGCCGAGGCACCTTTGGTGATGGCCACAGACGTGGGCAGCCTGTTAGGTGCACTGAGATCCAGAAGGGGCGGGCCTAAGCAAAGGGCCTTGTGTGCGGCTGAAGACTGCCCCTCCTGGTCAGTCGGCTCACAGAGCAGGCGGAAGCTCAGTGGTGGTCCAGCCCCACTGGACCCTCTGGGTTCTGTAACCCACCCTAGCGGGTGTCCCATGGACTCCATATTGGGCCTCTCTGCCTGGGTCCTGGCTACATTGAGAGGAGGTGAGTAGGGCTGAGAAGGTGGCCGCTGGGCTGCCCCTGTGCCGAGGCCCTTCCCAGTGCACCTTGAGCTCCCTCCCCAAGCCTTCCCTTCCCTTTAGGCCCCAGATGACCTTGCACTGGACCTTGGCCTCTATCCCTCTTTCCTCCTTTACTACTCCCTGGACATGACCTCTAGCTGTCTCAGACCTCCTCACTTCTCTTCTGGGTCGAATCCCAGTGACCAGTGGTGCTGAGCTCTGTCCATGTCCACCTGCACATCACAGCTGCCCTGGCCTCTCCTTGTCCCCCTGCACATCACAGCTGCCCTGACCTGTCCTTGTCCCCTATATATCATACCTGCCCTGACCTCTCCTTGTCCCCTGCACATCATCTACGTGGAGTCTGTTCTCTCCGAGACGGTGTTAGCTCCCTTGGAGCCACGTCCACGGGCTCTGCTTTGACCTCTTGGCTCCCAGGAAGGCTTGACATTGGGTGATGCCCTTCCCACCTGTCCTCTCTGTCTCAGGTCCATTGCAGACTCTCCCTCCTTCTGGAGCTATCCCAAAGGTCACCACTCCATGTCCTGAGCACTTCTGTGCCATGTCCTATGGAGCTGCAGTCCATGGCTTCCCACCGCAGTGACCTCTTGATCTAATGTCTCCACACCTTGACCTCCAGCCGTCTGCAGTACACCCCACCATTACACTTTGGGTATCCCACCATTACACTCCACCACATTACACTCCTAAGCTTGGGGTGGTCAGCTTCTCCTCCTCCCACCCACTTCCCTCTCAGTTCCATTCCTCACACCTCCAGAATATGCATTGGGCTCATAAAATTCATTATCAAATTCAAAACCTGAGGAGAACCAAACCTAGCTCCCACCTCTCTGTGTGTCTGCCTTGTCCTCAAATCCCAGTGGATGGCTCCTTTGACAACTTCCTGCTCTCGATGGCCACGCAACTCCACTGCATTCCTGCTCTTCTGCCTTCAACCCAGCCCAGCCCTTGTGAGGCCCCTGGACTTGTTCTCAGCTCTTCTCTCACCACATCCCACCCAGCTCTGGAATCTGAAGTGGCTCCTCGTTTTGCCACCACCTGGCCCCATCTTGACTATTATAGGTGGCACGAGTCACCTCTACAGGCAGCAGACTCCTTCCTCACCTTTGCAGAGGGCATCCTTAACTTGCCTCTCAATTTCTCTCACCGCTGTCCATCCAGAGCTCTAGTATTAAGATTGCTGGACATTGGTGTCCACATAGAAGGGTATCCAGTTCTGTCCCATTAATTATTCACACAAAGAACCCAGACACGCAGGGTCATGTCATCTAAGGAAACCCAACTGTGACAGCCCGTCTTCAGGGTCAGTGTCTGTAAATCCCAGGGTTAGATGACGGGGCTTGGGTTCTTTCTAGGTCAGATTCTCTTTGGTTCCGTGACTCAGAGTTTAATGACCCTTCCTTTACTGCTGTAACCCTGCTCTGAAGGCCTATTAAGTGTCATTGTTGTTTAATGTTGTACATTAAGACATTCGCTTGTAAAAGCCGGTAAGCTCTCGAGGTCACGAAGCCTGGCACCCAGCTCTCCCGATGCTCTCCCCAGCCGCCCGGCGGACAGACCCGGGTGCTCATGAGCAGGACATGGGAATGCACACCCCGGGCTCTGAATGGCAAGGCTGGGTTCCAGACCTAACTCGGCCACCAATTTGCCTTGCTGCCTTTTGTCCCTAAACCTCCAATTTATCTCTCCTTGGAATGAGAGGTTGGGCAAGGTCACCAGTTTTCACAGTGAGAGTTTACACAGAAACTACTGAACATACTGCTTTTGCTGAACAGGGTGTGACGAAGACGCGGGGACCCTGCTGGTGTGCCTCTCGTCTACCAGAGCAGGCACTAGACATCCCCAAGGTCTCGCGAGTTCACCAAACACTGCTTGACCTCACTGGCCTAGATGCTGCCTTCTGGCATTGTCTTTGAAAGTCCAAGGTTCTCAATATTTAAAAATCTAGACTTGATTTAGCCTAAACCACTCCCCAGATCCCACCATGAGCTGCTAGATCTACCGATCATCCCCCCAATTCTATGAAGGGGATTCTTTGTTAACCAGATGGCTTGACAGGTGGCACTAAGAAGGGGACATTTTGGGGACATAGAAGAAAAAGAAGAAGGCAATACTGCCAGCCCACCACTGACCTGCAGATCCGGGCGCCTGGAACCCTGGTGTCGGAGCCTCCAACTGCTCTCTCCAGGGCGTCGGCCCCGCCTTTATATGTGGGTGAGGGTGGGTCGAGCCTGCGGCAGTCGCTGCCATTGATTCCAGGACAGGGAGGAAGAAGAGCCCAGAGATTTCACAATGTCTTTGACACAGTATGGATAATGAGAAGGTGGGGAGATTAATGAGTATTTATCGAAGGGGGCGAGAGTCACCCATAAAGCCCTGACAGAGGCCAGGCACTGAGCCCCACTCTGTGGCTACTGTCATTGGCCATGTTATTATTGGTTTGGCAGCCAGGGACATAGTGTAGGGTCAGACATCAACGGTGACCCACGGGGCTCCATCAAGGCTTGGGACGTGGTTACTTGGGACGTCGGGTAGGTCTGAAGATTACTGAAAGTGAGATCAGGGGCTGAGAGCATCATGAGTGTGTGGCCCTATTTGGAAAGGTGGGGGGTGTCTCTGCTTTTCAATAGGTTTAATTAGTTGGCATCACCTTGATGAAACAGATCCTCTAAGGAAACCCAACTGTGGAAGCTGTTGACCTTATCATATTCACCCTGGGACTGGCGAGGTGCTATGTGCCCCACACTAGCAGGAACGATGTCAGAACGAGAGGTCAGCACTGAATACCCAGTTCCCTAACTGACATTACCTAACCCAGGCTCTCCACCCATCCATTCATCAATTCACCCATCTAATCATCTATTCATCCCATCATTCACCCACCCACCTATCCACATATTTCTCTATCCATCCATCCATCCATTCATCCATCCATCCATCCATAGATCCACTTTCCCATCCACCCATCCATCTATGACAAGGGGCAAAGAGATTGGTGTCATGCCCACTGGAGACTAGCAGCCTTTCTCTAATTCATTCTCTCTCTCTCTCTCTCTCTCTCTCTCTCTCTCTCTCTCTCTCTCTCGTTCTCATATCATTTGTAAATTTCCATAGAGGGCTTGATGGGGAGAAGGGAGGGGTCCATCCAAGACCCAGATGGTTGCAGGACGAGAAGGGAGAGAAGATGGGCAGGAGGGAGGCCAGAACATTGCTTCTACAGCCAGCGCTCACTCTCCACTCCTCCCACTCTCCCTCCTCTCTGTGGGAAGGAGTAAAGCGTGGGTGTCACATCAGGCAGTAAGTGCATGTTTACTAAGCTTTTATCTGCTCTATGACAAAGACATGAACAGTGCTCAGTTCCTGCTGTTAAGTAGCTTCACAGTTCAGCTGGGAGCAAAGTCACAAACACTTGAAAGATAATTTAAATGACCAGAATCTCTAAACTGTGGACCAAGGGCATGTTGGAAGCCACAGTTGCAGAGAAACTCCTTGTTTAAAAAAAAAAAATCTTGGGGAATTAAAATGACCTTGGACATGATGTCCTGGTGTCCCTCCAGATGGAGAGGTCAGTATTATGGAGCTCTGGAGATATAGGTTGATGAGACTTTTCCTCCGCATCTCTAAGGCCAGGGACTGCACAACCTCTGGAAGAAGCACTAACAATGTTTGTGGAGTTAGTGGTTAAAAATCTGGAATCATTCAGGAAAAACCGTCTCCACATCATTTCCACCCGTCTATCCAATTTGTGCTTTCTGGAATGACACAAACAAGGATACTCTTCTACTCGGCAGAACTTTGAGTGTCTGCGGGGCTCTCTGTGTGCTACTTCTTCAGCGTGAAGACCCTCAGCAGCTTCACCTCTTCCCTTGTGACCTGCCCTTGGGACCTCCTCTGCTCTTCCATTTCTGGAGCTGTCATGACCCCCCACATGGTGTGGAGATTGTGTCTCTGTGACATGGGTCCAGGCCTACAGTTTAATCAACAATTGCAGAAATCTGAAACCACCAGGTCTTTTTCACTGGAACCACCATGGTGCCAGCACCCACGGCCACACATACCCCAAGGTAGTGTTTAATGTCCTCCTTTTCCTACTGACTTATAAATGCCTGCACATCCAGGCAGAAGCCCTTGTGAATCCTGTCATCCCATAAATGGTGAAGCAAATCACTTCAGGCTGGAGAAACCTTCAAGAATGAAGTGGAATTTAAGCTCCACCCTTAGAGGCTTAGTTGGGTGGAAGAGAGGGAGAGAATGTTCCAGGGTGGAGAGAGAGTGGCCACATTCCATGCTCACTAGATTCCAGTGTTTGCCAAGCACCGTGCTTATGTCCGGAAGCAAACTGATGCAGCCCTAACCTCGAGGTCATCCTGGGGCCACAGACTCCAAGCCAACTCACTGCAAGGAGGTGAACATGAAGCATTGCCAGAACAAATGACCAGGACTCTCAGCTCATCAAAGGCTTCCTGGAGGATGTGACATCTTAGCAGGGTATGAAAGATGGGCAGTTTTTCTAGACAGGGAGTGGGGTGAAGAGCCCCAGAGCAGAAGGGCAACCTAAGACTGTGTCTGGACCCACAGAGAGCGGGAACAGGAACCGGTGTACAGAAACACAGCCTGGTACCTGGAGCCCATGGGGACCTCAGCAGTGCCTGAGCTGGAGTTGCTGAGGCCCATGGAGGTCATCCCTCCTGTCCTGACCCTGTTCTTGTCCCTCCCTCTGAAGGCTTTGAACCTGCCAGTCTGGTCCAACAGGTGAGCTGCATGTGGAATAGCTGAGGCTCAGATATGGGACCCTGCTGTGGCTTTTGGGTTCAGTCCTCAGGATGCTGGTAGGGACACTAGAACAGACCCTGGCTTGTAGAACTAGATGTGTGCAGCTGTCAAGAATGATCTAATCCTTCCTGAAACAGAGAACATTTAACAAATTTTGCATGATAGGCATTTAAATAGACTATTTGGATCAATAAAGTATCGGAGTTCATTTTGAGAAGGAAATAAATTGGAAAAATTGCAATCATAATCAAATGAATGCAGTGAGTCTCCCTTCCTTGGGTCTTCATCATCTACGCTTCAGAACAAGTCACTCCGGAACCGAGCAATGAGCTCACACAGTTTCTGGTGCAGGACTCTGGACGGCTCTGCTCTGTGTCAGGAGGCTGCAAGCCAGCTGTCAGCTGGGCGGCTCTCATCACTGAAGGCCAGACAGGCTGCAGGACTGGTTCCATGCCTGTGGCTGTGGTTTGGAGACTCTGGTTTTTCACATGGGTGTACGTAGGAAGCTACAGAGCCAGCGGAGAAGAGGAGGAGAGATGGATAGCGAGAGAGAGAGAGAAAAGGCATCTCAAGATAGAAGGCCCAGTGTCTCCTATAACTTACTCTCACAGGGGGCAAGCCGTCAGTCACTTTAGCCACATCCCACTGGCCCAGGACACCTCTGGCGCAGTGTGGGAGGCGTGCATACAGGGTGTGAATTCCAGGAGTTGGGGTCACGGCGGCTATGCAGCCAGCCACCACACACTTCACGCGTCAAACAACAAAGATTTATTCTCTCACAATCCAGGAGGTTGCCACTGTCCTGATGTCCTGCCTTGGCGAGTGGCAGCCTCAGTCCAACCTTCCGGTGCTTCCTCTGAGTCTCTGGGTCCTCTTCTTACAAGGACACTAGTCACAGGAGAATTTAGCCCACCCTAATGCAGCCTGACCCTGTGGCAACCATCCGTAAAGACCCCATCCTCAAGGAAGGCCACAGGCTGAGGTCCAGGAAGGACATGAACTCAGGAAGGACACTATTCATTTGGTACAGCAGCCCTCTTGGGAGCTGATCCCAGGTCTTGGGCTTCCAGGGACTGTGGGCCGTTCCAGCTCAAAGCACAGGATTTTTAAAATTATTATTATCATTATTGTTGTTGTTGTGATGATGATATGATGATGATGACGATGATGATGATGGTACCAGGGATTGAACTCAGGGGCACTTAACTACTGAGCCACATCTCCAGCCCTTTTTTACTATGTTCTTTAGAGACAGGGTTTCACTGGTTTGCAGAGGGCCTCACTAAGTTGCTGAGGCTGACTTTGATTTTTTAAAAAGTTTTTATTATATAGGGTTTTTGTTATTGTTGTTGTTTTTTCATTTGTTCTGTTTGTCTTTTGTCTGGGGTATTTCCTGTGACTCCCTTACTCTGGAGACTCCAGCCACACAAGCCCATCGCATCCTCTTCTTGGTGCTTTGCTGGGGAGGTTTCTGCCCCTGCGTCTGCCCCCCAGAGCAGCGGGCTCAACTCAGCTTGAGGCTGAGGACAGTCAGAAATGGTGTCTTTTCCAGTTCCTCAATCTCCCTCTTAGCTTCTTTTTTATAATGACAATTGGAACCCATCCTCATGATAGAAAAATTAGGAAACAGATTAAAAATAAAAATAGACAGAAAAGTCACCTATAGCGCCACCACCCAGAACCTGCTGCTACTGACGTACCTTCCAGGGAGGTTTGATTCAGAAATATATACTTAGGTATTTCTTTTAAACTCAAAAGAAATTGCAAGAGCTCTGACTTTGTAATATGCTCTTCACAACATGCTGTAAACATCTTTCCATGGGAGGAGAGAACAGCACTGGAGGTTTTCTTTGTATCTTGGGTTTCTAAAAGAGATGGCATGCCCATCTCCTGTCTTCTGAGGTGAAGCTGCTTCCCCAGTGACACCCTCCCAGGCCCTCCCATGCCCAGGGCCAGAGGAAGAGGGCAGAGACGGAAGAGGCAGACCATGGCAGGAATGGGGAGGGGCTGGACCGGCAGGGGATCGTGGTCCATCTACCTGTGGCCACCTCCCTCTCCTGCAGCCCGGGGGGTGACAGGACCTCAGTGGGCACCTGGGCGCTGAGTCAGGCACCTTTAAGCATGAAGGAATCCCACTCAGTAATTTTATGCTGCTCCCGGTTTATCCCACGAGGTGTTTTAAGGTTCCACAGTAGGACCACCCCATGGGCAATGAATGTGGGTACTGATCCCCAAACTGAGAAGACTTTACACAAACTGGGACCAGAAGAAGGGAGCTCGGCTGGGTGTCCTGAGTTCTGAGAGCAGGGATGGTCCCCCTCACCCCTGCCCCCGCTGGAGCTGGCACTGCCCCGGGAGTTGTGGGGGCGCGTGGCCCTAATCACAGGGCTGGAAGTAGAAGTCCGTAATGGGGGCGTCCCAGGGGGTGTCCCAAGCAGCGTCCTCGGGGATCTGGGTGAGCCTCACAGGCTGGTCAGCCTCGGGCGCTGTGCAGAGGAACCAGCCTGGGTAGGCGGCTGACTCAAAGCTGGAGGTGAGTCCCATGTCCCTCCGGTAGAAGGTGAAGCTCTTGGACTCCTTGGCGCTGCGGTAGAGCTCCATGATGTTCACGGGCTGCCAACAGAGGGGCAGGGGTGAGGGGTAGCGGTAAGGGGCAGGGGTGGGGGCAGCAGTGAGGGGCAGGGGCGGACAGTGGGAGGCCCAGGCTAGGCAGAGCCCTTGGGGAGCAAGCAGAGCCACAACCAGCAGCAACTTTCAGGGTCCCTAAGGTGCCCAGAGGCAGTGCCCAGCCTCAGAACTGGCCAGCTTAGTCTCCAGATGGTGAGGACGCGGGACAGGGCTCACCTCCAGTTTCAGTGTTGGTTCCTTCTCTGTCCCACACGACAGGCACTGACTCCCTCCCTGGACACCCAGGATGACTGGAGACAGACTGGCATCCAGTGACCGATTGGGGACAACACTGATCTCCTCACCTGTGGGCAAGAGTCAAGGTACGGGCCTTTGGGGGCCTTTGTTTCCCTCTCCCTGATCTTGGACTCTGGGAGCAGGGCCAGCATGAGGCCTCCTGTCCTCACGCTGGGCAGAAGGGGAATCTTTCAGCAGTTGTCACAGGGAGAAGGCCACCCTCCTGCCACTGTCCCAGAGTGGACATCAAGGCACAGAAGCACCTGGTGCCACCTGACACTGCAGCCCCCACATTTAGAGCTGTCTCCAACACCAAGAGACCCTCCCTAGTACCTCCTTTGATGCCCAGGCCTCCGTTCTGAGCCCTGTCTTTATGAGCCTCCCAGAAGAGGACTAGCTCCCCCTGCACCCCCCACCCCATGCACACACACACAATGCTCACACACACAGCAGCACACATGTGCACACTACAGCAGAGGGGCCCACTGGCTCCAGTGACCCTTACGAGTGCCCAGGTGGACAGGTGTGCACTGTCAGAGAAGATCCGCCACAGCATGTGGGTAAGCACGAGGCCACACAGTGTTCCCTGCTGCTGAGGTCTGCAGGCCTGCTGGGAAGCCTCCTCGGGTGCCTCCCGCAGAGGGACACGGACGGGGACCACTCAGGTCCTGCTCTACACCAACCTTTAATGACCTTCCCCTCGTGTAGCCCTCCGGCCAGAAGCTGGTTGTTGTGCAGATAGAGCACTTTCAGGGCTGAGTCCTTCATTCTGAAACGTGGGGAAGGAGGAGGCCGTGAGGAGCGGGTCTCCTGCAGCTTGCCCTGGCCCAGAGTCCCCCAGTCTGAGCATCTTGCTGCCCTCTCTTCCAACAATGCTGGGTACCACAGCCCAGCCTTCCCCCAGGCCTGCTGGGCTCCTACCTTACCAGGAGGATGACCCCAGGCCCCCACCTGAGTCTCACCCTACCCAATCTTTCCTATCCACAGTCCCCACATGGTCTCTCAGAGAGAAGTGACTGCAGCTGCCGTCCATGCTGCTGAGCCACAGGGACACATCACCTACTCTCTCTGGGCCTGAGTCTCCTCATTGCTAAAGATGGGTTAGATAGCACCCAGGTCTCTTCCTGATTAAAATCTGTATCTTCGGGCATTATTGAAGACTTCAGTGGACATTTACTTCCACTTGGCCATGTATTCCTGAGTGAGGATTTTCTCCAAATTTAAAATTGATTTATTTTACTTCTCTTAGTTATTGCTTGTATATGAGTTGATTGGTTTTCTGATATACTGTGAGGTGAAAGATGTACTCTGAAGCAGGTTTCTGCAGATATTAACTGGGGAAAAGTCTGCAGTGTAAACATTGGCTGCATGTTTGACCTAACATGATTAAACAAGCTCCATTACTTAGTAAGATCCAAAGTCACTGGCATGCTGAGTGGCACCGAGAGCTCTTACCAGGACAGGGAAGGCACCACTTGCCGCATGTACTTGATCAGAGAGCTCGAATGTACAAAGAACCCCATGGGACTGAGGCCCATAGAACACACCTTGAAACGCGCTAGCCAGTCGTCCCCCAAGTGCCCAGGCTGCTGGTCCCACAGACGCCGAAATCCACAAGGCTCAAGGCCCCAACACAGACTGGCGTAGTGTTTGCATAGAAGCATCACACATCTTCTGCCATACCATGAATCATCTCTAGATGACTTACAATACCTACCATCATGCAAATGTATGCAAACACTGTCATACTGCATTGTTTAGAGAATAATGACAAGAAGATCATCTGCACATGTTCACCGCAGATGCGATTTATACATACATATATATATATATTTTTTTAACTCCACAGTTGATTGATTCTGTGGTTGTGGAAACCAAGGATATGGAGGGCCAGTCAGACGAGACTCACGTCAGAGAGGGCTGCTCTCCCCCTTCACTGTGAAGTTCACACACAGCTGAGTTTCTGGGTCAGTACACACTTGTGGGTGGGCAGACCTCTGGAGATTGTTTTGGTTCTATTCCCCCCACCCCCAGGGCTGCAGGGAGGTGGTGGCTGGAGTGACATTAACTCATGGCGTGGGGAGCAGAGCAGAGCTCGGAGGGGGGCTCCTGGCTCCCATCTTCCCCGTACATGGACCAGGCTGCAGCCCTGGCCCCGTGGTTACTTGTCCCCTGAGGTGGGCTGCCAGGTCCTGTCCCAGTCTGAAAGGCTGGAAGAAGGGCAGGGGCAGCGACTGTTGGCCCTGACTCTCAGCCGCCTGTCCTCCGCTGGGAGCCCCGGCTGGGGCAGCAGGCCCTTCCCGCCCTCACAAGGCTGGACAGGTCCACCCAGATCGCACTCCTCTCGGAGGCCCACACACTCACCGGAAGCACAGCGCCCCGCTCAGGACCATCTTGAATTCCTCGATGTGCAGATTCCCCTATTTTGAAACAAACAGCAAAAAAAAAAAATTAGGTGCAGACAAAGGCTGAGGGCTGTCAGGGGCCCGGGGAGCAAGCAAGCTCTTGAGCCTCCCAGCGGGTAACCACATCCGCTGGGCCAGGGCTTCTGGAGCTGGGGTCAGGAGAGCCTGTCCTGCCAGCACCCAGAGGACACCTCGGTGGCTCCTTTCCCTTGGCGGGAGCCTGCGGAGTCTTCGGCTCCTCGAGGATGCTCCGGCTTTTTAAGTGCATACTTGATTATTTATGCACTCCTCCCGGGTCGCTGGGAGGAGACTGAAACTGCAAGCCAGGGAGGAGCAGGGTGATGTGACACCCTGGAGCCTCCTGAAGCACCTGCTGCTCGCCCAGCCTGGGAAAGGGAGTTTCTGGAGACAGCCTCCCCACAGCTCTGAGCCGGGCTCTTGGGGCTCTGAGGAGCACACAGAAAAGCAGCTTCTGCCGTGCTTGTCCCTCCCTCCCCTCCCCGCCTTCCTTTGCCAGGCCCATGGAGACACCGGCCATGGGGAATTCCTACTGGGGGAGCATGTAGTAGGCTACAGGTTCACTGCAGAAAAACCTGAAAATCCAGAAGAGCAAACCAGGAGAAGAACGTGAATGCTTCCGTGAATGCACCATCAAAAATCCCGTGAGGACACTCTTCCTCCCCCACGTCACTGCAGACAGCTGTCACTGCAGACAGCTGTCCTGCTGCAGCATCAGAGGCCACTCTCAACCTGCAGCTCTCTGGGGCACCACAGCAGACTCGTTTCCCACACTAACATGAATAATGACTTCCTAGGTTTGAACAGCTGTGCAAAAATTCCTAAGGGTCTTTTATCATTCATTTATTCCAGCCCATTAATATTGGTCCTTAATTTGTTGGGTTGTATTGGTTCATTTTTGCTATTGAGCGCTACGTTGTGACAAACATCTATGATTCCACAGTTGATCTTTCTTAAATATCTCATTGACAAAAAAAAAATCATGATTGTGAATCCATTAATATGCTTTTAAGACTCTCCGTGATGGCTCTGAATTAACGCCCGTCAGTGCAGAACAATTTAACAACATCTTGACCACCATCAGTAACTATTGATTGTAAAAGCATGAATTTTAAAGAAACCGTATTCAAACATGTGGGACAAAAAAAAAATCCTTAAAGGGTTTAAAAATAAATATCGGGTTGATTGAAAGACAGAAAATAACCCCTTATTCACATAAGACTACCAATGTGATAAATAGCATTCAGAAAAATAAATTTAACGTAGATGCTGCTTATGCAAAATCATTAAATGCACTATAAATTGGCCAGATAGAAACGACTCAGAAATTATTGCCAATTACAAGAACAAATTCCAGAGTTAAGCTATTGACAAAGTGGTTTTCAAAAAATAGGCTCTTGTCTGCAAAGTGATCGTAGAGGTGGACACAGTTTCCCCTAAATGCCAGGGTGCCACTCTCAACAGTGAATCAGCGGACACCTGGCTGGCTAATAGAGCTCCTTCAAGTTCTGCCCATTCAGAAGGGAGCATGCATGTGGCTGGCCCTGCAGGGACGCAGCGAGCTGGCTGGGTCACCGGGGGTGCCTCTACCAGCTCTGTCTATTACAGAACGTGCTGAAATGAGAATCCAGATAGGAGGAATGAATGGACAACGCACCAATGAGCTCACGTGTGGTGCACGCTTGTGAGCCCAGTAGCTCGGAGGCTGAGGCAGCAGGAGGATTGCAAGTTCAAGGCCAGCCTCAGCAACTTCATGAGACCATATCTCAAAATAAAAAAAATAAAAAGGGCTGGGGATGTGGCACTTGGAGATATATCTATATCTCTATCTATCTATCTATCTATCTATATCCCTAAGCTTGAAAATAAGACAAAATGACCACAGTGTGGGCTTTCACATTGTCAAACAGACCCCCCAAACAGTTAGTTCCCTCAGAAATGTGTCCTTGGTTGTCTCACAAATTGGTATTGGTTGGCTCCCAGTGCATCCCTAGGGTCTGAACGCCCCACCACTGATTGGATTAAGGCTCTCATAACCCAGTGATTTCACCTCTAAGCCTTCTTGCATTTTGGGGGTCACATCCAAACCATAATAGTGCTATTTTTTACTATAAAATGCCCTATGCTGCCTTGGGACTCTACAGAGTTCTCACCAGGAACAAAGATCTCACCAGATGCAGCTGCCAATCTTGAACCTCCCAGTCTTCAGAACTGTGAGCCAAAAACAAAACAAACAAATAAACAAAACCTCTTTCTCTCACAAATTACCCAGTCTCAGGTATTTTGTTTCAGCAACAGAAATCAAACTGAGACACAGATTCTCTAAAGTTAGATGTGAACTAGGAGAAGATTGATAAATTCCAACTTATTTTTGTCTGGTTAAAAAAAAGAAATTCAAAGGCAGTAATTTTTAAAAATTGTAACTTAGCCAGCCTATTCCAGCATTTCTTTGCCAATGAATACTAAAGACCTTTGTTCCTTGAGCCATCCTTAGATAATCAGTTTTATCATTGTGATTCCCTCACATATTAATAGTAAACCGTTGACTCCTACTCACTGCATATGTGTATGAGAGTCAATTTTTGAATTAAGAGAATTTAAACTTTGTCTCTTTTGACAACGTGAAAGCCCACACTGTGATCATTTTGTCTTATTTTCAAGGGTGGTGCTACTTTGCCCTGACCTCACAGCTTCCGTGCGGGATTTTTGAAGCTTGTTATAGGGTACTAATCCTATAACAGGCAGCAGCACTTCACGCCTTCCCTTCAGTGTGGCCTGCCCTTGGTCACTTGCTCCTGATGAATGTGTTACCTGGTGGGAAGGGACAGTGTATCGCATTTGAGCTAGGTCACCTTGCTCATGGCTCACCCAGTGGAAGCCAGTGGCCATGGGATGGACCTCAAGCAGCCCTGAGGGACCTGTGTGGGGAGGAACAAGGCCTTGTGACAGCACCCTGGGAGGGAGCCTTCTGAGGCGCAGATCCTCCACCCACACAGGCCTAGCATGCTGCAGCCCCTGCTGACCCCCCACCTGCACATGGGAGGACCCCGCCTGGCTGGTCCTCCCACTCCCAGGCCATGGGAAACCATAGGCGTTTCTCATTTTCAGCTGCTGGGGTTGGAGTCGTGTTAAGCACTGACAGCTTCCTGCAGCACCTGCCCCCGAGCTTCATGGTCAGTGGGGACCCTCCCTTCCCAGCAAACTCCTCGCTTCCTCATGGGGACCGTGTCCCGGGGCGACTCATCACCACATGTGTGAGATGTCAGTGCCCCTGGCGGAGGTGGAGGGGAGGACAGTCGGTCAGTGTATTCTCCCTGGGAGTTTGTAGGCTCACACGGCTCACCATCCCAGGCGGGAAGCTCTCGTTAGGGAGCCCGATTTAATAATGATTAAAATGACCATATCCTTCAGTGCTCACCTTGTCCCTGGAATCACGTTTAGGGGCCTCCTGAATTTTTTCATTATACACTTATCTAACTACTGATCTGCTAACCACTATCATTTCTGTTATTCGGAAGGGGAATCAGGCATAGAAAGACTAACTACATCGCCTGATGGTTGACCACTAATTAGGATTAGAGTCAGACCCAAGTCCAGGAAACCTAGTTCAGAACTATTGGCCCCACGGCACTCAGGGTGACCCTTTTGCTACCTGAGTCAGTCCTGTCACTCCTCTGTCCCCACACCTCTGTGAGTAAAAGGCCAGTCTCCAAAGGCCCATGCCACTGGACTCCCATGGACTCTCAGCCTCCTCCTTCCCCACTAAGGGGACCAGGAGCCAGGTAGACCTCTTGCTCTTCTTGAACAAGATGACATGGTCCTCCTGGGGCCCCTCGCTCTTCCTCTACAAGCCAGCGTGGCCCTTCTCAGGGACCTTCCCACGGGCTCCGCTCCCCACCCGGAAGCTGGCGTTGTCCCCACCTCCTGAGGCCTCTGCTGCGACACCCCTCTCAGCGAGGCCATGTTCTCCCCTTTGTGCGTCCCTCCCCTGCTCCCACGCCCCCCACTGTGCCTCACTTCTTTCCGTGGGGCTCATCACTTAGCAGACTGTGTAATCCACCCAATGTGCCCTGCGTGGTATCTACTGCCCGCTCTCGGTGGTGCCAGGTGCACAGGATGTCTTAGTGAATAGATGCTCAGTTGTCCCCATCCACGTTTAAGAAGCCAAGGAGCTGATGACTATTTTTATCTCCGTTGTTTTTATTATGATGATTTCATTTCCCAGAAAGTATTGATGCTTGTGAACCCTCCTTTTTTTTCCTGGAACAGTTAAGACCATGGGTTGGCAAAGATGGGCCTGTGGACCAAGACCAGCCCACTGCTTGGTTTATAAATAAAGTTAGTGGGAGCACAGCCTGATGTCTATGCCACTTTTGCACGGTGATGTCTATGGCAGAGACTGTGTTTACTCCACAGCCTTTTATAGAAAGAGTTGGCTGAGCTCTGGTCAAGACTGTGTGGGTTCGAGTCTTACATCTGTTGCTGACTAGCATGTACATTTGGTCAAGTTACTTAAGCTTTTAGCTTTTGAGTTTTCATTTATAAAAAGGGAATAAAATTCTGCTATTGTTATGAGGACTAAATGAGTTAATATACATGAAGTGTTTAGGACAGTGCCAGCACATAGTAGGTGCTTACATGTCAACTTTATCATCATTACCACCATCACCATCACCACCATCATCATTTTCACCATTACCCACATTACCACTATCTTCACCATCATCTTCATCACCACCACCTTCATCACTATCATCTTCATCACCACCACCTTTATCACCATCTTCATCACCGCCACCATCATCACCACCATCATCCTCATCACCACCATCACCACCATCTTCATCACCACCATCATCACTACCATCTGCATCACCACCATCATCACCACCATCTTCATCACCACTATCATCACCACCATCATCACCACCATCATCACCACCACTATCATCACCACCATCTTCATCACCACCATCATCACCACCACCTTCATCACCACCATCACCACCATCTTCATTTCCAGCATCATCACCACCACTATCATCACCACCATCATCACCACCACCATCATCACCACCACCATCTTCATCACCACCATCATCACCACCACCTTCATCACCACCACCACCATCTTCATCACCACCATCATCACCATCACCATCTTCATCACCACCATCATCACCACCACCATCTTCATCACCACCATCATCACCACCACCATCTTCATCACCACCATCTTCATCACCACCATCACCACCATCTTCATTTCCAGCATCATCACCACCACTATCATCACCACCATCATCACCACCACCATCATCACCACCACCATCTTCATCACCACCATCATCACCACCACCTTCATCACCACCACCACCATCTTCATCACCACCAGCATCACCACCATCTTCATGACCTGGGAAGTTTATTTCACCACTCTGATTTGAGGATTTGACCCACTTGTTTCTGATTCCCTGTGAAGAGGACAGTAACAGCCCTATCCCTGGGGTGTCGTGAGGCCTGCATGAGGCGAGGCTGTGCCGAGCCAGCTCAGTCACCCATGTGCTGTGTGCTCTGTGCCTTCAGCAGTCCCCGCCTCCCTCCCTCTCCTGGGTACAGTGAACACCAAGTGCACACTGGCGGAAGCCCACGGCGGCTCAAGACCCAGTGCTTCATCACATGTGCCTGTGCCTCATCCCCAGAGAGGGAAAATGCCAGACTCCATCGCTGCAGGGTTTGCTGTGGGGTCTTAGTGTCTAACAAGGACAGTTAACTTCTGCTACACATTCACCCTGTCAAAATAAATGTCGCTTTCGTCCCCTCTTGTTGTGACATCAGTCCCACGGGGTTAGTACAACTTATATTCCTATTTAAACTGACTGAGGCCAAGGAGGCTTGGAGAGGGTGAGCGACTCACCCGAGACCACAGAACCAGCAGGAGGTAGCCGGTACTCTGGCAGTTCAGTCCAGGCCAGGAAACCCCAGTGCCCCTGTGAAACACAAAGGGCATCTTGCTTACAGATGCAAGGAACAGAGGGCGGAGCTAGAGCAGGGACCTCCCTTCAGGACTCTCTTTCCATGAAGGACCAAGGGGCCACTGGAAAAGAGCTGGCCCAGGGTGGCCCAGAGCAGCCCATACTGAGATGGGGACTCCTCACTCACTGGGGTGACCTTGATAGCACAGAGCACCCAGGAGGGCCTCGCTGGGCACCAGAGATGGTGGCCATGTGCAGAACACCTCTGGGAGCCAGCCGCAGAAGTGGGCCTCCAGTTACAGCCTGACTCTGCAGCCACATCACAGGGTGACCCTGGGGTCCACAGAAGGGGCAGGGCCACCTTGGCTACTAAGACATTTGAGGACCACAAAATGCCACGAGGTCAGAGAGGCTGGGCCAGGTCAAGGCACTGTGGCCGGTGCTGGGCAGGGGCCCCGCTTTGCTGCCCTTTTTTGTCTCCACCTTGTTGTGTTGTCCTGTGGCACCTTTCAGCACCCGGGGGGACGCTGGAGCGGGGGTGGAGGAGTAGAAATTTCTACTGGGGGAATAGAAATGGCCAGTTCTGCAGGGAGAGCGGGTGGCAACCAGGAGGCAGGTGGGGCCCCATGCACGTCACACCCACCGGCAGGTTCTCCTGACTGAGTCACCAGGGGCAGGTCCAGAGCCACCGGCAACCTCCTTACCTGAGATCCAGCTGAGGACCTCCAGAGCCTTCCCAGGTGCCTGCCTCATCTGAACCTCGAGGCTCCAGAGCCTGACCCCCTCCCCTGGGGTGTTTGGGTGGCCACTGATGGAGGGGACGAACATGACATTGGAAATAAGTCCAAATGGGAGAGAGCCAAGGGTCTGGAGGGTGAGGGCTGGCTCTGCTGGCCGCTGGGGCACCGGGAGGGACCACACAGGAAGGCAGTCCCCATCACCTGGACCAGAGGACACACAGGCTTCCCATGTCTCCACCTCCCTCCACAGGTATCTGGTCAGCTCGCCCAGCGAGCCTCCTAGCAGACGCAGTCGCAAACAAGCCTGGGCACTGCAGCTGCTCCCAGAGGACCCAGGGGGCTCTGCTTCCCTAGGCTCCATCTGGGGGCATGGCACCAAGGGGATCACCCTCTTTCAAAAGTGCCTCAAAAACGGGATTGTTTTTGTAAACTAGGCTCGTCTCTTTATTATACAGGTCTCTGTACATCTGTCTTTTTTGATAGATTTTTAGTTATCATTTTTAATTACAGGGAAATATTCGTAAGATGAAAGTTACCATTTTAACCACATTTACATGAACTGCTCAGGGGCGTCATTCAGACCATTGAGCAATCCCCACCAGCCCTCGCAGGAACGCTTTCCACCTTGCAAAACTGAAACTCTGTGCTTAGTAAACAATGACTCCCACTGCCCCCGCCAGGCCCTGGCCACCACCCTCCTTCCCATCTCCATGACTTTGACTCACCTGGGTATCAAGTGGAAACTCACAGCACGCGTCCTGATTTGTGGCTGGCTTATTTCACTTAATGTTCTTGGGTTGTGGCTTATATCCGGACTCCAATTCCTTTCCAAGGGTGAGTAATATTCCAATGTGTATATATGCCCCATTTTCTTCATCCTTTCAGCAGTCAGTGAATACTCTGGGGTTGCTTCCACCCTCTCACTACAGAGAATAATGCAGCTATTGCCTGTGGGTATGCAAGCAACTTTTCAGGTCTCTGTGTTTAATTCTTTCTAGTGTACGCCCACAGGTGGACGTGCTGGGTCATGTGGGACTCCTCTTGCTGTTGCCACTGGGGTGTTGTCATTGAGCCCCAGGTGCTCACAGCATTGTCCAGCTCTTCTGTCCTGTACCTTCTGGAGACCTGAGTCTGCCTACTTTTCAATCAGTTATGAAGGAAAGACTACTGAATGCCCCAACAAAAATTGGAGACGTGTCTACTCCTCCTGTTGGTGCCATCTATTTGGGGCTTGGAAGCTCTGTTGTCAGGAGCACCTGCATAGAAGATCCTTTATGTGTTTTGGGTCCCTTTATCATTAGGAATGTTCCTCTTCATTCCTGCTAACCTTCCTGGACTTTAAATCTGCTTTGGCTGACATCCATGCAACTCCAGCTGTCTTCTGTTTAGTGTTTGCATGGGACATCTTTCTCCACCTCCTTACCTTTAAACTATCATTGTGTTTATAACTATGTAATTAAATATTGTATACTCAGATCTTGTGTTTTTTAATCCAATCTGGAAAGCACAGTCTTTTAACTGGTATTTTTGCATCATTTACATGTAAGTGCTGATATGGTTAGATTACTATCTATCATTCTACTGCTTTCTATTTATTCCATGTGTTCTGTATTTCTTTTATCCTCTTCTTCCTTCTCCCGAGTTAAAATATTTTGATTCCACTTTACCTATTATATTGTCTTATTATTTATACCTTTAAATAATTTTTTGCTTACCCTAGGGCTTGCGTGTCCTTAATGCATAAGACTAACTTCCAATAACACAACACCACCTTATGGTAAAATAAGGGTGTACAACAGTATGTTTCCAATTCCTCCTTCCCACTCTTTATGATATGGTTGTGACTATCCCTAAAGCTAAGGATGAAAACTTTTCAAAGAATTAGAGAGAACAATACCTGTTCCCACGGCTGGCCTGGAAAGACTCATAATTCACAAGGCCTTGGGTTCAATATGCAGAAGGACCTGCTTAAGCAATGGAAAGTAGTTAGATCCAGACGAAATGCTTCTCTGGTTCTACCTCTCCGATCTCAGTATCATGCTCCAAAGGATCAAAACCTTTCCAAGTGCCTCAGTTGCACCAAAGTATAAAAATGGAGTTCATTCATAGTGATATACAAACACTCAGCACCCTTGGGGAAATGGCTGAATTGGGGCTGGGGCAGGAAGCGCATCAGAGTGGCCTGTGACACTTGTCATGACAGAAAGTAAAGAAATACCTTAAAAAATAAAAAGGAAAGAAATCTGCACTGACTCGGTAGATCGAAGGCAGGCAGGAAGTAGATGAAAAACTTCAAGGCCCAAATCAAAGCAATCTGGGAGAACTAGTGGGGTCCTGTGGGGCAAAGCAGGGGAGGCAGAGGGGCTGAGTGTGGGAGGCGGGCGTGGGATCCTGTGGGTGCCAAGAGCCACGCCAGAGCTCCAGTTACTACACTGGGTACAAAGTGGAGCCACCAGGGGCTCTGAGCAGGGAGGGTGTGACTGTGTTCCTGTCTCCAATCCCGCTCACTGCTTGGTGGACACTTAATTCCAGGGAGGTAAGAAAGACGCAGGGATAACATTTGGGGTTATTGCAATGCTCCAAGGAAGAGACGTAATGGGGAATTCAGAGAGTAGAAGCTTCACTACTCATTGGAGCTTCACTACTCATTTTGGTACACGGGGTGATACTGGTGTTGAGAATCAGGTCCCAGACTCGTTCCCCGGTGTTAAAGACTGAACACCCAAGAAACACGGATGCAAGAGCAAGAGGTTTTATTTAAAGGTAGAACAGAAAGAAAGACACAGACTTCTCCGCGGGGGAGGGGGGGTCCGAAGCTGGTGCCAGAGGGAGTGGGGTGTCTTGACCTTTTTATAGATTATTTTAGATTCCCTTTGTTCTCATGCACCCTCCTCCCATACTGCCTGGGTGACTCAAAGGTGGAGTAATCCAAGGGCTGAACAAGCCACCCAGGGGTACAGGCAGGAAGGGAACCACCCAGGGACTACTCATAACAGCTCCTTGCAGGGAGGAACAGTTCCCCGGAGGCAGGTAACCTTGGCAACAGGTGGAGGAGGGAAGTGCTCTGAAGGTATTAGCATTTTAATTTCCTCTAGATTCAGCCCGCATCCCATCTTCCTGACTCAATCATTCTTTACATACACTAACTGTCCTTTTGTCTCCCTGGCCTCACAAGGAATAGGAATTTTTTCGTGTTTCGGGCTGAGCAGCAATGTTATGTTTCAGGGGTGATGAGTTCCTTACATTGCCCCCGCTGAGGCTGCATCTGATTGTTGATTCAGAGTTAAGGAACCGCTGGCCTTCAAGACCACTCCTGCCGTGTCAGAGCTGGGGCCTTCCAGGAAACTGAGGCAATGCAAAGACCACCAGCCCTTCAACCACGATTCATGGGACCAAGTCAGAAAGATTTCAGACATGTCACTCCGAGTGACAGGCATGAGCTTATGGAAGGGATAAGAAGAGGGAAGGAGGATATCTCAAGGGGGAAAGTGGGTCCTCTCAGAGAAGAGAGGGACAACCTCCCTCTCCTGCTCTTCAGTTTTATTAGCAATCCCAGAGAATTTTCTAGAAAGTCCTGCCCAGGTCCACCTCCTGACATTTGACTGACGATGGGGTGACATCAGACTTTTCAAGTCCCCACTGCAGTAATTCTAAGTCCCCTTTGCCCATGCTGACCAGTTCTAATTGAATTTTTAATCATTTTTACAGATATCATGGTTAGGAAGAGCTGTCCTTATCTTCCAGGATCTGGTCCATGAAAATGGTCTTAAAAAATCTTTCCCTTCTTGGGCTCCTCTTATCAACGTTATTTCCTGCCTGCATTTCCTTACTGATAACGGGTAGTTTGCTGAGGAATGAGGCATACCCTCCCCACTTAAGCCAGGAAGGGCTACAGGTAAATTGCTTTTAGGCAAAGAAAGCATGTGGGTCAGCACAGTGAGATCATTTTATAGAATTTTTCTCTTACCCTTGTATTCCCACCATCCTCATCTGTCTGTCCCCTAACACTACCACGTGAGCCTCCTCCCCTGGACACACATCAGGTCCTCAGTATCCAAAGCTAAACACAGGACCACCTTTTTCTCAGCTAGCACAGTAAGCAGAGGACCAAGACCCCAAGGAAGCACGTCACGTAGTGCCTAAGGACCCAGAGACTGGCTTCCACCTTGCTAGGTGTCTCTGGACGTGTGACTCGGGGCCTCTGTTTTCTTATACAAGAAATAAAGATTAATGGCCCCTAAGGGTTATTAAGAGGATTAAAAGATTAACCAGGTAAAGCTCTTAACACTCAGTAACAGCATAAGCTTTTGATATTTCTACAAGTGTGGCATATTTGGTGTGTAAATCCCCTGAGCGGAGGCTGTGATTTGCCAGGTTGGATGTGGCCTCATGCCACTGGTGCGTCAAGGGGGCCACACCCCTGCCTCCAAGGCTGTCTAGAAAGTTGCTCTCCTCCCTCAGTCCAGCGTCCAGCCCCTGCCTGTCTCCTCGCTCTTGTTTCCTGGTGTCTCTTCTGCTCATATTTCTCAAGGAGCCCAGACCTGACACACCCGTGTTGCTTCCCTGCCACTCATCCAAAGCCTCCCAGGACCTCTGTGCCAGCCCCGCTCCCTTACCAAAGTGGGACACCCAGGACCAGAAGGTAAGACTCCCTCCTTGCTCAGTAGAAAGCCTGGAGGTCCTGACCCGGCTTCCTCTGCCCTTAAACACAGCTGGAGCCGTGACTTTGAATCCAGGATCAAGAATACCTCTGGGCAAAAGCAACTTCTGCTGCTCAGAAGCCAGGTGTGGGGAACCTTCTCTCATAGCTTTGGCTATCTGGAGATGCCCATGGGCTCCCTGGCCCAGGCACAGAATGCTGGAGGACCTGGTGCCATGTTTAAGAGAGTGGTTGCTGATTTGCTTGTTCACTGTTTAGGGGTAACTGTGGAGTCAGGCCCTGAGGATCTCGAGGCAGGGAACGTTGAGAAAAACTGGTTCTCATTTTGAAGAGTCTGTGATCCTCAGGGAACTGTCCTGGGGCCCTAACCAGAAGCAGATGTCCCTTGAGAGTCAAAATGCCTAATGTGGCCGTGGATGGCCACAGGCAGGATCCTTGGAGATTCCTCTTTGAAAAAGAGCAGAGGAAGGTGGGGGCCAAGAGGCTTGCTGGCTGCCAGTCACTCAGGAGGGTTCATCTTAAACATGGCGGAGGAGGCTGCTCAGCAGCTGTGGGAGGCCTGGGCTGAAGACAAGACATGCTCTCTTCCTTCCTCTCGACCAAGGGCCTCGCTGCACATAAGATGTCCAGGTGATGTTCTGGACCCTCCTAATGCTCCCATGTGTGATGACAGAGTCCCCAGGCATTGCAGCCTGGGCAATCAGTGTTGCCCCAGACACCAAGGGAATGGAGCTTCCATTCAGGGTCTGCTGGCCTCAAAATATGCTCTTCCCTTCCTTCCTTTCAAATATGTATGTGAGACAGGGACTCGGGGAAGCTCTCTCTAAAGAACTTTGACCACGTTCCAGGTGCTGAAGAAGAAGCGGCGACATGTCTTCCTCCTCTCCTCCTCGCCTTGAGCAGCCGCAGACAGGCAGCTGTCCACCACCTCACACGCCCGTCCCCAACACCAGCAGCTCCGAAGACCCCATGTTCACCCCGGAGCGTAAGTGGAGAGCCAGAAACCACCCAGCCCCACCAGAGATAGGGTGCAAGGACCCTGAGTCATTGGCTCAGCTGTAAATGTTATCTGCTTGGCTAAAATCTCAGAAATCTGCAGTAGAAAATCTCTTTTCTTACTGTCTCTGTTCCGAATTGCTTGTTTATTTTAACTAAGAGGGTAAAAGGGGAAAGAAACCAATGTAATGATGACCAATTAAGTAGTTTTTGTTTCTATAACTACCCAGAGACTTTACCCATCAGGAAAAAATAGCCCCAGGAAAAAAAGGGGAAGCAAATCTTTAAAATCTCTTGGCCCCATGAATGTGCTGAGATCCTTTCTGATGCTTTGATCCACAAACTGGTCCCACCTCATTTCCCTTTTCTTTCTCCCTCTTCTCAGAACAGTCAGCCTGTCTCGAGAACCCAGAAGCCAGTATTATCAGGGTGCAGTTGGGGTCCCAACGTTAGCAATAACAGTGCCTGTGTTCTGTGATTCTGTCTTCCGGCAGTTCAGGATAGGCCCATATTCTACACCATTCGTGACTCCCAACAGATGGTGTGGGTCCTGAGTGGAGATGTTTTAATAGCAGCTCCTTCAAGCAACAATGTGCAGCCTGGTAAGTGATATCAGAAAATCCACAGTTGCTCTGGCCGGGGCCAAGAGCACGAGTTCCATGAAGTGGGCTCTGGTCCTCACCAACTTCTGGGCATCAGCCCAACGTCCAGAGGAAGGGCAGGAAAGAGCAAGATGGTCACCTTCCATAAAAGGAAACCCATACCTAGAAGCAGGGGTGTAGGGATTGGCAGCTTTCTTACCTGAAGAATCCACCTTCAGGTTACTGGGGGACTGTCCTTTCAGGTATGGCTGAACTTGGATTTTCTCTCCTCTAAATTCCAGCCATCACTCCCTCTGTCAAACTTCCCCATCTTTCCATTACACACTTCTCTAACTTGGCATCATCTCTTCTAATAATGGGGGCATGTTCCCTCCTTCCACCCAAAGCCAGCCCCTCTCGGCTTCTTTCCCTTTCTGCAGGACTTCTGCGTTGGATGGAGTTCCTCTCTCAGCGGGTACCCCACCTGTGTCCCCTGCGTCATCTCTACTGCTGCTGACAGACACACTCCAGTCTTAACACCTGCTCTTGATCCTTGCTGTCTCTTCCTGTTGCTGTCCCATTGCCCTGTGCCCTTCAGAGGCTGATTTCCCTGGAGAGTTGCCCACACAGCTTGCCTGCACCTCACTTCCTTTTCACATTTGCAGCAAAACAATCTGACTTCTACACTGCTCTCTTCTCTCCCCTAAGGTCCCTCTTTCCAAGTGCATCTTCAAATGCCAAATCCCAAGGGCACCCTTCTCAGCTGTCCTGCTGTGGAGCAGTGCCGGTTACTCTCCACCCTCCACCTTCTTCTTCCGCAAGAACGCTCCTGGGACTGAGGTCCACTGGCTCCTCTTCTGGGTTCATCTTTATGACTCAACTTTCTCCCAGAAACCTCCAAATCATGGGGTTCTTCAGGGCCCCATCTGCAACCCTGCAGGCCCTGTGAAGGGGTGGGGAGCAGGTCCTGTGGTTGGGTACATGGCTTCTCCTCTCATCACCTGACATTTGTGCTCCTGGCACACATCTCTCCGAACGATCTTCTCTGGCATCTCTAACTTCACATGCCCTGGGGTGGAACTGCAGAGACCTGTCTTCTCAAAACGGATGATGGCCCCCACTAGGGGCACTGCCCGCTGCTCTACTGGCTTGGGCCAGGAACACAGGAGGCATCTGGATGCCTGACCTCACACCTCCTCCATCCACCAGCGAGACCACTGAGTCTGTATTTCTAAGTCAGTATCATCTCCAGCTGGGACTGGCACCCCGCCCCCGCCCTCCTTCCCACTTCATTCATGGAACCTCCAATCCATTCTCCGCAGAGCCTCAGGAGGGACCTTCTTATGTGTAGAACTGAGCAGAAAGGACTTTCCTTTCCCTGTGAGCCCTTCTTCCAAGCCCCGATTTCTCTCTCTTCACTTAGTGGCCTTCCCTGAACTTTAAGGAGCATTCTTAGAAATCCCACACAACATCTCCACTTCTGGCTCATGGTTCACAACCTAAGTGTGTGGCCACATTTATCTGCCAGAGGGGTAGGAAATCTTATTTTTTATTTGGGGAAGCTCTGTGCCCTGGTGAACAATTAGGGTTCTCATATTCAGGAATAAAAAGGAAATGAGTTTCAGAAAAGCGACAAAGGGACCTGCCATGGCTAATGGGGGGAGCCATCTGGGGAAGTCCCTGACAGTCCCCGTTAGCCTCCTGAGTGTGAGGCCAGAGGCCCAGACTCCCCTCTGTTCGAGGCCTGACCCTTCTCCATTCTTCCTGTGTTTCCAGTCACTGTCACCTTGATAGCCTGCAGGGACACAGAATTACACGATGAAGAGAAAGGCAACCTGGTTTTCCTGGGAATCAAGGGCAAAGACCTCAGCTTCTGCTGTGCGGAAGTTGAGGGTCAGCCCACGCTGCAGCTGAAGGTGAGTCGTGCAGTCGATGAGGGAAGCATAGCAAGTGGGCTTTTATCTTAACGGGTGACAGTGAAAAAATATTCCTGCAATCCTGGGTTGTCCCACGCAAGGAAGGAAATCTGACCTGGCTGGTCCCCACGTCCGTCAGTGGTGCCATTGGAGGGGGGGTACCACACTCAGGTCCATGCACAGCATGGCTCCTCGGAAAGCCAGAGGATGCACACAGCGATGTTCCTGAAAAGACAGGGGAAGTGGCTTCTCTGTTCTCCGTCCTGATTTGCTACCCCCTAGGAGCCCCCAAGGGAATGGGAGGCTCCCACTTCAACAGACTATCACATTGACAAGTGGAGGGAGAGGGTTCATCTGGATTTCTGACAGTGTTTGTTTATATCCATGTACCCAAAGGAAGATCAGTAGGTACAAAGCCTCTGCTCATGATGGGAAGTGTAATGTCTGAATCGACGGGGAGGTTGGGACTCCAAAGAGTGCCCAGGTCTGCAGATGAAGGCACCCCGGGAGCTTCAGGGAAGAGAGCATGCCAATCCCTGTTACAGAGAAGACAGCACCTGTGTTGCAGAGCCAGGCTCCTGGAACCTGCTAGGTCCATGCCCTGACAGCCTGGTCCTACCGGACACCCCAGTGCTGGGAACTGACCCTGGGGAGCTCTATCACTGAGCCACATCCCCAGCCCTTTTTAAAATTTTTCATTTTGAGACAGGGCCTCACTAAGTTGCTGAGGCTGGGCTCAAACCTGCATTCCTCCTTCCTCGGCCTCCCAAGTTACTAGGATGATAGGCCACCATGCCCTGTATCCCTAGCCTCCGACCCTCCCTCCTGTGCACAGAGTGCTGAGTTAGCTTAGCTCCCCACTGCAATCCTCCTCACTAATGAGCCTCTTTCTCACCCCCAGGAGGTCAGTATCATGGAACTGTACAGGGAGAACAAAGCTCGGACGCCATTTCTCTTCTTCCACAGCCTGGAGGGCTCCACCTCTGCCTTTCAGTCGGCCTCCCACCCCGGCTGGTTCATAGCCACGTCCTCCACAGCCAAGCAGCCCGTGACGCTCACCCGGGAGAGGGGCCTCGCTAACACAAACTTTTATTTAGGTCGTGAGAATTAAATCCAGCCTGGTCGGAGGGTGACAGATTTCAGGATAGACTATGAAGCTGTCAGAGAATCCTTCTGCTTGAAAATACAGTGCCATCTGACCAGGTCACCATCCCCTACGAGGTCATCCACAGTTCAGCCCATCCGTGGCCCACCTCATTCTGTCCCCCCTCAAACCTCTGCCCCTCTGTGCATCCACTTCTTCCCCATGTCCCTCGCCTGAGCACTGTCCCCACAGGAACCCTCAGAATCGCTTTTTATTCTTTCTTGGTCTCGACCCACTGTCCATTCAGCTGCCACATCCAGCTAAGTCAACCCCACATGCTTCTCACGTGACACCCTCCACCCTCTTCCTTCTGCCAATCATGGCCCGTCAATAAATGCCATAAGTAAATCCCATCAATAAAAGAACGCCATGTATTGATTTGGGGCATGTTTATTTAATACATCATATAATATAAACATTCTGTTTATGCTATAAGTGTTGTCATAATATTAACATTACATCATATAAACATTTAATATAAACATACTATTCATATAACATGTTTACATTATAAACATTATGTTATAATATAAACATCATAATGTTTATAATCTCAAAAGATACATTGAAAAGATGAGATGAAAACGTATCTTGATAAGCATGATGGATTCATAATCTAATTGGTTAATAATTCAATACACAGTGTATAGTTTGGCAGTGATTAATTATTAACCATGATGAAATTAAATTAATCCACATTTCAGAGAATTATTCATATCAGTTACAATTTCTTCCAGGCAACTTCTCAGAGCTAATTGTACTGTCTTTTTTTTTTCTTTCTAAAGCAGTTAGAAATAGAAGAACATATTAATATTTCCTTATTATCTCCTGGAATTGCAGTGGTCTTTTTCAATTCACAGCTTCTCTTGAGGGATAGTTTCAAGCCCGTTGTTCATTTTGTGAGACTCCTGTAGGTACAGCCTGCACATTCTCTACCAGAGCACATTTAGGGTGCCGTGTTCTGGAACATGCACCACACAGACATCCTTCAGCGTGACAAACCCGCCTCCCTCAGAAGGCCAGGCCCTCTCTGCCCAGGAAGCGCAGAGGTATCGGGTCTTGCGACGTATGCCCACTGCTGAGTTCAGTGTCCCAGCCAGGCAAGCTGGGTCCCCTACCCTGTCTTCCGGCATCACCTCCTGTTGCTTCCCTGCCAGGGGCTGTTCCAGAGACTTCTGAGCCCCCCTCTCGTCCTGTTAGCCTCCCTTTTGCTGTGAAAAGATTGGCTCTTCCAGCATTTCATGGCAGCCCCAGTGAGCAGCTCTCCCTGAGCCAGGGCTCCTGGGACACCCCGGGAGGACACTGGCAGGAATCTGCCTGGCGCTCACACAGGCATAAACCTAGAAGTGGGAGGGACCACAGGGACCTCTTGACCCATGGGGGTGGGAGCAGCTGCCCTCCCTCACCAGGACAGTTCTGAGTGGCACGGCAGGGCTGGACTCGAGACCCACCCCTGCAGAGGCTTCCCCCATTTCCTGCTCAACTCCCAGGCCCCTCTCTGGGCCCTGGACTCACCTTTGGTCACTCTGCGTACAAACCCTTGTCTCAGGCTCTGCTTTCTGATGAGACCGATTCTATCAAAGCCAGACCTCTCTGCTCACCACCGGCATGTTGCACTCCTCACCTCTGTGCCCCTGTGTGTGCCTGGAACACATCTGCAGCCCATCTGCCACTGTGTACCCCACCTCCCCCAGCTTCTCAATAGCCCAAATCTGCTTGCAAGGCTTAGAGGCCTCTCACCTTCCCCACGTCACTTCCTTTTGTGTTAAATCACATTTTTGCCTTTTCATGGGACAATTTCTTTCGTTGGACTTTGTGCTATTCTTGCCTCGGAATAACAGTTTCTACTACTATTGAAATAAATGAATCCTCCTTGCATGCCGTGAGGTCTGTGATAGCATCTGCCCGCTGATAGGGAAGCATGTCGGGCAGGATCCTGAATTGCAAAAGCAGAAGCAGCCATCGGCTTCGAGGAACATCTGAGGGACTGAGATTCCCTCAAAGAACATGCAGTGGGGAAGCACAGAGAGGTTCTTGGGGCTTGCCTCTTCTGTTCCTCCTCCTTTCCCCCACACCAGTGAGACCCAGGGACTGTGAGGTGGCTGGGACATCCACTTGGGTGTGCTGCAGAAACGAAGCACAGCCCAGAGCGTCCCCCAAGGTTGCCAGCCAGTGTCCACAGCCTGCCTCTCAGAGGGCTCAGCACATGAGAGTGTGCACTTTTCCCAAGCCCCAGCCCACGCATGCCGGGCACCACTGCATGGGCACACAGGAGAAGAAGCCCACGGGATTCACGGCTGCAACTTTTTTCTCTGACTCAGTCAGGTCTCAGCACAGGAGGACCCCAAAGATGGCTTGAAAGACTCCTGACAGTGAAGTTGGGCACATAGTAGGCACAACTGCAGAGCATGTGAGCCTGTAAATAGTGAAATCTATGGGAAGAATGGCGGGTGGTGTTGGAAAACAGTGTCACAGGGATGTGCTTGTAAATGTTTGCTTCCCAGCAACTCCAGGGGCCCTGGACATGGGCAAGAGACAGGCACCCACACTGCCCCATGGCCTCCAAGAGAGGGGCAAAGACACAGTGGTGGCAGGAGGGAGAAGAGGAAGAGGACGTGGAACCACAGAGGAGTCAGCATATCCCCTCCCTGGGTTAAGGTGTGTGATGCTCTTTGCTTGAACCTAAGCTAAGAATCAAAGGAGGAAGCCCAGGAAGAGGGATTTCTGTTCTGTCGGTATCAGAAAGCACTTCCCAAACATTGTGATTCCACAGCTTAAGAATTTGGGCATCCTGCAGAAATGCCTCCTTTGCAGGGAGCTAGGTGAATCCCTTGTCCATCCGCAGCATGAAGAGAATCATGCCAACATCAACACACAGGAGAAGCAAAGACAGACAGCGGAGTAGGAACACTCTAGAATCATATCTCCTGTTCAGTCTCTGAAGCATGGGCTCCTGTCTGTCTTTCCTCCAGTCTATGATTGGATACAGAGAGTCCGCCTGAATCTCCCCCAGTCAGCAACCTGGATGCAGGTCCGAGTCCACTTCAAGTGCTCCGACCGTCCTTCGTTTCTCCTGCTCTTTCCTTCCCTCAAATCCAGTTCCCTTTATTCTTTGGAAGAGAAACTTTTCAAGAATCTACAAACTTAAAATTGAAAATCTTTGCCTCCTACTTAGTCAAGAAGTTTGTTTTTATTTTGTCTGTGACCTAATGTGAACGGGGAACAAGAAAACACCTACACTGCCAATGAGAACGAAATACAAACATGCCAAAGACAGACGGACGGATGGACCGACCGGGTGCTGAGTCCCTTACAAGCAGAAGGTTCCTGATTATGACAATAACACTGAGCAGTCGGCCTAGGCCATATGGTTGGGTGTGACTCTTGAAATAAGTGGACATTAAAAAATGCATAAATTTACCCAAGCATCACACTATGGCCCATAAAGACGTTCAACTACTATCCATTAATAAAAAAATTATGGCAGCGGAAAGTTGGTGGACCCAGCATGGAAACCCAGTCAGTTACTTCTTCCAAGGCAGGATCTCCCAGGCCGAGCAGAAAGGGGTGGCTCTGGTTAGGCCTCTTATCAGCAGCCACCAAGTGGCCACCCTGGGCACCCATTCTCTCACCCCTCTGCTGGTTATCTTGCCAGAGGAAGTCCAAGTCCAAGGACATGGCCAGGACCCCAGCCTTTGAGGCCCTCGGAGCCCCTGCTCACACTCCTGTCTTGACCTGCCATGTATTCCTCCCTCTTTAGGAAATGTTAATCATCAGCTGTCACTAATGAATTGGTGCATTTACTTTGTAAAAAAAAAAATAATAATAGAAACTTAAAACATATCAGATAAATCCAAATTCCTTTCCTCCAATCCTGGTTCCCCTCTCCCCACCCTAATGGTAATCATTGTTATGTGCTGGGATCCCTCTGATCTATTTCTCCACACATGGAATGTGGAAATACACAGGGTGGTTCTGTTGGTGCCTCTGTGCATGTATGTGTGTGTGCTCGCTCGAGTACATCTCCCTGATTGGTGTAACACCACCCTGTTTTTCTCTGTGCAATTTTGGGTTCAGCACCACAGCTGCCTAGAGGGCTCTCTCAGGATAGACCTCCTGTTTCTGCAGCAGCTGCCAGTCATTCCTTCCTAGATAGTTAGTTTCCATTTTCTGGGAGTTTCCCTTATAAATAATGTGGCAACAGAGGTCCCAGCGCCTGCCTCCCACACACACCCACGACTTTCCTTACAAGAGAGAGCAAGTTGCCTGACTGTGGAGCATGCACATTCTTTATTTTCAAGCCCTCCCTGTGTCCAGGACAACTCATTGTCGTTCCGACTTGCTCATCCCTGATTACTAATAAACCACCCACCCCTCAGCACACTGCCGTCGGACTCTGACTTCTGACTTCTCCACCCAAGCCTGTTCCCTGGAGCATCACAGTGACACCTCTGTTGCCTAATCCAGGACACGGTGTTTTAGGCCCAGCCTGCCCTGTCCTCAATCTCCACGCTCACCTGCCGGCCGTTCTGCAGCAAGCTGCTCCTGGGTTTTCCCCATCTCCCTGGATTTCCCTTCTGGCTCCCATTTCCTGGTTCCTCCCCAGGTGACCTCTGAAGGCTGAAGTTACTCAGGACTCATCCTTGGGTCTTTCTACCATCTCCCTGGCTGACACTAGGGATGCTCATGAATTTAAATTCTAGCTGTAATCCAGCAAATCAATCTCTGGCCCAGAACTCCCTCTTCACCCGAGATTTGACTGAGGGGGCGACCAATCTGGACTGTCTCAGAACTTCCAGGATGAATGTGTCACACCTGGAACCCTTAATTCTGCCTCTACCACCCCAAGGCTTCTCCATCTCAGCTCCTAGAGACAGACATCCGGAGGTTACCTTCTGTTTCTCTGTACCCTGAAACCCCTCAGTCACTCCATCACACCGCCATAGCTGCCACCAAAGTGCACCTGGCCTGCAGATCTGCCTCTCGTCGCCTGTCAGCAGTGCCCACTGAATCGGTCCTCCACGTGGAGCAGGGGTCACTCCACAAGGGAAATCTCAACCCTGGCATCCCATGTGTGGCCATTTGCATTTGGAAAGCAAAGCAGATTCTTCACCACGGATCACAGCCTGGAGGACCTGGCCCCTGCACCAACCCTACTCCAGGTGACTTTCTCTCTGTGACCATCTCAGCTATGGCAGTCTTCCCTGGAGGTGCCAAGTTCTCAGGGCCCCAGGACTGTCACCTACACTGGTTCCATACACGGTCCTCGACTTTGATTGGTTTATTCCCATCTATAGCTGCCTCCTTCAGGTCACCCCCTGATATGTCCCCATAGTTTCAGGTGCTGTGGTCTGGAGGTGACGTGTAAGGAGGTGACTTGTGAGACAACAGAGTATGAGAATGAACTTCCTCTGTATTTCCTATCTCCTGCCTGCACAGTTCATTATCAGTGTACTCATTTCCCTTGGTCCTTCCCCACTTGACCCATTGCATTATTCCATTGTTATTTTCTCTCTTTTATTTTGGGGGCTGCTGGGGAAGGAACCTGGAACCTCCCTGGGGATGTGCCCTTGCTTGAAGCCCATAGGCCCTTTTTTCTTCTTGTCTCCAGCCAAGGGCTGAGCAGTTTTGCTCTACCATGCCCTTCCGCCATGACGTGCCACTTGGTCACAGGCCCAAAATCATTGGCCCCAACTGACCTTGGATGGAAACCTGCAAAATTGCGAGCCAAAACCACACTTTCCTCCTTATAAGTTGATTATCCTTCCCTTCCCTTCCCTCCTACGCTAGCTCTGTTTTCCCAGGTGGGGTGGCCCTCTATTCCCATGTCCTCCCTGGTGGGGTGGCCCTCTATTCCCATGTCCTCCTGGGTGGGGTGGCCCTCCACGCCTGTGTCTTTCCAGATGGCCCTCCATGCTGTGGACAGTCCCCCTCTGGAAGTGTCAATGAACCTGACTTTGTTGGGTCACAGAGTAGCCCCTTGTGGTTTCACTTTAATGGGGCTAAAGCAGCATGACGGTCAGGCATGACCCTTCACAGCTGGACCCCAATGGCAGACCCAAGTGTGCATCATGACATCTTAAATCAATGGGCACACAGGCAGCTGCCCAGCGATGTGCCAGGTGCCCTCCACAGTGCTCCCCTGCCCCCAGGTTCAGCTGTTGGTCCAGCTTAACCCCAACAGTAGGCCTGTCTGGCATGGGGAGCGTCCATCCATACCAGTGGTGTTGGCAGTGAACCAAGGATCGGGGTCTGCCGTGTTGATCATTAGGTTTTGAGGGGTGGTGTGACAGGTAGTGTCCCTCTTCCCCTCTTGAGTATGCACCAACAGAGAATTAAGACAAGGCTAAGTTTTTCATTCATTGATTTATTACAGTTGGTGCTGGTATTGACAGTGTGGACTTCCTACAAACCAACAAACAGAGCCAGGCCTGGTGGCTCCACAGTGCCCTGGCCTCCTCATGCGAGGATGGCCCCTCAACAATGAAAATCACAAGGGAGCAGGGTAGAATGGACACTTTCTTCAGTTCAGGTGGCTCCCAGTCGCCAATCCCTATTTTTCATAAGTAGCATGAGCACATCGTTTACCATATTACGTGGCACTTTCAAGAGTGGAAGGTGGCCTCGGTAATTATGCTGGGACAGCAGGTGTGCACCAGGACGTATGGACATGCCTCCACTTGGGTAGAGTGAGGAGAAGAGAGTCAGATGTACCACAGACGAAAACACCAACAGCAGAGAAGAGCTGTTCTCCCCTTATGTGTTCTACATTTTAATGGGATCAAGGAAGAGTATTGGTTGAAGAGGAGTCTATGTCAGGCCAGGAGCATGAAGTGGGTCTGGGTCTGTGTCCCCAAAGGTGCACAGGTGAGATGGACATGGAAGGTCACATCCAGCAAACTTTTATCTGAACCTCTGCACCCAGGCTGGAAATTGAGGCTGCTTCTTGGTGACGGGGATTCATATCACTTTAGCAAAATTGAGATGCTTCATCCTTCCTGTTATAATCCTGACAGTCGAATTTCTGATTTTCTGTAGTTTTAAAGAACAAAACCTCTTAGTGAGAACATGGTAGTCCCTTCAAGAAGGAGGTGTTGTGACACCTTACAGCTGGCATGTCCCTGGGAGAAACACTGCTTCCTGCTACTTGGCAGCTGGTCTCCTCTGTGCAGGGTTAGTCTGGGCCCCTGAATGGCCTTCCTGTTTTCACTTTCTCTCTAAATGCAGTGTCCCCAGTCCTTCCCTGGCCCCAACACTGCTGTGAAGTTCAGGGAGCAGGTCCCACCAACTCGGCTCAAGGAGAGCAGCTGTCCCTTGGTTCCAGCCCAGATGCTCCGTCTGTGATCAGGCCAGGGGCACAGCAGTGATCTTGGAATGGCAGCCAGCAACTCGCCAGCATGAGCAGGACTTGGGGGACACCAGTGTGGACAGGGCCTCCTTGTTCCTGTGGACACCAGGTTGCAGGATGTGACAATCCATATCCATCTCACCTGTGTACTTTGGGGGACACCTGGCTTCTCTTCCAGCTCCCTGTGCTCTGACCAGCTTAGAAGGGGTGGGGTGGGAGGCTGTTCAGTGTTTGGCCACAGGAGCACATGGAGGTACCTCTCTCTAGAGAGCTGCTTCCTGGTGAGGCCGTGGGTGGGGCAAGGACAGGTGCAGCACTGGCCAGACAGCTCAGAGCTACTGAAATCTCCAACACTGCAGGAACAAAACAAGTGACAGGAGCACGTGGCGGGACTCTCCCAAGCCAGGCGCCTGGAAATTGTCCCATCTAGATCGTGAGCTCCCTGGGGTCAGGGAACACCCCTCCTGGGGCTGAGAAAAGGAGTTCCAGTAAGCACAACCCCTCCCAACAAGTCCCAGGGCAGGTCACCGGGGCGGACACCCAGGTCTCTGAACACGCACTTGGCTCCCTCTTTCAGGAGTGCAGAAAGGGATGCCTCTCCTCCAGGGCCAAAGCTCCAGCTCCCAGCTCCTCTCAGCCCCCTGTCCTTCCCCAGTGCTGGAAACAGGAGGGCAACACGGAGGCAGTTTTAGCACCACCTTGATGTATTGGACTGTGGGACTCCATTCGGCAGCTGCGCGTTCAGAATTCCATGTCACTACCTTCCAGCTGTATGTCGTCTGTCAAGCCTTTCACAGCCCTGAGCCTCAGCGTCCCCTTCTGTAAAATGGGGACAACTTTCAGGTGTGGTTAAGAGCACAGCATGTCAGCTCATTATCCACGCAGCAGAAAAAGCCCAAGGACCTGCTACCCCGGGCCCCCGCCTCTGTCACACTCCATCAGGTCTCTTTCCCACTCTCTCCTGGACACTGAGGCAGCAGCCACGAGGCCCTGGTTCACCTTTTCCCCCCCGACAGGTTCTTCCCTTATGGAAACCGTGTTGGGTAGCAAATGGACAGCAAATGACAGAACAATCATGTCTTTATATTAAATGAGAAAGTGATGACACTTTCCCAATCCATTCAAAATCCCAGTGAATTCCCAAATCGCACCAGGTGCCCTAAATCTCTATGCAATACCACAGTACTTCTGTATTAAAAGGCTACTTAGCTAGTCATTTAACAGTAATGAACTCGTTAGGAGGTGTGCCGTGTGCCAAATACAGTTCTGTAGAGTATGTCAGACTTGAGTATCAGCAAACATACAAAGTTGTCAGTGTTTGTTCCACGTGATGCCTCTTCAGTGCCAAAGAGGACACCGGGGACAGCACTTAGTGGTGGGCTGTCCATCTTGTTCCCACATAATGCTCCACAGTAAGCTGGGGGCTGCTGGCCTCCTGTCCACAGTTTTGACCATGCTGCTTTTGTGGACCTTCAAGAGGTGTCAATGGAAGATTCATCAACAACAACCAGGATTGTGTTCCTTAAAAAAAAAAAAAAAAAAGGCTTTTTGGCCAGTCACGGTGGTGCACACCTATGATCCCAGCAGCTTGAGAGGCTGAGGCAGCCTCAGCAAAAGTGAGATGCTAAGCAACTCAGTGAGACCTTATCTCTAAATAAAATACAAAATAGGGCTGGGGACGTGGCTCAGTGGTAGAGTGCCCTGAGTTCAATCCTCAGTACCAAAAAAGAAAATAAAAGAAGCCTTTTGATGATTTATTGAATGAAACATCAAAAGGGGAACATTTGTCCAAACATGTACTTGCACACGTGACAACCAAGGCATGACTGTCACCTGGCCCACTGTTTGCAAGATGCCATCTATTTTAGTGAAATGCTTTGCGATTACAGAGATGCTAAAATGCAAAAAGGCAGATGTGACCTTTAAATGATGAAATGATGGTGTGCACAGCCAATAGCAGACTCAGGAAAACATCAGCAACAGCCTGAAGATCAGCCAGAGAAGATACGGCACGTGGGAAACACGGCGTACCCAGCAATTTAGAGCCCAAAGTAATTTAAGCAAACCGTGAAAAGTAGTAAGATAATCTGGCTAAAAACATAGTCATAAGCTAAGTGGAGTTGCCTATGTCTATAGTCGAAGATGTTCAGGACCCTGAGGCAGGAGGATGGCTGGAGCCCAGGAGTTCAAGCTCAGCCTGGCCAACATAGTAACATTCAGTTTCCAAAACACAAACAAAAAAATGTTGTCATAGTAGCATAATTTAAGACCCCTTTCTCAGCAATTGAAAGACTGAATAGACAAGATAACAGAAATTCAAATATAAAAAGAAAATAACAAAATTCATTTATAAATATATATTATATATATATATAATATTTAATAGTAGGCATGATATATCTGTTAATATTAAAGTACTTATATAATATACAAATATGTAATCCTGTATAACATAATTTTATACCATGTTTATATTACACATAAGTAAAAATCTATGTATGTGTGTAAATGTATATACTTCATACCTAAAAAGCATGGAACTCATTTTTTAGGCTTCCATAGAGCATCTATAAACTTATACATGAAGTCACAAAGGAAATAACAAGTAGCCCCAAATCAATATCATACAGGCCATTCTATCTGACCATAGGCAATAAGAGACTAATAGCATTAAAGCATGACCCCTACCCACTTGGACATTTAGAAATAATGCATGTGAACTTCACATAATGGCTGCAAACAGACCACAGTGGAGATGAACCACAGTAAAAGCACATGTCGTAATAGTAAGAGGAGCACAGACAGCCCTTCAGGTCCCTGTCTTGGTTAGGGAACATGCACGCCCAGAGGAGGGGCTTCCCACCACACAGTGCTGCCCCTCCTAACCTCTGAGAGCTCTAGGCTGTTTTCTGCAGCCACTGCACCCCGGCTTCCCTGCCCAACCTGCACAGGCTGCACCCCACCACATCCCACCAAGGCTCTGCGTTTCCCTGGTTATCAGTAAATGTTGGGAAGCTTTTCAAAGGCCGCTGGGCACTTCTGTGTCTTCCTGGGAGAAGTGTCTGTTCAAGGCCTTTGCCCATTTCTAAATCGAGTTAACACTGGCCTTTAGTTATTGAGTTGTGTGGCTTCCTGTGGGTTTGAGGTCTGAGCCTCTTACCAGACCCAGGGTTTTCAAGTATTCCTCCTGCTCCGTACATTTCCTTGGCTCTCTGACCCTCCTTTGCTATGCAGAAGCTTTTCCCTTCAACCTGAGTCTCACTTGGCCATATTTGAGGAGGTTTCCTGCCTTGGGGTCAAGTCCAAGAAACCTCGTCGTGCAGATTTCCCCTATGTTTTCGCCTAGGAGTTTCCTGTTTTGGGTCTCCTGCCAACATCTAAAGATGTGCATTCTTCTCTCTCAAGTTCATTGTGGCCTGATGCACAAAGCCATATTATGAAACAACCTAAGTGCCCACTGGGGGTGGGTAAAGAAAACGTGGCATACACATGCCATGGGATTTTATGAAACCTTAACAAAGAGGAAATCCTAGCCTTGGGGACAGCCTGGATGAGCCTGGAGGACATTGTGCTAAGTGAAATGGGCCAGTCACAGATGGCCAAATAAGGACTGTGTGATCCCCTTCAAGACGAGGAGCCTAAGTCAGGAAAATTGGTGGAAACAGAGAGGAGACGGTGGTGCCCAGGGGAAGGAAAACAAGGAGCTGCTTTTCCACAGTATCAGGCTTTAGTGCAGCAGATGATGAAGTTCTGGAGACCGTCTGAACTACAGTGAGCTTCAGGTAACGATGCTCTGACACCTAATCATAGGCAGGTGACCATGTGTCAAGGGCTCTTGCCAATGTAAAAATTACAGCATGTATCCCAGGGGGCACTAGGAGGAAAGGTCGTAAGTCCTAAGAAAACAAAAAAGAAGGAAAGCAAGTAACAGAAATTCCTAAAGCAGTCGAGTTCCTTTTAGAAAAATTCCAGGTGACGTCCAAGGTGGCCCGGCTCCTGCACAGCTCTGTCTTTAGGAGACCATCTGCCTCAGGTGGTCCACGAGCATCTCAGTATGTGCCCATCAACCCAGCTAATTATTAATTATTAACCCAGCTAATCAATACCCCTAAGTGTCCTGGTCACCCCACAGCTCCAGGGAAATCAACACAGGGAGAACTAGTCCCTCTTCTTGAAGGAATCCCAAGAAAATAAAAACTCAAAGAGCTCTGTGCCAAGAAAACTATAATCTCCAACAGCAACACGGCTGTTCAAATGCCAAAAAGAGATGATGTTAGGGTGGGGAGAAGAGGTCAGGATGATGCCTGCCAGGCCCGGGGGTCATCAATATCCCCACATCCATGTCCAATGCTTGGGGAAAAGTGAAAACATGAAAGAAAGTAAAAAAAAATAAAAATAAAAATAAAAAAAATTACAATGGGACTCTTCAGATGATTTGAAGAATTGTCCTATTACAAAGGATAAAATTTCAAGTGATATTCTATAAGAAGAAACCCTGTGTTTAAAAAGACACAGGAAAGGTCAGGCCTTCATCCTAATAAGCACCTCACAAGGAGGGACAGCCCTATTTGTTTGTGGCTTGTAAGTTCACAGGAAAAGCCCACCGGAGGCTCCCAGACACCCTTGCCAGGGCAGAGAGGGCAGTTTCCGGTGGCTGTGTACCCCACCGTGCACAGAGATATAGAGTATGATTCTATGGGTGGAGCCTGGCTGTCCCAGCCACCCAGTGTGGGGCCTGGGAGAAGCTGGCTTATGAACTTATCACCCTCTCCACCCATCTCGCTGGTCCCTGACTGCCACGAGAGACTTCGTGTGAGCCTACCATAGAGGCTAAAGCGCCTCGAGAGGCAAGGAATCAATGTCACAACCAGCTACTCCATTAACGTCACCCACTCGCAACACAGCACCCGAGTGAAAACACTTTATTCCACAAGTTTAACTCCTGGTGAGGTGGAGCGATGAGACTTCAGGTGAGGACTTTACAGACATCAAAACCAGAATACAGACTTCACTGAGGGGAAGCCAAGCCCACGAGGGCTCGGCTTTCTTCTGCTCTCTCTCCTCTTTGTGGAAACTTCCATAGTTGCTTCTTCCTGTCAGGATCCAAAAGGTCTTGAAACAATGCCACAGAGCGACGTATCAGACAATCCAGAGACCTGGAATTTAAGGCAAAAGAGTTCCATCCTCATTTCGTGGTTGGAGCATCACTAGCAAGTACGTTAAGAAGAACTTTATTCATTCTCTTGGTAACGGTGCCGTGTGTCAGCTGTATGGCTGTGGCAAAGGCCTCGATTTCCCCTGGTTATTTTCCAAGCAACCTAGGTCATTGCATGGATGTATTGGGGGGCACAGCCAGAAGTCCTTGGATGGAAAACCCAACCTTTGATTCTCTCTTCCTACCCCAGGCTGAGGTTGTACTGTCTCTCTTCCCTTCAACCTGATTTCCATCCTTGAAAACTGGGCCCAATAGTGGCAACTCTACCTCTCCTTCTTGAAGGGGTTGGTGTGACAATGTTCGTGTCAGAAGCACTTTAGAGCTAGACTGGGGAAATCAACCCAAGCCCCAGGCTGACCTCAATTCTGTCTAATCAACTCAAAGTCCGTGATGTACGTTTTTCCCAGTTCCTGGGTCATAAAGAGTGGACAGTCTCCTTTGGAACAGACGGCAATGAACCAGCCAGGGAAGGCCACAGACTCGAAGGTCGAGGTCCTGCCGGTCTCACTGTGATAGAAGAGAAAGGGCTTCACAGGCTCACTGAAGGCATGCAGATCTATTATGCTTCTTTCCTGAAGAGTAAGAAGAGGGCCCCGGGGGAAATGTCACCTCTGGAACTGTCCCATGTTCCTTGAAGATAGGTATTTCTATAATTGCATTGCCCATCTACGTTTGCATCCCCAGTCTCTAACGCAGGCCTGGAGAGCTTGGTTTCATACCAGGGAATGAGGATCATGCAGACCCCAGGGGCTCTTCCCAGAAGCCAGGGGACAAAATCATCCCTAACTTTACAACCACTGTTTCATATCTTATCATTGAATTGAGTGTCTGGTACTTTTTTTAAATAATGGGAAAATCACAATTATTGAAATATTTGTTTTAGAGACTTATCTTTGTTTACTTAAAATGGCAAACAATTTCAAAAAAAAATTTTTAATCAAGTCATGCCCTTTGTGATAGGTTGGCTAAAAATGTCCTTGGTGGTTTTACCCAGTGAAAGAGAGAGAGAGAGAGAGAGAGAGAGAGAGAGAGAGAGAGAGAATGTGTGTGTATGTGTGTTGGAGTCAGGAACCACTTTAAGAGCCTTTCTCCTTGTCAAAATCCTTTTCCAAAAATTCTTTTTAGTCACATACAACACCAGGATACACCCTGACATCATCACAAAAGCATGGAATGCAACCAGCTCCCGTCCAGGCTCAGCCCTCCCCCTGCTAAATCACTTTTGTAGAATAAAATGAGTGATTTTAGCGAATGGATTCAAAACACCACTACCATTTATTTCTTATCCTTTCACAATACACACAATACCTTTGGCAACCCCAAAAGAACCCAAAATAAACATGCATAAGAATAACAAACTGTCTTCTGAAAGATTCTAAAATCACAGGTTCCTTCAAATGAGCACCTTGAAAGACAGGTGGGCATCTTCTCCCAGTTGGGCAACGGTAGACCCTCGCTTGTTGGCCTTACCTCAAGCTGCAACACTGGTTGCTCCCCATCCTTTTTACAAAACAGGCAGCAATTGGGCTCCAACAGTCCTAGGTACATGGGTTTCCCTCTGTCCTTCTCAAGGGTCTCCAGGTGTCTGCATGGCATCAAGGTGACAGTGACTGGGAACAATGCAAAAAGTGTGAATCCGTCACCCCTTCCACAGATGCCTCTCTGCAGAGATTGAAGGCAGCAGAGGTTGCAATCGCCTGACCAGCTCTTACAGAGTGGCCACCCTGTCCCTCGCCACCCCCTTGTCCCTGAGGAATTCCTTCTCTTATAAATTCAAAATCGAGCCTTCTGGTAGATCCCACTCTTTGGTCTAACTCTTTGCAGTTTCACAGAGAAGGTCTTCCACCCTCTCCCTTCAGCCTGCCTGGACTCGTTCCTGTAGTCCCAGACAACCCCAGGACCACCCTCTGTCCATCATTGCCCACAGGGGGCCTTCTCTCTGGACACCCAGAAACCATACCAACTGTGAAATGCAAGGCTGTCCACAGCAGCACTGGCCAAAGGGGCTGCCTGCACCAGGCCTTGGCTACTCACTTGGAACCATCCGTTCCTTCCTTGGGACTATCATGAGGGTCTGGTCTTGAAGAACCCATGCGCGGTGGTTGAGATCCTGAACATACCTCCTGGACGGTACTTCCGAGGCTAAAGCTGTAGAGAAAGTCAAAATGCAAGTGTGTGCAGGAGAGTGCAGGGTGTCCCCCTTTCCAAGGCCTTGCCCTTCGGTGAAGATCTTTACCTTTGGCCATTATGGTGGTGTTGCTTCAGAACTGCTGAGCTCCAGAACTGTTTCTGTGCTGACTGAGTCAGTCCCAAGCTACAGTGTGACCCAGGGTTGGAGGGCTGCCCAACAGAGACCCCAGTTAAAATCTGTGCTCTCAGAAAGCACCAGTCTTCCTTAGCTTCTTGGATTCAGCAGAAGCAGTCACACCTACGACTCCTGCTCCACCTGGGCCTAGACTCCTAACAGGACAGAAGCAAGAGGAAAGCAGAGGTCAGCAGACTTCCCAGGGGCTGCTATCACTGTACCCTGCTTATGCAGGACCCTGTGTCCCTGCCTTTGTGAGTTGTGGCTTCTATTGCACTCGGGTGCTTCACCAGGGTCAGGCCTTTTATCCACCCAGGGAAGGAAGAAGGTTCTGCCTCATTAGAGCCGGAACTACATGGCAGGTTAGGTAATCACTAGTTCCTGGTGTCCTGGGATTTGCTTAGTATTTATATTAATAAATATCAATTGTAGCATAGTCATGACTTATCCAAGCCTTCTACAAAAGGAGGAGACTTTAAGACCAACAACCAGGAAATAGTGTCATAGAAACTGGCTTTGAGGAAAAGAACATGATGGGACTGTCCCAGGGCAGATCACTATCCTCTTGTGATGTCAAATGACATGCAGCCACGTTATTCCTGACAGCAGGATCCACCAGCAGGTGCAAGGTTGCAAGGTTGCATAGGTCTCCCAAGACCTCTACAGCTGCTAGCCAGCCGTAGACCACGGTCACTTCATCTTCTGGCGATCTCAGACCAGGCAAATGCCGACCTCAAAGCTACCATGCATGCCGCTTCTCCACCAAAGGAGCCTCACCCACAGCAAGGCCAGCTCCTGGGGCTTGTCCCCCTCAGTGGACTCCTGGTCACTATGTTGTTACAGGGGAAGGGAGCCAGGCTGCCAGGCGCCCCAGTGCTCTGAGCCTGCAGTGACTGACATCAGGTCTTCCCCAACGAGAAGCTGAGACGATGCTGTTGATGTCTCCCAACCTTTCTGGTGGGTCCCAGCACCAGTCTACTTCCCGCCTCAAGGGCTTCCATTACATGGACAACTTCTGACAATAGGTGAAGGGACTGGTGGATAAATATCCCAGCCTCTCCGTCCTCTGGTGGGACAATATGAGAGCTCCTCAGACAGCCCATGGGGATCCCAGGACCAGTTACCCATGATGGTAACTATTAGCATTCCCTTTATTGACATTCCTGAGATCATCTCCCAAATGAGATCCCCACACCCAGGGTCTGCCTTGGGAGCAACCCAAACTAACATAGTATTCAGGGTGCAAAAGTAAGAGGCTTGTATTAGAAAGACATGTTCAGAATTAGGATTTGCAGCCTTCACAATTGTGCACATCCTCGAGACTCAAAGTGTGATCTGTGGGTGAGGCATTGGCATCATCTGGAAGCATGTCAGAAATGCAAAAATCTCAGGCCCCAACCCAGACCTAAGAAATCAGGATCTGAAACAAAGGAGCATCAAAACTGCTGTATGTTCTGCACACACTCATGCTCAGTAATGTAGTCACACCAGCACAAGAAAGAGGTCAAGGCTCAGGGTGTGCCTGAACTGGGACAGTGACAGCTCGCAAGATCTGGACCCACCTTTGCCTTTCTCCAGGGTTCTGGGAACTGTGGAGTGGGCTGTCCCAGCACAGAACAAAGGGGAAAGATTCAAAGAAGCTATCACTGGAAAGCTGTGGCCATAGACACACCCTCACAGGGATTTTCACCTCAGGACTCACAAGTTCATTGAGTCAGGAGCTCAAATTTTATTTGGTTTAATGTAATCCAAACTTATTTCATCAAAAGCCAAAAGAAAGCCTCTTTAGAGGAAGGCAGAAACACTCAGATTTTAAAGGGCACAAGTCACAAGTAGTTGAAGATTACCAGGCATACAAGCAAACAAGATCATAAGAAAGAGAACCAAAGAGGGAGAAAGGAAAAGAAACAAACAAAAGGAAACAACAGATGCATACCCACACAATCTTCAGAGTTTGTAATGATTATGCACTGAGCTTAAAACTACTACCCTAACCACGTTTAAGAAACAAATGGCAAACATACAGTTTTTTTTCTGAATAGAAAACCTTGCAAAGTGACAGACTGAAAAAGCCAAGGAGCACTTCTATAAATACAAAAAGTCAATAAAGTAAATAACTGTATTCAGCAGCACACAGAAGAGAGTTAGTAAATTGGAAAGTAAATGAGAAGAAACACATATTGCATCCCAGACAGAGGAATGCAGGAAAATGTAAAAGAATGTGGAGAGAATTTGGAGAACTAAGTGAGAAGGTTTGGAACATTGATTCGAGTCACAGGAGAAAAGACAAATGGGACAGAATCACTATTTGAAAAGAGAATGGCTGACACATCCTAAAACCCAAGCTACAAGATGCCAAGCTACAAGTTCAAGAAACACTAAAAAAAAAAAACCCAAGTACAATAATAAAAAGAAATGTGCATATAAACCCATCAGAATAAAATTTCTATAGGACCAAAGACAAAACTTAAATAGTAGAAGTGGCAAAAAATAAAAGGATCTTTCCTTCAAGGAAGCAGAAGACTGGCAGCTGACTTCTCTACTATAATAGTGGAAACCAGGAGACGACAGATAATACCTTATAATGCTGCATTCCATACTCTACTCTGCAAAATTTCTTTCCAGATTAAAGGTAAGTCAAGTTGTTCTCAGAAACTCAAAATTCATCATGAGCAGAGGATGACTTAAGGAAATAACTATGAATATGTTTCCAGCAAAGAATTCTCTATAGCAGAAAAGTGTACATTTTTTCAGAAATAGTTCTTGATCGATTTCTGGGCCCTGGTGGTGACAGAACACTTGCATAATGAGGCACCAAGAAACTATTGGAGTCATCCATTATGATGAGTCCTTTCAAACCATCAAATCACAAAGTATGAATGAAGCCTCCAGAACTGGGCCTTGCAGGGAGGGCATGTATGTGAAGCATGAGCAGTTAGCCCAGATGCCCACCTCACCCACCACGTTGCACCAGTGTCCTTCCCTCAGCTTCAACCTATGGTCACACAGTGCCACATTTCCAGCTGAAAGAGGTGAAAAAGTCAAGGTGGTCTATATGCCGGTCACTTCAGTGTGGGGATATCAGCCAGAAGTTAATAGCATCTGCATCACAGCCACACAGGCCAGTTGGGGTGGCCTTGAAAGATCATAAAACGGAAATGTCTTTAATAGGTAAATCTACAAGTAGTGCCACTGGTCGTTGACTTGGTATGGAAATAAAGTGGCCCAAGGGGGAAATGCATACAGGTTCCCAGACAGTGCCAGCTTGTCAAGAACCTGAAAGACAAGATGGCATGGAGCACAGCACGAGGATGGACATAAGGGAGTGGACACACAGTGTGAATCCATATCATATGCTAACTCTCACAGGAAAGCTCAAGCTGGCAAGATGACTGCTGGTTGATATCGGCCAAACATCAGGGCCACCTGGTGGAGCACTGGAAGGCCACTGAAGGCACAGCTGAAGTGGTCTTCAGCTGCCCCGGAACTGGTAGCATGAGCGCCGGTGGTGGGGGTGGGGCTGCTCGTGGGTCTAATAGAATACACTCCCACTGGCCAAGGATGACCGTGCAACCTGCTGGCAGCAGAGGCCAACAGTGGCCTCCAATATGGCAGCAGTCCTCCAGGAGGCCCGCTTACCCTGTGGAAGCAGCTGGATCTATCAAGCCACTTCCTTCTAAGACGGAGAGCAACTTATCCTCACAGAAATGGATTCATATTCTGGGTGTCGGCTGACCTTTCCTGCCTCCTGAGACTCGCCACTGTCTCAATTCATGGACCATGAATTCCATATAACTTCCAACCAGGGGGCTCCCAAACAACACAGTATGTGTCCAAGGAACTCCCCCTCCAGGGAAGGAAGAGCCGTGTGGCTGCTGACTCCAGTCCGTGGAGTGCCACTCAACGTGTAATAACCGGCTTTCCAGAAAACAAACCAAAACAAAAGCCCCGATGTGTGGTGTTTGGCAATTTCCACAGTGTGAATACTTCCAGCATGGGCGATTTCAAGCTACCAACAGACTCGACCAAAATCCTAAAAATATAGCCACTGGCTGCCTCAGGCCTGCGTGAGCCAGCTCTACTACTTGCCTGGGCCCACTGGTCAGTCCAGAAGCATCCAACTTGACAGCCCATTGGATGGGCTCCTGAGGTACGCCCAAGGTCCAGGTAGGCGCCAGTGCCCTGAGAGGCTGGAATGCCATCCTGCAGGATGCCAAATGAGGAGGCAGCAGAGCTGCTTTCACATTGAGGGCACGGTGGATGTGGTGCCACCATTGTGAAAACCATGTCACCTCTTGGTGTCCCACTCCCTTTACGTAACCTGAATGGACACGTGTAGCAACTCTCAGCAGATGGATATGATACCAAATAGCTACGATCCTCAAGAATTAAGGTTTTGACTGCATTACCAGGAAAGTCACTAAAGCCTGCCACCTGACAGCTGAGGATGGGGGGCGGGGATTTAGAAGGGGGAGGATAGGAGCAAGCCCTGGGCTCAGCTGGAGAAATGGGCACCGTCACTTGGGAGGCAGGAGGATCACAAGTTCAAGATTAGCTTCAGGAACTTAGTAAGACCCTGTTTCAAAATCAAACGTTATTCAAAGGCTGGGGATGTAGCTCACAGCAGAGCGCCCTGGGTTCAATCCCTGGTTCTGGAGAGGAGGTGGGGGGCTTCCCAGTACTGGAGGGGGGGGATGCTACTAGGAAAAGAGCAGGAAGACAGCCTCCAGTCTTGCACAGTCTTGGCCGCCACAGGCTCCCACCGAGGCTCCTCTCCCGATTGCTGCTCCCAGCCAGGGGCTGAGGGAGGGCAGCTGGGGGTCCAGGGCCAGGAATTCCTGCCGACGGGAATGCCTCTGCAGCCAGATGTGGCTGGGGGCTCTGTTGCCCACTGGGGACGTCCTGGGGGCTGTCACAGCTGCCGCAGTCCAGGGCTCTTCCTCCCACCCTCCTTCCTTCTTGCTCCTCTGTCACTGGTGCCAGTGTGCCCTCCCTTCCTGCCCTGTCCCCTGGTCATTCCTGGGCACTTCTCTTGGCATCTTCTCTGAAAAGCTCCCAAACTGACAGGACACGTCACCTGAATGAATCCCAGGAGCGTGAAGAAGAGGTGAATGAATGCATATATACTGTGATTTCATTTAAAGTGTTCACACGTGCAGACTGAACAAGACCCGTTTTCGGGACACATACTCATGTGATAAGACTATCACAGAAGGTAGGACCACAACTAACTGCAAGGGAATGGCTCAGCCAACTCAGTTTGGCAGTTCCTCTGCAGGGGATAGAAGAATGTGTAGGAGGGGAGACAGCAGACAGGGCTCCCCAAGGTCCTGGGTCTGCTTCTTCGTCTGGGGGATGATTCGTGTTAGCTCCCTTTACCCAGACCCCAGGTATACTGTTATAAATATTTCTTCATACCTCCTCAATGTTTTAAACCACAGAAACAACACAGATCCTAAAGAAGCTTACTGAATTTTCTTAATAATAATAAAAATTACACAATCGCTATTGCATATAGGGTGTTTGCTATAACCTCATTCCTTCATTCAAGTCTTGCAACTTTTTGAAAAGCTGAATGCAATTGTGAATTGTGCTGCTATAAACGTTGATGTGGCTGTGTCCCTGTAGTATGCTGTTTTTAAGACTTTGGGGTATAGACCAAGGAGAGGGATAGCTGGGTCAAATGGTGGTTCCATTCCCAATTTTCCAAGAAATCTCCATACTGCTTTCCATATTAGCTGCACCAATTTGCAGTCCCACCAGCAATGTATGAGTGTACCTTTTCCCCCACATCCTCACCGACACTTATTATTGTTTGTCTTTATAATAGTTGACATTCTGGCTGGAGTGAGATGATATCTTAGAGTAGTTTTGATTTGCATTTCTCTAATTGCTAGTGATGATGAACATTTTTTCATATATTTGTTGATTAATTGTATATCATCTTCTGAGAAGTGTCTGTTCAGGTCCTTGGCCCATTTATTGATTTTGTTACTTGTATTTTTGGTGTTTAGCTTTTTGAGTTCTTTACATATCCTAGTGATTAGTGCTCTATCTGATGTGTGAGGGGTAAAGATTTGCTCCCAAGATGTAGGTTCTCTATTCACCTCACAGATTGTTTCTTTCGCTGAGAAGAAACTTTTTAGTCTGAGTCCATTCCATTTATTGATTCTTGATTTTAATTCTTGTGCCACAAGAGTCTTATTAAGGAAGTTGGGGCCTAATCCCACATGATGAAGATTAGGGCCTACTTTTTCTTCTATTAAATGCAGAGTCTCTTATTTAATTCCTAGGTCCTTGATCCATTTTGAGTTGAGTTTTGTGCATGGTGAGAGATAGGGGTTTGATTTCATTTTGTTGCATATGGATTTCCAGTTTTCCCAGCACCATTTGTTGAAGTTCTATCTTTTCTCCAATGCATGTTTTTGGCACCTTTGTCTAGTATGAGATAATTGTAATTTTGTGGGTTAGTCTCTGTATCCTCTATGCTGTACCATTGGCCTACCAACCTGTTTTGGTGCTAATATCATGCTGTTCTTGTTACTATTGCTGTGTAGTATAGTTTGAGGTCTGGTATAGTGATGCTACCTGCTACACTCTTCCTGATAAAGATTGCTTTAGCTATTCTGGGTCTCTTATTTTTCCAGGTGAATTTCATGACTGCTTTTTCTATTTCTATGAGGAATGTCATTGGGATTTTGATTGAAATTGCATTAAATCTGATAGTGCTTTTGTTAGTACGGTCATTTTGATAATATTAATTCTGCCTATCCAAGAGCAAGGTAGAACTTTCCATCTTCTAAGGTCTTCTCTGATTTCTTTCTTTAGGGTTCTGTAATTTTCATTATATAGATCTTTCACCACTTTCATTAAGTTGATTCCCAAGTTTTTTGTTTTTGTTTTTGTTTTTTGAGGCTATTGTAGATAGGGTAATTTTCCTCATTTCCCTTTCTGAGGATTTGTCACTGATATGCAGAATTGCGTTTGATTTATGGACGTTGATTTTTTTTAATATTTTTAGTTGTTGATGGACCTTTATTTTATTTATTTGTATGTGGTGCTGAGAATCAAACCCAGTGCCTCGCACATGCTAGGCAAGTGCGCTACCACTGAACCACAACCCCAGCCTCCAGGTGTTGATTTTATATCCTGCTACTTTGCTGAATTCATTTAATAGTTCTAGAAGTTTTCTGGTGGAACTTTTAGGGTCTTCTAGGTATAGAATGACCTTACAGAGTTTATATTATTATTGCAATGACTGGGCCACATGGTAGACTGGGACTCTACTTCCTCTTCTGCACGATCTAATGTTTCTCTGGAATGAAGAACCATCTAGTCTTTGTTGTTCTTAATTTGCACTTGCTTTTCTACAGAATTCATCATCCCCTACATCCCCCACCCACGTCAAATTCTTCCTAACTCTCGGGGCCTGCTGCCAGCCTAGCCACTTGCCCTGGACCCTCCAACAGCATCACACTACCTGGCTGCCTGGGGGTGTCCTGGTGCCCCCAGGGTGCAGGCCCCCAGCGTCTCCGTGGAGGGGAGTCCCGGCTGCAGGAGTCCACATTATTTCTCTTTTGCTTTTCTTAGCTTAAACTTCAGTTTGGGCAGAGCTCATTCTCCAGCAGCTTCTCAAGTAAAGTGTATGAAAACAAATCGTGAAAACAGGTTTACTCCACTCATACTTAATCGACAGAATTATTTGCTAGAAATTATTTATCTCCCTTCACCAACTGGGAAGCATTGCTCCTATGACTTGGGGCTTTCTGTGCTGCTATAGAGGAAAGCTGAGCCACGTGGCTTCTAGTTGGCTTGGATGTGACCAGGGTCATCTCAGTGGCAGCTTTTAGAATCTCCTGCCTCCTCCCTTCACAATGCAACCATGTCCGATTTCCATCATCAAAGATGAATGCTGCCCATTCTTGAACTTTTTAGAAGTAAATATGCAGTAGATATCCTTTGCGTCTGGCATCTTCAATATTTTTACATTCATCTGGTTGAATCTCTATGAGTAATCAATTTCCTTTCGTTGTTAAGCAACATTGAATACACACTACTGATTTATCCATTCACTGTTCATGGAAGCTTGGGTTCTTTCTAGCTTTAGAATGTTATGAAATTTTACTTGATGGCTTTTTTATTTGAGTCATTTTGTTCAATTCACTTTTCAATCACTCAAGAGGGGAAAAAATCCTTAGAGAAGTAAATACCAACAAAATGAGCAAAACGTATATGTAAGTATCTCTTTATTTCTGTTGAAGCACACAGATTATCCCAAGCATGATTAATCGAAGAGTTTTTGCCCATGAAATTCCACTGGGATAATCCAGGAAAGTATTTCCCAAGTTTGGTCCATCAGTCAGTATTCCCTAGTGTCCTGGGGAAAATGTTGATTCTGAGGCCCACCTTGAAGTTGATAAATGGCAGTTTCTAGAAGAGGGTTTTTATGAGGTGTGGGGGTCCCTGGGGTTTTAGTGCACCACCCAGGGAGTTTAGAAATACAGTGTGCAATTAGTACATTCCACTGATTACATCATTCCATCAGGGTGTCTGGGAGGCCAGAGATTCCATTTGACGGATCATCTGCTGAAAATTTGCAAATTAAGGGCAACCCCAATGGAGGGAGTGAGGAGGCTCAGACTTGGCTCTGCTGCCCTGCTGGGGTCACTGTTGCTGATTTCTCACGATTCACAACCCCCTCCCCAATTCCAGCACACAGCACTCTAAAGACCCAGCCTCGAGCATGCCATTCCTCCAGTTCTATGAAATGCAGTGCCCCTCAGCAAACCCATGCACTCTGTGTACCTCCCTTCCCTCGCCCAAGAAATGAAAAGGCTGAAGGAGAGGGAGAAATTCATAAACATTATCCAAATCCTGAAAAAGAAGGCCTGACCTCCCAGGCCCCTCCTAAGGCGTCTCAACACCTGTGAGTACGACCTCACCGGTCTTGCAGCTTGGGATTTATTTCTTTGTAGAAAACAGATAAAGAGCTTGCAATTTTTGTAGAGATGCAAATGCCATCCATCGGGTAGGAAAGGGGGTGTCAAAAACTGCTAATTCTTGAAATGGAAGAAAAAAACAGCAGAAAAAGAGGCAAAAGCGAAGCTACCAGGTGCATGCAGGACAGGACAGAGGACGGGGTGGAGGACGGAGCCTTTAAGCACAGACATGCATTGTTTGGTAAGAATCTTAAAACCTTTAAAAGAGTCTAAGCAGCAAACGTTCATGTTTATTGACATGAATTAGGGATTGTAACACTGTGTTCAGTGGGGGACAGCGTCTTCTGCCCCATGCCCTGTCTTTTCTGAGGCACCAGGCAGCGTCTTCAGGTCCGGCTTCATGAAATGACCATTAAAAAATAAAAAATAAAAAGCCACCCTCGTACCTCAGCACGATGTGACAGTTCTAATCACCTGAGCACTGTTCATTCCTCTCGGGGTCCAAAAGCCCCTCTCCTGGTGTGTCCAGCCCTCTGTAGCTCCCCATTGCTAAAGGTCCAAAGAATCCCATTTTTCAGTGAAAGTTAGCCTGGCTCTCCCGCTGCTCAATGCAAGAACGTCTGCTGTAGCAAGTGGGCTGAAAATGAGGGTGTCACTCCTCACAGGGCCTCCCATGGTCTCACACACCGTGACACCATGCACCACTTCTCAGGTGACACGCCGCGGGCTGGTTGGCTTCTGCTAGAGAGGAGCCTTCAGCCCGAGCTGCCTGCTCTGAGTCACAGCCTGCTCTTCAGTGGCCACGAGGTCAGCGCTTCTTCCTCCATAAAATGAGCTGATGACAGCAGCTTGCTCACCTCTGGCGCTGGCACGGAGCAGCCCTGAGGTGACACAAAGTCCTGCTGGGAGCTCAAAAAATGGAAGACAAAGGCCTCTGAGCAAGCGGCCACCTCCACGCTGAGTTCAAGCCTTTAAATTCAAATAGAAGTTAATGTTGTTGGTTGTCCCCAGGTCGGAAGTGAGGAAGATGGGCTGGCCAACCTGGGAGGAGGCGATGAGCCAGCCTGGGAAGGCCACGGACTCGAAGGTGGAGGTATTCCCATCCCGGGAGTGGTAAAAAAGGAAGGGTCTCACGGGCCCCACCTGGTTGTACAGATCCAAGATATTCTGCTCCTGAAAGGTGGGGCAGAACAGCCAAGAGGAGAAAAGGAAGTTGCTTGAAATGTTCCAAGTAACCAATAAACATTTCAAAGTTCAAGAGAGCCTTCCCCACCTATGAGCAGGACTGGAAAGGTAAGTTTCCAAGAGCAGCAGAGTCCCCAGGTGGAATTTCACCTTCCCAACCCCACCCTCAAGTCCAGAGCAAAGAAACAAGGGTCAGGTCCGCGAACCGGTGGCCGCCCTTGGATGATGAGTTGGAGCTCTTCTTGCACAAGAGACTGAGGGACAAAGATGCAAATTTGCAAAGTTGGCTAATGACCTCATTTACCAAAGCCCAATGGTGAGAGCAGCACCTAAAAAAGCAACTGTCCCAGCAAAGGACAGCCAGGCTGCCGGAGTGTGTCTCATGTCAATAGCTGAGCACAGGAGAAAGGTCACACACGAAAGATATGGGTTCGAATAAATCAGAGAACTTGCACCCGAAGGAGACACAGCCATCAGAAAACGCCTTCTCTATTGTATTTAGAAATCATGTCGTATGTGTGTACATTTCTATGTGCATTTATTGAATATTTAGGTAAAATAAGTTTTTTAATTAAATTATGTATGTGTAAGATCTCAAGAGAGACCCAGGAATGGATCAGAATTAGAGCATCTTCCACCCTGAGTAGGGAGTTCTCAATGGGATTCCTTTACTCTGGTAATGGCTTACCGTCATTCAGCCAACTCTCTGGGTGGCCGAATACCTTCGAGTCAACCTTGATATCTCCTTTGACCTCCCTCCCAACATCTACACCACAGCCTGTGGACTCTACTTCCAAACACCCCTAGAACTGAGCTGCTTCTGGTGCCCCCCACCCCTGCCCACACTGCCAACCAGGACATCGTCACCTCTGGCCAGGATGATTACAGTGACCTCCTAACTGTTCTCTTGGAATCAACTCCATTCCCTCTCAGCCATTCTCCACAAAGCAGCTGAGCAAGCTTTAAACTGAAATCAGGACAATAAATAAACTCATGATGTCTTCTGACTAAACTTCTTGCATGATGTTTTGTTGTACTTACCATGAAATCCACAGGAAGCCTGTCTAAACTACCCAGCCCTCGCCTGCCTCACTACCCTACCTCTGACCTCTCCGCCAATGCAGATCTGCTAAGGCTACACCTGTCTTCTGCCTTTCGCTCAGGGACGCCGAGGTGTGCCCACCCAGGGTCCTGATGTACCCTGCCTGGACCCTCTGCCCCCACACCTGCCTGGCGGGCTCCTCCCAGGGACTCAGGTGTCAGCTCCGAGGCCTGCTTTTAGGGAGAGCTCACTGAACATCCTCGCTAGAGTAACTCGAATCCCACCCCTCTCCCACCGTCAGCTCGTTCCTGGGTCTCTTTCCTCATTAACACATCACCAGCTAAACTTAGCCAATGGACCCCTCGAGAATCGCCAGGCCTGTGCATCACTGGTCCTCAATATGTGGCAACGCCCGGCATTCTGCTCAGCAGGGATCTGCTACTTCACAAATGGAAGACGCCTTCTCATTTTAGACCATACCTCTTCCTCCCCCCATCAGCTCCCTGCTCACTGAGATGACAGGAGTCATCACCCCACAGCCCAGGCTCAGGGCGTCCACCTCCCAGCCTGCTTAGGACCAGGCATCGGCCCCTCTAGGGTGCCAGCTCAGGTGCCCCTCCAGCAGCTGCCTGCTCCCTGTGCCCCACCAGCCTCACTCAGTCTGTGCCCCAGTTCTCATCAGCACCCCTACTTTCATTACTATCATCTTTAAAAGTACAGCACGTGTCACCAGTTGACAGGGACATCAGAGGAAAGCATTCTTGGGTGACTTCCTCACTGTGTCAACACTGTGGAATGTGCTTCCCAAGGACGGGTGGGCAGGAGGTCCAAGAGGAGAAGGACAGACAAAGGACACTTGGAAAATATGGAGAACATCTGGAGATTGAAGGGGGATCCTCAAGGAGAGGGGGTGGAGACACTACAGGAAGTGCTGTTGCTCGCGTAAAACTCAGGAGCTAGGAATCAATACGCTCAGGAGAACGGGAACTTCTGTTATGATTCTAAAATTAGAACCTTTTGCCCAATAAAATTTTCATGAAGAAACATTGGCTGTTTAAACTGTCATTTCTGTCCGCCCCTCACCTTCAGCCACAGCCTGGGCCATCCGTCCATCTCCTCACAAAACAGACACATGTCTGGATCCTGGGTGCCCAAGTGGATGGGAACCCCTCGGCCCTGCTCGAGGGACTCAGGGTACTTGCATGGGAGGATGGTGACAGTGGCTGTAAAGACAAGCAGAGGACAGGCATCAGTTTCCTTTTGAAGTTTGGAAAAATGAACGGTTCTTACAGTTCTTCCTGACTGAGCAGCATTGGGTGCTTCCTGTGGGGCTGGAAGACCCACTAGGAGCTAGGAATCAATACGCTTAGGTAATGGTGGTCGGCCACACCAGACCTACCATTGGTCCAACCACTGCGTCAGTCCTTTGCCCGTCATTCACCACCCACTCATCCCATGTGGCAGTCCCTAACCTAGAAGCTGGAGCAAACAGAGACTCAGATGGCCAACCCTGCCCTTGAGATTGGGACACCTGCACTTGAACATCTGCAGATGGCCATCTCCTACCCCAGGCCACTCCTCTGATTCTCAGAGAGCTTTGTCCACTAGCAAGCTCTGTCTCAGGCGGTGCTGAAATTTGCCTTCCTATGGATGTCCCCACTTGGTCCCTTTAGGACACTTGAGGCCACACAGTACAAGGTACTCCTCTTGCACAGGACAGATCAGCTACCTCAGATCCCTGAAGGTGGCTCTCCCAAGCCCTAGGGGCTCCGCACCCTGCTTTCTTTAGTCTAAAACAAACCTCTCTGGCTTTTCTTGCCAGACCGGTATGAAGTCCTGCCTCTTCCAGATGGGCCCACTGAAAGCCACACTTTGGGACACATACTAATTGTACATATTTATGGGGTGCCATATGACAACTCCATACATGTGCACAGTATGCAGTAGTGACATGATCGGGTGATGAGTACATCCTTCCTCGGACATTTATCATTTCTTTGTGGTGACAGCAGTTGAGCCCTCTCCTCTGGCTCTTTCAGAACACGTCATTAAATACAGTCACCCTCCTGGGCTATGGGCCGTCTGTCCTCACACTTTGACAAAAGGCCATGGGGTGAGGGGCAGGTCAGCACAGTGGACCACTCACCCGGAGTCACATTGCTGCTCCGTGGAACCATCACCAGGGTCTCTCCCTGAAGGATCCACACCTGCTGATCCCGATCAGACACCTCCCAAGTCTCAGGCCTAAGTGCTGCTGTTGGGAAGGGGGGAAATCAATGAAGGAACGTGAAAACAAAGGCTGCTTTCTTGACTCTAAGAGAAAGACCACCCAGTCCAGGCTTCCGTAAGGAGGACCAGGGGTTACACCCCAAAACAGGCCACACTCACGTGACTCACCTCCCAGCCTTGCCAGCAGAGCTATGGGCTCTGGTGAGGAGAGCAGCCCCAGTACCTGGTGTCAAGACCTGGTCACTCTTGGTGGCTGTTGCTTGGTTGGCTGGGGCCAACCCAGCACTGATGAGCAGTGGTCCCCTGCCACCAGAATCCCCTGGCCCCAGTGGCAGGAAGGGCCATGTGGTAAGGGCCACACACAGGAAGGGACAGAAATGTTGGGGTGTCTGGAGGATACAGAGGTGATTGCTAGTGGTCTGGGCCTCGAGCACCCCATCCCAACTCACCTGTCCCATAAACTTGTCTCTCGGGGTCCATCATGGTGGTGTTGTATCAGCCCGGCCCTGCGGGGACAGTGACAGTGACCTCAGGAGACCACCGCAGGACCTCCCCAGGACACTGGTACCTCAGGTGCTCATTCTCCACTGGGAGCCGACTGCCTGACCTGAGATGGCGCTCTGGTCAGATTGGCCACCTTCTGGGACAAGAGTTCACAGCTGCCTCAGGGAGGGGAGTTGGCAGCATCTCCCTCCACCCAGCGCCCCGGCCAACAACCTTCCCTCCCTCCCGACGTTCCAAGGCAGACATGACCCTTGACCTTGAACTCCCACAGGCCCTGATGCTGGTGTCTTCTCCTGGAGATCCTTCCTGCTCACTGGCTTCCATTTCTAGGGACAAGGGGAGCCTCATTCCAGGGCAATTCTGCAGAGGTCCCAAACTCCCCAAGGAGAGGCAGTGAGCCCTGCCCAGGACAAGGCCCAGAGCCACCCTGACACATCCCATCCCTTCACTAACCCCCAACACAGAGGCTCTGGAGTTAGAGACCTTCCAGCTATGGGTGGCACCTGCGTGGAAAAGCCCTTACCAAAAGTCCAGGGCACCGGGTCATGGCTCGCGGAGCTTCCCAGAGCAGTGACAGCCTCCTGCCAAGCCGGGGTCATCTGTTTGGATGAGCAGAGAGGGAGGCTCCGGTTCCTTTGGTGGGTGTGACAAATGTAAAGCATGAAAGAAATCCAGTTCCTCCTGCCAGAAAGTCAGAGAGGTCCAGTGAAGTCACACTCAGGACAGCAAGAGTGTGACTCGTCTGGGCTCCCCGAGAAACAGACGCTGACCCCACGTGGCTGCCACAGGGAAGCAGAGACGATGACAGACCCCAGGTTTCCCAAAAAAAGGGGAGCCTAAGGGACTTCCCTGGAGCTTAGCCCTCCTGCTGTGTTGATGTCAAGGGAGAAATGAGGCTGGACAGATAGAAAAATGGTCCCCAGGTGACCTCCTGAGCAGCACCGCACAGCCACTGCAGGCCTCTGCTGAGAAACTTGCAAGTTATTTTTAAATAGAGACACCCGTGACCTACAGTCCATAGGAAATCGGGACACACGTGACCCAGAGTCCCTGGCCTCTCCAAAGAAGGAAAAGTGCCTGATCAATACCTTGACTGGACAGGAGGCTGCCTGAAGGCCTCGTGGACACAGAGTGCCTTATCCAGGATGGGGCAGGGGGCTGGCTTCCCCAAACCTATGGATCCACATAAGCTCTAGACAATAGCCATCCACTGGCAACCCTCCCAGGTCCCCTCCCAGCTACGGCAGCTATACTTGGGTTTGTTTTAATACATTGTTGGACTTGGCTTTCACCTTCTGCTGTCTGTGAATCTCAGTCTTTGAATATACAAGACAAAGGGTCCACCCAACTCTGTGCTCCAAGTTACCTGGTCACCCTGTGGGCAGGACTAGCATAACCAGGTCTCCATGTCCTGGCCCTGGGAGCCCGGCCCTCCACAACCAGGCTAGCCCCTTAGGTCCCAGAAGAGTCTCCTTGCCCAGCCTGTCCCACTAGTCATCCCACCTCTCCTCCCTGCCCATGGAGGAACACCACCTTTTCCTGATGAGGCCCAATCCTACCAGTTTGGTTGATCAATTACCATAGGAGAGCGTGATGATGAATTCAGACACACGCCTGTGTAAAGTCAGGCTTCAGCAATGTTACTCTCTTGAGTCCCCTCCATCCAGCTGAACATTCCCTCCATTAAGCCTCAGTCAACATATCCCCTTTCTTGGGGCACTCGCCACAGGACAGCAGCTTAAAGATCCCATCATCTGGCTTCCAAATCCCCCTGGGTCTCTGTTTCTTTGGGATCCAATCTGGAAGACAGAACCTGCACTTGGAATTGCAGACAAATGTAACTGAGTTCAAGGAATCGCATCGGCATACGTTGGAGGGCTAAAGGTAAAAAGGGCATGCTGTGGGATCCCAGATGTAAGGTCATGGGCCGGAGCAAAAGGACCCAGGAGCGTAAGTGAGTGCTCTTGTAGGATCAATACCTGGATCTCAGGGAGGAGGATCCTCTACCTCTGGTTCTCAGACCCCATGCAATCTGGTGGATGGCAGAGGGTGGGGGTCAACCAGGAGATGCTTGCAGGACCCAAAGGACACATTTTCATTGATTCAAAAGCCCGTGGGCATAATTTGAACTTTTCGTGCCCAGGTGAAGATTGCAAAAGCCCATATAGTCTGGTGAGATATATATATATATATATATCCTCCTGAGCCTCAGCCTCTTATTTCACATGACCCTCTCCTTTCAATAGCTTCCTAGCATTCAGGGAATATAGCTCTTCCCAGATTTCCCAGCCCTAGCCATCTGTTCTGAGGTTCCTAGTTTAAACTTTAGTGTGAATGAGTATAAGAGAAATTAAAGGGAATAGGAGTGAATGTTTCTGTTTTCTATTGCCATAACAAAAATGTTTGAGGGTGAGTACTTTATAAAGAAAAAAAAATTAATTTAGCTCACATTTTTGGAAGCTGAAAGTCCAAGATGGCCCCATTGACTCAGCCTTTGGTGAAGGCCTCAGGTGAATGGTGTCAACAGTGGGAGAAGCTGTGAAAGCAATCGTGTACAAGACAGAAAGCCAAAATTGAGGGGGCCAGCCTTGCTTTTTTCTAACAACACTCACTGAAACAAACAGAGGGCCCCAGAACTATCAAATCCCTTGACCTAATTGGCCCACTGACCTAATTGGCTCCCTTTCGGCCCTCCCCCAAAGATCCCGACACCTCCCAAGATCACACACTGGGAACCAAACCCCCAGCACATCAATCTCTGAGGGGGGGAGGCGCACATGCAAACCTTACCCAAAGCACAGCACTGAGTGATGGTGATAAGAGGAGATATGAAACACGAAGGTTCATCATCCAAGAGCAGAGGGTCCATCTGCAGATGAGAAGGACCAGAACTTTTATCTCAGAATGGAGGGTGGACATCACGATTACCTGGTAGCCTGGCTTGACTTGAGAAGACTAGCAATATTGACACCAGCCATAAAAAGCAATCCAGTCACCAGACTCTGTTAATGTTGTGTTTCTGTGGAGAACAGTGACAGTGATGTACATCATTAACCTTGGCTTAAACTGAGTTCCAGAATGTATTCAGTAGGCCAAATTTCTTAGACACGGAAAAGATTTTAAAAAAGCATTTAGTCCAGATTCCAATTCTCAAGCCCTGTGATGCAATCAACCATGAGTGTTGGGTGATAAGCTCTGCTAACTTGCTCACTCCCCATGCTCATGAGCTTACTAAGTTGGGAAGACATCAAAGGAGGCAGGTAGGGTTAAGAGTTTCATCATTCACCACCGTGGGAATCTCTAGAATTTGCTAACAGATAGCCAGTCCACAGTGCCTTATTCATGTAACCAGGCTTACGATCAGAACTAATAAAACAGAGGGAATTGTGGAGCGGTGAAAATTATGTGGCCTTCAAGAAGGTCAACTGCACAGAATCAAGTTAGTCTAGAACGCGACTCAGGATCTGTGACTCCCAGATCCAGACCTTGCTGCTGGGAGGCTCCAGTTCCCTGGGGGCTCCAAAGAGGCCCAGACCCTACAAGAGCTTCATAGGAGCAGGGCTGGCAGTGTGGTCTGGCGAAGACACCAGAAAGGAGCCAGAACTCGCCCCTGCTGAACTCGTGGGTTAACATGGCATGCGCCATGAGCCACGAAGACCAACGCAGGTCCATTTGTACTCTCATAGACTTGAGGCAAAACCAAGGAAGTTCCTGGGGCAGTCTCTGCAGTGTAGCCCTTGCCCAGTGTTGATGCCTCGTGGTGACACGTTCAAAGGCTCTGCTCCTCTAGCAGCCCAAGCCGTGGCCTGAGACCTGCTTCCTGGTTGCTGGTCCCTCACGTCTTCCTGAAGCTGGTCTCTGTGCAAGCCCAGACTCTCTGAGCCAACGTGCTATTTAAGATCTTCTGTCTCCCTCATGTGAAAATAAAGGACAATGTAACAACCCCACAGCTACTCAACAAAACGGCAGCAGTCAACAGAATCATTGGAAGAATTAAGACAAAGAGCCACACCATCGAAAACCACCAGAGAGATGTATTGCTGTAAAAATCAAAACAGCTATTGACCAAATTGTCCACTTACCTACTGCAACAACAACAAAGATAAAGCAATAAAAAGCCTTAATTGGACAACACCTAAGAAAGAAATGCTAAATTAAATGTCTACGGTTTGAAATTTCCAGACAAAGAGAACTTTTAGCCTTTGCCTAGTGGTTCATATGGCTCAAAATGCCAAAGTCATGGAAGAAAAGATGGGAAATTGGGTGGCATAAAAATTTCAGAATTTTGGACAAAACACACCATGAAAGAAAATTTTAAAAACGAGTGACCCAGGGGGAAGTATTTGCACCACACCTAACAAGCAAATAATATCTAAAGCTTTGGGATGGTTCCTACCAATGAATAGGAAAATGCAAAATAGTTCTATAGAAAAACAAGCAAAAGATATAAAAAGCACTTACTGGATAGAAAATATACATGCCTGGAAAATCTAAGTAATTCTAATTAATCACACTAGTAATTGGCAATATGCAAATCAAAGCAATAAATGAGATTGGGTTTGCACCCATCAGGAAGACACAGATTCAGGGACAGCAGGCCATGGTGTGAGGAAACAGATTCCCGCACCAGAGCAATGGGCATCGGAAACTCTAGTGTCTTTTTTAGCACACATTTCAAAGCAGGTCTTGCTCTCCAAATGCCTACTGGCAATTCCCAATCAAGACTTCTTAGCAATGATCTCTTCAAATTTTTGGCAGCCACCATCAATGCGAAACTGTTCACATGAGTGACTGGTTGGAAATAGTATTTATCATTTTTTTTTTCCCTGATGAACAGAGGCTTTCTTACAATGGATCTGGATGGCTTCATGTGTTTAAATTGAACTTCAAGGGTGCTGTTATTCTTTACCTATATGCCTTTTTCTAATTTTTTTTTTGAAGATTTTCACATCACACTTGGCTGCCATCGCAGCCACCACCAGCACACAGGTCCCCACAGAGCTTCAATATTCCCTTAGTCTCGAAGCATTGACTCACTGCTGTGGATGTTCCATGCCCAGAGTTTTATTTAGTACCTCTTTGCAGAATAATGTGCTTTGGGACATTTCTTCTCAGTAATTCTAAGCAGCGTTACCAAAGCGGCAACTCCTTCCTAAGATGCTTCTTTCTCTCTCTCTTAATAGCTGCAACCTGCTTGTTTCTGCTTGTGTCATCAGCAGCTGGGACAGGAATCAGAGCTGCCTGGAGAAGGGGGTGACATGGAGGCTACTCGCCTGGGAAGTCTGCACTGTATGAAAGATGCTGGGAACAAGGGAAGTGCTCAGCTTTTGGAGAGGACCCCACTGAGCCCACACGGGGCTGAATAAACCTTGCTCTCCTGCATCCTTAGCACTCTGAGCTGAGTACAGCGCTAGCCTCTGTTGATTCCTAAATTCGCAGTGAACAATTTTTTCCCTCGCTGGTCTTTGGGATCCCACAGTTTCGGTAACAGCTCGGGTGGAGGCTTTGTGTGCATCGATGACGCTATCCCAAAGGGTCCTGAGGCCACATCCCTGCACTTCACAGTCCCAGGGATGCTGCCAATTTCCACAGGGCTCAGTCACAAGCGGTTCTACTGCATACCTGTGAGCATCAATGGTGGCCCTTTGCTGCCGGCATCCTGGATCAGTCACGTAAAACATACGTGTTTCTCATTTTGCAGTTGCAGGCATTTAAAAACAATCATAACCCTAATTTAAAAATTAAAATTAATTTTGTTTAAAAATTAAAATGGAGTATTATACAGTTTAAAGTGTCTTTCTTGTGACATTTATAAATTACAAAGAGAAATATAATACTTTTTTTTTAACAATTTAGTAATTGTAACTCAGCAGATACCACCTAGACCAAATGATCAGTTACCATCATCAGAACTAGGACTCCCTGATTCCATGCCCTCAGAAGATTATGCTGCTTCTGTGGTGTTCTTGCCAAAAATACTTGTCCTCCATGTAATTAGGGGAAACATCAAAGTCATTCGAGACATTGTGTAAACCAGCCAAGACTCTTCAAAATGTCAAGGTCATACAAGATAAAGACAAACTGAACAACTGATACAGATTGGCGGAGTCTGAGAAGCTACAACATGACTCTGGAGGAGGATACAAAGTTTGAGGCCGGGCTGTGCAACCTTGGGAGACCCTGTTCTAAAATAAAACAGAAAGGGCTGGCCTGTAGCTCAGTGGTAAAGTGTCCCTGGGTTCAATCCCCAGGACCAAAAAAAGTGCCAAAAAAAAAAAAATACAAGTAAATAGACAGAAGAATTCTTAGGATTCTTGAAGAGAAAAAAGGACATTCGGAGGAAAAATTGGTGACATTTAAGTAAAATCTGTAGTTTAATAATTAGTATTTTACCAATGTTAATTTCTTGGATTTGGTCATATACTAGGGTTAAATTTTTAACACTCGAGGAGGGCATGAATGGTATATGTGGATGCTACTGTTTTCTCAAGTTTTAAAATAACTATTTCAAAAAAAAGTTTAAAAGCAAAGATGAGTGTATTCAGGTGAACTGCTGGAGCAGTTGCTGTGGCACTATTGACCCTTCTGATATTTTTTTCATGTAAATAAGAAATGCTGGCTAAAGAAGAGAAGAATTTAGAGGGTATACAACTATCTACCAACTGGGACACTCTAATATATGTCACCTACTTCGAGATTTAATTTTTTATTTTCTTTTTGTTTATCCTTCAAACAAAACAAACCATGATTATCTTGTAAGTCGATTCCCAACTTTAATCAAAAGTTATCTATTACACTGGCCTGAAAATAAATATCTACAAAGCAGATATTATTCATACATAAAGCACATAAAATCCTTTATAGCTTCAGAGACCTAATTCTTTTTTCCAGTGCTGGAGATCAAACCCAGGGCTTTATGCCTGCACTCTACTATGCAACCAGAGAACTCATTCTTAAGCACTTGTGTTATTTTTATCCCTAAGGATATTTCAAAACAAATCACATAAAAGATGTAGTGAACTAAAAATTTGGTGACAAATTTATTTTATCAACAATGGAATTTTCTCAAATACATATTCACAAGATATAAATACAATATTTTGGAAACCCAAATGATATTCTGAAGCCCTAAGACTAATGTTCCCCACTTAATGAATTGGTTTAGTTAGATTATGTCTGTGTACTTACTCTTCTTTTTCAAAGTTAACTGAGTATGGGTAGACCTTTAGAATATAGATAACCAGAGATAATTTTAACTTTAGAAAAAGTTTATTGGGTTGTTTAAAAAAAACAACGGCTCAGGAAGCTGAGGCAGGAGGGTCTCAAGTTCAAAGCCAGCCTCAGAAACTTAGCAAGGCTCTAAGTAACTTAGCAAGTTACCCTGTCTCGAAATAAAATATAGAAAAGACTGAGGATGTTGCTCAGTGGTTAAGCATCCCTGGGTTAAATCCCCAATACAAAAATAAAAAAGATAATAACCCAACTGGAATTTGGGGGTAATACATTGAATTTATAAATTAATTTGGGGAAATTTGACAATTGGATAATATTGTCATTTCATTAAAGACATTCCTCCATTTATTCAGATTCTCTTCTAAATCCTTTCTTAGATTGTAAAATTTCTTCACATAGGTCCTGTGTAATTTTGGTTGTCCCCCACCCCAGACATTTGCACTATTTCTTGCTATCATGACTAGCATTTCTGATCATAGACAGGGGAGACTTGATTCTCAGTGGCTTACTCCCTGATAAACCCATTGTAAACTGAAAATATCACAAGTCACAAATGCACCCAAGACATCCAACCTGCAGAACAAACACCCAAGCTTGGCAACACCCTGAACTGCAGAGAGCCAGGCTCTGCCCTGGGGACCCTGTGGCTGCCAGGGCACTACCACCGGCCATGGCTGCCCAGCATGAGATAAGGACACCTGGGGGAAGGTGGAAACTCAAAAGGTTTGCTGCCAAACCCACATTGCTTTTGCCTTAGGTTGAACCACCCAAAGTCAGGGCCATTTGTGTTCCTGCTGGTTCTCACACACAGAGAAATGCTGTTGGCAGCTTGGTGTTCTCTTCAAGCAACAAATTTACCAAACTCTCATTGGTTCTAGTAGTTGTTATTGATGTACCCTGCTCATATAATTTGCAAATAATGACACTTTGATCCCTTTCTTTCCAGTGCTTACATCTCTCACTTCTTCTTATCCCAAAGCCATGCCAGGGAACCTCACATCAAACAATAATGGGCTCTTCTTTCTCATTCCTGATCTTAAGAGGAAAGGATATAGAGTTCCTCAGGTTATGTTTGATATAGATTGTGATTTCCAGCTCTTCACAGGCTAAAGAAATATTTTCCTCTTATTACTAATGTTTAAAGAATTTTTTTTTAAGTCAGAAATAAATGTTGAATGTTATCAGATGTTCATTCTGCATCTATTGAGGTAACCGTATCCCTTTTGACTGTTTGTTAACGTAGTAAATGTGATATATTTTCTAACGTTGAACCTCCCTAGTAGGTCTGGGATAAACCTACAAGGTCATGAAATGTGTTAATGCATCATTTGATTTGGAGATCTGATATTTTATTTAGAAATTTCCCTTGGCATCTGTAAGGGAGGCGGTACTGAAATGTCCACCACCATCGCCATCACCCTCTCTGCTTCTGAAGTCAAAATCATCTTCTCCTTATACAGATGAGTGGCTTTTCCTTTTTCCTTTTTTTCCTGGGCCGGAGGGGAAACAATTGCATGTGATTGGAATCAACTCTTCCATGAAGGCTTGGTAGGATTTCCCCTAAAATTACTGCCTTCCAGGGTTCGGGGGGAGGAGATCCTAGAGTATGTTTGGGCTCTCACATTTTTTGAGGGTGCTTTTTCACTTTCTCCCATTTTGAGATCTCTGTTGCGTCTGTGGTCTTGCCCGTGTCCTAATGTCAAGGTGAACATTTAGATAAGCAGTTCTTGCTAATGACACCTGACACTTGCCTTTTCCTCACTGAATGATTCGGGCATGGCTCCAGGGAGAGTTGGCCCAGAGATAACCGTGGGTGAGTAAATGGCAGAGTGTTTTCAAAATCATTTCTCTGCTTCGAAAATCCCACTATTTCTCCCTCCCTAGGCCCTGATGCTGCTTCCCCTCGACTGGGTGGAGTGTGGCTCATATCTTGAGGCCCTGGGTTCCGCCTGCAATGGTGGAATAAAAAGGGGGGAATTATCTTTGGTCGGCTGCTTTCCTGAAAGTACACCTGCAATGAGCTTGTCCTGTTTATTTTGGTCCTAGATACCTGGGAATGCCTGCCTCTCAGGGTAGATTCAAAATAGGAGCCCCAACCGCACTCACAATTTCTGAGTAAATAGGAGTGGAACACGATTCCGTTCCTGGACCACGAGCTCAGTATACGCAGATGAAGTCTTCATTCCGCTCTTCCGTCCCGCCCTGGTGCTGAATGTCACAAAGCCTTCTGGAAGCCACTTTCTCTTTTCTGTGACTTGGTTGATTTACCTGTAACCAAGGCACCTGGAGTCACTCATCTCTAATTACTGAGCTCCACTGAGGGTGACTCTGAACAGCAGGGTCCAGCTCTCGGTGACCCTCAAATCGGCACAGTGCCTTTCTGGAGACAGAGGGTGGCAATCAAGTGCCCAGCACACGTTGCAGGTGACCCTGCTGTGCCAACTGGCACTCTCTGCTTTTGCGGAGACAGGAGGGACATAGTGGTGGGATTAATGGACCACAGACGAGATCATGGGCCCTGGGAGGAGGTGAGGGAGGGAAGGTTCAGAACCAAACCCCCCGCATACCATTCTCCCCCTAGACACCAGCCCGAGTCCCCACTGCCCACAGAGCCCAGCACCTGGGGACTGAATCCAAATCTCAGGAATCCAGGTCAGGCTGAAAAATATCTCTTCTACTGAGAATACAGTCGTCAATACAGTATCATCCCTCCTCTTGCTAAGCCATGCTTAGCAATGTGCTCTCTAAATTCTGGGGCCCAGTTCAATCACTAGTTTTGAACTCTTACTCTGTGCCACCTACGACACATACTGTCCTAGGTGCCACAAGTACATTCAAAAAGAATCACCCCTTTCAGTGATTACATGGGTATTGGTCCAAAGTAGGCAAAAAATTAAAATTAAAATGAGAAAGACACTGATGTATTTTATTTGACGATATCAAGTGCTTTGGGGGGGAAAAGTGGTAGATTCTGTGCTGCGTACAAATGGATTTCACATAAACTGCTCCTAGGAATCACTGTGACACCTGTGTATCTAATCCTAAGGGGTACCTCATGGGATGTTTTCAGAGCCCCCCTGGTGTTCTGAAAGGGGGAGACCAGGGCTCTGCCAGGTGTGAGGAACCATTACCAACAGCAATGAGAACTTTCTGGGGCCCTTCGAGGGAACAGACCCTGGAATCCTGCGGCAGGCAGCTGAATCACTCCTCTGCGTGGACGTGGACGGGGTGGGTGGGCAAACCACTCCCCAGGGAGTTTTGATGTGCGGCCTGGGCTGGGAGCCATCTGAGGAATCTTTTCTGGTGACCTGCCTGATACACGCACCGCTTGGGGCTGCATTTCACACCTGATTTTCTGATCTGCCCTTGGATGGTCACCTGCTCCCTTCTGCCCAGGAGCACAGTCAGAGGAGGCACTAAGCCAGGCCTCTGTTTGTCTGGTGGCAGCACATGGAAGACATGGCGATGGGCCTGAGGAGCTGCCTGCCACCTACCTGCAGACTGAAAAGTCCCTGAAAAATCCAGGTCAATGAGAGCCTAGGAAAGGAGGGGCAGGAAGCTAAGCACGGACCCAATGAAGGCATTTGGGGGCTCTCACCAGAATATTAAGCTTTTTGAAAAACACCAGAGCAACCATGTCAAAATGCTGAATCGCTAATAAGAGCTGAGGTATTGAGCACTTCCTGTGGGTGTGGCACCCGAAAGGTTATGTAGTCAGTGCTGGAACATATGCTCCCCGGCATAGTTATATGGACCTGTAAAGATGGCCATGAGGTCCCATGTACCCTTCCCGAGTCCACCCACAGGGTAATATCTTGCTTAATTACAGTGAATATAAAAAACATAAAATTGACATTGCTGCCATCCACAAACCTTATTCAGGGCTCATCAATTTTACACACATTTTTGTGGGTGTCACACGTGTATGTAGTTCCATTCACTTAGCATAGGTGAAGTTACCCGTAACCACTACCTGTCAATATACAGCAATCCGTCAAAGCCAAGATCCCTCATGGTGGCCTCAGCAGTCACCCATCCCCAGCCTGGCCCTCTCCCCTGTCCCTAGCCACCACACTGCCTTCTCCATCTCATTAATTTTGTGACTTTGAGACTATTGCACAGGCAGAATAAGTATACAAATGTAGGTTTTGAGATCTACTTTCTCCGCGCAGCACCATTCCCTGGAGATTCGGCCAGATCATATGGCAATAGTTGATCTGGGATTTTTTTTATTGCTGCGTAGCCTTCTGTTTCTCCATTGTCCATTGAAGACCTTTGAGTTGTTTGAAATTTGTGTCTATTTTGAAGAAAGTTGCTTAAACATTCGCGTACACATTTCTGCATAAAGGTGAGTTTCTGTTTCTCTGTAACAAATGCCCGGAGGTACAATTGCTGTGTCAAATAGGAAGCCTACTCCAACTTGTTTTCCAGAACAGCTGACATTTTACATTCCCAGCAGCAACAGGAGAGAGCCATTTTCCTAGCATCCTGGACCATATGAAATTATAATCACTCTGTTCAGAGAGGTAGACACTTAAATTTCTTAGTGGTTTTAATTTGCATCTCCCTAATAACTCCCCCTGCCAGGGGGAAATGGGCTATTTATTGGAGGAGAAGAGAGTCCCATGTTGTAGAGTAGGCTTGGGCTCGCCACTTTGTAGGCTGTGGAAATAACCAAAGACCACTCAAGCGAGAACCAGCAAAGGCTGTTTACATGTGGAGCTTTCTATAGCAAGGAGTCAGCCAGTGACACTCGCTTTTGGTGGAGACTCAGAGGCAGGCAGAGAAGCAGGGCAACCTGATATCAGGAAAGCAAGGAAGGTGTTGGGACCCTGATTGGAGGCCACTGGCCTGGGGGAGCTGGGGGAGCTGACCAGAGGCAAGGCACCCCATGTGGCTGGCTGAGGGTGCATTTGGCGCTTTTTCTGATTGCTCTTAAATTGAAAGTGGGCTCCTGGGCTGGCTACTTTATGCAATGGATTGCTTTCCTGAGCTGACTGCAGCAGACTGTGCTACCCGAGTATGAGTTTATAGTTCAGTTTTTCTTTCTGACAAAGGTGAAGGAAAACCCTGGCAGTTACTGGCAAAGGTCTAACTCTGTGCTCCCCAGCACTGCAGTCATCAGCCACGGTGGACATTGAGCGCTGGAAATGGGGCTGGTCCAAATTGTGATGTGCTCTCAGTGTGAAACACACACGAGATTTCAAAGACCTAGTACGCTGCCTGGCTTCAAGCTATATTACCAATTCACAGTAATCAAAACAGTATGGTACTGATATAAAAACAGACACGGGGACCAATGGAACAGAGGAGGAAAGCAGGACATCAACCCATACCTGTACAACCAGCTAATCTTAATTAGGTGCCAGGAACACACAGAGGAGGAAGGACTGACTCTTCCAGGACTGTTATTGGGAAAACCAGATATTCACATGCCAGAGAATGAACTTGGATCCATGTCTCACAGTGGATGGTAAAATCAACTCCAGGTGGATTAAGGACTTACAGGTAAGATCTTAAGCCACAAAACTCCTACAAGAAAACACAGGGGAGGACTCCTTCACATAGTATTAGCAATGACTTTTCGATCTGACACAAAAAACACAGGCAACAAAACCAAGATAAACAAAAGACAAAAGCGTGCAGCTTTCTATAGCAAGGAGTCAGCCAGCAGAGTGGAGATATAGCCTGCATAGGAGAAAATATTGGTAAAATATCCAGCAAACAAATAATATCCAGGTTCGTAAGGAACACACACAGTCCAATGGCAGAAAAACAAATAACCTGATTTTTTAAATAGGCAAAAGATCTGCATAAATATTTCTCAAAAAAAGTCCCACAAATGACTCATGGGTATATTAAAAATGTATTTACCATCACTAATCATCAGAGAAATGCAAATGAAAACCACAATGAGATATGATCTTATACCCAAGACAAAAGAAGAGTTGGCAGCGTTGGAGAAAAAGGGATTCTAGAACGTGTTGATGTGAACATAAATTATTACCGACCCTGGAAAACAGTACGAGGGTTCCTGGGAAACGTAAGACTAGAACTGCCATCTGACCAGGCACGGTCCCTGATCATCCAGGGATGGTGTCAGAGGGTCAGAGAGAGCCACACAGGTTCGCTGTAGCGTTGCTCACCAGAGCCAAGGAAGGAAAGAAGAGTGCGCATCAGTGGGTGAGCAGACGGAGGATAAAGAAGTGTAATGCGGGGCTGGGGATGTGGCTCAAGCGGTAGCGCGCTTGCCTGGCATGCGTGCGGCCCGGGTTCGATCCTCAGCACCACGTACAAACAAAGATGTTGTGTCCGCCGAGAACTAAAAAATAAATACTGAAGTTCTCTCTCTCTCTCTCTCTCTCTCTCTCTCTCTCTCTCTCTCTCTCTCTCTCCTCTCTCTCTCTTTAAAAAAAAAAAAAGAAAAAGAAATGTAATACGAATGCTCGTTAATTCATACCAGTCAGCCTTTGACGAAGACGGAAACATTGTCATCATTTGTGACAACATGGGTGAGCCTCGAGAACAGGCTAAATGACATAAGCTGACATAGGACAACAAACAGCACGGTCTCACCTGCACGTGGAATCTAGAAGAGACAGAAAGTGCGTGGGGAGTGGCCAGAGACGGGGAGCCGGGGAGTGGAGGGCTGCAGATCCGAGGGCACAAAGCTGCCCTGGCAAGAGGAACGCGCTCCAGAGGCCACTGGGCAGCACTGTTGGTGCTGGGCTTGTTCGATAGCTGGATCGCAATGGGCTTTACATGATGTGCAGGCGGATCCAATCATCGTGTTCTGTGTCCTGAAGAGAGACAATCTTTACTTTTCAATTAAATATGTTAAAGCTAAAAGATAACAAAAAAGGTCAAACATCTCATGATGACCCCTTGATTACATGTTGAAGTGACAATATTTTAGATATTAGAATAAATATATTTTTAAATTGGCTTCACCTATTTCTTTCTACTTGTGTGTTTTTTGTTTTTTGTTTTTTTCGGTCACTGGGACCAAAAGACCCAACATGAACACCCCAGAGGAGGAAAAGTTCATTTTGGCTCACGGTTTCAGAGACTCAGTCCATGTCAGCAGACTCCAAAGCTCTGGGCCTTGAGGAGGCAGAGCATCATGGCGGAAGGGCGTGGCGGAGGGAAGCTGCTCAGCTCAGGACAGCCAGGAGGGCAAAGGAAAGCTGCTGCGGTTCACCAGGGACAAACATAAACCCCAGTGACCTCATTCCTCCAGCCACACCCTGCCTGCCTGCTTACCACCCACTGGATCCCGACCAGTGAGTCAACTCACTGATTAGGCTCGACCTCTCATCATCTGAGTTTTCACCTCTGAACATTTTGCATTGTCTCACACATGAGCTTTCAAACGACAGCACATATCTAAGCTGTAACATTGAATAAAGGTGGTTACAAGGAAACTTGGCATTACGTATGTGGCTCACGCGTGTGTCTGGTATGATGTCTCCATTGGGGCGCCCACCTAAGGGACACAACAGTGGTCCCAGAAAGTCCCCAGTACAAGGCCCCGTGAAAGGACTAGCTGGCTTAGCCCCCATTGTGGGGCAAGTGCTGCAGAGAACAAGGCAGGGAAAATGGAATACTTTGATGCTATTGTGCCGGAGGCCATCCACAACCCATGTGTGAATCGTGCGTGAACTCAAACCATGTTGAAGCCATTAGGCAGGAAAGCCTGGTATAGGGAACCCCCAGCGGCAGCTCTGCTGGTTTGAGAACGCTTGGACCATGTGGCGTCCCGCCCAGCTCCATCACCAGTTCAGCACAGCACCTGAGATGGGGTGACCTCCTGGAGCCATCTCTTGGAGATGGGTGTGGCTTGCCAACTGCCGAGCAACCTGTTTACTGCAAGGCCCCGCCACACCAGAAGTGAGCAGGGAACCAAGACTTCTCCACTGAAACCTTATCCCTGACTTTGTTGTGCTCCCCCTTAAATAACGAATGGGGGCCATTTTTCAGTAGTTCAGTTCCAGTTCCTATCAGGACTGGAAGACCTATCAGGTGCTCTGCTTTTATCTAATTTCTGACACTGTCTCTATTTCTTACTAATTATTTCAGACTTTTAATTTTCCCAGGCGGCTCACACCTCCTGAGCAGGAACCTACCCTGGCAGGGTGCTGGCCACCCCACAATACTATTGACCTTTTTCTGCAAACTTGTTTGCAACCCTAAAAAAAAAAAAAAAAAACAACACAATCAATCTATATTTTTTTAAAGTGTTGAGTGCAACCAACCTGCTCATTGAGAGGCTTGGCTTCGGGCTCTGGCCCACTGCACATCACTTGCGTTCCACCATCTGATCATGGTTTGCTTGCCCCAAATACTTCCTGAGTCAGACTGTCCTGCCCAGTTCCACCAGATAGATCTTTCCAGAACACACATCTGCTTTGGACACTACCCTGTCTAAGACTGTCAGTAGCCCACACCCACCATAATTGTCTGCAGAATAAATTTCAAACCCTTTGGCACACGTGAGGTCCTGGCAAGGGACAGAGCATGCACTCAAAGGTGCATGGTAGAGGACATTGTAAGAAAAGGAGTGTTTGAAAACAGAAATCAGAGGAAGGAACAGGAGGCAGTGAAGCACAGGGGACTGCTCTGAACCCACCAACACCCAGAGAAGGAGCAAGGGGTCTGAGTGGTGACTGGTGTGCTGAGCAACCCGGATTTGCAAGGAGTGGGTCACCATAGGGGCTAAGGCTCTGTTCAGGGAATGCAGCCCAGCCAACTTGAAGAGCTGGTGTTCTCTAACCACCTCACCATCCCTCTGAGCTCCACTGCCTGACCCCACCCAGGAGACAGGACAAGGGATCATTAAAGCAGCCAACAGCATCAGACTCACAGGTACACAGAAGGTGGAGACATGTGACACATGCACCTGAGGCTGGGTGATACTGGTTATCATCAGTGTCCTGAACCTGACCTAGTGGTAACTGCCCACCCACCTCTCTCTACTCCCTTCTCCAGACTGCCTGCCTCATGTTGATCAGGAAATCCTCTGCAAATGCAGACCTCACCTAGTACTTCCTGAGCGCTTCACGGTGCTTCAGGGTCTCCACACCTCTGCAGAGCAAGCCCCAGATCTACAGCAAGACCCAGCTACTCATCCCCCAGCTCACCGTGCTTGGTGAATGTACACGTTGGGTTCATCACAAACTCTTAAGAGCCACATTTGGCCTCTACCCTGCTGGGTCCTGCTACAGAGAGGGCCAGCCTGCATGGAGATCAGGGTCCACTCTGGTTACCTATAGAACACCTTCAGGTCTTCTAGCTGTGCCCTATTGGAGCTGCTTTCAGAGCTGTGCTTCCCACAACCAGCAGAGGGAGCCATGACACCAAGTGACCACATGCACGCGCACACACACACACGCACGGGCCACCACCTGGACATGCAGCTTCTGGAGCTCTGGTGCAAGCTGCACCTATTTTTCCCCGGAAACCCATCGTAGGAAATACATTTTACAAAGAGGCTCAGTTTGTTCCCACCTGAATATTACCAACTTTTAATATTAATTCGCTGGAGTCTGATGATTGATGGAATTTAATAATGAACTATGAGTTTTAAAAATAAAGACCAAATAAATTAAATTTAGTTAATTAAAGTGAACTCTTGGTCTTTGTACCTTCAGAAGATTAAGTTTTAAAAATAGTTTTGCTTTTACGTAACTGAAACATTTTGTAAAACATTTATAGTTTTAGTTTTTGAATACATAAAATTTAGTATTTTAGTACAAGTTTTTCTTATTGCAATGCTTTATTTGAAATTTTCAATGTGAGTTATTTTGAAATATTCTCTAAAATGCAGACAGCATAAGATTTTTTAAAAAAATTTGTTTTTTGTAAAGTCAAAAATGCCTACAGTGATCTTAAAATGAAACAGATTTAGTTTTCATGAGTTAATTATTTTTAAGAATGCACAAATAATTTTACGCATTTATTTCATAGACAGCAAATTAAGTAACATTTTATTAAAACTAAAGTCATCAGATTGTACAGTTGCCAAAACGAACGGAACTTTGTCATCCACTCTGCCACATAACACCCACCTCCTATTTGTATTCATGTTCCAGATAATCTTGTTCTTTCATTTAGATGTCTTGTTTGCATGATAAAAGTCATCACAATGAGCAAAGGCAAGAGACAGAAGAACTGGAACTTCTGAAAGGGTCTGTAGATGCAAAATAAGAAGCAGAGTGTGCTATGAGCCCAGCTGATCCCAACAGCCCCAGAGAAGCTCAGCAACTGAAAACCCCTCACATGGTGCAGAATCATTCGCTGCTTTTACCAATCTACGTGGAAACAGCTCTCAATGTGAGACCCGTGGACCAAGAAGGGCTGCATTTTCAAAGGGTAACGGCTGACAGAGAGTTGACGTTTTCATTGCAGAGTAATAAAAATATGCAACTGTGCAGAAGCCATAGCAATAGTTGGGAAGCCTGGAGGAAAGTGCGGGAAGAAGAGCTGGTGGGTGGGATTCACTGTGGTGAGTTCGTGTATGCACACGGCATGATTTTGTCTGAAAGCACTGAGATTCAGGTACTTTGGGTGATTATTAAGTCACAGATCTGCAGCATTAACTCAATTAGGGACCGGGAAGTATAGAAGGGTGCAAGGAAAAGCTCAATGAATGCGCGTGAGCATGCGTGTAGGGCAACCCCACAGGGAGACCCAGGAACTGGAACAATGAGCGTGCGTTCTTAATCACAATAAAAGGAGAAATTAAAAAAAAAAAAACTCGCTCAGACCTCTGAACCCCACACTAAGTCATATTAAAACTTCAGGGTGTCTGCTAAGCCCCCTGCTCCGGACCAGCCCGCTATCAGCCACATGGGGTGCAGAGGGCCCCAGCTGAGCTGCAAGGATTCTGCTCAGAGTCCGCAGGCAGCATTGACTCACCATGCGGAACGATTCTGCCCTTGTTACTCTATGTCCTGTTATTTCTTTGAGGGTTTTCATTGATTATTATCACTTCCCGCGGGTCTCCCCAAACACCTGGCACAGTCCTGGAATCCAATTCTGGAGAAGCACAGGAGAAAGCAGCTGGCTCCAGGACACAGAGGCCCTCTCCTCTCCCCCAGGGCCCCTGGAGACCAAGCCTGAGGACTAGGAGAAAAGAGTCCTGCTGACCGGTCCTGCCCCAGCCCCAGCATGGACTCCCCCTGCCCCACCGGTTGAATGGGGAGGAACGTGCCTCTGCCCCACAGGGCTGGTCTACTAGTCTGGACCTGAATTGAAGCTTAAACTCTGGAGAGAAATGTGCCACCCTGCTAAGTGGGTCACCACAGGCACTCAGCAAGGACATTCTGTGTCCTTTGTCCTCCTCCAGAGTCCAAGTCCAGGCCTGGGGCCACAGCGGCACACTGGGCACACCTAAGGCACCCCCGGTCCCATAGTCAGGACCAGACTCTGTGCCGGAGGTCTCTTCTAGGCCCTCTGACAGAGCCCACAAGTGCTCGGTGACACAGGCTGTGGCCAAGCTGGCAGAGTGCCTGGTGTGCACACTAGGATGGGAGTTAGAGTTGCCATCATCACAAAATGCCCACAGAGGGCATCACACAGGGGAACAGTGCCCTTGTGTGAGGACACCAACACCTCAACCAGGAGCAGACAGAGGACCTCCCCTAAGGTGTACTCATGATGGGGTGTGCCAGACCTGTCACCACCTGTGTCCCCACAGGGGAAGCATCAGCTGAACCATCCTGCCTTCTCCACTCAAGGCCACCTGCTCCATGAGGGGAATTGGGTTGAGTTCCCTGTAAAGCAGCCGCTGACCAGCCTCGGCACCCCTTCATGACACGTGCTCATGGAGTCCACTGGTTGGACCATGGCGATGGCAGGGAGACCGAGGGACAGAGACAAGCCTTGGAGTTGCTCCGTCGCAGTGTTCATTCCTGTGCAGGTGGAGGAAAGCCACCTGGCCACCATCTGTCACAGAGTCCAGAGGGCTTTAATCTCACGACGGCTCAGCAGAATGCAAATGCGAACTAGTAAGACAACAAACCACCGGAACTTTTGATTTTCTGTTACCAAGTATTTTTTAAAGTTTCGGACATTGTGAAAGCCATTCCGGGGGCTTACTTTTTATTTGTTTAAGTTTTTGTTAGAGCATGTGGTCACACCTAGTAGTCGGGCTCATTTTGACAAAATCACGCATGCGTGGAATTTGACTTACTCCCTTTCAGGCTCTGGTTCCACCCCTTTTCCTCCCCTCCTCTTTTCCCCATCCGTATTCCTCTACTGATCTTGTTTTGCTCATTTATTTATTTTTAATGGTGCTTTCTACATATGCATAATGGTGGGATTTGCTGAGGTGTATTTACACCTGCCCATACCAAGATTATGTTAAATTGATTCCACTTTTCCTCCACCTCCCTCTCAATCCCCTTCTTCCCTATATCTTTATGACATCTGATCCCTCCTCCTTCTTTCCCTGATTTTGATCTAGTTTTTACATATGAAAGAAAACATTTGACTCTTGGTTTTCTGAGTCTGACTTATTTCCCCTGGCATGATAGTCTCCAGTTCTACCCACTCACCAACAAATGTCAATTTCACTCTGCTTTGTGGCTGAGTCTCCACCGTGTGTATACTACATTTCCTACACGTATTCATTCTTCCCTTGATGGGCACCTGGGCCAGTTCCATGATTTGGCTATTTTGTGTTGTGCAGCTATAAACATGGAGGCTGGGTCTCCTCTTTAACCTAGAGATTCCTCTTCCAAGGCTGTCCTCTAAGGAATTTTCACTCCACAGCTTCTATAGCTACACCTCCGTGTCTAACGGCATGAAATCACTTTGATGACTTGTGTCATGTCCATAGGTAACCCCGTGGAAGCTGTCCTCATTCCCCAACTTTCACCTCTCATGCTCAGGGAGTCCACTTGGACCCAAATATGGGTTCACAAGGTGGAAAACACCAGACTTGTCAAAGGTGTAGAGAAGGGGGACAGCGTGACCACCGAACGCAGCTCAACCTCTGGTCTTTCTTTCCATGCCCGCTTCCAGTCAGGAAGCCACTGGAAGACTTCTCCCTTCCCCACCCCACCCCTCCCTGGCTCTCCGTCCCCTTCCTCTCCTCCCCCCTTCCCTTCCCAACTCCTTTCTTCTGACCACAGCAGCACTGGTCCTCATTGAAAACGGGGTTTCCCAACCCCCTGCCTGACTCCCCGTACAGTTTGAATCTTTTTCCATTTCAGAGTTTACCAAAGCAAAGACCTGGATAGTAAACGGGACAGACTCCCCTTGAGCACAGTTCCATGACCTTGTTTTGGCATTTCCGTATGGTTTGAGGAGTTTCATCCCCAAGAGAAGACTAACAAGGAATCAGCCAGCCGAGATGGCGGCCCCTTTCTAACACTCCCACACAGTCGCAGCGGAGAGGATGAGTTTTCCTCGTATCTTAACACGCTCAGTGGAACGTCATGCAACTGTGAAAAGCGATCCTGGAGAGGTCTCCCTTGTGACATTGACAGACATTCAAGGCACATTGCTAGACACAAAAACAGATCATAGATTAATTTTTCATGCATGGTTCTATATTTGTAAACAAAAGTAAACATATATATATATGTGTGTGTGTATGAATATGAAAAGTAAAGTACCAGAAGGATGAACATCACATGTTCCCAGTGATTAAGAAGTATCATAATAGAAAAGTAAATTTACTTAGGCTGTTGTAAGACTTAAGTTCAAAAACCCAGGGAGTGCTTACAGCTCACGCACTCAGTAACATGCATCCGAGTACTCATTGTTGTGGGATGTTCCCAACTAGTTTATGGATTTTTTCCCTGAATTGGCCATCTTATTTTGGCACTCACATAGTTATGGTTTTAAAAATTTTTAAATAAAAACATTAAATAATATTTACAAAGAAAAATAAAGTGAGTGAGATAAATCTCCCCAGAGCCAACAGGCTGTGAAGAGAAGCAGGTCCCTGTAAGTCGTGGTTAAAGAAAGTCTCCCTACGCTGCGTCACATTTCAGGAGGAAGACAGGGAGGCGGTGCAGAGAGGGCTGGTTGAGCCTCAATGAACTCCTGGCAGAAGAGATGGATGCACCACATCTGTCTGGCCCCCTGGATTGCCCAGGAAACCACCAAGAGGGCAGAAGTCCTCCTGAACTACGTCTTCCCACCAGACTCCCCAGCAGCTGGCCTTCCCTTTCTCGCAGGGCTACTTTCTGTGGTCACTTAGCTGTGGACGTGAACGTGGAAGTGCAGCCCCTTGGTCTATGTCCACCTCCCTCTTCATGCCTTAGACTATTTCATGCAGTTGAAGATGGTTACACTAAAAGACAACGGGAAGCCAAATAACCTCTCCTGGACTAACCATTCCCAGACACTAGTTTCAAATGACATTTACTTGGTTCAAGGACCTGCAATCTGGACAGAGGTCAGTGGAGACTGCTTGTCTCTGTTCTGGGCAGGGCTTGAGCAACCCTGGAGGGTTTGCATCCATAATGGCTCTGTTGGATGGATGGCAAGTTGGTGATCCCCACTGGCTGGGAGCTCTGGGTCCTGTCCACAAGGCCTCTCTTGGGGCTGCTCAGACTTCTTTACAGAAGAGCAGGTGGATTCCAAGAGCAGGTATCCAACCCGCAGAAGAGTGGGAGCTGTCTGTCTTTTCAGACCTGGGCTCACAAACCGAGGGAAGCTGCATTTCTGTGTAGTCGCGATGAGTCACGGAATGCACACTGATCCGATGAGTCACGGAACGAACCTGAGAGGACATGCAGGTGGTATCCCGTGGTTGGAGAAGTGCCAAGGAATTCACATCTATTTTTGATATTTGCAGTCCACCTTTTGGTTACAGATTATTTATATTCTTATAAATAATAAAATATATTTCATTATGTGAAATCAACTCTCCCCCTTCCAAGAGCCTCCAAAGTCTCCTCCAGTAGCAAAATGTATGGCATGTATATACCACATATACAATAATCTATCAAGGCCTCTTGTTCTACCTCCTCTATTCCTGTCAGTCTAAGCTACTACAATGATTAAACCCATTTTGCATTATCAATTTATAATCAATTCCATTTGACAAAAAGCAGACTGATCCTTCTTTTCAAGTCAAGTGCCCTGTGAAGCTGATGTGGGACCCAGCCTTAAGGTTTCTTAAGGGACCCTCCAGACATGCTCTTCAATCTTTCTGAGGTCTTACAATTTCAGGTGACAGTTTTGCTATGCTTCCCACCACAACGTACCAAGCATTGTTTTTCTCTGGCTTTTGTATCACTTTCCTCATGTTCTTCATCTCTGACTAACAGCTTCCTAGAGGGCCCCCATCTTCCACCTGCCCCTCAGACCCAAAGCCAGCACCTGTATCTTAAGCTGTATTTACTAAAGCGCCTCACCCTGGTACCTACCTCAGTTCCAGTTACCTGGACCAAAAGCCAGCCCAAAAGTTAGTAGCTGAGTTTGCTCATAATTCTGTGGTCTGGGCATGGCTGGGCCTAGGTGGTTCGCTGGGGTCCACTTGCTCACCGAGGGCTGGAGGGTCAGTGCCGACTGAGTGCTCACTCACTCGGGCTGACCATTTGTGGGGACTCTCTGAGGCTGCAACTGGGACTGTCACTGGGCTCCATGAGAGACTGAGAATGGCATGCAGACTGTGTTCCAAGAACAATATTCCAAGGGAGAGGAAGCAGGAGCTGCCAATCCCCTAGGACCTGGATCAGGCTGGAGATCCTCACGTCATTCCCCTGCATCCTATTGGTCAAGAGTCCAGATGGGGAGACACAGACTCCATCTCTCCATGAAAGGCATGTCCAAAACCTTGTAGTCATCCCTATTGGGTGACTGCTATCACAATTCCACATCTATCCACTCCCATTTTATGATCTCCAGTGAGGCATTAGTCTCTGGGATCATTGTGGTGGAAGACACTCCGGAGAGCTTCAGAATTCACTCTGCTCCAGACGCTGACCTGGTGAGTGGTGTGAACTCCCAGTGAACTGGAGCACCCTTCTGGGCTCTGGTCCCCGTGACTTTGGCCCTTCCTATATTCTGGTCCAAGCCTAACTCATATTCCTTAGCTATGGGTGTGCGTGGATGGGGAGATGGAATAGGACTTATTAACTTGGCCTGGCTGTTTTCTTACTGGGAGACTCTCTTCCTTATGGCTTTTCTAACTTTCTAAATATTATCCCTAGGACCTACTCTGAGCAACTTAGTCCAAAGTCCAAGAGCAGACTTTTTCCCCAGGAGGGCTTATATTAGAAATCAGTGGGCTGTTAGTTACATAGGCAGAGGGAGAGGACAGAGCTTGAGAACAAATACCTCCATGCTCTGTGGCAAGGTACCAGGCATCACCCACTCTTCTATTCGAGGGTCTGGGATGACGGTTAAGGCAAATAGAGAATTAATCTTAGGAACTGCTTTTGGAACTGATTTGAGCTTTCTTTCCTTGGTGAATATTGGTCCCAGATGGCTGAAAGTAGCATTTCTTCAAATGGGTTCATGCCCCGTCACCTAAGTGGATACATCTGAAGGTCGCTATGAATTTATCAGCCCTCTGTATGTTAGTCAGTTTTCTGTGACTACGATGAACTATCTGAGGCTGGATTACTTATAAGGAAAAGTTCATGTAGCTCACAGTTTTGGAGACTGAAAGTCCAAGCAGTATGGCCAGGACTCCTTTGACCACATGGCACCTTATGGCAGGAATAGTTAAGGGAGGGAGTCATCACATGGAAAGACAGAAAGGGACTAGTAACAACCTCTAAACTCTTAAAGGTCCCATTGTTTCCCACTTAGTCACACTGAGGAACAAACATTCAACATATGAATGCCTGGGAGACAAACCACACCCAAACCAGAAGTCAACCCCTCAAATGTCCCAAACCTCCAGGCTTTCCTGTTTGCAACATTTAAGTAAAATTGACTTAAATTTGTACTTAACATTTGGTGGAAAACCAAGTTTCCCTGACCCTGTTTCCTGACCCTTCAAGGATATCCCTTGTGGGCACTGATTTCTTGTATCTGCAGATCTCTCTGTTGAGGCTCTTATATTTCAGTTATCCTCTATGTTGGAACCACACTGCCTCAGAACTTTGGTTTTCCAAATAAACCAGTGTCATGAAGCATTTATTTCAGCCCAATTGTCCTGGTTTTAGAAATGCCCAGAGGAGTTTTAAATATTCCAGTGCTGAATCTGCTCCATGAACCAATTAAATAAGACTGTGTGGGGCGGAACCAGGCTTCAGGATCTTTCAAAACTCCTTTGGATATTTCCGTGTCCGCCATATTGAAGAACATGTCATTCAGCACAGGGCTCCTCAGACACCAACGCATGGGAATCGGTAGAGGTCTTGTTGAAGTGCAGGTTCTGATCTGGTCTAGGATGGGGCTCCAGATTCTGCGTCACTTGTGAGTTTGTAAGTCTTGCTGAGGTTACTGATCCCCAGAGCGCACTTTGACCAACAAAGAGCTGGTGGTCACAGGGATGGAACTGGTCTAGCCCACAACCCACCTGGACCCTCAGACGCCTCCTGGCAAGCATCCCACAGTGCTGCCTCCTTCAGACACTTCTCAGAGGTATCGGGTACTTTGATGGCCTTCAGCTTCTCCCTCTTCCCAGGCCCCCTGCCCTGTCCTTCCCAGGCTGCTGCTGCTTTACTGGGCTGATCCATCTAGTCCTCGTCGCTGAGCAAGTCCTAATGCCACTGTGAAGTTTCCTCCCTCTCCTAACGGCGCCATTGACTAATCCCAGGGCAGTACTCTGCCCAAAGAATGCTGCTTCCTAACCCTAAATCACAGGTTTCCAAACTTCTCCGTTCTAATTACCATCTCAGGAATTTCTTCACTGCCTTCCAGCCAAAAGGAATGCCCAACAATTCTGTTTATTACATAGCTGGGCTGTAGCCACTTAATGGTAAGGGTTCAGAGGGGTCTGACAGACGTTTCTATGTTTGGCCTCCCACAAATGCAAGGAAGTATCCCAAGGTTCCACTCTTTAGGAGCCATGTTTCCAAATTAATAATTGGGTATAGATGTGACCTATCAAAATCCCCCATCAAGGTAAAAAGACCCTAAGCTGACGATTGTGTCTGGTCCAACTAGAAACTAAATTTGATGGAAGAGATTTTGGGGTACCATGTTCTGCTACCAACCCCAACCAGGATCTAGCACAAGCAGGCCAACTCAACTCTGCTGTAGCCAAAAGATTCACCCTCTAGACTTATCTCCCAGTGGGATCTCCAAAGGGCTGTGGTTCCCACAGAGTATAAGGAAAAAAATAAGTGCAGGACAGTTTGTCCTTTACACACATGACTCATCTAATATCAGAAAATCTAGGAGCAGAGCTTAATAATTATCAGACAGCTGCGTCATCTGATGGTGCAACCGAGAGCCAGATCCTATACACAGTGATTCCCAGTTGTGGTCTTCGATAGCTTTCAAAACTTGCCACTGCCTGGCCTCTACCCAGATCACCCAAGTCTGTCTCTAGAGACAGGAACCCAAGGACTTTTGAAGTTGCTCAGATGATTCCAAGATCCAGCCGAACCAAAGTGCAAAATGGTCTGTGGATCCATAGCATCTGTGTTCCCTGGAAGCTTGTGAGAACTAGGAGCTTGGTCCCCACCTCAGATACACTGAATCAGACTGCGTCTTAACAGGGCCTGGCTAACGTGTGCACCTGGTAGTCTGGGGAGCTTCTCCGGGCCACACAGAATCATGAAATGCCAATGCTATCTGGTATCACCAAACCCCCTGTGTTATCTCTGGAGGCCCAGGGGTTTATAGAGCTTAGTGTTCACCCTGCACGCTGCTGGCCAGGCTGAGATGGGCATTCATATCTCATGACCTCCACCCTGGTGATCTCTGCAGTAGGGATTGGGTGGTGCATGTTGGGAAAACCTCAAGAGGTCCAGATTTGAACTCCAGGACTCTGCTACTTATTTCTCACTCTGTTACCTGGGAGATATTTCTCAACTTCAGTTTCTTCACCAGTAAAAAGGGAATAAGAATATTTGCCCCATGCTCTTTGCAGCCTTGAGATGAGGATTTGTAAAGGGGCCTTGACCCTGCAGTGTGGGGTGCAGGTATCCAAAGGAAAAGCAGAAGCATCATCGTGAGCTTGCTCTACTCCAGGGCTAGAAGTTGAGTTCCGTGGAAGAACTATTCGGTGTGATCTGTGACCCAGCAGCACAAGCATCGCTGAGAACTCGCTAGACGTGTAGAATCTCAGGACCCAGCAGGCCTACTGAACCAGAGCCTGCAGTCCAGCAAGATCCCAGGTGATGTCTGGAGGGTCAATCCATATAGGAAATAAGACATGGCATCTGACAGCAAACCTCGGGATTGCTTGTGTGGGTAAAATCAAAGCAGACTTCTGTTCTGAGTTGGGATGATGGAGCCCTGTGGCAAGGGGCAGTGTTCCTGAGCAAGGCAGAGCACTGTCCTGCAGGTGCTAGACATGCCAGGGAGGTTTTGTAAGGTTCAGAGATTCCACAAAGTTCTCTTGTCAACAGAGGTCCTGCCTGCTCTCATGTCACCCACTGTTCTCATTCTCAGCTGGGGCAATATTTGCTTTGGGTGGCATCTCAGAAGTGGATACTAACCGTGGGTCCTGCATGGACCAGGATGAATCCCAGCCAGTGTCAGAAGGTAAGACACCTCTACAAATCCCTTCTGGACATCAAAAAGTGGTTCCCCACCGTGGTACCCAGAGAAGCCACGTTTCTCTGTCCAACTTGCAAAATGTGTGAGCTCCTGGAATTCCCCCAGGCCCTTGAGTAGACAGGGACAGTTACCATGGTGGAGATGGACCTTAGGTACAGTGTAAGCACACATAATTTTGATCCTCTGCTAAGATAAAAAATTTTAAAGCTCTGCTTCTCGAATTGACTTGTTTGCAGCTCTAAAACCTCCCTCAAAAAAAAAAAAAAAGCAGAAGTAAAATCTTTCCAGTTGGAAGGCTTACTGAAGTTCCGGTTCCCCAAAGCAAGAATGCGGATTCCCCCTGAAAATAGAAAGGTTCTGCCTAGGTCAACAGATAGCAAAATCTTTTGTGATTCTTCCCAAAATATTTGAGAAAAATGGCCCTGAAAAGTCTTGCTATAAAGAACCCAAGTCAAGGGCTGGGGCTGGGGCTGAGCGGTAGAGCGCCATCCTAGCACGTGTGAGGCACTGGGTTCGATCCTCAGCACCACGTAAAAATAAGTAAATAAAATGAAGGTGTTGTGTTCAACTACACCTAAAAAATTAAATTAAAAAAAAAAAGAACCCAAGTCAACATAGTTGAATGTAGAACGTCAAAGCATTATTGCATGTGCAACCTCCTCAAGAGCATCAATATGCTTCTATGTGAGTGTTTTGCAGATCATACTTCAGAAACCACAGAAGTTAGGAATTAAACTATTCCTTAGCTCAGGGAGCATAAGCCCCGTGCACACAGAACTGCTTTTGCTAATCTGTTGTCTTTGGCTCATGCCATCAGCGAGAGGCCCTCTGCTGCTGGACCTCGGCCCGGCTTTTGTGGCTTCCACCCACTCAGGTGATTATCTAAGGGCCTTTGGGTGCCAGGTGGTGGGTGGCACAGTCTCCTAGGATGTAGGGAATGCTCTCCTGGGTATGTCTACAGCATGTGGAGGGAAGGTAGTGCCCAGCCCCTCATTTTCAGCCTTCAGAGTCTTAACCTTTGGGGAAAGAATAAGGCCAGGAAGTGGACCGAGATCTGGTGCCCTGGTGAAAGGAAGGAAATTCACCTCCTGTGAGCAAGCAAGGACCAGGCGCCAGGCTGAGCACTTCCCATGGGAGAAGTCATCTCGTCTCCACAACAACTGTGCTGGCAAAGCCCTATGTTCAGAGCACCAGAGGGTCACTGAGTCCTGTGGCCAACAAGGAGGCACAGGGGTTTGACTGACGCCAGGGCAGGGCTCTTCCTGTCACTCACTGGGGCTGGAGGACTTCAGTGAGTCCCAGAGTTGCCAGCCGCCCAGAGCTTCCCCATCCCTCAGAGTGCTGTGACAATCTGCCGCAGAGACAAGAGTGAATGCTGGCCTGGGGCGGGTGGCCTCTCCCATCTGGCTGATGGCCAGGCTGATTCAGGGGGTGCTGGCAGCACGCTCAGGTCCTCTGCTCACCCGCGGTCTCACCCCCTGACAAGCTGTAGGCAGGGCTCCAGGAGAGCCGCCAGGGAACATGCCAGCGACTCCCTCGAGACCCGCGAGACAGTGAACGCCAGCCTAGTGCTGTCCACTGTGAAGCCGCAGCTGGCCCTGCGAAAAGTACAGCATGAGTCCGAAGTCCATCCAGCATGGGACGCAGCAGTGGCCACACGAAGGCACAACGACCCTCATCAGGATGGGTCAAGGGTGGGCTGTTCAGGAAAGAAGAGGGTCCCAGCAAGGGATCGAGGGACTGCAGGGAGGAGGAAGCGTGTGAGCCAGGGTTCCAGGATGGGAGGACGGGGACAGCAGATGACAGGGAGGGGGGAGGGACCTGGGGTCCCTGCCCGAGGCATCACCTTCATGAAGCGAGGGCGAGAGTCTGCGTGTGTGTGGACGCACTTGGTCACGCAGGGTCACTGCCCACCTGCCACGTGGCCAGCCCATTAGCACACCTCACCCCTGTTATTCCACTGGACTTGTCCCTTGCCCTATGTTCAGGCTCTTGCCCACCCCTGGTAAAACTGCATGCAGTCACTGCAGGAGGGTCATCGCTCTATCAAGGTGGCAGGAGGAACAAGTTCCCCACTTAGGAGTTCCCCAGCTGAATGCTCAGATTTTCCCATATTCAGGCAAATCCCTGGCCATCGCTGCAGTTAGTCCTGCCCCTCAGAAAGGGGTGGGCACACCCCTCTGGTCCTCCCTGGCTCCGGGGTCTCCTGCCTGGCAGCTCCTGGCTGCCTCCTGCCTTGTCTGCCATCCCTGTCCCTCCCCTGTCCTCATCAGCTGCACAGCCAGTGCCCGGGATGGCAGAGACCCATGCTAGCTGACCTTGCAGAGGGCAGGCCCACAGTGAGAAGATGCCACCACCAATAATAATAGTGATGGGCTTCGAGAACATCACGCCCACTTCTAGTGTGTCGGTAGCCATGAGCTTCCATGGGCTCCTCCCGACCTCTGATATCAACCCCAGCGGGACAGGTTCCACGATCCCCCTCTTCCTGGTGCAAAATGAGATTTTACGTGTCCTTCGCGTGCACAGCACCTCTTGGGAGTCAATGGAGGTTCCAAACCTCCTCTATCAGCGAGTTGGGGTGAAAGTTAACCAGAGGAACACGTGTCCTCTGAGCCATGGCCCCTTGTGGGGACCCGGGGCTGAATCCAGCCTGGCTGATAACGTATTGTCCCTGGTGCTGTTTTCCAGGCTCAAGAATCAAATCTGTAACTTGCAGTAAATTTCTAATTCGAGACCCAAACCAGCAGGTTCTGGTCCTGGAAGGCGGCGTCCTCAAGGCAGTTCCAGATAAACACACCAGAACCGGAGGTGACTCTCAAGCTTGCTCATTCAGTGCCAGATGTCTGTGTCCTTGCCCCCTAGCCTGGGTGGACCCCCCTCCAAAGGGACCACTCGGCCCTTCCCTTCTCTGGAAAGGACAAAGCACCGCTGCCCAGGAAGTAGCTTTAGGGCCACTGGTGATGAGAGACGAGGACAGTGGCCCCAGGAGTCCTCAGTGCCCAAGAGGTTCCCACAGGGGTCAGGACAAAGGCAGAGCCAGAGACACAGGGAGAGGGGCATTCTGGGAATAAGGTGCTCTTGGCCCCTGGCCCATGGTGGGTGAGTTTGATCATGTGGCTAAAGGGAGGAGGGCTTCTGCACCTGAAACGTCAACAGAAAAACAAACAACAACAAAACCATCATTTTCGATCTGACCCATTTTTTAACTTTTTCTAGAGATCTTTTACATAGCAACCTCAGAAGAGACATCAAGCATATCCAGCGGCAGCACCACAAAGGCAAATCATATTTTTTTGGCTGTCTGTAAAGGGAAGCTCTGTCTCTGCTGTGATAAAGTCAAAGAACCAAAGTGTCCCTTGTTAGAATTAAAGGTAAGAGATCTAGGGGAAATATACCCTGCCCTCCCATCCAAGGAAGTGGAAAACCTTACTGCTAAGGCTGAAAATTTAAACTTTAGCAGGGACCACCCAGATCTTTCCTCTGTTCCTTCAGAGAGTAGCCTAGCTATTGTATTAGTCAACTTTCAGTTACTGTAACAAATACCCAGGTCAATGAACTTACTAAGACAAGAGGTTTGTTTTGGTTCACAATTTTGGAGTTTTCGGTCCATAACCCTTTGGCCCTAAAGCTCTAGGCCTGTGGTGGCTTACCAGCAGAAGCAGGCGCTGGAGCAAAAGTGCTTACGTTATGGTCAGGAAACAAAAGAGAAAGAGGAAGGGGCCAGCATCCTACAGTGCACTTTGCAGGCATGCCGCCCAGTGACCTGAAGCCCTCCCACTAGGCTCCGCCCCTTATAGGTTCCACTGCCTCTCAGCCGTGCTACACTTAACCCTTTGGGGAACATACCGGATCCAAACTAGAGCAGCTATTGACAAACCCCTTTGTTTTCCAGAACAAGAACATCAGAGAACTAAACTCACTGGACAAGGAGCACAGCCTGCCCTTCACCTTCGTCCAGGAGATGGTCGGCTCCTACTTCACTTTGGGATCTGCCGCGAATCCTGGGTACTTCATCTACACCTCCAAAACACCCATGCAACCTGTGGGCATGACCAAAGAGCCAGGGAAAGAAAATAACACTCAATTTAAATTTCAAATTGCAAATGCAGATCTCAACTCAACTCATTCTGGTTAGAGGCTGAATATATGAGTGGAAATGTCCAGGCCACGTTTGACAAAGAAACGTGACCACAGCCTGGCAACAGCCGGCCCAGAACCACCAGTACTTGGTCAGCGATGCTGGTTACTCTACCTTTTGCCCCCATTTCCAACTTAGCCCCCCACCAGAGAAAGCCAACTCTGTTCCCCAGTCACAGAGCTTCCTTGTGCTGACAACCCCGAACAGAACCCAGCTGGAGTCCACCCACCTCTCTCTCCATAGAGAAAGCTTTCCCAGTCCTCTGCCTCCCCTGGAGTCTCTGCCAAGCACCAGGGATGCTGGCCATTCTCTCGCTACATAGCGAACTCGGAATCAATAGCCGGAGCTTGTTTCCATTTGGGTGTTCTTCCTGATTTTAATAAGAACAGCAAATAAAATATCTCTTCCCCATAAATGTTGTCATAAGCAAGTTCATGGATTTTGCTTCTGGTGTCATTTGTCCCTTGTGGGCATGCAGTTTGGGTTAATTACAACATTCTAGGCTGGAGTAAATTACTTGGGAACAGTGGTCTCGATGTCTGTGGATGTGCTCTTCCCTAAGCCCACCTGAACTTCCCCTGGTCTGACCTCCCCATGCATCTCAAATGTAGGCAAGCCACTACTGGCTGTCACCTCCAACGGGCAGCAGGGGCAATGCTGAGCTGTGCAGCTAGCCATGTATGCATGGAGGTGACACGGGTTCTGGGCAAGTGATCCAATAGAGGAAGCAAACCCAGTAGCCTCATTAGGGTCCCATGTCCATGGGGCATGGCCAGGCACCATGGGCGTGAGTCCTCACCAGGGAGGGTGGGCAGCAGGGCCCTTGTCACCCATCTGTGTTGGTGTCAAAGGCAGGAAAGACCCCAGTCCTCAGCAGAGAAGATGCCATCAGCCGGAGGAGGAACTCGGGGCCCAGGCACAAAGTGGACAGGGGAGGCGTGTTTGGGCTCCAGGATCTTAGACACTAGGTCCAACATTGTGGTGGCCTCGCCTACCCAGAAAGGGCATCTGTGACTGGGAAGCCTGGTCGTGACTGAAGGTCTGGAGCTGAGCCTCCTTTTATTCGGCTGCTCATCTTTCCCTTCTGGATCCTTAAGAAACACCCTATCTGTGTCCCTTAAGACTGATCTGTTGACAGCTCCCTAATCTGATCATTTCACCTCTGAACACTCTTGCCTTGTCTCACATCGGGTTTGGGGGGACCCCTCCTATCTAAACCCCAACATGGACAAACTCCACTTCACCTGGTTTTCCAGTAGAGAGGTGACTTAGTTCTGGAATCTCCAAGGTGTTATCTCTTCCAGCTGCTTCATCGAGGTAAAATGGACGTCTTGCCACCAGGATCAAACCGTTGGACGTCCAGGTTGTGTTCTTCATAGTCCCTTTTAATTGCAGTAGACGCCCTCCTTAAAGGAAGACTTTGCCCTCAGGGCTCAGATTTTCTTTATTTTTGGAGAGTGGTTTGTTACAGAACCCTGTTCCACCAGGTCAATGAGGAGAAGCATAAAAAACCAAATCATTTAATGAAAAGAAGTAATGCATACCGTATGTACTGTACTAAAAGCACACTTACAAATTTCTTACAACACACAAGATAAAATTGTATGGCATTCATAAATATCTACATATGAATATAAGAGTATCCAAAAATGAGCAGAAAGGGTTCACATCCAATTCATGACAGGGTGACTTCTGGGGGCATTGGAAAAGAAAGCACAGTGTGAATGAGCCCAATGAGCCCAATGAGTTTGTGAATGAGTTTGTTTGTTTGTTTGTTTTGAGAGAGAGAGAGAAAGAGAGAGAATTTTTTAATATTTTTATTTTTCAGTTTTCGGTGGACACAACATCTTTATTTTATTTTATGTGGTGCTGAGGATCGAACCCAGTGCCCTGCGCATGCCAGGCGAGCGCGTTACCGCTTGAGCCACATCCCCAGCCCAACAATGGTTTATAGTTTTACTGAAAAAATTTGTAAAAAAGACTTGAAGCAAATATCACAAAATATTGACAATTTAAAATTCTAAGTGGTAAAAACATGAATGCTTTAATATTATTATTTATTTTATTCTTTGCTTAATGCTTCTTCTCAAATTTTAGAAAAATAAACAAATCAAAAGAGCAAAAGTCAACCTTATTTTGTCCAAAATCGGATGCCAGGGAAGATTAGCGGTGAGACGCACCCTCCTCTTCCTGGCCACCGTCTTCCGGGCACCTTTCCTCCACCACACCCTCCCGCCATGATGCTCCGCCTCACCAGGTCCCAGGGTAATGGAGTGGGCCAGCCATGGACTGAAAAGGAGCCCAAAGTAAACTCTTTCTCCTTTAAAAAGAAGAATGCAAAGAAGTCCACAGCGGCAGCCAGTCAGGGTCTGCCAGAGCAGTTCCTTGCAACCTCCTCTTTCCCTCTCTGTCCCCTCCAGTGACGGAAGAAAGGTGCTGCTCGCCCTTGCTCTGCTCTCCTCTGGCTGATCTGTGCTCTGGGACTTGGCTCCTGCTGTCCACCCTGAGGTCCCTGTGGCCTTGTGTGCCTGGCATGGATGATGTCGCTCATTCACTGCTCCCTTGATCCGAGCTGCCCGGCTCAGCACGGGCCTTCCCCTCGCAGCCCGTGGGGGCCGGCCAGCACCCAGGGCTGAGGTCTGTTTGCCCTTCAGCAGCCCTCTTGGGCAGGAAGTGAAGATGCCCACCAGCCCCTCTCACCCAGGCCCTCCTCAGGGCCACTCAGCACACACACTCCCGTGTCCTTGGTCTTCACTGGCTCTGGCAGGTCAGATGCCTGTGTCCTCTCCCAGCCTTGGGTTTCCAGGGAGCAGTAGGATTGTCCAGCAGGCACGACAGAACTCCTAGGCTGCCTGAGGCCCCTCTTGGTGGCCTTGTGGTGGGGGGTGGGCACCCCATTCTCCCTCATCACTGTTCGCATGGGAAGATGATGGTGTTGGTGGTTAGATCCCACAACACATCTCTCTCTCTCTCTCTCTCTCTCTCTCTTTCTCTCTCAATCCTCCACTTGGGTCTTCCCTGAACTGCCACGCTGGACCTCTTTGGACCCTCGCTGCAGTCAAAGAGCTCAGGATTCCCCAAGCTGCTTCTCAGAGCTTCATTATAACAAATCCTTCACCAAGTGATGTGCCTTAGAACTCATTCTGATATCCATTGTTGTATTAGTCAGCTTTCCATAGCTGTGACAAAATACCAGACACAAACAGCCTAAAAGGAAGGAAGATTTGTTGTAGGCTCATGGTTTCAGTCTGTAGTCAGCTGGTTCCATTGCTTTGAGGCCTGTGGAGGCGGAGCATCGTGGCAGGGAGGGTGAGGTGATGTAAAAGTGTTCAGGAAGATGGCCAGGAAGCAGAGAAAGACAGATGGGAAGGGACTGGGTCTCACTATCTCCTTAAAAGCACATCCACTGCTTCCTCCAATCAGGCCCCATTCCCTAAAGTTTTCTCGGCCTCCCAGTAGCGCCACCAGCTAGGGACCAATTCTTAGCACATGATACTTTGGAGGCTGTTCCAGATCTAAAAACCCTCCCAATGGCCTCAGAGTCATTTCAACTATGTGTTACAGGAGCGATCGGCCTGGCCTCACCCTGGGGCTTAACAATCTCATGTCTCTGTTGTGACACCCGTTTTATATCTGAAGTGAAGCCTGAGGCAGGCTGCCTGCCAGGGTCTCATTGTCAGGACCTGACAAGGATGTGAAGTAAGCTCTTTCCACCACCTAGAGACACCCAGCCTCTTCCACCCCAGGATGAAGACACATCCCACCCCCAATTCCAACCGTGCCAGGGACTTGCTTATCAATCATGTAAATCAAATATGTGTTCCATAATATTTAACGCTGGTACAGATTTTAAATCCCTAGAAATGTCAGCAGGGTCTTGTGACAAGCCAAGTTAGCCTGGGTTAGAACATAGATACCACAAGGCTTTTAATGCCACTTTTGATATGATTTCTTTAAAAGTCCCCTAACTGTCAACCTAAATAAAGGGGCAAACAGAGAGATTCTCCAAAGAATGTGGATATTTATTTACACAGAACAGAACACCTCAGTGGGAACATGTGGCCATGGCAACTGAGGCCAGGGGAGGTTTTTAAGCAAAAATGGGAAGGATTACTTCAGATATTCTGAAATCATCCTTGGGCCCATCCTTGGGCACAAGAGTGGTGTCAATCTGAGGCCAGACTGACTGTTGCTGGACAGGTGTCTCTGCCAAAGGACTTTTTGTAGAAGGCTGGTGGCCTCTCTAAGCTTCGGATCCTTGCAGGCCGCAGTGTAGACCCCACCAGGCGACCATGTGGAAGACCCTGCCTTCCTACCCTTCAGCTTCATCTGTTCATTTTTCAGGGTTGATATAAGGGAATTCATGTTGATTCTGAAAACATTCCTATTTCTTCTACATAACTATCTCTCAGTCCTGCAGATCAACACACGGCCACCGGGTCACAGCCAGGGGTGACATTAGCCAGGTAAGGCCAGGAGACCCAGCTAGTTGGTAACTGGGGTGACTAAAGACAGCTGAACAGGGGTTTTCCTGGCCTCTTGAAGTACCAGCAACAGCTTGAGGCCCCTACACAGCACCCCTGCCTGATGGGTGAGGAGCAGAATTGTCCCATGCCGCAGGAGGGAAGGGGGTCAGCAGGACTGTGAGGGGCGGGGAGGGACATAGTTTCAGAGAGTGGAGCAAGCAGGATACTGAATGCTTTGGGGTTGTCTAAATAAGAGTAAGACACATTCTCTTCCCAGATTTTCAAAGTAAATGTACAGGTTGTCCTGTGCCCTTTGAGTCCCCAGGGCCACATTCTCCCTCATTGCCTCTCCGGCAAACTTTGTTTTTTCTGCGAGGTCAGCAAATGGGTTTTAAGCTTTCCAGGGAACAGGGGAAGAGAGATGGGGACAGAAGTTCCCTGTGCCTCTAAAGCACCATCCCTTCCCTTGGTCCTCCCTCCAGGAATAGAGGTGCCAAGGCGAGTGGGTGGGATGGGTGCCACAGCCTGGGCTGCCCTTAGCCACGCTTGCCAGCCAGGGAGATGCACCGGGCTCCTTCTCTGTGTCTTCTCTCTGTATCCACCTCCTCAAAGATGGCAGAAGGCTCTCTCCCACCTTGATTCTAGTTAAGCCCACGCTGTTTCCCTAGCTCATTCAGGTGTCTCTTCCCCTCTGGTTTCCTGATAGGGCACGCCCCAGTCACACCGAGTGACATCTGTCTCCCTTGAGGACAGGGGCAGCACTCGGGTCTGCTCAGTCTTTAATCCTCACCCCAACGTGAAGCCCACCAGCAGAGGACTCACTCAGTGCTACCTTCTACCGGTCACCTCCGTGCTGGTGACAGTGCACAGCCACCCAATGTGCTACACACTGGAATCACTCCGTGGTTTGGGCTCAGGTCATTTTATGGTTTGGATGTGAGGTGTCCCCCAAAAGCTCACATGTGAGACAAGGCAAGAAGGTTCAGAGGAGAAATGACTGGGTTGTGAGAGTCTTCACCCAATCAGTGATCAAGCCCCTGAGAGGGATTGACTGAGTGTAACTGAGGAGGGGGGTGTGGCTGGAGGAGGTGGGCATTGGGCGTGGCTTTGAGTATACATTTGTATCTGTCGAGCGAGTGCAGTCTCTCTCTCCGCTTCCTGACCGACCTGTGAGCTGCTTTCCTCCACCATACTTGTCTGCCGTGATATTCAGCCTCAGCTCGAGCCCCTAGGAATGGAGCCAGATTTCTATGGACTGAGACCTCTGAAACCGTAAACTCTCAAATAAATCTTTCCCCCTCTACATTTGTTCTGATTGGGTCCTTTAGTCACAGCAACAAAATAGCTGACTCAAACAGGTCACCTTGCTTGGGACATCCCTTAGGGTGTGTTTAAGCCCAAGGCTGAATATTAGGACAGGTGTCTGCAAGCATCCAATCATCCAGAAATGCTCTCAGCCGCAAAATCATGTTTCCATTGTCTAATGAAAAGTATAGTATTTCTCCAAGTGTGGATCCAAAGAATCAACTGCATCAGAGTTACTTGAGAGTGTTTTGTAAAAGCCAACTAGATCTTGAGCTGTGTCCCAAATACCTATGTCAGAACCTCAGGGTGTGTGACCCTGAGAATTTGTGTTTTACACAGCAAATTGCAATCAATACTACCAGGTGGGAAGAGGAGCAGGACAGATTGAAGACCATGCCCGTCTCGGGCATGGTCGGCCTCCTCACAGCCATGGTCAGCCTGCCCCATCCCTTTTCTGTGGGTCTGTCAGGGAGCCAGGGTGCTCACAGTCATGGGCAGCCCTGCATCAGAGTTCAGGAGGATCTGTGATGTTATGAAGAAAGCAGTCCCTCCTCTCCAAGATGTCACTATCACCTGCGTGTATTCTAAAATGCTAAAAATACCAAATACTTTTAAAAAAACATTGGGCTAGTATCCATCACCATCGGCAGCAGCATCAACAGAAGAGGCTGACCCTGCCAAGCTCTGCCTGTTGTGGTCTCACCTGGCCCTCAGCGACTGGACACTGCCTCACTGCCTGTTTACACTGGAGTCTGGCCTCCTGCCTGAACCCTCAGCCTTTCTGCTAGGATTAGCTCATCAGATCTACTTTAAGTATCTCATTAGACTGGGTGGACACCGTCCTGCGGGAGCATTGATCTATGCACCATCTTTAATTGCCTCATCAGTGGGCATGTAACAAAACCAGCACAGCCACATGCTGTCTTGGGAAATAAATTTTTTGCTAAGTTAAAAACAAAACAAAAATGTGATTGGCTCTTTTCCATCTGAGAGGTACAGCCATAGCTTCGTGCCATTTCTGGCCTGCTAGAAATTTCTGACGCTGGTTCTTCGGCACATCCTTCAATACTAAAAGCTACCTTGGGGCAGAATAATTCCCCCACCCAAGATTCCCACACCCCGATCTCCAGAATCTGTGAGTACTGTTATGCCATGTGGCAAAGGGACTTGGCAGCCATGAGTAGCTCCACATCCTGAGGGGGGAGGGCGGCTGGATTGGCCAGACAGACCCCTGTGCATGACCAGAGTCCCTGTCAGTGAGGAAGGAAGCCAGGAGGGTCCAAGTGTGAGGTGGTGACCTGACCAGCCATTGCATCTTTGAAGGCAGAGGAAGGGACGGTGGGAATGAAGGGACCTTGAGCCTCTGGAAAGGCAGGACATGGGTTCTCCCTGGAGTCCAGAGCAACACCTGCTGATGGCTTGATTTTAGCCCACGGAGGCCCATTTGGGACCGACCTCCAGAACCATGAGAGAACACACATTGTTTTGAGTGAACATTAAGTGAGTGGTCAGTAGCAGTAAGAAGCTCACATGCCCAACCTCCTTCCTGCAGGCTCCTTAGTGTTTTAGTATACTTTATGCTAAAGTAAACCAAAAGCAATTAATACTACTGATAACCTAAGAGGCAAAACTAGTAGACAGCTAGTTTCCAGGCCTCCCTCCTGGCCCTTCATTGTGTTTCTAGGCCCAGGTGATATTTGACCAGCTGCCCTTGAGGAGCTCAGAGCCCTGCTTAGGGACAGAACCCAGCCCCTGTGGCTAGGCCTCCTCACAGCCAACGTGACTGGCTGGTCACCTGCTCTCTGGCTGCCACCTGACCCAGACACTCTTGTCTCAGTGCCTTTCCCCCACGTCAGCTGACTCTGCTACCTGTCTGAAACCCACCCACCCATTTCCACACATCACACTGTACCCTGGACACCCTCAGCCACTTCCATGCACTTCTGCCTCGGTTGATCCCACAGGGCTACCACGTGGCAGGAACCACTCTTTCCAGAGCAAGGCATGCCCCCTGCGATTACTTCTGCAGCAAGTGTCCAGCTGGGCCTGGCCAGATGGCACCGTGTGACCCAGCCCTCGGCCTCTGACGGTTTAGGGTAGCAGAACCCAGAACTTGATTTCCTCTCCAAAGAGAGTCCGTCATTAGGCAATCCTTCTTTCCTTAAGCCTCAAACGCAAACCCCTCCTTGTGGGTGAGAAATGAAACTCATAGACACAGAGTTAGTGAGCAAGCAGCTGTTGTGTTCCCCTCTGATGGGTAGAGTCAGAGAAGAGGCCGGGGAGGTGCCTGAGGGGACAGTTTCTTCACACTGCCCCTACTGGCTCATTTCAGTTTTGCTAGGATTCTCGAATGAAAACTCGGTGTGTTTCCTTCGCCCGGTTTTATCCGTCACTGTAACAGGATCACCGGAATTGCAGGACGTGCAGATGAACCAGCCAGGGTGGGCAGCGGACTCCAGGGTGTACCGCGAGCCCACCTTAGACTTGTAGAAGACGTAAGCCCGGCGCGAAGTCTCCTTCTGGGCGGCCAGACTCATCAGCTTCTTCTTCTGTGAGATAAGAGGTGACAAACAGCAGAGGCTTCCAGAGGGAGAAAACCCAATACACGATCCTTTGCTCCAGGCCTTTGCCCCAGGCCTTTGCCCGGAGAGGAGGAGCGGATCTAGGGCAGATGCCCTTGGGAAGGCTGGTGTCGGGCTTGGAGCCCTGTTTGCAGGATGACAAGTATCCAAGCCTTCTCTTCCACTCCCCAACCCCAGAATTAAAGATCAACTGAGACAGGTGTGGTGTGATCCCAGCCGCCCAGGAGGCTGAGACAGGAGGATCTCAAGTACGCAGACAGCCTCAGCAACTTAGGCCGTGTCTCAAATTAAATTAAAAAAAAAAAAAGTCTGGGGACATGGCTCAGTCAGTGGTTAAGCACCCCTGGGTTCGATTCCCAGTACCAAAAATTTAAAAAAATAAACAGATAGAGAAAAAAGCAGGTATCAGAAGGCCATGGGAAAATTGGCTCTATGCATGATCTTAAAAGATGGATTAAAAACCATGCCTTAGATCTGCAGTCAAAATCGGGCCACTTTTGGGTGACCAAAGATACGGGAAGACAGGCTGGAATGCTCACCTTCAGCTGAAGGGATGGCTGACATTTTCCTTTGTCCTTGTCACAGCAGAGACAGAACTCCCCTTTAGAGACAGCCAACAAAATGGGAGACCCTTTCTCCTCGGAGGGCTTTGCCAGATGTGAGGCCAACACAAAGAATGTCTCTGTGTGAAGACAGAGGAGGGCAGATCTCAGAGCAGGGAGATCCCAGCGGCTTTACTCACAGCCCTGTCCCCCACCGCCCCCCTACCCCATCCCCCCACCTACCCCCCACCCCCCCAGCCCCCCCCCCCCCGCCCTGGAGCCCAGGATCAAAGTCCCCTCCCCCATGAGGGCCCAAGCCTCCTCTTCCAAGCCTGAGCCACAGGCTCCTTCTCTCAGCCTGCCCTTCCAGAAGTCTCCCCTCTGATCCTGTCATGCCCTTTACCCACTTCCTAAAGCTCCCTAGGGCCTCTCACCAGGACCACACCTGCTGGCACTGGGGGTGTGGTACGTCGGAGCCCGAGCAAAGAGAGGTCTCACCTTGGCTGGACTGTGAGTTACCTGGGAGGATGTAGCTTTTATTTGGAATTGCTTTGAGGGTCCCAGAGTCCAGGACCAACACTTTATGATCACGGTCGAAAATGCTGAATTTCTGGGGCTCTTTGGCCTTCACTCTTGGACCTGGACAAATGTGACCAGATATCAACGCATCCCAGCGAATGGGAGACTCGGCCCATCTCCCCCACATCCCAGGGTGCCAGCCCCAGCTTCCAGGCTCCAGACTCTCTGCCTTGCTTGGGACGAGCACATTAGCGCTGAACGTAAGCACGTGGGGTCCAGAGTTTCACAGATGGGTTCAAACTGAGTGTCGTTCATGGCTGCCTTGGGACCTAGAACAAGCTACTGAATCTTTCCAAACCCAAATGTCCTAGTTTGTGAAATGGGGACATTAAAATCACCTACCTGAGAGACGGTTGTGAGGATTTAAATGCTTACTGAATAAGTAGCACTTACCGGAGCCAAGAAAGCATCCGTGCTACAGATGAGAGCTGGACCATGGCAACCATCGCTTGTCCCTACCCACTTTCCTAAACTCTGGCTGGGCATCGTGCCCACAGCAATGCCTGGGGCGGGAGAGACCCTCGCACCGTCTGTCCAAGGGAGTGATAATGGGCAGCTAGGTGGTGGGACACCAAGGCAAGCAGACCCAGGAACCAGGACATTCCAAGAAGGAGCCCTAAGCAGGAGCTTCCAGTGTTGGGCCGAGGCTGTCAGGGATGGGCAGCTGAGAAATGTCAGCTATGATAATGTGACAATATTGTACCCACCCCCTGCAGGGTGCCATGGCATGCGAATCTGTGACAGGAAATTTTAAGGCAGAGAGTCATCCTAAGGCCTCATTCTCTTTCCGTTCATGGTCTCAAGGTCTCTGCCCAGCTGCTCAGTGGACTGTCCCTCCTGGTCTCCCCCTCCCTGAGGACCAGGAGGATCCTCTTGTCACACTGCTGACCCTGCCTCCTCCCTGCAGCCCACTCAGTTCTCCTCAGAGTGGGATGGCATCCTCTGGCTGCCCCAGCCCCCTGCACTGATCACCTGGGCCTGCTCACAGGAATCAGTGCCCACATCTCAACATGACAGCACCGTCAGCTCCTAGGCAGGTCCCCTGTCTGGCTTGTATGTGACCCTTCACGTCCCCACAGAGCCCCCACAGGGGACTCTCAGTGTTTGTGAAGGGATGGCCAGCCCAGGCCAGATCTTGAATGACTCCATGGTGACAAGGGGTCAGGGGAGACCCAAGCTCTCAGCCTTGGTTACTCCAGACTCTCCCATAGTCTGAGTCCCCAGGGCAAGGGCTGTGGGGTTGGAGCCCTGAGCTAGACGGACCCTGAGCCTTTAGTTTCTCACATCAGGCTGGGCATTGAATCCCCTGGGGCAGTGGTGGTGTCTGGAACCCTAGGGCTGGGGCTGAGAATGGTGTCTGGATCCCTGGGGGTGGGGCTGGGGCTGGGGCTGGTATCTAGATCCCTAGGGCCAGGGCTGGGGCTGGGGCTGGTGTCTGGATCCCTGGGACTGGGGCTGGGGCTGTGGCTGGGGCTGGTGCTGGTATCTGGATCCCTGGGACTGGGGCTGGGGCTGGGGCTGGGCTGGGGCTGGGGTTGTTGTCTGGATCCCTGGGAGTGGGGCTGAGGCTGGTGTCTGGATCCCTGGGGCTAAGGCTGGTGTATGGATCCCTGGGGCTGGGGCTGGGGCTGGTGTCTGAATCCCTATGGCTAGGGCTGGGGCTGGTATCTAGATCTCTGGGGCTGGGGCTGGTACCTGAATCCCTGAGGCTGGGGCTGGTGTCTGGATCCCTGGGGCTAAGGCTGGTGTATGGATCCCTGGGGCTGGGGCTGAGGCTGGGGCTGGGGCTGGTACCTGGATCCCTGGGGCTGGGGCTAGTGTCTGGATCCCTTGGGGCTGGGGCTGAGAATGGTGTCTGGATCCCTGGGAATGGGGCTGGGGTTGGTGTCTAGATCTCTGGGGCTGGGGCTGGTGTCTGAACCCCTGGGGCTGAGGCTGGGTCTGGGGCTGATGCCCAGATCCCTGGGGCTGAGGCTGGGGCTGGTGTCTGGATCCCTGGGGCTGGGGCTAGTGTCTGGATCCCTGGGGCTGGGGCTGGTGTCTAGATCCCTGGGGCTGGAGCTGGTGTCTGGATCCTTGGGGCTGGGGCTGGTGTCTGGATCCCTGGGGCTGAGGCTGGGGCTGGTGTCTGGATCCCTGGGGCTGGGGCTGGTGTCTGGATCCCTGGGGCTGGAGCTGGTGTCTGGATCCTTGGGGCTGGGGCTGGTGTCTGGGTCCCCTGGGACTGAGGCTGGGGCTGTTGTCTTCAGACCCTGGTAAGCAGCAGCCCTGAGTTGGGCCTACAGAGGGTGCCTTAAATGCCAGCATCTGTGGCTTCCTCCCCATGTCACCTGGGGCAGGTCACGGCCACTCTGCCTCAGGTTCCACACTTGGACAGTGTGATGGTAGCAGCTTCCTCCTGGGGCTGTTGAAAGGTGAAGCCCATGGCACCCTGTGAGGGCAGCCACCCCAGGCTCCATCGTAGGGTGTCCCAGGGCATCCCTGCTGGACACCCTCCTGTTTCTCAGCAGTGCCATGAGGAGGTCAGGGTGTCAGCCTCCTGGCAGAGGTCAGACAACATTCAGAAGGGTGCCAGGTTCAAAGCCTTCCTCCCCCTGTGCCCTCACCCACCTGGGTTACTGCCCTCTCTGCAGAGGCCCACCTTGAGTACATCTTTCCTGAAGACCCTCCAGATGGGATTCCCCTCCATAAAGGGGAAGCACCCTTGGGTGTCTCCAGTCTAAGAGGGCCCAGCAGAACCATCTTTCCTCTCACCCCTCGGCCACCCATCACTGCACCCGGGGAACTTACTTGTATGCGTAGAACTCACAGAGGCTTGGCTCTGGCCTGGCTCCATGGGGCTTCCAGCTGGGTCTGCAACCAGAGACGGCAAGTGAACACAGACAGTTGGGGTGTCTCAAGCATGTACAAGCTCTAGGTGCCACTTAATTCTTTAATTCATTTTGTTTGCACAGAGAAATACAGAGCAGAGAGACAGGAGTGACATTTAAAAATGGCTTCCCTGGACACACATGTTGCCAAAGAGAGAAGAAATAATCCGGGGTCAACCTCTGGCAGGTTGCGCCCCACACGCAGACCCACATCTCCTGTGGTTGCCCTCTGACCTCTGCCTTTCTCCAGGGAGTGCCAGAGCCCTGCCCAGAGTCACTGTCCCAGGCCAGCCCCTCCACCTCGGGCCTTTTCTCCTGGGCAAGCTGGGAGGGCTCAGATGCTTGAGGAGGGGAAACCCTGCACTGGTGGTGAAGCTCAAGGCCCTGAGCCCTGGGGGGGGGGGGGGGAACAGTCCACTTATCCACCCCTGTGCGCCTGGGCCCTGAGGCAAACCTTCCTTTCTCTCCAGATCCCTCTAGTCTGGTTCATTTGCCAGGGAAGTTCTGCCGCTCACACGCTGTGCAAGGCCAGCCGGGAGATCCTGCTCTCAGAATTCTACTCTGGTCCTGCCGTGAGCTTTCCCCAAAACGTACCTTCTGAGCAGCACTGGGCTTCCTCTTCTTCCCAGTCTTCGAAGTCCATGTTCTCTCCTGTGTTGTCCTCCAAAATGGACATCTTCTGTGTTGGTGAGATAACAAGAGGCACTGCACCTGGACAGACAGGCAGGAATCAGCTCCCTGTTGCTAACATGTCCCTGAAGCAGCCTCTCACCCTGCTGTCTGCTTAGCAATGCTCCCTGCCTGTAGGAGGCTCTTCCATCTCTCCTCCAAAGCAGCGTGTTCCAAACAGTGGGTCACAACACCAACACGCAGGTCACACTATCACTTTAGTGAATCTTGACAACGTTTCATAACCATGATAAAGAATAAAAAGCTCAATGTGCAGTGCTCTTCGGACTGACACACTATAGCCCACAGGCCAAATCTGGCCCACTTGTTTTGTGGTTAAATAAAGTTTTATTTTCCTCATTTACATAGTGTCTAGGGTTGCTTTGGGGGCTGCAGTAACAGTTGAGTACTTGAGAGAGAGAGGCCAGCAACACCTAACGTACCACCTGAGCCTTTCTGTAGAAGGTTGCTGACTCTGAAGTAACCTAATCTTTACCTAACAGAGGGCAATATCCCTGCAAGATCTTGCCAAGAAACACTCAGTTTCCAAAGGCCCCAGAAAAGCTTAATTCCTGTCTTGGGCAGGTAGATTCCCACTATTTGCTTCACTAGGAGTGTTGGAGGAGACATAATTATATAAATTCTTCACACCCTATTTCATTTGACAAAGCACTTTCCCCAACATTAGTCCAGGAGAAGAAATGGAGCAAGAACTCTTCATCCCGTTTTACAGGTGAGAAATCTGAAGTTATGTGACTTCCAGGCAGGTACCACTTCCAAGTTTGTGGAGATGGCATTTGGTGTGAAAACCAGATCTTTAGAGAATGGCTTAGGAATGACACCAGGAGAACCAAATTGCTTTGCAACAAATAAAAAATGACAGGAAAGGACTCCAGGGCTCAGCACTGGGGACAGTGAGCAGGAGGGAAGGTGACCACCAGGCAGCTCTGGGGAGCTGGGCGGAGCTGGTGGGTCTTTAGGCGCAGCAATATCTACCATTAGGTTTTGAGTTGTGGTTGGCAGCACCCCGTAGTCACAGAGCACAGCTGCCTTTGCAGTGTGGGGTAAATCAAGGAACGAACTCGAGAAGACAGAGAGTTTGACAGTACATCACCACAAGACGTGCCTGGCAGAAATGTAGGTGCCCAGAGGAAGGAACGTTACCACAGGCTGGAGGACCTGGGGATATCCCTGTGAGCTGCTTAGGGAATCTGGAACCCATATCAAGATAAATCCAGGAGGCTCCCACTGTACTCCCTGAAGAGGGCATGGACAGGCCATCTGAGCTCTCCCTGTCCCCTTGAGAACATTCACAGTACCAACTTCTAAAACCTCTTTCCAAAGACCAGGACTTTCTAGATCTGAAATCAATCTTCTCCGCTTACAGAGAAGCTGCTGGCATCATCTGGACTTGCAGGTTTGCTAAGCCAGTGTCCACCCGGCCCTCCAGCAACACTGTGACACTGGCATAAGCCGTCCTGGGAGACGCAAGCTGCTGCCGGGGCCAAGGGCCTGGCGGTCTGGGCATCTTGGAGATAATACTTCTAGTGGGGAGAAAAGGAAGGTGTGGCCAGGCTCTGCCACCTACCCATCGTGACAATGGGCCTCAGGGCGGGAGAATGGGTGATGACCACCTACCTGGCCTGGGGATCGCTGTGGTCTGTGACTCCCTTGTGGACTCCTGGGGCTCCGTCTTCTGGACTTATAAACCCTGGTCCGGAGGAGCCAGGCTGGTCCTGACTAGGGACGTCAGATTTGGGAGTGGGTGTTACAATGCAATGACGGCATTCCTGCAGCCAATGATAAACAGCTTTCTGGGTCATCAGGCACCTCTCATCGCCTTGTGGTTTCCATGCCAATGATATACACAATTCCCGGGGGTGGTGTCACTCTGCCAAGGCCTGTGCCTCATCCACATGACACACTTCAAGGCCCTCGAGATGGACTTTGTAGCTGCCCACTCTGTCCAACTGTGAAGGGGTAGGAAACAGATGTGAGTGAAGGAAAGAAGAGACACCAGGTCCAGGTCAGCCAGGGAGCCTGAGAGGGTCAAGAGGGTCAGGGAAGACCTCATTCTCAGGTGGGTTCTTAGCCCCGGTTCCAAACTATCAGCAAGCTGAGTCCCCAAGTTCCAGAGGAAATGTCCTCCTCTCAGGCTTCCTTCCGGGTGCACTCTAGGGCCAACCCTACCTGCACCTCTTCTCCGCCACTCTTTTTCAAAGGTGACATGCAAGGCATCCCCAAGCAGCCGTCCCTGATGAAGCCCACCAAGGACCGGATTCTCCCTGGAGCCCATTAGCATCTTCCTGCATGATCTCGCATTTTGTACGGCACGTGCTCCTGTCTGTTATCCAAAGCCAAACAAAGGTAAAGGCACAGCAATGAGAACCGCTTCTGGACCACAACCCAACCCTCCACAACCGGGAACAGCCACAGTAGTCAGCTACAGTGCTCAGCCATGGTGGTAAGCCACAGTGCCCTTACTGGACTGGCTTTTCTTTCTTTACCTAGAACCTAATCCTCTGACGATCCTGTAGGTAGATATCATCCCTGTGTTACAGACAAAAGGCACGTTTAAGGAGGATAAGCAATTTACCCAAGGTCACATCCCTAGTCACTGGAAAGGACAGGACTGTACCTCAGGCCTTTCTGAGCATACTCCAGCCCCATCTCTCAACTGGGACCAAGGCCTGGGGTCTCCTCCTGGAGTCATTTTCCATGCACACCTTTACATCCACACCTATGGAAGTGAGTTGGACAAATTGTTTGGTAATATTTCTTTCCCAGTTAGTATGGTGAGTTTTCTAATCAATGTGATATTGCAAACATCATTCCATTTCATCAGTTCTTTTCTACACTATTATTTTTAAGGATAGTGCCATTTTTAACTGCTAAAGTGTTTCACTAACTGTCTTGAGAAGCTGCTAAATTCTTAAGGAGAGACATTTGTTGAAGAACTCTTGATAAACTTCCTAGGATGGAGATGAGATTATGAGGGGCAAAAGGAAGCAAAACCAAAATAAAGTCAAAATTTCTACTAAATTGTCTGAAGGGCGCAGGTAGGGCAGCTGCAAGCTTTGTGTTGTGCTGTTTTCCCGTGAATGAGGACGTGGGGGTGGGGCAGCCAGGCATTGCTCAGGGTGGGGAAGAGGGAGAGGGGTGGGAAGAGCCAGGTCAGGTCGGTGCCAACACACTTGTGGGGTTCATGCCCGAGTGACTCCAAGAGAGAAGGGAAACGAGTTGGTCTACAATGGGGTGCTGTGTAGCGTGACGTGGGATGTTTGGTGGCTCCTGTCTGTGGCCCGAACCAATACTAATACACAGGGGTACTATGTGTTTATTTGTGGGAGGCCCAGGAAGAGAACAAGGGACAACCAAACTGCGTCACAATGGACAGAACACAATTCACCTAATCCAAATGTTAAACATGTGTGCTATTCTCACTTTTATACCATCATAGGTGCGTACATGTGTGTTACAGATTAAGCACATGATATTATGTTGTTACAATATAGCTACGGAGGTATATATCAGCATTGATGTGCTTGAGCTTAAATCTTTGCAAATATCACTGATTATTCCTAAAACATAAATTCCTAGATATGTAATCGCTAGGTCAAAGGACTTGTTTTATTTTATATAGTTTTTATATATTACAGCGATTTTAAGAACTAACTATAATTTATTGGATGATTTTTCCCACTTTTCTAACTACTCACTGCAAAGACAATCAGCATTCAGACTTTTGGGCTGGTCGTTAAGTTCCCATCTGTGTGTGTGTGTGTGTGTGTGTGTGTTTTGTGGCATGCATGTGTTTGGGGAGAGTGGACACATACATTGCATATGTTGTGCATTTTGTGTGCATATCGTATGTTTTATGGACACATTTATTTTCGTGTGATCTTGGGGGTATGCACACCAAGTGTGTTGGAGAAGGGAAAGGTTTTGCCTGACTTGCCACGTGCAGCAGATCCCCATGTAAGGCATCCCCACCTTGGGGCAGAGCGGAGAGGACAGAAGGGCTGCATCGCTCCATCTCCAGCCAGCCTCCCAGGTCCAGGTGGCAGGTGCACTGAGGGACACACTGCGGTGGGTTTAGGAGAATTATAAGCCGGCTCTGCCACAGGAACTCCAGCAGCTCCCAGGCCACTCACTCCCCGGACATCTCTGAAAACACGAGACACTGCTGGATGCTACAGAGACCTTCAAGAGGCCACGGGACACGGATGACAGGTGATTAACAAGGGCAGATGTGTGCCGCTGAGCAGGCCCCTCACCAGACGTGTGCCCACCCCAGGCCCACATCACCCATGGGCAGAGGCTGCTGCTGCTCAGGGAATGCAGCCAAGATGGCGCCTGGGTCCATGGTCCCCCCAGCCCTCGGACACCAGGCACGGGCCCCTCCCTTTCACCCTCTGGCAGCTCTGTGGGGCCTTGTTCTCATCCACACCAGGTTTCAGGAACTTATTCTTTATTCTTCATTCTTGCTGCTGTCTTTTTATTTGTGCTATCGGATGTTAGTATTCCACAGAGTTGAGGGAAATACTCTGAAGAGAACCTTCCAGAACTTCTGGAAATTCCAGGAGCACCTCATCTCTTGGTTGTGACTGCATTTTTAAAAGGCTTGATTTCATGCAAAGACCTTAGTACCACTGGGGTATTACCCCGCTGCCTCCAGTGGCCTGGGTCTGGGTCAAGGGGCAGCCAGTTATTGACCCAAAGCAATCATGGCCTCATGTGAAGAGCAAAACCCAAAAGCTTCCCTCCTACCCACCTACTCCTACGACCCCCTCTGACCTCTCCTCTGCACCCTGCGGAAACCACACACCACGGGGTCAGCCCCCTGCAGGGTGAGTTCCTGGGAATCCATATTCTCACTGCTTCTCTAGTTTCTCCTGAGTTGGTTTTGGGGGAAGAGTAGTGCCTATTAGGTGCCCATCCCCAGGGGCTGTGATGTATTGCAGGATGAGGGGCAAGGACGGCCCAGGCCTCCCCAGTGGAAAGAATGCATATAGGTCCTGGGTCTGTCCAGACACACAAAGCAGTACAGGCCTGGGGTAGGAGCAGGAGAGAGCTGGGGTCTGTGTCCAGACATCAGAGACTGAGCAGCCAAGGTTCAGTTTAAGGCCTGACATCATGTCCAGGCACCAGCAGCCCAGAGGGCCTGTGGCTGAGCAGCTCCGACAGTGGCCTGGGGACTTCTGCCTGTCAAGCTGAGCAGCGCCAGTTACCCATGTCCTGGTGGCCCTGCCTGCCAGGAGCTCTGAATTTCCATGCAAGTTAAATATGCTCCAATGACTCCTCACATATTACCTTCTCATGACACCAAGACCAACCCTAAGACGTAATATCTGCATCAGAAAGACCTGGTGTTTCAGAAAAGTGGTGTGCCTTGCCCAAGACCCCCCAGCTGGAGGCCCCTGGCCCTGAGAAGCCACGACTGGTCTCCCACACTGAGTCCCAGGGAGCCTGGGGAGGCCCTAGGGGCTCTTCAGCCAGGCTCAGGTTACCCCCTTGCCCGTCCCTGACCTTGATGAGGGGGACTGACAGGTGTGGGGACAGGTGTGGAGTTGTCACAGGCCCAGGGAAAGCATGGTGGAGTTGGGGCGGCAGGGTGCCGAGGGGTCAACCACAGAAGCTTTGAAATCACAGAGGAAATTCTTAGTTTTTCATTTGTGGAGAGAAAAACAGAACTTTAAGGCAAAATTTCAATATCCAGATCCTATGTTGAGCACCTCTTACGGCTCTGATGTGATTCGATTATAAAATGACCCTGCGCTTTCTTTGCATTGGGACGTGTTCTTAGGCTTCGGGTCAGTAAGAGCGGGAGGTGTGGGCGCATTCTTGGGCCACCTCTGGAACACACTGGCTTCTCTGCTGTCTTCCTCATCTGCTCAGCACAGGGGCAGGAGACCCAGGTCCAGTCCCAGCCCTGCCCCAGGTGGATGTGGGGGCACAGCCTCAACTTCCTCCAGATCAAATAATAAAAAGGGCCAAGTGAGAGATGCAGGTGGCCGATAGGGGAGGCCCCCACTGCGCCCACTCTGCTGTGGCAGCTCAGGAGCTGTGACTGTTGGAGCTGAGCTGGTTTTGTTGTTTTGGTACAACCTTGCTGTACACAATTGCTGGCTCCAGAGTCCCCTGTGACTGCCCCACAGATCTGTCTCTTGGTCCTCCTCTGGCTGCTCCTCCTCCTTCTCCTCCTCCTCCTCCTTCTCTTCTGGTCATCCCTTCCATAAGCACTGAGAGAGCCCCCTGTTGGGGGCTCGGTGGGAGGTGTGGAGGGTCACAGGCAAGCCAGACAGGGGTCCTGCCTAGGAGCAGACGGTGCTGTCGTGTTGACATGGGGACACTGATTCCAATGATCAGTGCAGAGGGCTGGGGCAGCCAGAGGATCCATCCCACTCAGAGGAGACTGAGAGGTCCCCAGGGAGGAGGCAAGGTTGCCAGTATGGCCGGAGGATCCTCCTTGTCCTCAGGGAGGAGGAGACCAGGGGCACTGTCTATAATCAGCCAGGCAAAGACCTTGAGACCATAAATTGGAGGAGAATGAGGCCTTAGGATGACTCTCTGCCTTAAAATTTCCTGTTAGAGATTCCCATGCCATGGCACCCTGCAGTGGGGTGGGTACCGATTTGTCCCTTTGTCATATTTGACATTCTCAGTAGCTGGCTCTGCATGGGACTCCTGGCACCCACAGAACAAGTGCCAAGCTTCTCGCGGAGGAGGAAGTTTTCTGCCAAGCAAAGCCAGGAAGGGAGGCTCTCAATGCAGGACTCCACTCTAGTTGCTGCCTTCATGAGATCCTGACCACTATGGTGACGCTTCCTTCCTGCTTAGAGTGGTCTTCCCCCACCCAGGACCAGGAGCAAGTCCTGGGGCACTGCAAGGAACCCCCTGAAGGGCTGGCTGTCTTGCACCAGGCTGGCCTCCTGGGGGGTCTCCTCTCTCCAGGTCCCACCCACCACCACTCCACACCTCTCCCTTTGCCCAGATAGAAAAGGGATCTTCCCCACCCAGGCACTGGGATGCCCCAGTCTTGGGTGTAGGAAAGAGACTGGCCATTAAAAAAAATCAATAATGATGAACAAGTTTTGTGTTTTGCTCAAAGGTCCAGCACCTTGTTAAATACTGTCCATTAAATAACTATAATCCCAAGGCAACTCCTCTTAGGTAGACTCCATTACTGCACAAGACACATGCAACCTGGGAGGATGTAGAAAGCTGCTCAGATAGGAACCTGTCTACCAGAGAGCTGAGCCACAAGTACCTACACAGTGACAAGCATGGACAAACCCAGCTCCCCTCCGGCTGATGGTGAGAGTACAGGCAGCACATCCTCCAAACCGTTCCAGAGTGATGTCTCGTACCCAGCCCAGGGGACAGGCTTCCCGGGGAACTGGTGGCACTTCTCAGTCTTAATGCAAAGGGAGAACACTGTCCTTTTTCTCCCCATACCCAATCCGTGCCCTGATGGCAGACACGGGGGGTGGGGGGGGTCCGTGTGTGGCTCAGCCCCTTCCTCTCTGACTGCAGGCCAGGCATTCTGGAAGAAGGGCACACTCTCCCCCTGCTGCTGCTCTCCTCCTAGGAGAACCTAGGTCAACCCCAGATCCATTTCTGGGATCCTCCACTTAAGTGTGGCAAGTCATCCACAGAACAACTGAAGGTTCTGCAGATGGAAACTCTCTTGGGTAACTAGTAATAGGAAACCCAGCTGAGCATAGATCCAAGACACATTCTGTAGTCCAGCAGTCAAAGAATTGGAGCACGATTTGATAATCAGTTTGATTCCTTCCTCCTATGTCCTGGGTGACCACAGAAGGCTGTCCTTTCTCATGATTCAACCAGACAGCACAGCAGTCAGGGAAGCGAGGGTAATTCTCTGCTCAAAGACTAGGGACTGGTCAGTGCGAGGGGAACAGATCCATCTGCAGAGGCATGGTGGGGACATTCAGGCCAGAGCACATCACCCAAAGGAGCTCGGCAGTGCATTGTGTCAGGAATTATTTGGTGGAGGAAGATGAGACAGGTCCCACACAGGTACCATAAATTCTAGTAGGTAGGAGGAGCATGACAGGGAATCTGGGTCAGGTGGCAGCCACAGGATGCTCCAGAAAAGCAAGTAGTCAGCATCTGTGAGACTCACCAACAAGTACTAGGGGCCCAGGGATGAGGCTCTGAGGCTGGGGTATTAGTCAGTGAGCAGGACAGAGCCCAGAAAAGACACAGAATGGGGAAGTAGAAATTATGCAACCGTGTTTACTATGAGAAGCTCTTGGAGGTCAGTAAAGAGATGGTTGCAATCCCCATCATAGTCCGCAATTAACATTTTCTGCATGCCAGGCTGCTCCTTCCAATATCACATTTTTTTAACCAACTTGAATGTAAAGATTTGACAAGTATTGTGTAGTTGTTGGATATGGTGTACTGTATACATCCATGAGGTGAGATGCATTAATCCTGTTGACCAAATACTAACTATCCTCATAGTAGAAGTACATTAAGAGCTCCTACTTTGATATAGTTTGGCCTTACATGTTTGGAAGTCATATTATTGGGCACATATACATTTAAAATGTTATATCTCCTTATTGAACTGAAGCTTTTATCTTGAAGGAGAGATCCCTTTATCTCTATAAATGCTTATTGTCTTAAAGTCTTTTTATGAGATATGGTAATCTTTTTTAATTAATTTTCATAGTTTTCAGTGGTAGGTTTTATACACATATACATATATGGTATTTATTTTATGCACATATTTACCTACAAAATTCACACCAAAAAAACCACAGCAGAATATATAGAATACTCTCTAGGACTTCTTAGGAGCAGAGGATCTTATTGGTACAGTTCAAAGAATAAATTTTTACATGTGAAAACCAAGTTGAACACATTCAAGTTAAATGGCAGTCTTATTTTTAAAAATTGTATTATTATTAAAATTTCAGCTTTATGTTAAATGAAATATAAAATATTGACGATATAATTTAAACTTTTCCAAAATCTTCTATTAAATAGGCAAAAGTCACCTCCAGTATGCCAAAATATTTATAGCAATCCCAACAGATTAATTTTAAGGGCCATTATAGGTCATGTGGCTGTTTGCATACACAGTATGTCATTAACACTCTCTAAACAGTGAGAATTGTAGACGCTAGTTGGTGATACTTCTCCCATCCATCCTGGGGATGGAGCAGGACACTCAGTCACACCTGTGTGGTACCATGTAGCAGCACATCCATACACAGCAGTGTGCGATCACATTATCCAAAACGACGACTATCAAATCCCCAGACAATGCATAGTTTATAACTAAGCATATACATTCAGAAGACTTTGGGATGTTCTTAAGATCCTTTAAAACATAATGAAAACAATGACCTGAAAAATACAACCACAGTACTTGCTGAAGCTCAGTACCTTGTCTAACAGAGACTGTTTCTCAAAACATCTATAATTTCTTACAATTTAATGGAGAGGAGTTTTTCTCAGTCTAAGCGGGATCTGGTGTTTTTCCTGCAGTATGATTAAAAGAGGAGTTAAGAATGAGAGGCACACTTAATATCTGGCTTTGAAGAGCTGACGGGGTGGCAAGCAAGTGTTCCTAAAACACTGGTGCAGGAGGACAATGTCCACACGTCTTCTTCTCTGTTTAATATCGGCATCAATTTGCTATTTACTGTATTTTGCAAAAATACATTATAAGAATGGAATGAGGTTCTGTCTCATTAAGTTTAACTTAGTGACATACATACATACTTCATCTGCAAAAGTCTTCCCAGGAGTTGGAGTACTAAAGTGACACTGATAGGGAACACAGGTAACCAAAAGTCCCAAGCACTGATAACGTGAGTCCTCATCCTCATCAGGACAATCTGGGCAGATATTGTACACTTGCTATCAGTCCTTGCTGTGACCTTCACGTGTCCCACGGCACCAGGAGTCCTTAATGGCTTCTTGCTGTATCACTCATTCGAAGAGAAGACTATCTGGGGTCTGGGCACGGTGAGTGCAGTCTGTCATAGAACAAGAGGCCTAGGTTTCCAAATTTGTTTTCCTGCACCCTCCCAAGACCTTGACCTCTGACAATGCTGTTGGACACAGAGCAGCCTTGACTGACCGTGCAACTGCTCCTGTGTGCTCCAGCAGCAAACAGCGAATTGTACAAATGGATGACTCTGTGGTGAAGTGGAGGAGGACACTTCTCCAGTGCCCAGAGGAAGGTCGCAAGCAATGACTACATTCCTAAGTCTCCCCTGGGAAGCCTGGAGATCTCCCGCCTGCTCCAGCAAGTTCACTTCAGGGTGGCAACTCTGGTCACCCCTGCTGCCCCCTGCCCAGCCCCCAGCGCTTCATACATATTTCTTTCATCCCTTTTTCTTTAATCTTCTTCACCTTTCTGCTTTAGACATATCTCTTAAAATATTGTATAATTGAGCTGGCTTTCCTTTTTATAATGTAAACCACTGGCATCAACTCCAGAACACCATGGGTTGGTGGGAAGATAAGGATACAGTAGTTTGTTTTTATTTTGTTTTGTTTCGTTTTGCTTTTAAGCAACATTTTATGTGTGAACAAGAGAAGCGCTATCATTAGACCACGACACAGCACCTTAATAATATCAACAATACCCCTTTGAGATGCACAAATCAATCACACCGGGCTCTCTGTGCTTGGAGATTGTTTTCATTAACCCTAAAAGATTTTGTGATTTCTCCTGTTTTACATTCCACATATCTCATTTTTTTTAGAAAGTGTAAGACATCCTTATCTACTCATGAATGGCTTTTGGGGGTTGGGGTAGGTCTCAGAAAGCTCTTGGTATGTGCAAGAAAATATGGAATTGCTTAACTAATATTAAAACTTCAGCCCACGCTTCTGTTTCTATGCCACGTCAGAGGGCACAGCTTTTCTGTGCTGTGAACAGCAATTCCACTTAATACACATAATAACAACTCACAGAACTGGTCGGAGGAATGTCTGACCAAGTCAACACAAGGCTGCTGCCAGAGTTACCAACACACCAGGGCCTGTGGGCAGGGCCTACTGAGTGTGGAGGTGGAAACGTGGGGGGGGGGTGGAATTTGTCTTAAAATCAATGAAAGAGGACACTCAGATTCCCAATCTACTGTGGCTACAGTGCTCTCTGGTCATGATTCCCCTTCTGTTCGACTCGCCTTTCGTCAGTCCTTGTGGGGTGAATGCATTTCCCTCCCCACTGGTTTGAAAGGCAAGCACTTGTTCTCTGTTCTTTTATCCCTTGTCCTAAAAGAACTCTGCATTCTTAAATTGCTCAAAACTAATGCTAGTGGGCAACACGGTCCTCCTCCCACTCTGTTCAAGGACCGCAGACCGCCCCCATTTGCTTCAGCCCCCTCCCAGATGTGATTAATGTCCTACATTGTAGCTCCTGTGCTTCCAACCCTGTGAGATATTATGTTACTATCCATGGCATCCTCCGCCCTCCCTTAGGCTCTCTCTGCTCCTCCTTCCCCCCTGTGTCCACTGCCTTCTATCCAGGATCATTCTCCTTCCACCTGAAGTGTGGTGGAACAGGATGGGGACTTCAGCAGTGTAAGAGCTGACAGGCTGTGGCTTTGCTGGCTGACACCAGAAGCTCTGCTTACCAACATTCTGCACAGAGGCTGCAGTGGTCAGACACCTGTAAGTGACAACAGGCAGGAGCAGAAGCAGGAAACAATGTAGCAGGGACAGAACAATCCCCCTTCAGGCTTAGTGCAGTCAAAGTCCCTAAGCTGCATGAGCTGAGTCCCTAGGCTGTTGATAAACTATGTAGAATGCACCCTCCAATAGAATTGCACCAACTCCCTTGCCTTGATGGACCCCAAACTTGCTTATGTATAAAAGTAAAAGTCCTGCTGTGCTGGGGCTCAGACTTTGGGAATTATCCCTCTGGGGCCTGGCACCACTAATAAAGTGTTGCTTCCAGATTTTGTATCCTGACCCCCATATCTCGCTATAGAAGAACGTATTTTAGCACAGCACTGTCCAATATGGTAGCCATCAGCCTTGTGTGGCTATTCAAATTAAGTGAAAATGAAGAAAATTTTAAAAATTCATCCTTCAGTCCCACAAGCCACGGCTCCTGTGCTCAGCATATTGTGTGCAGCACTTAGAGGACATGTCCCTCATCGGCCAGGGTCCCGCTGGGCATCTCACCCAGAGTCCCCCTCCTGCACATATGATCCTGGCAAGCACCACTCATTTTTGTTTGACTGAAAACATCCTATTTCATCTTTCTTGAATGGCCAAGTCCGTTGTCCCCTGAAGGGAGCTGGGTTTGTGCTCTGCCCCTTGGAGTTTCTTCTATGCGCCCCACTGTCATATCGTGCCTTCCAGGAATGTCCAGAGATGCCACAGAGCAATGTGGCAGGGGAGACTTAGGGGTTTTTCTTGGAGAAATAAATGGGGTTGAGAGATGTCAAATGCTAATGTCACAGCTGGGAGCAAAAAGGAACCGAGGGAGATTCCGGGGTGAGGCCAGGAAACCAGTTGTCACAGGTTTCATAACTTTTGCTGGGAAGTTTCAAACTCACTCTCAAATGTGCTTCTGAAAGCTGAAGGGGGCCTGTAGCCTTCCTCCCTTAGGAGAGGGGGCCCCCCCACACAGCAGGGAGAAAGGGAGAATTTTCAACCCCACAACCTGTTAGGAAAGTAAACCGTGCATAGAAATGTAAAATAAGTAAAGCTTAAAACTGGGTACTCAAAAACTCTACTGCTTGACCATGACTAAAAACTATGTCTTTTTGTACTTTAGGGGTTGGGGATCAATTCTTTAAATTTTTTATTATTTTATTTTTTTAAATTCCTAGGATGAAATGCAGACTGTAACAACAGGCTCTAACTGTACTAAAAATGTATGAATTGGCCTCACTGCAGGGGAGTGAGGGGAAACCTTAGGAACCTGCAGTCTATGAGACCCAGGGCCAGCCCCACCCCGGCCCCCCCAGCAGGAGCACCTGCTCTCAAGGTCAAGATCTGGGGCCCAGATGGTGGCTCCTAACACCATCCTCTCCTTAGAGAAGCGGATGACCCTAGGGCTGAGGCAAGAAATGTCCAGGACCAGCTTAGAGCATCCTGCAGGGCCAGGAAGCAGGGAAGTGGGGAGAGGGAGGGAGTGGCGTGGATGCACAGAGTAGTCACATGAGTGACAACACAGGAGGAGAGATATCCTTCCCAGAGACGCATTCCAAGAGAGCAAAATGGCAACAGATGCAAATCCTCACAACTGAGGACCCAGCAGGGCCAGGGTTGATCCCAGAAATCTGCTGTTTTACAGCGTTCCCTGGGTAATTTGGATGCAGGTGGCTGCAAATCAGACCTTGATAAACCTCCCTTTTCCCAGTCCACTGTATTAGTAAACACAGTAACAGGCTGTGCATGACAAAATGACAGCCACCTGTCATGTGACCTGTGACCTGTCCTGACAGTGCCCCATCTGGCCTCAAACACAGACCTTGGTAGAAATCCTACTATGGGAAAGACATGTGACATGACCATGACCAGGTAGAAGAGCATCCAGGAAGAATCCAACGCTACAAAGAGAAAGAAAAAAAAAACCGGGGTCACTCTCCTTCAGTGCTGCTAACTCATTCAATCACATGATCGTCGTGAAATTACATTTTTAAGAACTCATTTGCATGAGGGACTGAGCGAGATGCTGAGACACCAAAATTCACTGTGGGATGGAGGATGAAAGTGATTAAGGAGGTTCTAGAAAGTGCAAACCCCTGGAACAGCCACAGAGCATGGACAACTGGCTCTGAATGTCCTTGTCACCAAATGAGTAACTAGAGCTCCAAGCCTCAGTCCCTGTGTTCCAATGAAGGAGTCAGACATGGAAAGCCCAGTGAGAGAGCTTCATTACAAGTGACAGTAACAAAAAGCGTGAGAGAGGCCGGGGGGTGGGGGGGTCCTCAAACAGAGAACCACAAAGGAAACTTGATGCCAATTGCAGATATCTGACTGTTTGAAGTTTTCCAGGACAACTGGGTCCACCTTCCGCAGCCTCCACCAACCCAATGGCTGCCTCCTCCTTCCTTTGGGCAGGGGATTTTTAACCCAGTTCCCTTTCAAGAGCTGTCATGGCAACCATCCTGATCATCCTGGCTGGGTGATCAGGCCAGCTGTACCTCAGTGCGCCTGCACCATGGAGAAAGTCCCTTCAGTGCACAGGAGGAGATTGGCCGCACGTCCTAACGGCAGCGATCCCAATAGACCCCGCCAGGAGTGAGCCTGTAGGTCTTCCCTGCCAGACGTGTTTCTTAATTGGCTCCCTTTGTTTACACCTGTTTGTTCTCAGGGTTAGCACGCCTGTTGTTTACTACAAGTCACTCAATGATTGGTTAGTCTTAAAGGCCATTTTAAGGCACCCTGACCCTGCCACGGCGTCACTGGTTCACCTTCCACTGCTCATCTGATGACGACCTGCCACCCTGACCCCATCTCTGCCAGCTCTGTGATGCGTTCACCTCAGGTCTTCTGGGCCAGATTCCTCCCTTTGCAGAGTGAAATGACATTGGTCTCACTGGGCACTCGTCAGCATCAGAGGTCCAACCGCACACAGGACCTGAGGCTCGACAGGGGGCCCGTAGGTGAGTTCTGATGAGATTGACGATGGTGGTGACAGTAATGGCCATATGGGTGGAGGTGATGATAATGAGGTGATCATAGTGATGACATTGGTGGTGATAATGGTAATGATATTGATAATGATAACCGTAATGATACTGATGGTAATAATGTTGATGGTGATAATGCTGATGATACTGACGGCCATAATGATCACGATGATGATTGGGATTATATTGATGATGATGATAATGCGGATGATATTGATGTTGATGCTGACGGTGACGATTTGATGGTCTGAGAATGATTATAATGATGATGGTGATGTTGATGATGATGATGATGATGATGTCACCATCAGGGCTTTGAGAAGGTCCATCCAGAGAAGGAGAAAGATCCTCAACTCATATGGTGAGGTTCCTGATGTTCATCTCAGTAAAAGAATTCCAGACCTGTGAGCAAGAGAGGCACAGAAGGGGATTCATTCAGTAAAGTCTAGTAGTGCCCCCTCAGAGGAAAGACGAAGTGCTGGTCACACACGGTGTTCTGAGGCTGTTGGGGCAGGGGACAACATGCTATCCTTAGACTCTAATTTTAAAATACTTGTGGATCCTTGAAACCAGGACTCTCATGACGGCTGTTCCTCTGTCTCGAGGTCGTAGCTCCCCTCTGGTTCAACAGTGCGCCATGGGTCACATACAGGGACACTGTGTGAGTCTTGTTGCGTCTCGGGCTGTCTATGGTCAGCGGGCTACAGAATCTGGCAAATCCTCTGTGTCCCAGCCACGGATCCACATGGGCTGAAAGTGTGGAGGCCCTCAAATATGCCTAGGCCAAAGCTGGACCCCAAAATCATCAGTGTGGCTCATGGACTAAAATGGAAAACAGAAAACTAAAACTTCCAGGAAATCAAGAATCACCCGAGCAGACGTCTGGTAGCCAGGACTCGACGAAGAGTCCTCAGAGTCAACACGAAAAGTGAGACCTACAGGAGGGAAACTCACCATCCAGGCCTCTCCAACATTAGGATATTTTCTCTGTTAAGTAAGAGGATGAAAAATTAAATTACAGACTGGGGGGAAACGTGTGCAAACCCCATGTCCAACTTGTATTTAAATACATAAAGAACTCTCATAGCCCAGCATTTAAAAAAACAAACCTCCGATTTCAAAATGCATGGACACAATGACAAAAAAGCGCGGAAAGATATTCAGTATCATTAGCCTTGAGAAAAATGGGAGCTGAATCCGCACGGGAATGGCTAAAGTGAAAGAAATAGTGACAACCAGTGCCACCGAAGACGCAGAGAAGCACGCGGTGCTGCAGCGGCCCTGGGACCGGGGCTGTTCCTCCAAAACAGAATCGAAGCTGCCGCATGGCCTCGCGGTTGCATCGCTGGGTCCGCGTCCTGGAGAAATGAAGATTTGCTCTCATACAAAATCCTGCAAGTAAGCCTTTTGTGGCCACGTTATTGACGTCAGCGAAACACCACACACTGTCTAAAAGCCCCTGGGTGGGTGAGGGGGAAACAAGCTGGTGCATTGGCACCGTGAAAGGCCACTCAGCAACAACCAGGAGCCCCGGGTACACACGAAAGGGACAGAACTCAGGGAGATGGTGCTGTGTGGCCAAGAGTGGTCAGCCTCAGAAGGACGCACCTCTGGGGTGTGGCTGTCCAGCCCTGGAGACACAGCCTGGTCACAGAAGCGAGACCAGGGGGCAGAGAAGGTGGGGCAGTGGGAGACCAGATGAGGTGGCTGTGTCTGCCGAGGAGAGCGAGAGGGGCACCTCCTGGCCATGGCAGGATGACGCATTTCGGTTGTGGCGGCTACAGGAAGCCGTGCATGTTCTGGAGTCTGCTCACCCACTCTGTGTGCGGATGAGCGCGGTGTGACTGGTGACATCTGAACAGGCTCCAGGATGGCACCAAGGCCGATTTCCTGGTTTGGGGCTAATGCAGGATGCTCACCTAGGGGAGGCTGGGAGAGGGTGCTCAGGACCTCCCTAGACGTATTTTTTTGCACCCTCCTGTGAACCTATGACTATCTCCACATAAAAAGGTGATTTTTGTTTGCACGTATGTTTTGGTACCAGGGGTTGAACCCAGGTGTGGGAAGCCAGCGTGAACTGTGCATGAACTCACATCAAGTTGAAGCCCTTAGGCAGGAAAGCCTGGTATCGGGAACGCCCAGCTGCAGTTCTGCTGGTTCGAGATCATCTGGTCCAAGTGGCATCCTGCCCAGCTCCATCTCAAGTTCAGCACAGCACCTGACATGGGGTGACCCCCTGGAGCCCCACAGCCTCCAGGAGAAGGGAGTGGCTTGCCAACTGTCAATCAACCTGTTTACTGCAAGACCCCGGCCACACGGAGAACCTCCCACTGAAACCCTATCCCTGCCTCTGATGTGCTCCCCCTCAAATAAAGAATCAGAGCCTTTTCCAGTTGTTCAGTTCCAGCTCCTATCAGGACTGAAGACCTGTCAGGAGCTCCGCTTTTTATACCTAATTCTGGCTCTGGCTCTGTTTCTTACTAATTATTTCAGACATTTTATTTCTCAGGCAGCTCACGCCTCCTGGGCAGGAACCTACCCTGGTGGGGTGCTGACCACCCCTCAACACTCAGGGGTGCTCAACCACTGAGCCACATCCCTGCTAAGAGCCAAGTATATGATGCATGGCATTTTTGGTTGAAAGGTGACTGCCAGCTAGCCATTGAGATGATATGATTATGTTAAGATTTGCATTCATATGGATACTGGACTCCTTCGGTTCACCTAGGCCTGCTACGGGACTCCTGGAGAGTTCCCATTGGTTGAGGAAGTACAGTAGGAGGGAATTCCGGGGGAGGAGCTCTCTGGCGGTTCCGGGAGGAGGCCGCGTGGGTGGAAAAAAATCTTCCCGGGCGCGTACTGGACATTGGCGGCAGTTTCAAAAAATAAAGTTTGTTCCTGCTTGAGTGGCTCGTGATTTTGTGCCCAGCCAGACTGCGACAACTGGCGGCCCGTACGGGGAACGCCTGAAGCTTGGAGGTGAGTAAAATTGCTCGCCCCTGAGGGAAGGCAACAAAATGGGTGACCATTTCAAAAAACAATGTGTTCTCGTTTTGATTTATCTTGTTTTTGTTTCAAGCTGCCTATCCCTAGAATTTTCTCAGGCAAACTGGGAAAAATGGTTGGCTCAAGGTTTGAAGTTGTTCAGCCCTGAGAAAGAGAAAATTGATACAACTATTCTTTGTTCAGTTTTTGTTTCATTCTGTTTCGGTTTTGTTTTATGCTATCTTATTGGGTTGCGTTACCTTTATAGTAGATTAGAAACTAGTAAAAAACAAACCGAAAGACTGTTAAGTAAATTGTTAGAGGTCCAGACTATGGTAGAAAACATGTTAGGTCAAGCGAAAGAGAAGGTCTCTCGAGCTAGTCAGAGGAAGATTTGAAGAAAGAAAGCTTAGAGGAAAAACAACCATCAGGTGGGGAATTACAACAGGAGGCTGCTACTAACCCCGTTCTATCACCAGAGGGCGTAATTCAACCAACAGCTCCATCTACAGCTGAGCGGCCCTCAACTCCCTCAACTCCCGTAGTTGATGGATGGAATCCTGAGGCAGGACCCCAAAGATTAGCATGCCCTGTACTTGAGCAGGCAGGAGGGCAACGAATTCACCGTGCTTTAGATTTCAAAACAGTGAAGCAATTAAAGGAGGCTGTAACAACCTACGGGCCACAAGCACCCTTCACTGTGAGCATGGTCGAATCCATTACCAACTTAGACATGACGCCAGCAGATTGGGCTAACATGTGTCGATCTGGGCTAAATGGAGGACAATATTTGTTATGGAAAGTTGCCAATGAGGAATTTTGCATGGAGACAGCTAGGCGAAATGCAGCAGCCAGTTACCCTCAAAGAAATCTAGATATGTTGTTAGGAAAAGGACCGTATGAGGGTCAACTTCAACAAATTGAATATGATCCTGGCATATACACACAAATTGCTGTAGATGCAGTTAGGGCATGGAAAACTTTACAGGGCCATGGAGATTTACAAGGACAATTATCTAAGGTAATACAAGGAGCTAATGAACCTTACGCTGAATTTGTAGATAGGCTTATTCAGACAGCTTCTAGAGTATTTGGAGATACAGAACAGGCAATGCCATTTATAAAACAACTGGCTTATGACCAAGCAAATCGTTGCTGCAGAGAGGTCATCAGACCATGGAAACATGAAAATTTAAACACATATATTAAATTATGTAGAGACATTAATGAACAAGGGCAAGTCTTAGCAGCAGTACAACAGGCTTTAGATGCCAGGCCAAAAACATGCTATAGTTGTGATCAAACAGGACATTTTAAAAGGAGTTGCCCCATAGGAGGAGGGTTTAACAAGGCTAGGTATCAAAGGAATAGAATACCGGGTATTTGCCCACGATGCCGTAGAGGGAGACATTGGGCTAATGAATGCCGTTCTCAAACCACCATAGAGGGTATTCCATTATCAAAAAACAGACAAGGACCAAGTGTTTACCCACGATATCGTGGAGAAAGACATCAGGCTCCATTGCCAAAAAACGGACTGGAGGGCCCAATGCTCCGGGGCCCAAAACCACAAATATACGGGGCAATGGAGGAACCCAGCAGCACCATCAGGGTAGTTCCCAGGACGCGTTATCCATTAAATCCCTCATCAGACAAACAAGAGGGAGCGCAGGGTTGGACATCTGCGCCTCTGCCAGAGCAGTACTAACTCCAGAGATGGGAGTTCAAATCATTCCCACAGGAGTAAAAGGACCTCTTCCCCAAGGAACAGTAGGCTTATTATTGGGACGCAGTTCTTCAACACTAAAAGGACTTATGATAAGTCCTGGGGTAATTGATCCCGATTATGAGGGTGAAATAAAAATTATAGCTAGTTCTCCAAGAGGTATATCAGTAATTTCACCAGGAGATAGAATAGCACAGTTATTACTATTACCCAGCCTGCATGATAAATTTTCCAGTCGTACTGTAGAAAGAGGTTCCAAGGGATTAGGCTCCACAGGTGTAGATTGGGCTATGCTGTCTTTAAATCTAGATTCTCGCCCCATGCTAAAACTAAATATTCAAGGACATGACTTTAATGGGCTACTGGACACAGGGGCTGACCTTAGCATCATATCTCGTCAAGAATGGCCAAAACACTGGCCATTACAACAAGCCACTCAAACGCTTCAAGGCCTAGGAGTGGCAACTAATCCCCATAGAAGTGCAATGGTATTAGATTGGAAGGATCCTGAAGGATGTGAAGGAACTATACAGCCCTATGTATTGGATCATCTTCCTATAAATTTATGGGGACGAGATGTCCTAGATCAATTAGGTTTGACTTTAACAAATAACATCAATCCTAATGCGCCCACTACTAGGGCTAGACAAGGCTTTAGGAAAGAAGAAAGATTAAGAGAACAAGAACAAGATATGACAGCACCAATTCAAATAGATCGAGAAACAAATAGACATGGATTGGGTTTTCAGAAAGGGCCACTGAGACAATCAAAATTACTTGGAAATCAGAAAGACCAGTGTGGGTTCCTCAGTGGCCCCTGACTAAAGAAAAGATACAAATAGCCCATGACCTGGTCAAACAACAATTAGCGGAGGGACATATACAACCTTCTGTATCTCCCATAATACTCCCATTTTTGTCATTAAAAAGAAATCTGGTAAATGGAGATTGTTGCAAGATTTAAGAGCCATTAATAATGAGATGGTTATTATGGGACCTGCTCAATCAGGGATTCCCCAATTGTCTGCTTTACCAAAAACCTGGTATGTTTTAGTTATAGATATTAAAGATTGTTTTTTTTTTCAATTCCAATTCATCCCGAGGATAGTCCACATTTTGCATTTACTATCCCTGCACTAAATCATGAAGGTCCTGATCAGAGATATGAATGGAAAGTACTCCCTCAAGGGATGGCTAATAGTCCAACTATGTGTCAAATCTATGTTAACAAAGCAATCCAGCCACTTAGAAATCAAAATCCTGAACTACAAATATTTCACTATATGGATGATGTGTTATTGGCACATAAAGATAAAAACACATTGCTAGAATGTTATGCCACACTTACAAATTTATTAAAAAATTATAATCTAGAGATAGCAATAGATAAAGTACAATTAAATCTTCCAATTAATTATTTAGGGGTTTTATTATCCTCAACCATGGTCCGTCCACCCAAAATTCAAATACGAGTAGATAAACTCAAATCACTTAACAACTTTCAAAAGTTATTAGGAGACATAAATTGGATAAGGCCTTATCTAGGCATACCAACAGGAGAGTTGGGACCTTTATTTGATATTCTAAAAGGTCCATCAGATCCAAATTCACCCCGCATGTTGACGCCTGAAGCAAGAAAGACATTAAAAATCATTGAAACATATATGGAAAATATGCATTTGGATAGAATTAATATAAGTTTGCCTTTATTATTTATTGTACTGCCAACAAAAAATATTCCTACAGGAGTATTCTGGCAAGAAGGTCCATTATTGTGGATACATTTATCTTATTCTCCTAACACTATTCTTACTAGATATCCTGAGGCTGTAGGACAATTAATACTCAAAGGAATAAAAGCAGCAAAGGGAGTGTTTGGGATTTCTCCCAATAAAATTATTACTCCATATACTATGGATCAAATTGATGAGTTAGCTAATGAGTTAAATACTTGGGCAATAATCATGTGTAAATCTAATGTTTCATTTGATAATCACTTACCATCTAATCCTTTGTTGTCTTTTTGGTCTAAGCATCCTGTAGTTTTTCCAAAGATGACAAGAAAAACCCCTATCATGAATGCTCCAAATATATTCACTGATGGGTCAAATAATGGTACAGCAGCAGTAGTTACCCCTGATCAAACTTTTACATTTTTAGTACCCAAACAATCAGCTCAAAAGGTAGAGCTTAATGCAGTATTACAAGCTTTTATGATGTTTAAAGATTCTGTATTTAATTTATTTTCTGATAGTCAGTATGTAGTTAATGCTATAGTATCCCTTGAAGATGCTGGTAGGATTTCCCATTCTTCTACTGTTTTCTCTTTGTTTTCCACTATACAAAGTCTAATCTGGGACAGAAAAGATCCATTCTTTATAGGACATATCAGGGCACATACAGGATTGCCTGGAGCCCTTAGTTTGGGCAATGAATTAGCAGATAAATCTACACATGACATACATATTTTCTCCACAATAGAAGAAGCTATAAATTTTCATAAAAGGTTCCATGTCAATGCTAATACTTTACAAAAGCGTTTTAAAATAACTAAAGAACAAGCCCAACATATAATAAAACAATGTCAAAATTGTGTGACATTTTTACCACAAGTTAATCTTGGAGTCAATCCTAGAGGACTGATACCTAACCATATTTGGCAGATGGACGTCACACACTTGCCAGAATTTGGAAAATTAAAATATTTACATGTTACAGTTGATACTTCTTCCGGATTTCTGATGGGCTCCCTTCATGCCGGAGAAAAAACTAAAGATGTTATAGCTCATTGCTTACAAAATTTTGCCACTGTGGGTGTTCCAAAACAATTAAAAACCGATAATGGTCCTGGTTATGTGTCCACCTCTTTTAAACAATTTTGCTCATCATTTGGCATTACTCACATAACAGGAATTCCATACAATCCACAAGGACAAGGCATAGTTGAAAGAGCTCATCAAACTATTAAAATGTACTTATTAAAACAAAAGGAGGGAATTGGAAAGGGGTATATATCCCCCAAAGATAAACTTAAAATAACCCTTTTTACTCTAAACTTTTTAAATTTGGATTCATCAGGGCTTAGTGCTGAGGAAAGATATTTGTATCCAAAAAATGTACATAAGCCTAAGGTACTTTGGAAAGATATTCTAACAGGACAATGGAAAGGTCCTGACCCAGTGATAGTCTGGAGTCGGGGCTCTGTTTGTGTTTTTCCACAGGAAGAACAGCAGCCGATTTGGATTCCAGAGAGACTAACTAAAACAATTTCTACAGACCAAAAGGAAGATGATTTGACTCAAATCCATAACAGCTGATATCCAGAACTCCAGCTTGGCTATTCTTACATCTGCGACAGTGATTAACCAGGATGCTTTTTTCAGTATCTATTTTATTATTGCTTTTTCCCACATCATAAAGTTCTATTTTATTTTTGAGCTCATACAGACCTAGGTTAATGTTTTTTCTGATCAGTTTTATTTTTTGACTGTGGAGTTTTTGAACATTGCAATGGAGATTTCACCTAGGTAAAGCTACAAGGCCTTTACTATTGTCTTATGTGTTGTATGTTACGTGTGCACACTTCTGTTTTGTGTTGTATGTCTGTATGTGCGTATGTCCATATATCATATATGAGGAGCGCTCATGCACATGGATCCAAATTTTTTTTTATTATTCACGTGATTTTAATAGTTTAATTTAATTTGGGTAAACAGCTGTTGAGGATTGTTTTAATATATGAACAAATAGAAGGTTAACAGATCTGTTTGTTTACTTTCACCTTTCCTTTTCATTATATTTAATAATTCTGTTCAGGATAATGTAAATTGTTCTAAAAATTGTTTTCTTAGTACCTGTTGAAATGTTACATATTTTTTTTTAGCATCATTGTCAAAATTCCTATTTTCATCCCAGTGCCAGTGAAGACAAAGATAAAACCAAACTACAACTTCTTCGGGAGTTATCACAACAAACCGTATAAACTGATACATCAATGATTTATAACTCAACAAGTAATGCTCAATCAATGAGTCGATTTATTTTGGAAGGATATGGACATATTGATAGATTCCTCTGCTTTGAACTGCTTACAGAACTTGCCTGGACTATGTATCACTTGTATGCTTTGTGATCTATCTGTTGATTCAGCGAATTATGGTAGTGCTAGCGTATCCTTGCTGATGTGTCACCAGTGATGCAATTTTTCCTAGGAGCCGTCAATTGACTTGGTGTCGTGACATTTCTGTATCCTCCTCCCTTCTACTAGTGATGGTCTAATTTTGGGGGCCAACAGAGGTGAGGCAAAGAACCTCACCCCCCCACCGGCACCAAGGCCAAATTTGGGGGCCAACAGAGGTGAGGCAAAGAACCTCACCCCCCCACTGGTGCATAGGCCTATCCACAAGTATGGCTATATGCTGGACCGGTAGTCAGTGACGGGTATGATCCAATTGCAGTGGTATCAACCTAAGACAGGAGGCTGACACCTAAAAGTCAGTTTTCCGATGACGGGTAAGAACCATATGTTGAATTGGACAAACCTAACAGGCACGGCCCCTAGCGAGATTCCTTGTTACTTAAACAAAAGGGGGGAGATGCTAAAAGCCAAGTATATGATGCATGGCATTTTTGGTTGAAAGGTGACTGCCAGCTAGCCATTGAGATGATATGATTATGTTAAGATTTGCATTCATATGGATACTGGACTCCTGCTGTTCACCTAGGCCTGCTACGGGACTCCTGGAGAGTTCCCATTGGTTGGGGAAGTACAGTAGGAGGGAGTTCCCAGGGAGGAGCTCTCTGGCGGTTCCGGGAGGAGGCCGCGTGGGTGGAAAAAAATCTTCCCGGGCGCGTACTGGACATTGGCGGCAGTTTCAAAAAATAAAGTTTGTTCCTGCTTGAGTGGCTCGTGATTTTGTGCCCAGCCAGACTGCGGCCCATCCCTAGCCCTTTTTAATTTTTTATTTTGAGACAGGATCTGGCTAAGTTGCTAGGCCCTCACTAAGTGGCTGAAGCTGGCCTCAAATTTGTGATCCTCCTGCCTCAGCCTTCTGAGTAGCTGGGATTACAGGTGTGCACCACCGTGCCCAGCCCATGGGGAAAAACAAAAAGCTCTATCATTTTAATTCTGAATGACTTCTTTGCTGTTAGTCATCCCATCTCACAGAGGGATCAAGAACAACACAGATGTCCCTGGCCTCCGACTCCCACTGACCTCTCGTGTGACCCTGGCCAAGTCACCTTTCCCTCCCTGGTCCTCCGTTTCCCATCAATGAAGGCTGAATGACTGTGGAGTCCCTTACATCTTGAGATGAAGGAGAGGGTGCTAGGTATTATAAATGTGGGGCTCTTGCTATCAACTGTACAAGACATGGTGGACGAGGAGGAGAACTGGACGAGGCCATCAGCACCAGGCTCAGGGCTCTGCTGCCCACCAGAGATGCCCAGTTGGCAGAGTGTGACAACAAAGGGGACTTCCGGAAAGCATGAGAGTGGAGAAGAGGAGGGAGGAAGGAGGACGAGGGTCCAGTGCCAGCCCCTCTTACGGAGGGTGTGAAGGACTGGCCACTTGCAAACTAACTCCATCCTGCCTCCCTGCTCCCCACCCGCAGGGGGATGTGGCTGTGGTCTCACACCCTCCGCTGGGCCCCAGGTTCTCCCATACTAGGGCCTCTCACCCAGTCCCTGGGCTTCCAACAAGGCCCACCAGCCAAGGCCTTCCTGCCCAGCACCCCCATGAACCCAGCTGTTTCTCTACCTGCCATCATAGCAGACACTGGGCACCTCTCCTGCAAAGCGCCCAGGACCACTCTTGCCTCCGGGCTGCCTGAGCTCACCTGTCTCCATCCCCCACGACCTGCCACTCAGTCCTGGTGAGCCCACTCCAAGGAAGCGCCTGTTCTCCTGTGGAGCAGCGTCCTGGCTCCCACCCTGCCCAGGGTGAGACGATCCAGTGTGGAGCCTCCTTCCTGGGTTCTTTGGACACCCAGGGCCTTTGCACTTGCTGTTGTCCTGGCCCAGACGAGGCTGCTCCCCAGATCTTCATGCCAGCTCCTCTTGACAGCACCAGAGACTGCCCAGCTCAGTTCTCTGCTCCACGTCACGTGTTTCAACTTCCTCATGGAGGCTGGCACCTGTCTCTGCCCCAGGAACATGAACTGGAAGGGAGCAGGGGCCCGTGGCTGTGACATAACCTCACACCCAGCAGACGCTCGGTACTGGCTGTTCCGTGAGTGGGCTGCTAGTAGTCCCACTGTTTCCCAGGCTGTGTACACAGCCCTGGCACTGTGACCGCAGTCCTGACACCCTGATGTGCCCCACTGGACTCCTGACCCCCAAGCTCACTCTTAGTCTCCCCTTCTTGGAGTCTGAACTAAACCTCTGGTCCTGAAACCTCCAGCAAAGGGTGAAGATGAAGCTTCCAACCAATGGACCCACACTGAGGCCTCAGCACCACCCACTGAGGTCCTGCTGCAACCCCTCATCTCATCCCTCAGGTCCCAGATAACCTGTCAGTTCTTGAAAGAAGCCATCCTCATTCTGCCACTCAGCACCCATTGCACCGGCCTTTGCTCCTCCATCCCTGCTTTCCCCATTACAAGGAGGAGGAAAAGTTGCTGTCTACTGAGCTGCCGGACACTGGGGTACCTAGACAGGGAGCCAGGTCAGGGTGTACCCAGCAGAGAGATTCACCACCCCTTACTGCAGCCCTCTGAGGAAAGCGCTGCTTAGCACACACTGTGGCCCAATCCTCCCTCCCGAGGGAGGGCCAGCCTGTCGTCTTTCTGCTTCCAGCTCCTAGGTTCAACGCACCTGGTTAGAACCTTCTGGAAGGAGGCTCCCCCTTCATTACAACCATCTTGTCCTTCACTGTCTGTGAGCACGGACACTGGCAGGATTCAGCCCCCAACCCTGTCTGAGCCTCACACCAACTACAGCCGGTGGCAAGTGACGGTGCTTCCTCGGGGGACTGGGTACCAGTAGGCGGCACAGCCAACCCAATATCCCAGAGGTAGGGAGACCACAGCCAGGGAGGAGGCCCAGGAGTGCGGCAGAGCCCAGAGGTCCCACTCGGTGCACCAGAGACCACAGTAGAAGGTCACCATGGAAATCCAGAGGTGTCCAGAGGTTGCCACTTCATCCCACCACGGCCTGGGCCGCCTTTCCTCCCGATCTGCTGGAAGGGAAGCGCTCTCTCCGCTCCTGGCCGGTGGACGAGACCCCTGTTGCTCTCTGCTGGGAGGTGCTTGGTCACCTGGCCCACACCCGGCGGTCCAGGTGGGAATGCCCTGAGGGCTGTGTCTGCTGCCTCACTGCGGGGCTCACCTGGGAGACCTGACGCCCTCAGGCCCCTCCCCGGGCATCACCTCCTCGTCCCCTCAATCCCTGCATGTCCCCTCTGCTCTACATCAGAGCTGACCCCAGGCCTGCACGCAGCATAAGCAAAACCGGCCTTCCCTGTCCTTTCTCAGTCTCTCTTCATTTATTAGCTCTCACTTCTCCTTAGGAAGAGCCCAACAAATCTTTTATATATATAATTACAATGCACCAATAAAAATCAAATTACTAATTTAAAATAATAATAGGAGGGAGATCCAGAGGGCAGAGGAGTGGGGGGAGGGAAGGGGGAATGAGACTGATGAAATCATGGTACCTGCGCGTATGAAAATGTCACAGTGAATCCCCCCCATCACGTGTAACTATAATGCACCAATAAAAAACACTGGGAAAACCAGATGGCCATGTCATGGTCTGGGGACGCCTATGTTAACAGCCAGCAGGCAGAGCCATTCAGCAGGCCCCAAATACGTTAACAGTGGTTGTTTTGGAAAGATGGGGGTGGTGAGGGTTTCGCTCCCTTTCTCTCTCCTTTTCCAGTTCTCTACAAGGGCCTGCTATGACGTGGATAACCAGGGCCTCCGACAACCTGCCTCTGACAAGAGAGATGGGGACGTCAGGGACGGTGACAAGAACTAGTGAGACACAGCCCCACAGCCCTCTGCCCAGGCGCAGGATACGGATGAGCAGGAAGAAGACACTCCAGGAGCGGAAGGCTGAATGAACACAGCCACCCGGGCTCTCGACAGCTAGGCAAAGCCCTGCAGGGGGTGCTCCAGCCACCTGCTGGAGAGGGGTTGGCTGGGACCAGTTAGAGCATGGGCTGCTGGCCCAGAGCAGGGCACAGCCGCTCCTCCAGCCTGCTTGGTGCGCACCAGGTGCCAAGCTGGGTGCTGCTCAGAGCACAAGGAGTTCAACCGCTGCCTCCTGCTCCAGGGAGAGCCAGGCCAGGGGAGGCCAGGAGGGCATTGGAGGCAGAGAGAGTGGCCCAGGCCAGGCTCAGAGCAGAGGGAGGAGCCAGACAGTTCTGAGCACGTCTGGCCCGGCCTCCTGCTTGAGTGGCTGAAAGCTGAGGCCCCAGGCCCCACGAGGTCAAGGTCCTTCACGTAGGCACCAGGGCGTGGGGGTTTCCTTCTGTGATGCTCCCTCTCATTGCAGCGTGAAAGATGCTCTGGGCAGAGAAGGGCTGAGCCAGGGACCACCTGAGAGCTGAGCCATGAGCCAAGGAAACACCTGAACCCCAGCAGGCGCAGGCTTGCAGAGAAGCAGGGGCCTCCTGCAGCCCTGGGGAGGTGGAAGCAAAGTCCCCTCCATGAGGACTGGAATTAGCCATCACCCTCAGGCAAAAGAGCAGGGGGACACCAACAGGACAGAGTGACCCTGGGACAAACCCTGAGGTGTGGAGTGGGAGTAGGAGCCGGGATACCGACTGTCATCAAGAGAGTGCAAGGCATGAGTCCCCCGGGCACCTGCCGCTTCCTTGGAGAAATAGTTCTTTGGGGCTATTTGCCAGTATCTCAGGGTCACCAGACTCTATCTTTATGACCTTGTTGAAGTGCAAAATTAAAACCAAACAGAGAAATTAGCAGAAGCATTCGTGTGAATTCCCAGTCTCTCCCTGTGGACACTGCCAAGCTTACCTGGCCACTCTGCAGGGGACCCTGTGGAGTTCTTGGAGGATCCCCTGCTGGAGACCCAAGGACCGGAGCTGCGGGCTAGGAAGCCCCTCAGCCCTCGGGGGCCCTTTGTTCTGCAGACCTCTCTCCAGGGATTTGCAAACCAACCCCAAATACTGGCAAAGCTAACACTGGTAAACCTGCAAATCAGGACAGAAAAGAAACTTCTAGAAAGCCCAGAAACTAGACGAAGAAAGACAATAGGGAACTGAAAACAGTAGGACTTTTTTCCTTCTATGCGTCTATGTTTCCAAATTTTCTCAATATTATATTTAAGAGAAATCCATTAATGAAGAAAGGGAGGGGCTCTCCAAGGTATTTTGCCGGACGTTTTGCTTCCATGAATTTGTGCTGACAGACGACAGCTCAGTGATGAGGCCTGCAAAACACAGCTGTTGCAAAATCAGGGAGATTCTCTTCCCAGGCCAGTGTCACAACAGAAGACACAGGCTGTGGTTATCGTGTGTCACAAATTAGGATGACATAGCAAGAGAAGACCAAAAAACCCTCTGACGAACTAGTGTCCGTCAACACAGACCCTGGAGAGGCGGGGCAGTAAGGGCAGGACGGAGTGGATAGTCTCTGTGACCACACAAGAGCCTGGTGCCCTTACTGAACAGCATTTCCGCTCTGCTTCCTGTTTGCAAAGCATTTCCCCAAATATTATTATATCTGACCAAGGACTCAGGTATACAAAATAGAGAAAGAATAGAAAATCAGTCTAGAACTTTCCTAACATGGTATTAAGTCAAACCACCCAATTTTTTTGAATGTGCAAAAGATTGAGACAGACACATCACAAAAGAAGATGCACAAATGGTCAACAAGCACATGGAAAGATGCTCGATAGCATCAGTCAGCAGGGAAGAGAAAAGCGGAACCGCAGTAAGACGCCTCCCTACACCCCCGAGAGTAAATAAAATAGAAAGTATGGAGAGACTCGGGGACACTTTCACACATTGCTGATGGGAATACAAAACCACAAAGAGAACCACTGTCACAGAGAACCACTGTGTGGATCCTTACAAAGTTACAAGACACTTGGGCCACGTCCACAGATTCCATTCCTAACCACCTACCCAGGACAAAAGAAGAGGCAAATGTGGGCAAAGATTAGGCTGAATGTTCATGGCAGCCCAATTCCTGATTGACAAGACCTGAAAGCAAGTCAAATGTCCATCAGCAGTCGAATAGATAATATATTTTGATGAGTATAACTGCTCATCAAAACCACAAAGCTCAGAAATGTTACACGGAGCAAAAGACCATGCAAAGCAAGGATCCACGCATATGAAGGGACAGAAGGACCAAGGGAAGTGGCAGAGAAGGTCAGAGGTCATAGGGATGGAATGGGAGGTCGATGGCAAAGGGGTACAGGAAACTAGAGGAGAGTCCTGTTGGAGGTATTAGTTACACAAGTTGCACATTTTCCAAAACTTCCCAAAAACCATATACTTAAATGGGTGTTTTCAATAAATTATATGTATATATTAATTAATATATTTTTTTGCTTGAATTGGGTCATATTTAACCATAGTATTTTCTTTTAAGAAAAAAAATATATATATATATATATATATATATATACACACAACACACACACATGGAAAGAGAGGGCGTAATGTAGAAAGACTAGTTACTGGTTACCAACTGGTATATGGTCATCTTGCCTTCAGAGAGTTCATTTGGGGATGAGGAAAGGTGGAAAGGGGACTTGATCTTTCTTCCACAAATTCTATGTTGTTTGAACTTTGTGAGGGGCGGGGAAGAACTTAAGAGGAGGGTGGGGGAGAAGGAGATGGAAACTGGGACAGGATCCCAGTCTAAGATTTCCAGTTCCAGAGTGACCCATGCCCCAAGAGAAAGCTCAAAAGACAGATGCTCCCCATGATCCTTGCCATCTCTGGAAGCACACAGAACTGTCAAAATGCAGCTTTTAAAAATTCCTAACTGTAGCAAACAGGGCCAGATTTCAGTGGGACAGGGCTGTGGTTTCTAGTTTCAACTGTTGAACACAAATTTGTGGCATTGTTACCATTATCTTCTCAAGAATGGACCGAGCCTCCTCTTCCTCACCCCACTGTGGCTCTGGAGGTGGGCTCACAGACTCCCCAAGTCCCCTGAGCACACCTGAGCAGAGGGGCAGTTCTGCTCTTCCTGGTCCCACCAGGACTGATTTTGGGGCATTCTGGAGTGTTATGACCTAGGCCCACCAAAGATCCTGCAGCCTGTCTCCTAAAATATAAGTCATCCCAAATATGATAACAGCCATCTTTTGATAACCACAGGCTAGGCACATCTCTACACGTATTTTCAGTTTTAAAATAGTGCCTGGCAGACATGGGTGCCCTTTGTGGATGCAATGCATTGACATTGAACTGGAACACAGAAAATGCCGAATTTCTCTTACAGCATCCCTTTTCTTTTCCTATCTTTATTCAGTTTGGTTTGGTTTGGTTAGGTTTCAGTGGTGAAGCTCCCTTGCAATGTGGACTGTGGCCACTAGGTGGAGGAGAAGAGCCTCCTGCCTGGAGGGTGAGCCTGGCTCAGCCCAAGGTTCTGCCCTGGCCCAGCTCTGGGCCCGGCTGCCTGCAGAATTGGGGTGGGAGCTTCTGCACCACCACCTTCCCATACACCCAGGATCTGTTTATTAACAGCTGCCAGAACGTGGCTATCTCACGATGAGAAGAGTGCACTTTGTAAGGAACCTCCATGGCAAACGTTTGGGCCAGCGTGACGGAACAAAGGTTCTCTGCCCAACCAAACTTCTGTCAGGCCCCTGCCTCCTCTAGGGCCTGTCTGCCCACCTTCTTGCAAAATTTACTTTAAAAACAAGACAAAAAGCCCTGCTCAGCTTAGCCAGCTTAGCCAGATCCCCTTCCCCACATTTTCTGGTTGTACACCATGTAGAATCACACGGGTCATGTAGTCATATAGGCTCATAGGGTAATAATGTCCCATTTATTCTACTGTCCTTCCTGCCCCCCAGACCCCCTCCCCTCCCTTTGCTCCCCCCCTCCTCGGTCTAATCCAAAGTACTTCTATTCTTCCCTAGCTGGCCCCCTATTGTGAATTGGCATTCGCATATCAGAGAAAACATTTGGTCTCTGGTTCTTTGCGATTGGCTTATTTCGCTTAGCATGATATTCCAAATCCATCCATTTACCAGCAAATGACATAATTTCACTCTTCTTTAAGGCTGAGTAACATTCTCTTGTGTATATATGCCACCTTTTCTTTATCCATTCATCTATTGAAGGGCACCTAGGTTGGTTCCATCATTTAGCTATTGTGAATTGAGCTGCTATAAACATTGATGTGGCTGCGTCAATGTAGTATGCTGTTTTTAAGTCCTTTGGGTATAGACCGAGGAGTGGGGTAGCTGGGTCAAACGGTGGTTCCATTCCAAGTTTTCTGAAGAGTCTCCATACTGCTGTCCAGAATGGTTGCACCAATTTGCAGCCCCACCAGCCGTGTATGAGGGTGCCTTTTTTTTTACTGTTTTAACCACTGTCCGGCTCTGGTTGTTCTTTGGCTCAGGGTGACTTTTATTCCATATGGTATTCTCCTACCCCTTTCAAAGCTGAGAGCCAGGCAGCCCTTCCCAACAGACAAGAACCCTGGTGGCAGGCAGAGAGCAGGGTCCTGGAAGGGGGGAGGTCAGGAGAGCCCTGGTCCCTGCTGCCCCTCCTTCCCTCCCTGGGTTCTGGGATGGGCAGATCACAGAAGCCAGAAGCATTTAGGGAGCTGAGGGGGAGAAGGCTTTCTTCTCTCCAGGGGGAACCGGGGCAGTGGCGAGGTTTGCAGACAGAAGGGCAGGCGCTGTTGAAGATGACCTGAGCAGGACACAGACGTTGCTGCTTCCAGTGGCCCCAGAACACTCAGAAGCTGCCCTTGCTCCAGGTCTCAGGAGAGAGGCCCACAGGCCTGCCAGCTGGTTCACACGCTGTCCTGCAGTGGGAACCCTGGAGTGCAGGGTCAGGACAGAGGCCAGGTGGGCAGGCACAGCCCCTCCCAGAGCCTTGCAGACCAGTGCCCCTGCCCACCCACAGCCCCACACCGTGTAGACCCCATTTGGGTCCCCAAAGGGGAAAGAAGGGAGGGATAGGACCCCGTTGGCTAAATTTAAACCTAAAATGATCATGAAATTATTACATTGCCTGAATTTACCTGGAACAGACTGGAGTAAGCTCTGCACCTCAAAACAAAAGGCAGGCTTCATGAGATGGGGTGACTCATAGGGAAAGAGGAAGTTACACTTGTCCTAACTGGGGTGGATGGCCCGTGGATGTGTCCACTACCCAGAAATGACTGGAACCCACATTCTCAGCTCTGGGACTCAGTCCCTCCTCCTGCTGGAGTTACTAGCAGAGAACTCACCATCTCAGGGCTGAGCCTGAAAAGTTAAAAGGAAGAGGTGGGCCCTGGAGACGAGCTCCGGGACTGTGGTCTACATGTGTGCGTCTCGGAGAGCAGGTGACATGAACCCCATTTTACAGACTGAGGCTCAAAGCAGTTGAAGGGCTTCCAAGAAGCTGTTCAGCTGCTGGGGACAAAACTCAAACATGAAGCCAGCAGTTCTGAAAACCAGCCTCCTCTCATCCCAACTCACCACCACTTTGATCTCTGAAATGTTTCACTTTCTTCTGCCAAACAGCAGTGATGACAAACTAGCATCACAACCCTGTCTCATCTGACTTTTTACTGCCACTTTCAATGCTCCAGGCCAAGGCCAATTTCAACTCCTTGAGAGTCAGCCATGGCATTGATAACCAACGACCGACCTCCAGAAATGTCTTACCATTACTCTCATTGGAGACCCTCACTGTCCAATATGGCGGCCACTCATCACGTGGGCTTGTGGCTCATCAGAACTGAAATGTAAACTATAAAACACCAGATTTCAAAGATGGGGCGCACAATAAAGGGTTCAAGGTATTCATCTCTAACTTATATTGATTTGATTATATGCTCAAAGGATAACATTAGGGGTATATTGTGTTAAATGAAATATACTGAAATTGATTTTACCTACTTATTTTTTACTTGTCTATTGAGGATGCCAGAAAATTTTGAGTCACATCTGAGGCTCTACTACTTCCTACCTGGGCGACTCCTCTCAGCCTGGTTCATAACCCTGCGAAGAGGGAAGGATTACGAGACCTGGTGCTTACTGTGGCTGTGAAGTAAGATGAAATAATAAACAGGAAGTGGCTGGTGGCCTTCTAGTCACACTGAAGATGTCCGTGCACAGTGGCTGCTGTTGTCCGGTTCTCTTTAGAAATGACAACTGGGGACACCCTTGCTGGACATGGTGCAGCACATTCTCCATGTCAGACACTGGCCAGGTGGAAGCTGGGCTCATCCTACGTTTTAAGGAGGACTTAATGACGAGTTAGCCACCGCTGTGACCCACAGGGACCAGAAGGATGGTGAAAGACAGTTGGCAGGAAAGCTTGTGAAACAGGGGTGGCTTGGGTGGAGAGTTGGAGTCCTGCTGTCCTCCACACCTGGCTGAGTGGTTCCCAGAAAGCCCCCCATCTCCCAGATCCCTTCCCTCGTCCTCAGGGATTGGACTCCCAAAACTAGTGCCCTTTATTTCTGCTGCTTTAGAAATATCTACTTTTTTGGTAAATTAAAATAATAAAATGACTCTGTTTCCTAATGCTCAAAACTAGCTACAAAATTAGTCAGAGAGATACCTAAAAAAAGCCAGACCGGTGTTTATCGTGTGTGTTGATTGTTAAAACTTCTGTCTTAGCCACAGAAAACAAAGAAATCAAAAGCCTCTCTTTTTCTGTGGGTGAACAAGCCTTCCTCTTTGGCCAACTGGCCCCTCGTGGCAGCTCGGGTGGGCCGCTCTGTGTGACACTCTCCAGAGCAATGATTTGTGTGTCCGGCTGGTTCCCACGGCTGCTTCAATGAGGAAGTCAAACCCAAACAACTTCTGACCCCATAAACAATTGGAGCAGCGGCCTCAGTCCCACATTCCGGGACTGGGCGAGGGGGTGGCTTTACCACACATCATTCCATCAAGACTTCGGAGCAGGTTGGCGAGGAAACAGGAAGCCCTGCCCCTCATGCTCGCCTGCTGGAACTCCTGGTAGGGTGTGGGTATCTCTGCACAAGGCTCCCTGGGGCTCACGCCAGGGCCCCCGGCTCACCCTTCACTTGCTCAACCCAGGACCCATCTTCAGAGGTCCAGGCGTTGGATGGGACACTGCACAGCAATGTCCCAGGACCCCCAACCCAACTCAGCATCTCTGGTGGCCTGACCTGCAGGCAACCCCAGACTCCTTTCTCATCCCATCTGACACTGAGCCCTTGAAAATCCAAACTATTGAAAGAAGAAACATCTGGGCTGCACCGTCAGCCTCTGAGCAGACAGAGCACTTAATTTTTCACAATGAAATGTTTTGTCCTGTTTGATTTCTTACCCTAAACATGCATGGTGTTTAAAAACTGATGCAATGTTCTAAGAATGTCGGTAACACAGCATGGAATAGCCTCCAATTCCAGTAGCAGCACAAACCTTTGTCCAGCTGCCTTGGGGAACCCTCTTGTAGGTCAAACAGCCAGGGTCTTTCCTGGGCCTTCTCTCACTCACCCACCCTCCACCAGAGTCAGCCCTGTGCTGTGGGAACGCAGGGGCAATAGGGGACAAGCCTTGTTCTAACAGAGGTGGGCAGAAGGCTTTGCATTCAGAAGACCTGTTCAGAGAGTGTGGCCACGTCCTGATTCTTAGGATGCACCAAGGGGGGGGGGGGGAAAGGAGAAAGTGGTGCAGAGTCAGAGAGAGAAAGGACCCTGGCCCAGGTCACCCCAGACACAATCAGAGCGCTCTGCCCATCCCTGGTGCCCGGAATTTGAACCTGAGTCATGTCACATGTCTAGATCACACTGTACGTGGTAAGTGCACAACTTTCATCTGTCAGTTACACTTGGGTGAAGCTTCAGGGGAGCACTTGGAAGCAATACATCTAATTCTCAGGGTTAGGACCACCCTCCTGCCCACCTCTGCCCAACCCACCATGCCATGCACCAGGCCACCATTGCTGACAGTCACCTTGAAGGCAGCTGGCTGAGTTTCCTAATGTCCCCCAGGACTGATGTGGAATTAAAGGAGATGGAGGGACGAGCTCTCTTAGAAACCCCGGGTGTGGCCACCCTGATATTCCAAGGTTCCTCACTTCGTGGTATCTTCTTGAGAGTGTGTCCCAGCAAGTGACACAGGAAAGCGGTTCATGCTCCCTCTTTCACTTTAACCCCCCCCCTCCTCCTGGGGATCCTTTATCCAATCACCTTCTCCAACCAGCAAGTCAAGGACGTGAGGACCACCTGGCTGTGACGGGCCACCCCATTGGTGGCCAGGGTTGATTCAGCCGCCCTGACTGGCTGGGCAGGTGTCCCCTCCTCACTGTTCCATGTACATGTCTCCTAGAGTTGTGTGCCGGGCCAAAGAGGATGCCCTTCCCCAGGAGAGGAGGACCTTCTTCAGCAAGGGGTGGCAGTAGCTGCTTCCTGCTAGGCCCTCTCATAGGCTCCCGAGGTCCAGCTAGCAAGGCCAGTTCTTCAGGCACAGTTGTTCAAGGGGAGTGACCATTAAAGAAACCTTCGAGAGCTCTACTCCAGCCTCTGTGGGTCCTCAGCTGAATAGAGGGTGGGATGGGGAGGGCGAGGGGCCCAACGTGTGTCCCTGGGTCACAGCAAGGCAGGCATCAGGGTGGTCCTGGGGCAGCTTTTCTTTCACTGTCCCTGAGCCTGTCCCTGTAGTCCCTGAGCCTGGCCTAGGAACATGACCTGACTCTCAGGAGCCTTTTCCCCAGGCCCTGGATGACAGGGGACACCTCTCTCCATCCCCCTGGAACTTCTGCTCTGTCTGTATCAGCGGGGAAACAGACTCCTGGTGGGAGTCACCCCAGCAGAGGTCACCCTTCTACATCCATCTGGGGTGACAAAAATGCCAAAGTTTCCCGGAATTTCTCCAGGCTGGGGGAGTTTCAAGTGCTCCCTAAGCACACTGTCCCCGGGGCCTCTCCATCCCCGTACCTCAGACCCCATCGCCACTTGGAAAGTTGGGACCTCTCCAGACTTGAATAACTCCGTGGGTCATCCTGCACCTAACGGGCTGTTGGAAGACAGAAAACTCTAGAAACAACCACAGGGTCAATGGAGCCAGAGACTGAAGAAGCTGCTTAGTGGCGGGCAGCAGCTACCCGTGAGCATGCTCCTCAAATCGCCCCGGCTGAGACCCTCGGTACAGTCTCCTAAAAATGGCTCCCTGGGCTGGGATGTGGGTCAGTGGTAGAGCGTTCACCTAGCATATGTGAGGCCTGGGCTCTGTCCATGGAACTGCAACACCAACAATAAAAACCCTGTCTTCTTTACGCTTCTGCAGGCCCCCAAGGGTCTGTGACCATGAGGGGTGGTCCTGGAACAGGTGACTTGGGGCAGTTCCTGTGTGATGGGTGGGAGGGAGGGTGAGCCGTGGTCGGAGGCCTCCCTCCACCAAGCCCGCTCTTGATGAAACCCCTAGAACCACCTTAATTCTCATCTTTAAAAAAGTTAGTTCTACTGACCCTTTGGTACCGCATAGCCATTACCATGGCCTTGATGACCTTGCCTGGTTCTGTCCAGGGCCATGCTGGTCTTCCAGGGCAGCATCTCTGCCGGCTCATCCAGATCCTATACATCCGGAACCACACCAAGTTCACGTATTTAGACTTTGCTTCATTAGTTCCTCTTATGCAACGTGCCTCTCACTCTGAGCAAATCCACGAAGCAGATCATCCCGGTTTCCTGACGGTGCTGGTTAGTGCTCCTCGCACCATCCACCCAGAGGGCTCCGATCTCCCTCCACCTGCTTCCTCCACCCCTCTCCCCGCACCCCCCCAGCCGGTTGCTCACTAAGTCCACTCTGCTTTTACTTTAGACATCTGGGTTCATCCCTCTACTCCGTCCCCACCTTGGCAGCCTCGTTCCGGGGCCTGTCACTCCCCCGGCCTTGAGCCCAGACAGCTCCTGCCCATTCCCTGCTCCCATACAAGAAATGGGCTGGCTAAATGCTGTGCTCCGGCTATGTCAGGCAGATTTCCCGGGCCCGCCCAGGAGGGCCCTTCCTACTCTGGCCCCTGCCTAAGTTCCCAGTCTCTGCTGTCCTCACTTCCTCGCGGAGACCTGGCCTGAGGTCCTCCTGCCTGGGGCTCCCATCCCCGCCTCTGTGCAGCTGGTCCTTTAAGATTTGCCCCCATGTCCCCCGCATCCCCAGACCTCCTCCTGACCCTGCACATACCGCATCACTGCATTGCTAACCCTGCCTCAGAACCATGGAGAGTTTTTGCCTGTATTTCCTGAGGAACTGTGGGGCCCTTTCGAACAGAGGTGGCATCTTACCCCACTTGACAGACCCGGTGCTCCTCCTGGTGCCCTTCAGCAGTGCATCCACCAACACACCCCTCTGGAGGCCGAGGCCCAGGCCACTCGCTGCCGCTGGCTCAGCGCCCTCCGGAGTCCTACCCCATCTCCTGTGTCTGAGCCACCAGTCAGGACAGAAGGCCAGTCAGCAGTGTCCATCTCTCATCCACCCTGGTGACCTTCAGGGCCATGGATGATCGGGGATGATCTCCAACAGTGAGAGACAGAAGGCTCTCCTATTCTAGAGAACCACTCCTTAATCACCTGGTTTCATTCTGGGAACAAACAGGGCTCTTATCCCACTCTAAAGGACAGAAGGATAAGCGGATTTCTACATATAAATTTTGTTGTCTCAGTCCAGGATGGGAGCCCCAGGCAGGAAGAAGTTCCACGTGACTCTGTTGTACTTTTGACATGGTCTCCATCCCCTGGGCATTCTGGAAGGAAAGAAGGCAACGGCCCCAATGCCAATTCAACACGGAATATGCCTGTTTAAATAAAGCTTGGTCTAAATCTGGTCATTTCCTGAGCTCTCGCTGGGCTGCAGGGAACAAGCACGTGAAAAGGAAATAGTCCAGTGACCCAAAGCTCTAGGAGATCTCAGGGTCTAGGAAAGAGAAAGGCAGACACAGATGCAAACTGGCCAGGACAGATGGGATTAATGGCAAAATGGAGGTGGGAAGACAGGTAACCCAGGAAGATGGAAGAGAAGGCTACCCAGGTGGACGTTGCCTTGGCTTTCGTCCTGGGGCACCGCGTACTAAGGCAGGATTCAACAGGAAGATATGCAAGAGTTGCTACTCCAGCCGTGATTTGGGCTGAGAGGGCATCAGTTTGTACCAAGAACAGCAAGCTGTCCAGTGTCTGCACTGAATTGAGGCAGAAGATGGAGCCGGAAAACAGAGGAGGGGGCTGAGGGCTGAATTCCTGATTCAGGAGTTTGTGCTTCATTCTGTAGGAGAGTGTTGCTTTATAGTCAAGGCATCTGGTAGACTTTTGCAAATGTTCCACATAAACTTCAGATCAGTATATATTTCCTAATGCTTGGGCATATATCCAACAGATGTTCTTTAAATTAAACTTACTAACTGCATTGCTTAAAAAATCTACCAATTTTTTGTCAGTTTGAATTCTATCTAACAGAAAGAAATAAATGGAAATCTCCCTCTGCAAGGATAAATTAACTTTCGTTAGTGCCGTGCTCATTCTGTCTTATGTATTTTATGGCTATGTTATCAGGTGCCTAGGAGTTTGGAACCATATGATTTTCTTTCCTTATGACTTTCTCTTGTCCTTGGCTTGGTGACCCTCACAGAGGTGTTCCCTTTCTTAGAGTCCATTCTGATTAGCACTGGTGTAGTCGCTCAGAAGTTTGGTGGTTGTTAGCATCTGAGTGTAGGATATTGATGATATTTCTTTATTTCTTCCTTATCCTTTCCCACTGTTTTCTTTTCTTGCTTTTTCAATCCTTGGATTTTCTCCTTCCAAATCTTTTCTTTTATTGAGTGTTTGTTGGTTTTCGGATTCCATGTTTTTCTTTTGACTGTTTCAGGAGTTATACATTTGATTTCTATTATTTTCATAGTTATCCTTAAAATTTTGCACTGAATAATTAAGAGAGTTAAAAATGGTTACCTTTTTTCTCCTCTGGAAGCATACAAGGACCCTAGAACTTTAACCACCAAGTAAGTTAATGAGAGCCTAATCTATGTAAAGGTTAAAAACTTTCAGCCTTTCTTTAATTCATGTTTTAAATGTGATATCATATGGTGTTAGCTAATGTTCATGTGACCTCAAACAATTTATGTAAACTTTGTAAAATGATATTTAAAAAACAAAGATCAGCTTTAGAACTAAAACACCTAAGATTTATAAAGAGCCTTGCCTTGCCTGAGATAAGGCTCTGTGTCCCATCTTACTACATGTGAGAATGACTACGAAAGCCATAGGCCAGATTTTAGTTCATTTAAAGTTATGTTCACGAGTTGTTTTTTTCTGTCAAGATTACTAGGATCTCAAACAGGGATATAATGTATAACTCAGCCAAAAATTCAGGGTAGATATTACATGAACTAAATGTTTTTACTCTTGTTAATTTTATTTTGTAATTTCCTTATAAGTGATCTAAAGATTCCCTATTAGTGTTTTACAGAAGTGTTGCTTTAAGAACACAACATGGGTTAATTTAAGATAATAAGCCATCACCTACAAGACAGATAGGATAATACAGATCCCAATTAATAAAAAGATGAATAATTATAAAGTTATAGACATTAAAGCCCAGTACTCTTTTTTTTATTTTTATTTTTTTTTTAGTTTTCGGCGGACAACATCTTTGTTTGTATGTGGTGCTGAGGATTGAACCCGGGCCGCACGCATGCCAGGCGAGGCGAGCGTGCTACTGCTTGAGCCACATCCTCAGCCCCCCCAGTACTCTTAATATAAGGCTGTTAAAATTTATTTGCTGGATGTTTAAGATTAAGTTTTAAAATTAAAGTCAAATTAAAAGGGCCAGAAAAACCAATATTTGGCTCTTGCCCTCTGAGTCAGTCTGGATCCAGGGAACAGGGGACTTCTCTAAAGAGCTTTGCAACTCTGGGCCACATAACCTCCCGATCAGGGAGACTAATGAGACCACTGGAGAACAGAAAGCCAGTCAGTGCATTTGCTATGAAGAGGAGGGTCATCAAAGAAGGGAGACATCCCTGATGCTTCCGAGGGAAGCCACATGGTCAAGCAAGACCTGGACCCATCCTAGCGCAAATGGCACTAGCAGAACTGAGAAGTTTCCCCAGGAATGACTCCCATAAAAGCTCAGCTGACTGTTAACAATACATAGAAACAAAAGTCAGTTTGACTGCTTCATCTTAAACACTTAGCAAAGACAGTTAAAACCAAAATACAGCGATTCCTGGGCATTTTAAATAATAATGATGATAATAATAATAATAATATATTTTAAGGTATACACTTTATGTTAGCCTCCCAAAATAAGTAAGACTGGAGGCTACAAAGAAGGATTCTCAGACAGAAACGCCTGATAACTATAAAAAGAGACTATCAAGAGGAGCTGCCAGAGACAGAAGTTTTTAGTTTAAGGCCTACAGATATTCCTAACCTACACAGGTAGGCTTGGTGTTTGCTAGTATGATTATCCAGCCCTGAGTAACAGAATTAAAGGTTTCTCTATTAGACACAGAGCTCATACTAGTAAAAGAATTTTGCAAGATCAGAGGACATTAAATTATTAAACTGTATCTTATGGGGAAGGATATCTGTAACACTAAAAGTTAAATGTTATGCTTACAGTCCTGATAACTGGGGATGTTAAAGCCTGGTCAGGGAACTTCTATACAGTGACATGTTCCAGCTGCTGCAACATTTATTCAGTACTCATGGTTTTTGTTTCTCTCATAGAAGCACCATCCCCAGATGACTTTACAACCTGTTCTTCCCCAACCAGACTTCAAACCGAACTGACTTCTAAAAGGCAACTCATGTCCCTCAACTGACTTCTAAAAGGCAACTCATGTTCCTCACGCCATGCCCCCTCATGTCACCCCCTCTCAGCTCAGAAGAAGCCAAAACAAGCGACGCCTCTCTTCTTACAACAATGGAGCCAAAAATAGACTGTCAATATAAGTAATTAATTAAGTCAGGTAAAATCAGGGAGACCGGTTTTGGGTGAGTTCTAAAAAGTTGGAGACTGTTGCCTGAGGGATTAAAATTCCCTCAGTGCTCTTCCCCTACCCTATCAAAGATTTGAAAGGGACACATAAGAAAAGGGGGGAATGATAGACCCAACCTGATCTTTTCTTAAAATGGGGCATCTCGCCACAAAACCATGAAAAGATAATTTCGGCTTTACTATAAATTACTGCAAAATCTGAACCTGCTTGGAATGCCTGCCCATGCCTTGAACTCACCCATGCCTGGCTCTCTGACCAGATAGCAGCCCTCTCTGAAACTTAGTGACACCTCATAAATATTGGCCTTCCCTGGCCAGACAACAACCCTCTCTGAGGCTCTAATGGTCCTCATAAATTCTCATGTTGGGGCCAGCAAAAAAAAAAATGTAAACTACCATTAGTGTGATGCTTGTCAGAGTTCTGTTATCTGTAACCCTCCTTTTGTGTAACTTTCTGGGCTATAAAGCTGGGCTGTAGGAAAGGTGGGGTGCTGTCTTGTTCCCGCCGTTTGGGGAGGGAGAGGCAGCCCAGCCGGTCGAAATAATAAGCTTGCTTTAATTTGATTTTAATTGGAGTCAGTGGTCTTTTCTTGCGTCCTGGTCTAATACTGCCTTTGCAACTTAGCCTTCAGAGACAGATTGGCCCTCTCACATCCTGACCGTGCTGCCCCACTGAATCTGGCTGGCATGGCTGGCGCAGCTGGCATGAGAGTCAGCCATGGCCACTGTTATTTCTTTCTGCGAGATCCCCTTCTTCCCTTGACCTAAGCTCTTCTTGTCTTTGTTTTGCACTTTCTCCATAATTTATCTTATTTATCATCCCTGGTATGCACTGGACTTGCTCTATTATGAAGTCAGAGCTGACATCAGTTCTGAAAAATTCTCTTGTCCTCTTCCCCCAGGTGCCAATTAGATGGATGTCAATCTGCTCTCAACCCTCCCTGTCACTCAACCTCTCCTTTAGAATTCCCATTTCACTTAGAGGAGATCCTTTCATTTTTTTCAAATCTGTGTGGTTGTATTTTTAACATCTACCTCTTCTGTCAACTTTCCCTCGTGGCTCTCAGTGACATTGACTCCTCCCCTGCGTGTGTGACTTTAGCCGGGTGCCTTTTATCCTCTGTCCTTCCTTGTCCTCATGTGTAAGGTGGAGATAATTGCTGGACCTCCCTCATAGGGACAAAAGTATTAAATGAGCTACTAAGTGTGTGCCAGAGAACGTCTCATCAAGAAACAGGATTCAGTCTAGGAGTTTCAATCCAGAGGGAGTCACGCACAGAAAGGCAGCTACAAAAATCATCAGGAGAGGCACAGGAGCAGGAAGGGGAAGATGTGTGACCCAGAGACCACCTCCTCTGAGCCCCTCCTGCTCTGTGCCCTGTGGCCACCTCAGAAGCCCCACCTGTCCGCTGGCTACTGTCCCTTCCGAGGACTTGCTCCTCTAAGTCACTCCACACGGCCAGGAGGTCACTGCAGGAGCACAGCAGCAGCCGCCTTCCTCCCCCTCTCAACCTGGTGCAAACGAGAAGGCGAGAAGGCACCAGAGGAGTAGGACCCCCATGGTGCTAACCCTCTGCACCCCTCCCTGCCCTTGAATCCTTAGACTCCCTCCACCTTGTTGGTCCTTCTCTCCCTATTGCCACATGCTTGTGTCCCACCTGATCACCAAAGTCAGCCTCAAAGGCCACCCCACCCATGAGAAAGAAAGAAAATAATAAATGACTTAAAACGCCCTCCCCTCTCACTCCCGACCTCCGGCGGGGGATGTCCTCACACCCACTTCACAGGTGAGAAAACCAGCTGGAGGAATGTGAAAGGACACAGGTAGCCAGTGACAACACTGAAACTCAAGTCTGGTGACATCACATCAGTGTCCTTGACACTGAGTCACTCTACCTCCAAATCCAGTGGCTGTCAGCCCCGACCTCATAGGTGCATAGTCCAGGCCTCAAGCCAACCGCGGAAGCCCTTAGGACGGAGCCCTCCACAGTACATTTTAAGGATCCCCAGGGGGTTCCAGTGTGGACCCAGGACTGAGAACCACATCTCATCTCCGTGTCATCTCTTCAAAGGCATCTCAGGCTCTCTCTGATTCCCAGCCACCTTGCTTCTACCCCAGTTATTCACTGAGTCTGCCAGCCCTCAGCTACTCGCTGGCTGCCTGCAGGGCTCCCTGGCTGGAGCTCCCTGGCCGGGGCTCTGGATCAGCATGAGATAAACCCATGCCCCTTGTCCTCACTGAGCCGTTCTCCTCCCGAGGAAGCTGTCAACTAAATGTGAACCGTGCACACATGTGAAAAGCAAACTTGAGAGCTTTTAAACAAAATATTAAAGACTATCTATGTGACTTTGGAGTCAGGAGGGATTGCTTCCACCAGAAGGACCAAAGGCAGCTGAACGCTGTGGTGCACGCCTGAAATCCCAGCGGCTCATGAGGCTGAGGCAGGAGGATCGTGAGTTCAAAGCCAACCTCAGCAACTCGGTGAGACCCTGTCTCAAAATAAAAAAGATAACCAAGGGCTGGGAATGTGGCTCAGTGGTAGACTGCCCCTGGGCTCAATCCCTGGAAAAGGAAGGAAGGGAGGAGGGAGGGAGGGAGGGAGGAAGGAAGGGAGGGAGGAAAGAAGGAAGGAGGGAGGGAGGGAGGGGGAGGAAGAAAGGAAGGAGGGAGGGGGAGGGAGGGGGGAGGGAGGGGGAGGGGGAGAGAGGAAGGAAGGAAGGAAGGAGGGAGGGAGGGAGGAGGGGAGGGGGAGAGAGGAAGGAAGGAAGGAAGGAGGGAGGGAGGGAGGGAGGAAGGAAGGAGGGAGGGAGGGAGGAGGGGAGGGGGGAGAGAGGAAGGAAGGAAGGAAGGAGGGAGGGAGGGAGGAGGGAGGGGGAGGGAGGGAGGAAGGAAGGAGGGAGGAAGGAAGGGAGGGAGGGAGGGAGGAAGGAAGGAAGGAGGGAGGGAGGGAGGAGGGGAGGGGGGAGAGAGGAAGGAAGGAAGGAAGAAGGAAGGGAGGGAGGGAGGGAGGGAGGAAGGAAGGAAGGAGGGAGGGAGGGAGGAGGGAGGGGAGGGAGGGAGGAAGAAAGGAGGGAGGAAGGAAGGGAGGGAGGGAGGGAGGAAGGAAGGAAGGAAAGAAGGAGGGAGGGAGGGAGGAGGGAGGGGAGGGAGGGAGGGAGGGAGGGAGGAACCAAAGGCATAAACTATCAATGAAAAACTGACTAATTTGAACTGATTTAAATAATTAGCTCTTTTCATCGGGAGACACCATGAAACAGTGAAACAAATCACAAACCAAGAGAGACCGTCCCACATCTCACAGAGGACTGGTTTTCAGAATGTGTGAAGAACTCCCGCCAATAAATGAGATAAGAAAATAACGCATTTGAAAGTACAGGCATTTTGTCCAAGAGTAAACAGGAGGGCTACTCCACATTTGAAAAGTGCTCAACATCACAAAAATCAGAGAAATGGACATTAACCTACAATGAGACGCCATTTTACACCAAATAGATCCTCAAAACCGTGGAAGCCCTGCTGCACCCAGTGTTCCAAGACGGGGAATGTCATGGCAGGGCTGCTGAGAAGTTGCTGGTGGCTGTGCTGCAGGCCATTGCAGGACAATGCAGGGGGCAGTAGGTGGGGCAGGAAAAGGCCATGAAAGCTGAAGTCCAAGGGCGGGAAGGGTGTTCCAGGCAGAGTGAGGTGAGCACGCACAGGCCTCCGGCCACAGGAATGCATCTGCTTTGGGAGTATCACCCTGCCTGTGGGGTGAGAAACAGGGCCACACAACCAAAATCAGAGAGGCAGCTAAGGACCTGGGCCAGGGGTTGTTGTCCAGACTAGAGCAATAACAGAGGACACAGGTGCCCAGAGACGTAAGGTGTGAAGGAGGAAGAGGGAACCAGATGCGATGAATGATTGGACATGGACTAGAGTGGTGAGTTTGAAGGTCTCAAAGTACCACTCCCAGGTATCTGGGTAGATGGTGAAACTGTCATGGGTGTATTAGTCTGTTCTTGTTTCTATAATAAAATCCCTGAGGCAGACTGTTTTAGAAAGAAAAGAGGTTTACTCAACTCACATTTCTGGAGGTTTAAGGGCATAGTACCAACCTCAGCTCAGCCTTGGTGAGGGCCTCAGGTGGACGGCACCAAAATGGTGGCAGCACCTGCAAGAGGCAGAAACCCAGAGAGCAGTTTGGGGGTCAGGGCCAGGACTTTACAAACCCCCTGCTTCCTTTGAGAGAACTGACCCAGGGGTCCCAGGAGAACTAATCCCTCCTGCATGTGCCTCCAGTGGCCTAAGGACTTGGTCCCACCTCATCCTGGCCACACACTAAGGACCCAGCTCCCAATCCAGGGACTATGGGAGGGACAGACATGTCCAAACGTGGCAGCAGACTGGGGGTCAGAGAGGAAGTGGGGAGTGGACTTCAGGTTCAAGATTGCTATGAGGTGGAGACAGAGGTTATCTAGGACACTGGAAAGGGAAAGGCCAAGGTAACCCCACGTGGTCGTGCAGAAATTGGGGCAGGAGGAGGTTGTGGTTCAAGAGGGAATAACACGAAATGCTTCTGAGAAGTCAGTCAAAATGCTGAGGCTCGTGCAGCAGCTGAAGCAGGTTGACCAGATGGCCGGAAGGAGCAAGGGCTGATATGGGAGTGGTAAGCAGGGAGGGGTCCCTTTTAGGACCTGAAGCGCCCTCTGGTTTGGTTTGTTTTGTTTTGTTTATTTTGTTGTTTTGTTTGTTGGTTTTATTGGTTTGTTTTAGTTTGTTGGTTTTACTGGTTTGTTTGTTTTGTTGTTCTGTTTGGTTTGGTTTGGGGTACGCAGGATTGAAGAGGGTCTGGTGAGAAAGAGCCAGTAGAGCTCAAGTTAAAGAAGGGAAGGAACAGGCCAGGCCTTCGAGAAGACAGACACTCTGTGTCCACCCCGTCTGGGGTACTGCAGTTCCCTCCTGGCCTGGCCACCCATGGTTAGTGTGGACCCCACAAGTTAAAGGGCATGGGCCCCCAAACTGCCCCCACTTCAGAGGCCAGGTCCCTTCAGGATGCCCAAGCTCTCCCAGATTCCCCTCAACCCCCAGGTTCAACAGGTGGTTGGGATGACTCAGAGAACTCGGGAAAGTGCTCTGCTTATGTTGACAACTTAATTATGAAGGACTGTCACTCACAAGGGCTAGCCAAGTGACCAGGAGCGCAGCGAGAGGGCAGGTAAGGAGCAGCCCTTCTGTGAGCCCTCTGGTGGAAGGAGGATGCCCTGCCCTCCCAGCACAGGGAGGGCTGAAGCCTCTCAGCCTCAGCTTCCAGAGTTTTTACTGGGGTTTCATTACCTGGGTGAGATTGACTAGAGCACTGGCCACATGAACGAAGCACATCTCCAGCACCTGTCTTCTCCCTGGAGGTCTAGCGGACTGACCGGCTGATGCCAAGTGGCTCAAAGCCGCTCTAACCCTGGGATTGGTCTTTTTGGTGGCCAGCTCCCAGAGAGCTCATTGGGATAACAAAGGCATTCCCATCACTCAGGAAGCTGGAGGGGCCAAAGACCAGATTCTCTACCACACAGTGGTGGGTGGGCCGGAGGTCCAGGGCCTGTGAGAGGAAGAGGATGGACAGGACCGTGGCTTCCAGGAGGCAGCACTGACACAGCAGAGCGGGTGCTGGAAATGCTGAGGGGCTATTTCCATAGCGTGGTGGGTCGGGGTTTGAGCTCAGTGGTGGACACCTGAAATTGTTGCTGTGGACAGCAGACCTGCAAAGTTGGCAGGGCTGGCGGGCAGGGTGGGGGTCCATCGGCTGGTGGTGGACGTGTGCTCCTGGTGGGATCCATCTGTGAGGCCAGGTGCTCTCTCAACAGCCCCACACAGAGATGGAGGAGGCAGCTCCTCAGAGCAGCCTGGCGAGGTTTGTCTGACGAGTGCAACAGGCTACGGACCAAGACTGGGAGAGGGAAATGGCCGAAGAGATGAAGCCTAGAAACTGGGCTATAGGGTAAGGAAGAAAACCAGAAGGCACAGGTGAAGAGGGAGCTGTGGAGGGCCACGGGGACTGAGAAGGAGCGACCAGTTCCTTCCTGCCTGCCGAGCCTCGAGAGCAGGAGAGGGGACGCAGGAAGGCCAGTGGCGGTGGTCAGAGGGGCTATCGCTGCACAGGACTGCAGCAATGGAGCTGATCCAAGGGTCCAGGCCGTGGCGGCAGCAAAAGGGAATGTCCCTCCTCAGGGTCTCATGACCGCTGACACCTAAGAGCATGAGCTTCCTGAAGAGTGGCACCCGCCTTAATGCCACTTAATGCTTGCCTGCCGGGAGGCACTTCCCACCTCTGGGAATGGGTGGTGCTAAGAGGGAAGGGTGCTGGAACATTCCAGAAGCCCCTGTGTGGCGAGCCTGTGCAGGCTCCATTTGTACAAGGGCCCCAGGGACAGCAAGGCGCCTGGGAGCAGCATCCCCCTCCCCACCGCAGCCCCGGGGCCCAGCCACGGCTTCCTGAGTCAGTGTTACCAGTCGACACTTTCTAGTCTTGACACACCACGCTCTCCCACAACCAGCAATACCTGCTGGATTATGGCTGGCACCAGAGACCCAACGAAAGCAGGCCCCTCCCATTAAGAAGGGGAGAGAGGAGGAAGGGGCCACACCCAGCTTGAGGGAAATAAATATTTCCTGCCTGCCGAGCCTGGTCCATCCACCTCCGTGTTGGGGGCTTCCTCATTTATTACATGTCCTCATGTTGTGGACATGAGGACACCAGGCCAGAAAGCTGAGTAGCTTCTTGGGACGCAGGTGGCAGGAAAGTGAGACATCCAGTTCCCCCTTTTCCCTTTCCAACTTTCCCCCCAAGTGCCCCTGAACTCCTAGCCCATTTGATGAGTGCACAGCATGAGCAACAAGGACTCTTGGAACCTGTGGAGACAGAGGCGGAGTGTTCTTCTTTCTGAGTCTCGAGGTGACTGGTGGTCTGTTTTGTTCACAGATTGCCTTCTTTCCTTCTCACTGGGACATATGGAAGTGGGAGGAAATGTCCCTGCCCTGGGAAGAGAGTCTTTGGTGGACTCCGTGGTCTCCTTGACATTTTAAACTAGCATGTCCCATAGGTTGAACCTTTGAAGGAGGGAGTCAAGAACTTGGATGTCACCGAGACGGATCAAACCCCTGAAGTCCATTGATAAAGAGAAAGCACCCGATTGACACTTGGATCATAAAGTAAGGCAAACGTCATTCACAACCCTCCCCGTGGGTACCGGCCAGCACCACAGCAATGAGCTCTTGGAGCAGGAGAAAGAGATTGGCCATAACTTCAACTATAGCACGAGAAACGTGGTCATGCTTAGCCACAGAGGAGGGTGGACAGGTCAGTGGTGGAAAGTTACTGAGAGTTCCTCAGGGTCCCTGTGAAGATGGCCAGAGCCGTCCACATCCTGGGGCAGAGGATGCGGAATCTGATTAGATACCAGGGGAGATCAGATACGGGGTCAGTGGGATCCGGCTAAGCTGACTGAGCAGGGTTTAGTTTTTGCTTTTTGATAAAACTGGGTTCACAAGGAGGTGCCCAGACAGGCCCTGGAGAAGGTTCAGGGGTCTGGGTGAAGCTTCGCCTGCGTCAACTGAAGAGCTAAGTGATCTGCGGTTGGAAGCTCAGCCAGCGAGGGCAACAGGCTCCCTGTCCCCATCTCCACTCAGGTCACTCTATCCCCCTCTGTCAGTGCAGCCACAGGTAAAAAGACAGGCAGGGGATGGACACCTGGCGACAGGACTGGCGGTGGGTTCTGGAAGGACTGCTGAGCGGCTCTGAGGCCCGAGTCCTGGGCTCCCCCAGAGCACACGGGGTGCTGAGCCCTCTGCATCTGGAAGCCCAGTGTGGGCAGAGGGTCTCCGGCTGCAAGTCAGCACCTGTGTTGGAGCCTGAGGCTGGCCCTGGCCACCATCGAGCCTCATCCCTTGTCCATGAACTGACCTTGGGGACCTGGTCAGAGAGCTGAGCAGCCCCCCGTGGCGCAGGACTCTACAGGGAGGTTGCTGTCTTGACTGGACAAGCAACTTCGGGGGACTCCCACACAGAAGTGAGAGACGGCAGGGGACTGTGCCTGGCCAGGAGGCAGCCCAGCCTGCAGGGCAGCAAAGACCCAGGACCTGACTGCACTCTGGAGGGCTGCTGTGCTCCGCGGCCCAGGAAATGACAATGAAGACAGGAGGGGCAAGAGCCAGCGGGGACGGCTGGCCGCATGGGCCCCACCCTGGGCTGGGCAGGTGACGCGAATAAGTGGACAGGGGCCTGCTCTGGGAGCCAGGCAGGCTCCCCCACTGGCCCGGTATGTCCCTGAGCGTGTGCAGGAGAGGGCAGCTGGACTTTCTAGGGAGCTGGTCTATACAGCTGCCACATCACGTCGACAGTCTTTCTTAAACAGAGGACATTAACACAAAAACAGAAAAGAAAAACCTGTTTGAGGACGGGTATACCACGTCCTGCACATGCACCCCCCCAAACACACACACACACATGTGCACACACGTGCGCGCACACACCCCACATGCTGTAAATGGGCGCCTTGTGTTGAACAAATGAATAAGAAATATGTCTCTTTCTATGTCACCTCCCCCATGTGCCATCACCTTGACCTTCCTGATTTTCTAGAATTCTCAGAGGAATTTGGAAAACCCTCAGGAAACATCCCAAAGCTGCCATAAGGGGAAAGAGTGCCTCTTCAGAAACGCACCTGCTGCAGGTATTTAGTGACGCAGGACGTCACCCCCACCAGTTGTCGTGTCAGCCCCAGTAGCCCCCCTGTCCCAGAGAACTTCGAGGCAGGTCGGTGGACACACTGTGACTCGAGCCAGTGGTTGTGACTCAAACTGTGACCCGAGGTGTCCTACGCTGTGACTCTGTCCTCCTCTTGTCCTCCAGCGCACCCGACACCCTGGTGGGGACCAGCTGCTCCCCTGGGCCGGGGGCCTCCTGCACTGGCACCGGCAGGCGGCTCTGCCAGTGGCTCCTGAGCCGGCTGTACCCCCGGAGGGCCTCTGCCTCTGGCCCAGGGACTCCTCCAGGAGGTGCTTTGCTGTCAGGGAGCTCGCCTCACGAGGAAGCCTGCCGTGGTGGCCAGAGCCCTTCGGACCGTCATCTATCTGGCCAGCCAGGGTCCACAGAACCCTGTTAAGTGCCGTCATGTCAGGGGGAGGTCACCCAGCCCTGCACACAGGGTACATTCACTGGAAGGGAGACAAGCACGTATGGCACAGGAGGGAGCTTGGCAGTGGGTGTCGGAGACCCCCGTGGCAGAGAGCCTCGCCACCAGCCTGGGAAGAGGCGGGAGTGGAGGGGGAAGCATGAGCTGAGGCCTGAAGGACCCCCTTGCTGGTGACAGAATGCGGGCCCTGCTCGGGGGCCCAGGCTGTCCACCAGTTGCCGTCCACCGGCCGGCAGGGAAGCAGGGGCGGCTTTGAGCCAGGGCTTTGCTCTTTGAAGGGAGCCCTGAGGCCGATGTGGGGGAGTGGATGGACCAGGTGTCCACGGCAGTCAAGGGACCTTGTTAGGGTATGCTTCCAATGGCCGGGGCAGCAGGAGGACTTGAACCACACCATCCCTAGCAGCAGGGATAGAAAGAAATACACAAGACCCAGGCATCCAGGAAGCACTAGAAAGAGATCATTCGTGAGCCTCAGGGTGGCTGTGACTGATCAAGTTCTCATCCAGTGAAAGGGGAAGCCAGGTGGGGTACAGAGGACTTGCACTTTTTACCTTACACACTTCCATATCATTGGAACCTCTGAACGTGAACATATAGATTCGCAGAAAGCTAAGAAGGCTGTTTTCTAATCACCACTGACTTTGGCAGTTCTCTCGGGAACTATCACGCTGAACAGGTGTCCAGGTGAAACCTTATTTTGAAAGCTATTCCCTGTGTGACAGTCTCACAGATGTCTATGACGTGTTGGCAGATTTCCTAAACCCCTAACAAAAGATCAGAGCCAAAGTCGGAGGCTGGTGCTTTCTGGAATAGCTATCTGTAGACTGAGGCTTGTTTTTCCCCGAAGCCTGGACACCTGTCCCAGTAGGATCCCCCCCCCCATTCCACTTTGTCCAGCAATTAGGGGGAACTTAGCTATGGAGAGTCTGGGTCCTAGACTTGACCAGCGCACGCCACAAACCCTAAGTGGTTTTTCAGAGAACCTCCTCTCCCAGAAGAGAGAAAGCTCAGTTCTAGCCAGCAAGGAGGAAAGGCTGAGAAGGGAATCCGTGAGGTGGGAAGAAAGGGGTCAGACTGCCCTCAGTGCTGTCACCACCAGGGAGTGAAATCCAGACACAACAGGCCTTCCAGGAGAGAAGTACTTCACCACGGATTGGAAGAGAGAAGTCTATTAAGTGTCATTAAAGAAAGAAAAAAAAGAAAGCACATGACTCCAAGGATAGAAACCCTAAAAGTCGTTTTGTTGTTGGTTTGGGGTTTGGGGTTGGTTGGTTCTGTTTTGGGCCGTACTCTAACAAGTTTGAAGGAAAAACAAAATAACAGAGAAAATCTAACAACAGGCCGCCAGTTCCAGGCAAGAGAGTAGAGCAGAATGAGGAAGCAAGTCAAAAACGGGAAGAAAGACAACTCGGAACTCTGATTTGGAAATGTCCACGCACTGGTGGTCAGTGCCTGGGAGAAGGAGAAAGAGGTGAATTCACACAGCGCGCCTGTCCCAGGCAGGGCGGAGGGGAGATCGAGAAGAGCCCACCGTACCCGGGAAGGGGCCCGGGAACACTCAGGGCAGTCGCTGGGCCCTGGGCATGTGCCCAGCCTGGGCTGTTTAGACCTATGTGAGCCACTGAGAAAAGTCCAGGGGTGGCTCTGTGTGGGCAGTGGGCTGTAGGCAGCAGGTGTTCAGAACAACGGAAAGGGAGAAAGAAGGCCCTGGTCTGGGTTCAACGCGCCCATGTTGGCGTCCTGGTCGCAGCATTTAGCATCTGTGTGGTCGTAGATGATTACTGCCCTCAGCCTCAGTGTCCTGGGAGGCCAAATGGGCCCGTCCTATCTATCTTCAGGTTGCTGTGAAGACCAATTAGGTTAATAAGAGGGAAAAAAAGTACTTGATAAAGGGAAACTTTTTAAAAAGTTTTGTTTCTAAATGTGTGTCCAAGGAAAGTGACAGAATACCATAGTGTCAGACAGGGGCCTGCATCTGTGACCAGCAAGACAAAGAGAGTCCTGGGACAGCTCTTCAAATCAATGGCACCTACAACACAGACAGTCTGGCCCTTCGCAGGACATGTTTCCAGACCCCTGGGAAATGTGGTACCAGAGCCTCCTGTTCTTCATTAGTTCTTCACGCCCGTCCTATGTTAGACAAGATGTCCTGTAGGAAAGCCCTGGGGACTTTTCTGCTAGATCCAAATGGCCTCTCAGAGGAGAGACAACCCCCACACACACACACCAGATGAGAAGAGCCACTGGAGACCTCACACCTAAGCAGGGCCAAGGCCTGTTCTAGGCCAGGGAGGAGGGTGGAGCACTTGGACTTCACCTGTCCCCTTTCTGAGTTCTTGGGTCCCAGAGAGGAAAAGGCCCTCTGGAGGTGATGGTCTCACAATAAAAACCCTATTGCCCCATCCCAAATAATTCCATAAACTGAAAGAAACAGAAGTGTCCAGAGAGAGACAGGTGTGGGTACACAGGGCCTCGTCCAAACCCTAGGTGCCAGAGGGGGCCCTCGGGAACGGTGCAAGGAAATGGCGGGCTCCTAAGAACAGCGTCAGGAAGTCATCCTCAAGAAAGAGATCGGTGGCCAGATGCTGCGGTGCTCGCCTGTCATCTCAGTGGCACTGGAGGCTGAGGCAGGAGGATTGCAAATTCAAAGTCAGCCTCATCAACTTAGTGACACCCTAGACAACTTAGTAAGACCCTGTCTCAAAACATAAAAGGGCTGGGGATATGGCTCAGGGGTTAAGCACCCCTAGGTTCAATCCCTGGTACCAAAAAAACAAAAAGAATGAGATGGGCAGAGAAATGGTGCAGCAGCCATCACTCAGCTCCGTTCTAAGCAAGGAGACAGAGAAGCTGACGTCCCTCCAGGCACAGGGACAACATAAGAACGAAGCCATGATTGTTTTGCTTGTCTTCTTCTTTAAAATGGTAACAAACCAATGGGGTGACCGACCTCGACGACAGGCTGGGAAGCCCAGGCTCAGACCTAAGATGGCATGAGGCAGCGCCACACCTCCTGTCTTGGAGGACCAGCTTGCCCAGGGAGAGGGGGACTTGAGCTGAGAAGAGGTCGAGTGAGTCAAGGGCTGAAATTTTCCCCCAAAACTGGAATGCCCCCCATGACTGGCTTTGCCAGCTCCCACTTCTGCTCGTTCCACATCCTGGGGTTCGTGTTGTCACCGACATCCGTGGGACTCTCCACTTCCCCTCCTGTTCTATAGTGAGATGTTCTATACTCACTGGGGACCGGAAGGAAGTGTGACCTGAGCTGCCTCCTTGGAGAGACAAGCTTTGATACAGGGTTGTGCAAGTCGCCTACATGACATGGCAAGAGATTTCACTTCCTGAGATGGGCATGGAAGGAGAAGGTTTGGGGTCCCGACCACAGGGCCAGGATGAGACATGGCAGAACCATGGAGACGGTGACATCAAAGGATGTTACCCCAGGGCTCCAAAATTTCCCTGGAGCAGAAAGAATCAGGCACAGCTTCAACCACATTGTGACGTTAGACAAATCACTTCACAGCTCTTGGCCTTGGTTTCTGCACCTGCTGCCCATGCTCAGATAGCAATCTGCCCCCCACACACACCGGGCCCCACCAGATCCCACTGGACAGCCATTAAGGCTCCTTCCAGCCGGCAGGGTCGGAGCTTCTGGAACGTTGCAATAGAAGGTGGTGGAAGCATAAGGAGCTGAAGCTTCCCAACCGGCAGCCCAGGCCCCAGGAGGAAGGGACCAACTCAGAGCAGATGTTCGGGCACCTTGCAGGCCTGCCTTCCTGCCACTGGCCCTCTTCCTCCTTGCTTGCCCTGAATGAGCAGAGCAAGGGCATCTCTGTTCTCAGTCAGGGCAACCCACACTGCCACCAGATCACTAGGCTCTGCTGGTCATTGTACAAAGCCCTCCCGAGAAGTGACTGTCCCTCCAATTGGATCTGGACAACAGTGGTTCATTTACAGGGAGATACTGGGGCAAGACAGGAGTCACCCGGGCCAGCCAGGCAGGGATCCTAGAGTGTCCACAGGACAAGACACCGAATTTTATCAGGGTTCACTGTTGAGAACTGCATATCGTTTTCCAAACTCACAAGACCCCAACGCAGCAGATGGCTTTTAGATTTCCAACAGAACTCATGAATTTCCAAAGGTGGGAATCTTCTGTCTGCCTTCCTGATATCAAGGTACTGGGATCCAAGCAGGAATAAGAAGGCTGCTTAGTAAGCAAGCCACCCACACCCCACAGTAGAGCCTTGTGCTTCCAATATGCTCACCTGTCCGTCAGGGGCTGACTCCCTTGGATAAGGCAGGGTTGGCTGAGTGTCCTGCACATAGTAGGCACACGCTTATTTGAATGAAAACACTGTGAAATTTCTGCTCACCCTTCAGGCAGCAAACCCTGACTGTGCCCATTCCCATGCCAGGCATTCACCGGCTCTAAAAGACCTCACAGCCTCCTGGGAACCGTGGTGACAAGGTTCCACTTTTGAGGCTGTAATGATGCTCTAACATCAGTGTCCCAGACTCCAAGCACCATTTGAAACCTGGGTCACTCATTCATTCCACCAAAGAAGAGCTGCCCCGGGGCAGTACCCTGCGACAGGCACGCTGCTGTCGGGTTCAACAGTCTGGTAATGCTTGGTGTTCACAAGAGGTATAGCATAGTCTCTTCTGGATATTCTCTGGAAACAAGCGCTCACCAAAAAGTTATTTTAGGCAGAGAACATCTCTTCTACATTTTAAAAAGTCTCTGTGATCCTGGACACTTGATTGATTCAATAAACCCCTTTCCCAATACAACATAATATGGGGTCATTTCATTGATCACCCAGCACTGATGTGTTTTCAATATGAAATTGCTGGGGTACCAGCACCTGGCATCTCGGGGTGGCATGAGTTTGTCTCTGGGGTGTACCTGACCTGCTCAGGAGCCTGCACCCCTGAACACTGTATGTCCCCTGCTCCATTCAAGGGAGGCCAGTGTCTCCCCAGAGACCGTCAGGACTGATGGAGAGTGTCTGAGTAGAGAGCAGCACCCTCAAGCCCGACAGGGAGAGCGAGTGCCCCTTCATTATATCATCCAACCATTCCCAAGGGGAAAGGTTCCCAACCTAAGTACAAGGAAGTTGGGGGGGCGTTATTTGTGCACATTCATCTGCATGTCCTGCACGTTGTTCCAAAGACCCTAAATCAGCACACTCTTCTAACCCAGGAAAATCCAGTATTTTAGTATTGACATCATAGGCACCGGGGTCATAAGGAAAATGGTGCTGATTTGCATGATGACCCATTTGTGAAATGTGTCATAGCTTGCTATCCCTGGCACTGCCACAGATTAGGGATAATTTCAGCATACCAGCCCCTTTCCCCGAAAAACTCCAGCCAATCCTCTTCCCCCCGCCCCATGCCTTTGACTTGGTTGTGAAATCATTTAACCAGAGGGAAAATTTCTCAGCTCTTCACTTCTGCTTTTGAAGGGCTATAAAAGAGTGCGGGAGAAATCAACCAGCACAGAACAGAGTTCTTTGTGCTCCACAGCGCAGCAGGCGTACCTGGGATTCTCTCCTACCAGTCTTTGTTGTTCAGGTATGGCCTCAAGTCCCGCTAACGCTTAGAACCTAAGGGGGATCTCTCTGTCTGTCTGTCTCTCTCTCTGTGTCTCTCTCTGTGTCTCTCTCTCTCTCTGTGTCTCTCTCTCTGTCTCTCTCTGTCTCTCTCTCTGTCTCTGTCTCTCTCCTCTCTCTCTGTCTCTCTCCTCTCTCTCTCTCTCTCTCTCTCTCTCTCTCTCTCTCTCTCTCTCTCTCTCTTCCCCCCCTTCCTCCTCTCCTACATTCCCTCACTATCCTCCTCTCTGCCTGAAGATTGGGCTTTTTGCAAAAAAAAAAAAAAAAAAAAAAGCTAGCTCTACTGTAAAGTAGCTGTTCTGGGACTGTCTACTGCTTACCCAGCAGCTCACATCTGAGAGGTCAATGGAGGGACCATGCACCCGGTCTCCTAGCAATATATTCCTGGTTTGGATTTGATTCAGCAAGTGCTTTCCTCTAGACCCCAGGACGGCTCTTTCCAAGGGCATTCCTTTGCAGGCCTGGCTGCACTGGATGCTGAGGGAAACTCACATGAAAGTGGCCCTGGGGGGACCGGCCCTGCAGTGACCACTCATTTCCTGCTCTTCTCACAGGTCTCAAAGGCAGCCATGGCAGCAGTACCCGAACTGGCCAGTGAGATGATGGCTTACCACAGGTGAGTGTGGACACCGAGTAGTCTGAACAGGGCTCCCCTCTCATGAGTGAAGGTTGTCTATGCTTAGAGACCAGATGTGTCCCCAAATCTCCTCGTTAGGTAGCAAACAAGCTAACCTAACTTCCCACCCCATGCAGCCTTGGGACCCTGATGCCAGCCACCCTTGCCGTTGCAGCGGCTTCCCACAGAGGCAGATGGGAAGAGGGCATTCCCAGTGGACATGCCAGGGGCCCTTTGCAAGTTTGGCTTGCATGGGAGGGGCTCTGATTTTAGCTGACTCTTCTGGGCGAGAGTTTAGGTCTCAGGACCCAATCAGGCGTTCTCAGGATGCCTAGCAGCATGGCCCAGAACCTGCCCTCTAGACTGTCCATGCACATCGCCATGGAACTCTCCAGAAGTCTCCAGGCAGCCTTGAGGAACAGGCTGTTCACAATTTTATTAGTGCAAGGCTTGTGTGCACAAAAGGAAAGACATCCCTGAGCCACGTCTATCTTTATTGCAGTGACGAGAACGACCTGTTCTTTGAGGTGGACGGCCCCAAACACATGAAGGTGAGACTCTGGGCTTCGCTCCTGGTGTGTGGAGGGGCTCAAAGAAACGGGCTCTGGGCTGCCTCAACCCCCAGGTGTTTCGCAATGGGCTGACTTTTGCCTCTTCCAGTAAGATAGACACTGGCTGCACCCCACGATCCCACAGTCTCCCCATAAGGCCTTGCATTGCTGGGCAGCTGCTTCACCCAAGGAAGACAGCCACGTCTTCAAGGAGATCCGGTCCGCCTTTTGTTTATTATTATTATTATTATTTTTTTTTGGCAGAGAGGATTGAATCCAAAGGTGCTTTACTACTGAGCCACATCCCCACCCCTTTTTATTTTTTACTTGGAGAGAGGGCCTCACTAAATTGCTGAAACTGGCCTCAAACCTGCCATCCTCCTGCCTCAGCCTCCCAAGTTGCAGGGAATACGGGCGTGTGCCACCATGCCTGGCTTGGTCTTCCTCTCAGGAGATGGGTTCAGTCTACTTTAATCACTTGAGCCAAACTCTGCCACCCAGAGAGAGTGGCCTTGGGAACTAACCCATGCCTGCCCCTTTTTCCTCCCTGGGATGGAACTTAGGTCAGGAAGACATAGACGGTATCAAAAAAAAGATGGGCTGGGAGCCAAAGCTCCCAATTTTTGTTAGAATTGCTGTTTGATCTTGGACCAGACACCCTCCCACTTTGGACCTCATCTGCAAACAGATCTTCTCTGCCACCCGGGCATCCTGGAGCCCTGAGGTCTGGGCATCTTCAGTTGGGAGCTAAGTTCACCCCAGCAAAGGGGCCTTCTTCAGGCTCACACCAAGGTCTAGCTGTCTCTTCTCGGTTGTGTGACGCCTGATAAGTTTCCCAGGTGGCGCAGCCGTCTCTCCCACCCCACCCCCCAGTTCAGGCCAGCTTCCCCCAGCCTCATAATCCCGGAACTTCTCGCTGCTCAGCTCGGCTCTCCTCTGTGCTGTTGGGTCTCTGTCACTGTCCTTCAAACTCCAGAACCAAACCAAGCCTCAGGGCAACTCCAGCCGGGCCTGAACGCAGCAGGGAAGTGGTCACATACTCCACAAATAGCCACCATTCTTACAGTGTTGGCAGAAAGCCTGAGAAGAAGGATCTGTGTAGAAAAATCCAGAACTCGTTGAGTAAGCCAAGATCAATAGAAAAAGTCATGATCGTTATTGTTCCAAAAATTTTAATGGCAGTGTTAGGGCATCAGGGATAGGAAAAGATAGGAAGGGTGAGAGGGTGTATGGAGAGGTGGGGCGTGTACCGGAGAGGTGAAATCGAATTGGCCTCTATTTTAAGAGAATAGCATGTAGGATGTCAGGAGGCCCACATTCTCCTTGCTGTGTGTCCTTGGGAAAGCCACTTACCCTCTCTAGGCTTCACAGACCTAGCAACTAGCAGTAGAAGCTTGGTAATCTCTGAGGCCCCTTCCTGCTCTCTGGGGTCCATGCAGGAGTCCACCAGCATGACCATCTTAACCTGCTCATTGCCTCGGTTTCCCCATAGTGCAACTGGCAGGACCTTTACCTCGGCTCCGTGGATGAGGGCATCCAGCTGCAAATCTCCCAGCTGCACCTCAACAAGAGCTTGCAGCAGGTGGTGTCACTCGTCGTGGCCGTGGAGAAGCTGCGGATCCTTCCGGGCGCACAGGCCCCCCGGGGGGAGGACCTGCACACCTGCCTTTCCCTCATCTTTGAAGAAGGTACTTACTGAGATCCTCCCTCGGGCTCTTCTCAGCCCCTCACTCAGCCCCCAAGTCCCCTCCCCAGCTCAAGCCTTTAAAGGTAGAAAACAAGCCCAGAAACCAAGTCAGCGCTGCCTTTGGCCAAAGCCCCTCTTCCAAGGAGACCGTGGTGTGAACCCACCTTGCGGCTCACCTCCCAGAGCGCGGTGAGCCTGAAGCCCACCCACTCGGCCGGGCTCGTGCTGTGACCTGAGTAATGACATTTCACACAAGTGTCCCATCACTAGTCCTCAGTGAGGGACAGTGGCCCTGAGCCATGGCTCCGGTGCCAGGGCCAGCGTCCTTGCCACCCCACTCCCCACTTCCTCCCTCCTGGGTCACAGCTGGAGGTTGAGGCCATGTGCCTGTGTCCTCTGAGGGGCCCGGCCCTGCTGTCCACGTCCCCCCTGCTGGCTCTGCCTTGACGATGTGTGTCTCCTGATTCTAGAGCCCATCTTCTGTGACTCCTGGGATGACGACGGATACGAGTATGACGCGGCCGTCCCGGTGCTGAACTGCCGGCTGCGTGACGTCCAGCAGAAGAGCCTGGTGCTGTCCGACCCGTGCGAGCTCAAAGCTCTGCACCTCAATGGACCGAATCTGAGGCAACAAGGTAGCTGGGGGCACCCTGGCATCCCCTCCCGCCTGCAGGCCGCTTGCCAGGGCTCCCCAGAGCAACAGGACTGGGAAGGGACGTCCACCACAGCACTGACCCTGGGCCCAACCACGAGGCCAGCTGGAAAGCATCCGCATGCGCGTTTGCTGGTGGGAGGGTGACCAGTCTGCTCCAGCAGTCCTAGGGCCACTGTCCCCAAGCCCCACGGGAGGGTGCAGTGCCAACGCTCCCATGGTGCAGGGTCATTTGATGGACAGGCGCTAATGGCTGCGGGTTCCCCTTCCTGCTGTGGAGACTGAAGCTGGAATATCAGGGAGACAGCCCGCCCTTCCGGGGCCTGGCGCTGCCCTGCGCCCCCTGCTTCCCTCCCACCCCCACCACACGGGTCCTGATAGGGAAATTTACCAGCCAGGGAGCATTATCTCTCCTGGCCTCTTTTTGTGTGTGTGTGGTACCAGGAAATGAACCCGGGGGCACTTAACCCCTGAGCCACATCCCCAGCCCTTTTTATATTTTATTTAGAGACAGAGTCTCGCTGAGTTGCTTAGGGCCTCACTAAGTTGCTGAGGCTGGCTTTGAACTCATGATCCTCCTGCCTCAGCCTCCCGAGCTGCTGGGATGACAGGTGTCCACCACTGCCTTCCCTGTCCTTTTGTAGTGATCAGATTGTTCTACTCTTGAGGATGGGCACACAGTGGCCAGTGACAAGATCAGTTCCTGCCGTCCTTCAGCGTTTAGACCTTAGTGTCCATTTCAAGGTCCCCCTTAGTCCCCATTTCAAGAGGCTTCGTGAACCTGTCGGGCCTTCTCTGGGGAATCCCGGAACCAGACCCCCGACCCTGCTGTTGTGCAGATCAGCGGTTCCCACCGGGCCAGCTAACTTGTGCGGGTCCCGGGTTTGGAGGGCAGTGCTTAGGCCCACCCTGCACGGCGTGGCCTGACCAGAGACCCCGCTCTTGTCCCCAGTGGTGTTCTCCATGAGCTTTGTGCTGGGAGAAGGGAATGACAGCAAGACACCCGTGGCCTTGGGCATCAAGGGGAAGAACCTGTACCTGACCTGTGTGATGAAGGGGGACAAGCCCACCCTGCAGCTGGAGGTGAGTCAAGACCAGGGGAGGCCCTTCAGCACCCCGGGGTAGGCATGGCCGCCCCCTGCTTCCCAGGACACCACCTGCCTCCCACCCTCACCCCCTAAAAATCTGGGAGCTGGGATGCTTGACAACTTTACATAAATGTCAAATAAATTCAATGTGATTTTTAACGCACGCAAACATCACTACCCCGGCAGAAAATCAGATCCATGCCCAGCCATTGTTACCGTGCCAACAGATCAGACCCTGTTAAGACTAGGTGCATTGTACACCGGGAGGGTCTCTCCGTTTCCGGGATGACACTTTGGGGGAACTCATCAACGAAGGGACCTGTCATCAATCTCCACTTCCAAGATCACCCCCCACACGCACACCTGCAGCTTTTCCAGCAAAAGCTTCATTTCCAAGTTGATGTCGTTTCTAGCCAGGATCCTTAAAAAATAAATAACTGCAAAAGTACCTAGAAACTACATACTCCTAGAAGCTTTGACCTAAGTTGTACTTTAAAAAAAAAAAAAAATCCACACCTCCATGATGTTCCCCAGCAATGATCCTAAGAATTCAAGGAAGACCAAAGGCTCCTTCAGTGGCTACACAGAAAGCTAGGGTCCCAAAGACAACTCAGGAGTGTGGCTCCAGGTCCTGTACCTGCTCATCGAGTGTCCCATCTGGTCCGTCCCAAAGTCTCCTCCCCCACAGTGTCTCTGTCCCGCCCCTCACCAAGAGCTTTGTTTCTATTTTGCTGCAGAGTGTAGACCCCAAAAGTTACCCCAAGAAGAGGATGGAGCCGAGGTTCGTGTTCAACAAGATAGAGGTCAAAGACAAGGTGGAGTTTGAGTCGGCTCAGTTCCCCAACTGGTACATCAGCACCTCCCAGGCGGAGCACCTGCCCGTCTTCCTGGGGAACAACAGCGGCCAGGATATAACAGACTTCACCATGGAATTCGTGTCCTAAGGAGCCTCACCGGTGGCCCACGGCAGCGAATGTAGCCTGCACGCAGAGGGCCGGCAGAGGAGGGCAGGAGGGCTTTGAGCGTGGCTGAAGGCTGGACCGACACCCACCTGCGTCCCCAGGTGGGGACACATGTGCAGAGCTCTCTTGCCACCAGCCAGGAGATGGCTCTCTCCTCCCAGGGGCCATTTCGGAACCTCTGCTGACCTGGCCACCCTCCTCTCCTGCGTCCTCAACGCCAGCCCAATGGTATCAGGCCACATTCTGTTCCAGGAAAACCTCTCCTCTGCTCCCAGCTTCTGATGAGCATCTGCTTACCCACTTATTTATGTATTTATTGATGGGTGGATCTATTTCATTCAAGGGGACCAGTGGCTGCGGTGACCGTGACCAAGCCTCCTCCTCAGTGCTTGTGGAATGGCTGTGATCAGGCCTGGTGCACAGGCTGCAGCTAGTCCTCCCCTTGGGGCTGAAAATAGATACGCTCAGACTATGTGGTGGGGAATATTTATGGTTGAGAAAGTATAATCACACTGATTCAATGGTTCTGAAATAAATTTCGTTGAAAAAAAAAATTCTGCCCTGGTTGTTGACTTTTCTTAGATTTGACACAGAAAAGTAAAGATAAACGGGGCCATCAGAGTCCTCGTCAGGGGTCTGGAAGCCACTCCTCATTGCTGAGTGCTGCTGAGAACCTAGTACAGCCCTGGACACAAAAGCCAGCCTCCCGTCCACCCCCTTTCCTCCTGCTGTCCAACAGGAGGCTGTTGGGGACACAAGAGTCCCCTGGAAAGGGAGTCACTAAACATTACAGGCAGTCACAGCTGCAAGGACTCGTCCATCCATCTGCACACGAGACACTCAGCCCTAGGGCCTGAGGGACAGAGAAAAGCAAGGGCAGGTGGCAGAGGCAGAGGGCACCTTCAGGTGACCTGAAGTAGAGATGGAGTGTCCCGACCGGCAGGACACATCAACCTAGATGGGGAGGAATGAAGGGACAAGAGACACAGAAGGATGACAGCAAGACAGGAATTCTGATCAAGCTGCAAACGTTTATTGTTCACACAGGGGTATTTATATGCTGGGGATGGGGAAGCTCTCTAATCAGCAATTGCTGGATGTGGGTGGTAAAACTGCCAGCTGATGATCCTGATAACCGCAGGATGTTCCAGGGAGATAGGTAGCTGCAGGATGTCTCCCAGGGGGCTTGTCAGGCTATTCTTTGAAGGAGAATTTCCTTCTAGCTCCTGACAGTGGGGTAGGATTTGAAAAGAGCAGCCAGGAAGGCGTCCCCAGACCTGGTAGGGGGACCAGGCATCGAGGAGGGTGGCATGCCAGTCCCGCCCAATGGGACAAGCGTAAGCTCCCTGCTAGGAAGTTAAAGGACCCTGCAGGTGAGGGGTCAACATGAGCCACAGTGTGGGGTAGGACAGCCAGTGACTCAGGACACTGACTCAGGAATCACAGAAGCCACCAGAAGAAAAGTCAAAGCCTGAAACAAACCAGGGAAAAATACTTGTGACTGATATCCCAGACAAGGGACGATTTAAAGAACATACACGGGCTCCCTCGGGAACAGAAATCAACAAGATAGCAGACCAAGGACAGTAAGAGGCCGTTTCAACAGAGGAGCCACCTGCAGATCCTCAGAAGAGGGAGAGGGGCTCAACGTTAACCATGAGCAAAAGAAGACAAAAGGTCCGTCTAAGAGCGCTCTCAGACACCAGCCAAGAAGTCCAGAGGACAGCGTGTCCTGCTCGTGAAACTGGGTGAACGCCCAGCGTCCAACACGACAGCGTGGCAACAGAAGGCACTGCCACCTTCCTGGAGGAAATGTGATAATACCCAGGAAAATCCACAAGTGCATTTCCCTTGAGACTCAGCAGTTTCACTTCTGAAAAGGGACACATGGTCCAAAATCTTCATGTCACATCATTTGTAATAACAAAAATAGGAAATAACCCAGGTGTCTGTCAATAGGAAATGGGTTCAATGATTATGGAGCGTGGAATACTATGCAACTATAAAAAAGAAGGGAGAAAGAACTCTGGGCGGAAACCTCTCCAAGGCATACTGGTGACAAAGAAAAAAAGAGCAGGATGCAGACAGTGTGCAAGGTGTGCTGACTTCCGGGCATCAAAAGGCAGAGGTGGGGAAGGAAACACACTGCATTGTGCTCGTATTTGATCTGAAATTTTCTAGAGGATACATAAGAAATGAAGTCAAGGATGTTGTTCATAAATATTGAACAAAATCAACTGGAAGCAACCTAAAGATCCAGTGTTGGGGAAATTAGAAAGGAGATGGTCCTGAAATGGAAAGGTATCCAGGCAACTCAGCAAGAGGAAAGGACACGTTGTAAAATAAGTACAGAGGAACAGTATTTACATAAAAGGAAAGGCATTGCCTATCTGTGGTGCATAACTGTGTGGTCTGAGGGTATAGGGAGGCAGAGAGCTCTGGAGAGTACTGACAGAAAGGAACGGTTACTTGGGGTGGGGTAGGGCACGGGAGGGATCATCAAGAGGAATTGAAGCTTTATTTATAATGCTTTACAAATAAACTATAATTTATTTGTAATTTTTTACAGGAAAAACATATTTGTGAAATACACACAGGCACACTCACAAAAAAAAATTAAAAATACAGGTATTCATTAAATCTTCTGCATTAAAATGTAGAAAAGGCTTGGGTTCAATTCCTGGATAGGAGCCCAGGACTCAGTAGACCCTCCAAAGACTGTCCTGCTTGTGGTCGAAAGCCCAGTTCTCTCCCTAACAACTCTTGCTTTTCTCAGCACTAGGTGTCCATGGCCTGAACAGGCAAATGATCTGCTTCTAAAAGGAAAGGGCCGGAGAGCCAGAATCCTCCCGGAACTCAGCCATGTCCACCAAAGTGCAACAGCGAGGTTAGGAAGCCTTTGAGGAGCCAGAAAGGCAGCTTGTCTGCAGTCCTGGCAGGTAACGCACCACACCCCAAGGGCTCCCACCCAGGAGCGGAAGCAGGGGCTTGCCACCTGTGTCACAGATGGTAACAGGTGGTCCCTAGGGGCAGGCAGTGGCTTCTCCTGGAGTCTTGGGCTGGCTAGAGGAAGATGCAGTGGCGTGTGGGAGCACACCTGGCCTGAAAGATAGACTGGGGAGTGGGCAGCTGCTCCAATACGCTGGCCAGAGAGGGAGGGGGGCATCAGCGTGTCCTCTACACAGACCCTCCCCTCCATTCCTCATCCCCCAGGACAGCCTTGCTGGACACCCCCAAACATCTGGTTCAACTGGGGCCAGGGTGGCCTAGGGGACTGGGCACTGCCTACTGAGGGGTGAGTGACCACACCTCCTCTCCTCTGTTGAGCCATCTCCCCCATGGCCTGGGTCCTGGATTGCCAACGTGAAGGCAGGCTCAGGGGTAAGAGTCTTCTCCCTGAGAAGGCCGGCAGCACGCTTTCCTTGCGTGTATAAGCACAGCTCTTTGCTAACATAAATAATCTTGAGAATTCAAATCCCTTTCAGAAAGTAGGTCATAAAACACAGCACCTGGGCTGGGATCCCTGGGAAGGGCAGGGCTAGAGGGTGGGGTCATGCAAAGGTATGGAGGAAGTAAGGAGAGGCAGAGCAGAGGTCTCCTGTCTCTGGGAACGTTGCAACCTCAGGTCAATGCAGCTGCAGAGTCAGAGGGTCCAGGTGGGTCCTCCGGGCACTGAGGCAGAAGGTGTGTCTGGTCTGTGCCACTCCCGACCAGCCCCGAGCTCCTCCCAGGCAGTCTCAAAGAGTCAACCCTTCTCTTTGTCCATGACCTCACCTCCCCGACCTGCACCCAACCCCATCAACCCTCAGAGACAAAGAGGTTTGAAGATCTCCACCCACCTGCTAGGTGGGACCCAGGATCAGGCTGTGGGCAGAGGGAGCTGCCTCCAGCACCCGAACGCTGCAGATGGCCTAAAGAAGCATCCAGCCAGTAGGGGGCCACGTAGCTCCTGTGTAACGGGTAGATTCTGGTGAGACTTCGGAGCAGCTGGATGTCTGGGATCCAGATCATAGAGGAGCATCAAAGCATGCCACCACCTGGCTTTAAAATAAAGGCACTGGGGTCCTGAGCATTACCTGGAAAAGAAGTCAAGCATGAGGGTCCAGAGGACACTCCTCAGTAGCCGGAGAAGCAGGCGGGCTGAGCCCCGGCCTCCTGCCAGCCTTGGAACTGGGACCCTTGTCCCAGGAAGTAGTGTCTTGTAGATGCACCATCTACTTACTGAGGGCCCTAGGCCACACCGCAAGTCCAGTGTTCTCCCCAGGGCCCCTGCTATGTGCAGAGCATTGTTCTTTCAAAATTTTACACTCAGCATAAAAGAATTTGAAAACTGTGACCCTCCCACCTCACTCCACATATTTGTTTTTAGGTTTATATCTAAATTTTGTCATCAATATTTTAAAGAGCTAGTTACAAATGTTATCATTTCCAGAATATTCTAAGTACAATTGACCCTCCATAGCTACACGTTCTGGAAGTCATCCAACCACAGATGAAAAACATTTGATGAGGAAAAAAATTGCACCTGTTCTAAATATGTACAGACTATTTTTTTGTCATTATTCCCTAAACAATAGGTGTAACAATGATTTTCATAGTATTTACATTGAAAGTAGTTTGTGTTTGTTTTTGTTTTGTACCAGGGATTGAACCCAGGGGCACTTAACCACTGAGCCACACCTCCAGCCCACTTTTACATTTTATTTAGAGACAGGGTCTCACTGAGTTGCTTGGGGCCTCAATAAGTTGCTGGGCTGGCTTTGAACTTTCGATCCTCCTGCCTCAGCCTCCTGAACCATTGGGGTTACAGGTGTGTGCCACTGCACCCAGCTCATTGTAAGTGGTTTACAAATTATTTAAACTATGTGAAGGACACACATAAGTTATTTGCTAATACCATGCCAATTTGCAGGAGGCACAGAGGGCCTGTGGATTTTTGTATTCTCAAGGTGTCCAGGAACCAACTCCTTCCACTACCAAAGGACAAACATATTACTGATTTTAAATAAAAATGTTCCATTACCTTTATAACTGTACCCCAGGAAATCCCAACCCTAAGGACTATTTCTTGTTGTCACCCATCTAAAAATTATATGAATTCGGAAAATTTACAACATTCTTTTTTTCCTTTGAATAGACGCTTCTAAAGGTTTCTTTCATGAAATTTAATGCTAATGTAACATATTATACTTAAAGGCATTTTCCCAATCATCCTGTGATACTTCTTTACAACAACAACAAAATATGCATTCATTATTGTATTTTATGTAAGCACAGAATGTTAGCTTTTAAAAATTTCTTTAAACTGAGTTACCATTATTATAATGATGGTTACTATGCAATTGATCGAAATAACAAATATATAGCAATTGTTGATTTTATTAACAATAGATCTGAATGAGATAGGGCTTTTAAAATTATTTCCCACGTTTATACATTACTCAGGTGCTGAGAAAACCTGTACGTGTAAATAGGAATGAAAGGAATTTTATTTGAGCTCTGTCACTTGATTCTTTGAAATCCTTTTGAATTACTGGCGAAAGTCACCAAGTCACCTATCATCAAAAAATATATTTAAAGGATTTATGGACCAATAACCTATTCAGGTCTATCTTTCAGCTGTGTTGGGAGTAAAGAAATTGAAGCCTCCAGAGACAGAAGGTTTGGCATCTCCTGCTGGGCTCTGGAAGCTCAGCCCTTGTTTTGAGCCTGGGGTGGGGGGTCTGGTGTGTGGGACAACCTCACTCCCGAGGTGAGAGGGGGCTGGGAACCTGCTGCTCTGGTCTTTGGGAGAGTAAAGGAGGAGCAGATACCAGTGGAAAACGAAGGTCATGCCCGTCTCTTTTCACTGCTCCCGGCGGGGGTGTGTCTGCTGGGCTGGATGAGGGCCAAGGGTGATCATAGAGGACGTCCTGGCTCTGACCACAGTCACGCTAACTTATGTGGAAGAGCTGGAGAGGAAGGCCCGGGCTAGGCGCCTCTGACCTCATTTCCTGCTCTGTAATCCTGCGGGGGTGGGTCAGGGGCTGGTCATCTCCAACACTCTGCGGTTTCGTCCCTCCCAGGTGAACTGGACCAGAACACAACCTTGTGGGTGTGGTGAGTGCTGCTACTTCAGGTGAGGTGCCCGTGGAAGGCCCCTTCAAGAAGGCGGCTTGAGCAAAGACTTGAACGTAGAAAAGTCACCCATCACACAAAGATCTGGGCAACGGCATGCAAGAAGGAGGAACTGGGGTGGAGCGCCCCCGGTGGGAGATGGTTAGCCCCAGTGGGCCCAGCAAGGAGACCCCAGGACTGAACAGGGGGCAAGGGGCTGAGGGGAGGCCAGAGGACAAACAGGGGCCAGGAGCCCAGGCTGGGCGTTTGCATAGCCCCTGGACATCCTTCTACAAGGAAGAGGGACGTCGTGTATGGTTTTAAAACCCCCTTCACCTATTGGTGAGGCAGGGCCAGAGGTGGAAACCAGATGGAGGCCCAGGGGTGGATTAGCAGAAGAGAAGGCACCTTGACCAGGTGGCAGGAGAGGTGGGAGGAGCAGGACCGGCTGATGGAGTCACTATGGGGCTCAGAGAAGGGCAGGAGCCGAGGGGGACGCACAGGCTTAAGGCTGAGTTCCTGGGGAAGGGGAGAAGCCTGGGCTACAGCAGAAGTGGGGGGCAGGGGGTCCAGCACCCCGTGTCTGGCCAAGTTATACCTGAGACACCTGCCAGATCCCCTTGTGAAGACGCAGAAGGCACACACTGCCACAGGTCACACAGGCCACCTAACAGGACAAGGAGCTCGAGGACAGAGAAGGACCGGGAACTGGGCCACAGAGAGGCCTAGGAGGACACGGAGCCATGGGAGCCCATGGATGACAGGAACAGCAGGAGACGAGAGGCCAAGGAGGCCAGCCACCAGGTCCCACGCTGCCCCAAGGCAGAGCGATGGCCTGGCCACAGGATCCATGAGAAAGAGGGGACGTTGGCCCCAGAACCCAAGTAAGGAAGAGTGGGGACAGAGAAGCCCAATCAGAATGGGCCGAGGTGGGGACGGATGGCGAGGCCCAGGGCCAGTGACACGGGCTCCCTTATAGTTTTCTTGTAGAAGGGGGTGCGGGCAGGAGTGTGGGGTTGCGTGTGGGGACAGAGGAAAGCAGGGGCAGTGGAGGGAGCCACAGCGTCCAAAGAAGGGGCTTATGCCTGAGATGGGGTGTGCCCAGGGCACCTCCATGGAGATGGGTGAATGGCGTGGGCGGAGGGGGAGGCCAAGACCGTGGAGAGCACAGGACTGCGCAGGAGGGAGAGGCCAGGACCGTAGGAGAGAGCAGGAGCCAAGCCCCTGAGTGGCCCAGGGGCTATCGAAGGTCCTGCAGGGGCCACCTCCAAACGTGATAGCAATTCCTGCTGTGGAGACAGGGGCTCCTTCCTGATGTTCCCTGTGTTCCGAGTGAGACTCACACTGGTGGCAGCCGCTGGGGTCCTGTGGTTGCTGTCCCCCAGCTGGCTCTCCTCCCCTGCTCCCCAGACGTTCACTTATGGCCCTGGTCACTGGCGCTGGTGCTGAAGTCACCCCTGCTGTGCTTTGCTCTCGGTCCTTTACAGTCCACTGGCTTCTCCACAGGGGTCTCGGAGGGATGAGACTCTTCGTGGCGGCTGTGGGCAGTGGCCATAGGGTCCGAGTGAGAGAAAGAGGGGGACAGGGTGGGCATCCCAGGTGAGAAATGCAGAAGAATGCTGCGGTTTCACAGCACCCATCAGCCAGTGTGAGCCAGTCTAGAGGGTCACCGTTGGCAGACATCTCAGGCATTGAGAAATCAGTCGAATCCAATAAAGCAATGAAAGCTATTCACCACGACTCAGGCAGAGGGACACGGAATTCCGTCTCCCTAAATGAGGTGGGTTCTGAAAAGCGGCCTTGGACCTCTTGTCAGCACCCTGACCCCAACTCCAAGAACCCCCTCCACCTGCCTCCTGTGGTTTGGGTAGACAGACTGGTGACCCCATTGCAGACCTCTAGCCAGTCACCAAAATCAAGTTCCTCAGTCTTTAACCCAGGAACCATCTTCCATGGTTGATTGAGACCCTCGAACCTCAGTTAAGTGGCTTTACACCACCAGGAAGTCAATTTTATTAAGTATATAGTTGATTATTAAATGAAACTCACAGCAGTGACATTTCTGTGTTTAGAAGTAAATTATGGGGGGGGCTGGGGCTGGGGCTCAGTGGTAGGGCGCTCGCCTAGCACGTATGAGGCTCTGGGTTCAATCCTCAGCACCACATAAAAACAAATAGATAAAATAAAGGTTTTGTGTCCATCTACAACTAAAAAATATATATATATATTTTTTTTTAAAAAGTGAGTTCTAGGATCTGCTATAGTGTGGATAAGGCTTGGGTTTGTCCCCAAGGTTTGAGTTAAGCTCTGTGTGATGATGTGAGAGTGGGGGTCCTTTAAGAGGTAGGCCTAGTGGGAGGTGGTCTAGGGTGCCCCCCAGCTCTCCTGGGTGCTTCCTGGTTCTTAGAGAGGATTGTCACAAAAGAGCAAGCCTGGACTCTGAATCGTCCTCCAGCTTCCTGCCTGGTGACAAGACCCCTTGCTCCCACACAAGCCCTACCACTGTGATGTCATCTCCATTAGGTCCCCACCAGAACTGGGTGGATGGCAGCACCCTGCTCTTGAGCCTGCAGACCCAGGAGCCAAACAGGCACCTCTTCTTTATACACCATCCAGTGTCAGGTGTTTTGTCAGAGCAATGGAAAAGGTGAACATAGAATCTTCCAGGCAATCTTGATTATGTAAGATGTCTAAAATAACTGTACATTAAAGAATCAGAAATTTTAAACTTTATTATTTCAATGTGAAATGTGTGATTGATATGATCTGATTTGATTTAAAGGGTATAAAATAATGTGGTTATTTATTTTAGAAAGTCTGAATTTTTTAGGTCCTATTTTATTACCTTTTTTATGAGTGTGTAGGAACTGTTTATGTGCTTAGAAATTTTTCACTCATTAGATATTTAAAGTCTTCCTTGGAAGGAAGATGTATTAAATTTGCATATATACTAAATTTGTAGCTAAAATATTTTAGGGAACACAAATATGCAAGGAAAGAGTTAAATAACAAGGAATGTAATATAGACATTAAAAAGAAGTGATTTTTCTCTTTATTATTAAAAATGGTCTTATAAATAGAATAGCAAGATTTGTAAGTTGAACTTAAGGTGTTAAGAAAATTTAGGGGTTTAGTTGATAATTGTAACAGATGTGACCATATACATTCAGGTCCAGGTGGCCATAGATGCCCTTTCTAGCACACGCTCATCTAGAACCTTAAAAATAGTTTTGACGTCAACTGACGCCAGGGGAAGTCAGCTGGCACTAGCTCTCATGTCAGAGGACAGACCCCAGTGGTCCTCTCAGAGCAGTGTCCACCCACTGTCCCACCCAGGACCCGCATTGGCCACCCCAGCCTGCCGTCCCCTTCCAGTCCCCAATCGTGGCAGCAGGCTGCTCAGCCTCAGCACTGAGTCCCAGCGGGGAGAACACCCCCAACCAGCCACGCCCACTACACACACACACACCACTCACACACACACACCACCCACACCACATCATCACACACCATCACATACACCACACCACACACACACACACACACCACACACATCATCACACACCACACCACACACACACACCACACACACACACACCTCACACACACATACCACACACACACCAAACACACACATACACCACACACACCACAACACAAACACATACCACACACACACACACACCACACACACACCACACCATAACACACCACACACACACCACCCACACCACACCATCACACACTATCACACATACCACACACACCACACACACACACCACACACACATCACACACCACACACACCACACACACACACTATCACACACACACACCACCACATCACACACACCACACCACACACACACCACACACCACACACACACCACACATCACACACACACCACACCACACATCACACATCACACACACCACCCACACACACATCACACCATACACACACAATCACAAACACACACCACACATCACAACACCACACACACTATCACACACACACACCACACACACACCATCACATACACACCACACACACCACACACACACCATCACACACACACTACACACACACACCACACATCACACACACCACACACACACACCACACACATCACACACGCCATCACACCACACTACACACAGACACCACACACCACACACACCACACACACACACTACACACCACACACATCACACCACACCACACACACATACCACACACACCACACACACCACACCACATTCCACATCACACACACACCACACACACACCACACACCACACCACACACACATATCACACACCACACCACAAACACCACACATCATACACACCACACCACATACACACACCCTACACTCACCATACACGCACACACCACACACAACACACCACACACCATACACACACACACATCACACACACACCACACCACACGCACCACACACCACATAAACACCACCACACACACACCACACAGTACACACACACCACATACACACACACACACACACATTTCAGCTGCCAAGATGGCAGTGTTCGCACAGTAGGGTTGTTGGCTTGTGCCCTAGAACTCCGTGGTAGGCCTGCAGAACCCGCTTTCTCCACCCCTCGCCTCCCAACTCCCTGTTACAATCCCTACCCCATAGTCCAGTTCCTGGCTCTCGACATCGCAGACGTCCAAACTAGACTCCAGGCAGAACTGTCTTCTAAGGACAGGGACAAGAGGGAAAGGCCGCAGGGCTGTGGTAAGAAAAACCATCCCAGGTGTGGGAAATGAGAAGAATGCTTGTGCCCCAAGCGTGCACCCAGGGCTCCCAGGGACCTCTGCACTCCAGGCTGAGGGCCACAAGCCTCCCTCTGTGCAGGGCCATACAGTACGACAACTTCAGGGCAGGGGCACACGGCCCTGTCACCGCTCGGCAACTCTGCCCTTGCCCTGGCACTGCAGACACAGACCACCTGTGACACATGCATGGGCTGCACTTCAGCCAGCCTGTTACAGAATCAGGCAGAGCAGCTCGGGAGGCTGAGGCAGGAGGGCTGTGAGTTCTTAGCCAGCCTCAGCAACTTAGCAGGCCCTAAGCAACTCAGCGAGACCCTCTGTCTAAATAAAAAGTAAAAAGGGCTGGGGATGGAGCTCAGTTGTTAAGTACCCCGGGTTCAATCCCCGGCACCAAAAAAAAGAAGAAGAAGAAGAAAAGAATCAGGCAGAAGGCAAGACTCAGCCCGTGGGCCGTAGCTCGCAGACCGACTAGAGAAGTACCCCTGCTTGGCTGCTTTTTGTTGATTAAGACCCGGGCTCTGTAGTCAGATGTCAACCTTCGGGAGACGGACAGGTGGCAGGCCACTTCTGTCTGGTGGAACAGCAAATTTTTAAATTTGCAAATTTACTGCTGCCTTTTTTCTGGAAATCTCTTCTACTGATGACATGCACATATGTGTCTGCATCTATCTACAGAAATAAGCAGTCAGGCTCCTGTTTCCTGCCCTGATCAGCTGTGTCATGGTGGCCCCCACTAATGAGCCAAGGGTGACCTTGACACCAGTCTACTGTTAATCGGAGCATTGTTTTCTTAGTGCCTTCAATGTCCTGCTTTGACAACTTCTCTATCAACCTGCTGGTTTTTTTTTTTTTGTGTTTGGTTTTTTGGTTCGTGTTTTACCCTGTCCCTGTGGGACCACAGTCACATGGGCTACCAGGTGCCACCTGGCCCTGGCCATGGAGGTGTGCAGCCCTTCTCCACCCTAGCCCTCCTGAATGCCAGGCTCCTGGAGTTTTACGGGGAGGCCCCTCGGGATGAAGAGGAGGAAATGCAGGAAGCAGGCCTGCCTGGGCGGCCACCTGTCCTGACTCTGACCTCGCCCTGTGGCTGGGAAGGCAGGGAGGGGACGGCGGCCTCCACCTCCTCCGTTCCCAGACTGACTCATGCTGAACCAGCAGACTTCGGTGCAAGGACTCGGTTTGGCAATGGGCATCTGAAGAACTCAACGGGCCTCTCCTTTGGCCCCAAATTCTTCTCATAACAGGTAACATAAGAAATTCGACTAATAAGAAATGATCAGGTACTAATTAGAACAACATTTTTAAAAAGTAAATAAATAAAAGGAAATAATCAGGGATGATGTGCAATGGATTTTATGTACTTTATATATTTACGAGTGCATTATTCAAAATAGTTACAAAGATTTAAAAAAAAAAAACGGAGACCAGTTAAATAATTTGTGGTATAAACACATGATAGCCTAATTATACATCTATTAAAAAATCACATTGAAGGACAATATCTTATGGCACGGATAAATATTTATTTTATAGTGTTAGATGAAAATAAAAGCAAGTTTTAACATACACAATTTGATTCCAATTTTGACAACTATATATGTTATCTATGTGTAATCATATATGCACATATATGGGTTATATAAACATATGACATATATGTGCTGTCTATACCTGTATTATATAGCTACACACACACACACACACACATACACACGGAGTCAGCCCTCCATATCCATGGACTCAACAAACTGCCAAACAAAAATATTTGAGCTGGGCATTTTGGCACATGCCTGTAACCCCTAGGAATTTTTGGAAAAAAAAATATAATATTTGTGCTAACGCATACAGAGTTTCTTCTTTTCGCTCCCTAAAGAACGCAGTGTCCCACTGTCCCCGGGGCATCCACGCTGTATCAGATGTTGTAAGTCATGGAGAGATGACATAAAGCACACGGGGGATCTGCACAGTTCAATGCAAATCCTGTGCCGTTTTATAGAAGGGACTTGAGCTTCCACCCAAGTATCCTTGGGGGCGTCCAGGCACCAGCCCCTCATGCCTCCCAGGGGAGGGCTCTCTCCTGCAGAGAGCCCAGGAGCTTGAGCAGGTGCTTTGACGGAGGTGGCCATCCAGCCCCCTGCTCAGCCTGGGTGGCAGTTTCAGAGCCCGTGGGGAGGAAAGTCAGGCCCCCAAAGCAAGTGGGCTCTAGTGGAGTCTCTGGCCCAAGCTGTTGGGGGAAGATGAACAACAGCCCTGCCATTGAAGGCCCCTCACACCCCCCACGCTGTGCAGCAGGCAGCCTCAGGACCCCTGAAGTGTGGGACAGCCATGGCAGAGGAGAGGAAGTGAAGACCCCGGGGACTCAACCCTGAGCTCCTGGGCTGCTCGGTGACACCGACGTTCCAGACGGTGGCAAACCCTGGAGGAAGCTGGAGTTCCCCGGCTGGTGCGGGCAAGGGCCACATGCCAGAGATGCTCATGTCTCCAGTGGGCGCCGAGGTCCAGAGACACTTGGCCCTGACATGAAGTATGGCAAGAGATGTGCAGCCCCAGCCCCTTCGCCACAAAAGGAAGTGCACATGACCTCTGTCCTGGGGGCGGTGGGGGAGCAGGAGAAGTTTCAAGAAAGTTTCCATAGACGGGGTGGAACTGGAAGCCAGGATCTGAAGAATGAGCATTTCTACCAATAGACACAGGCAGGTCCGAAAGCAAAGGTAAAGCCGGAGGAAGGCAGGGGGCAAAGCCAGACGCGTGGGGAAGGGAGACAAGGCCACAGTCCAGGGGCTGGGGGAACCCTGGGACCATGAGGCCACCCGCTCCCTCATCCTCTCCTGGCACCGACTCCACACCACAGGGGTCCATTGACCCTCACCCCCATTCCCTCCTTGTTAGGAAGCAAAGAGACATGGAGACACAGGCAGGAGCAGCGGCTGTCCCCGTCCCACTGCGACTTGGCCACACAACTAGGACAAAAGCTCGTGCTCAAAGAAGCTGACTTGCCCCCCAGCCTAGCTAATGTCGGGTTTCAGCCACTGCAGACCAATCTTTCACCAATATTAGTGTTTCAGCTCCCCCCCCCCGCCCCCGTCAAACAGAAAATGCCAGAACATAACCAGGAGGCACAGTGGGAAGAGCCCTGGACAGGGATCCCAGCCTTCAGGCCTGCTGACTGGCCTGACCCTCACTTGATTTCCCCCTCTGTTTTTCCCTCCTGTGAAGCAGAGGTATCGGAGGTCTGTGCCAGCTGTAACAACAGACAATCCTCTCGCCCTACTTTGCATCTAACTTGCTGTTTTGTAAAAGCAGGTGGCTCTGAACACTCATCTTCCCCATTCCCTCTTTCCTCCAGCCCTTTCCCTAGAGGAGACCAGCCGTGGCCCTGTTCACTCTATTTAGAAAACCCTGTGTCTCCTGGGTTCTGGCAGTGACGAGAAGTGTCCCAGACAACAGACCCAAGATGGGCTGTAGTAAGAGCCGAGGACAGCCACAAGGACAGTAACAACAAGCAGCACTGTGGCTTCTTCAGTGCATGAGCAAAGAAAGAGAAAGAAAGTTGAATCCTCCATAACACCCACACAGTCGTTGAATAGCTGCGTTAATATTCTTTGCTGTTATTTTTACAGACTTCAAAACAATTCAGAGGACTGAGCTCAATTTCAATCCAGCACCTGGCACAGTGCCCGGGTAGAAGAGCTTAATAAACGTCCGTCCGTCTGATAAATAAATGATCCCAATTTTAGATGAGGAGATTGAGGCCCAGAGGGAGGAAGCCATCGAACTTCTCCGCCAAACATGGTCCTCCTCGATGCCCTGAACTTTGCCCTCCTTTTCCTCTTGGACTGCTGCTTCTGAACCTGCTGTGACTCACCCTGCCACCTCTCCTTGTGAGACAGACATCTATGTTGTAACCTAAGTATGTAGAAATAACTCGGTCATCTCCCCAACTCAAGCGCCTCAGTGAGGTTGGCGGTGGGGGGGGGAGGGGGATTGCGGTTGCTCCAGGAGAGATGGCAGAAGAGCCCTAACCTTTGACCTCAGACCAACCGCTATTGACATGGACCATGGGAACTAACACCTGGGACTCAGGGTGGGACTCTACTGGCCTCCAAACAGATGCAGAGCCTAAGAGCTGTTCTCCAGCCCCTGGACCCCCCATCCACAGAAAGTGAGTTTTGAATGCCTGCCCCCAAGAAGGGTCAAGACCCCCAGAGCCATCTCCATAGCTCCCCCACTCCTCAGAAGTGGCAGGTTGGGTTGGAACAGTCTGTGGGATGGCTACACACTGGACAATCACCTGTTCACGGTGACCATGGTGGGACTCAAGCATGAAATACACTCTCTAGCTCCCCTTTCCCAGTAATGGCAGCAGGAAACATCTCCATCTGCCGTCCTGGGGACGATGAGGAGACAGGCCTCCAGGCACTCAAAGGGCGGCGGCTCACGTCTGAAAACGAATTCTTCCACCTTGCCACTATTTATTTTTCCTGTCCATGGAAATACCTGGAGACTGAGTTGGCAGATGAGAGCCAGGGGCACGTGCAGGGAAACGCTTGTGCCTGCTGCTGGGGCTGAGTAATGGCTCTGAATTCACTTGTCTCCACCAGCAGGGTTCTGCCTCTGCTTCCCTGGGAATTCCCCAACCCAGAAAGCTCTCAATACCTCGATGTTCTGCTGTTTCTACGGCTGGAAATGGAATATTTGAAGAACTCCCTTTGAGAGAGGAAATGGTGACCTTTAGAAGTTCATCCATCGAAAGAGAGGGAAGTGGTGCTGTAGCAATTCCCCTCCGTCATGCCATCTGGCAGGGCTAAGCCTCTCTCCTTCGGCCTGACCTCACAGGGTGCTGGGACGGAGCTGGGCAGGGGCCCTGTGGGTGTCCTGGGACACAGCTCTGTCTACACTTCTGCCCGCACTCCACCTCAGGAAGCCTTGGGGTTCCAGTTTCTAAAATCAGGAATGAGAAAAACTTCTCAGCAAGAAGTGTGCAGGCTCTGCCCCAATCAGCTTCCCAAACACCCCAAGATGCCTCTCCAGGCCCCGGCTCATCAGCCCCTTGGCCTCCTATGAGAAAAGAACTTTGTACTTGGCCACCAAAAAGTCCTCCCTGGACTGCAGGAAGCAGCTTCTCAGCTGGGGCCCTCCAGGGTCTGGAACCCTGATCCTCAGCAGGTTCGTCCTTGACTCCCCCGGGCTTCCCTCCTCTCGCCTCCCTGCCACGAAGGCCCCTCCCTAGTGACATCAGGGATATCTCCATTGACCTTCATACCATCCTGAATTTTATCTCTACAGGGCGTCTCCCTTCCCTGAGAGCTGGCATGTTCTCCTCCTGAGATGGTTCCCAAGGCACAGCACAGGAGTGAGTCAGGAGGAGGAGGAGGGCGGGGAGGCAGGGCACCTGCCCCTGACATCAAATGTGAACCAGGTGCTGGGAAGCAGAGCCTAGGGAAGCATAAAGCAGGGTGGCTTTGCCCTTCTCCGTCAATCAGCTGCTCCCGACATGCCGTACCCCTTGGGCAACTCAGGCCAACGCCAACCTTCTGGTAAATTACCTTCCTACGTGAACGGCCTCGGATATCAGAATACTACAGACATGCGTCTGGCACCCAGCTCTGTTCCTTTCCCCAGATCCCATGAAAACAACATGAAAGGGATTTTCAAAGGCACAGACTCCACAAGGAGGAGAGCAAGGGAGGGGGAGAGGTGAATTCCTTAGATCAGCCAGGCAAGTCCCCGACATGCACCGTACTGAGTTCACATTCACCGGGGCAATTCAGAGCCTCTGGGAGTGAGATCAGAGGGATAGCAAGGTAAATAGGACTGCTCCGGAGCTGGTTAAGAAACAAATACCAAAATAATCGCATACTGTGTGATTCCATTTGTATAAAATGTACACTAATCCGTAGAGACAGAAGACAGATCTGTGCTTGTTTGGGAATGAAGGAGGGGACAAGGAATTGCCAAGCATCCGAGGAAACCTCTGAGACGATGCCCGCTCTCTTGATTATGGGGATGGACCCACGGCAGTATGTCAAAACACAGCCACTGGACAGTTTAAATACGCTCAGTTTACTACATGTTAATTTTCCATCCGTGCAGTTATCTTTCAAAAATGCTGGCAGGGCTGTAGGGGAATTCCCACTCTTTGCTAATTGGTTCTGTGGTTTTGGAGAATGGCATTGTCATATTTTAACATCTGGGTACAAATTAAAGTGACACGAATAGGTAAAAAATAAATGATTCCATTCCCTGATGACCTTTTCCTATACCAGCAGAAGACAGGAAGATTATTTTGTAAAGAGTGGAAAATAAAGAGTCTTTGGACTGGGGGATGCCAGCATGGTTTACGATGGGAGAACACTGAGAACAGGATGCAGATGCACTTCCACACCAGCAGAAGGCTGGTCACCAGGCCTTTGACCTTCAGGCAGAAGATTAAAAGAACCTTCCTGAGAACCAGGCCAATACTACTGTTAGGGCTCCCCAAGCCAGAGGCCCTGCCAAGACATAAAGCAATGGCATCCACTGCAAAAAGACTCCCCTGTGTCCTCAGAGATCCCAGTCAGGTTTTAAGTTGCTGAGTCTCAAAAAACCTAAGATTACTAAACATGTGCAGATGATTTCCAGCAAGATGGAGATCAAACAAACCAATCCGGAAAAAAAAAAAAAAAAAAAGCAGAGGCAAGAAAGAAACAATGTAAAGAGAAGAAAACTTTAAAAAAAAAAAAAAGGAACTTCTTGTGATCTTAGGTGGGGTGGCCACACCTCCCAGCACTTGGGAGGCTGAGGCAGGAGGATCACTTGAGTCCAGGAGTTGAGACTAGCCTGGGCAGCATAGCAAGACCTTGTAACAAAAAATTATTAATATCCCAGAATATTAAGTATATAAGCACAAATATATAAAATCTAAGTAAAAAGAGAAACATTAGCATAATATGTTTTTCTACTAAGATAGCAAAACTGTGATTGATAGAAGAAAAAAAAAACTATGAGGGAAAAGACGGGGAGGACCTTCAAATACAAAATATGTGATTAGAGAAATGAAAGCTCAGGAGGAGAGTTGAAAGATAAAGTAAATCAGAAAGTGAAGCCAAAGGATAACGACTTAGGAAACGGAACTGAACCGCTAAGAACTTTAACAGTGGGAGGGGGAAAAGAAGAAGAAGAAATAATTCATAAACAAAGTTTTCCAAACTTGAAGAATACAAGTCTTTCCAAATCACTCGCATAATGAGTGAAAAAGGCCCACATTATAAAATTTCAAAACTGGAGATCAAGAGACGATCCTACAAAATTCCAAAACAGACAACAACAGTCACATGAAAATAATCAGGCACATGAATCGTGTCAAACTTTGCAGCAATTTTGGGAACTAGAAGGAAATGGAGGAATGTTTTCAAAAGCATGAAGAAAAATTAATTCCAAACTAGAATTCTATACCCAGTCAAACTGACAGGCGTCAGGGTGGAGCAATCATGTGCTGTCAGACATGCAAATTCCTAAGGAACCTTTTACTTCTTACACGTCTTTTTCCAAGAAATCTGGAAAGGAAGTAGAAAAACATATGGAAGGGCACAGAGAAGACGAGATCCGAGGCAGGGAGAGGCAAAGGGAATCCCATGCGGGTGGGAGCTGCCGGGAGGAAGCTGGGCACAGCAGAAGGAACCGCTGGTCCATGTAGAGCAGGTCGGAACTCTCCAGGGAATTCTCTTCCTGAAGTAGAAAGAAACTGCCTAATAGATCTGATGTCTTCAGAGGAGTCTTGATCAATGTGTGAAAAGTTCAAGGTAGAATTACGATGGCTAGAGGTAGACTCACTGTGAGGCTGATCAAGCTTAGAGGTTTTTATTGGTTCTTTTTTAGTTACACATGACAGTATAATTCATTTTGATATAATTATACAAGCATGGAATATATTTTAGGATGCTTCATTTGCAAGAGCCCTGTCCAAGGCCCTGTACGTAATTTGTGTGTGTGTGTGGTGCTGGGGATTTAACCCAGGGCCTTATGCATGTAAGGTGAGCATCTACCAACTGAGCTATAATCCCAGGCCCCTGTACTTAATTTTATGTTTATGATTATATATTTCTTTTCTTAGAAGACCACTAATAGAAATTATATCCCCCTCATGGTAAATACCCAGAAAACTAAGCAAATGAGAAATTAGTTACAAAGGGAAAATAAAATGTTGGATTGAAAAGGAAGAGTACCTACTTAACTAATGGATGAATATCTGAACAACATTTTTTTATTAAAGCATCAGAGCTACGCATAGTAGTTGAGTTCATTTTAACAAAATCACACGTGCATGGAACTTTGGGTTTTTTTAGTTGTAGGTGGACACAGTACCTTTATTTTATTTTATTTAATGTGGTGCTGAAGATTGAACCCAGTGCCTCACAAGCGCTAGGCAAGAACTCTACCACTGCGCCATAACCCCAGTCCTCCATTTCAGCTCCCACTCCTCTGCCCTTCCCTTCCTGCCTGCCTTCCCTCTCCTCCTTCCTCTACTCCACCAATCTTCCTTTTTCTTGTTCATTTTTTATTTTTATTCTTTTAACATCATATATGATTAAACACATAGAGAATTATTTCTGACTTACACACAGGAATTTAAAACACACATTCAAATGTTTTTTATACGATTTGTTGGTTCATTTGGTGATTTACATATGTGAAAGTTTAACCTACCATGTACATCATTTTTTATAATATCTTTCCCACATTTTTTAATTGATGCTTTATATTTGTTCATACAGATGGAGTACAAATATACATGATATAGAGATGTATTTTGGTCAATATCATCACTCTTGTTTCACATTCATGAAGGTGGAATTCACTGGTATGTAAGGACAGGTAGCTGCACGTCGTGTGGTTTCAGATTCATGCTGTGTTTCCTCCACTCTCCCGTCCCTCCTCCCTTTCTCCACTTCCTTCATTTTCTCCACTGACCTTCCCTCTGTCTTTATGCTATCTGGTCCCCCCACCCCTTTCCTCCCCTTATTTTGCTCTAGCTTCTGCGTGTGAGAGAAAACATTTGACCCTTGATTTTCTGAGTCAGGCTTATTTCACTTAGCAGGATGTTCTCTAGTCCATTCACTTCCTGGCAAATACCGTAATTTCATTCTTCTTTATGACTGAGTAAAACTTAATTGTTCACATACAGCACATTTTCTACATCCACTCATCTATTGGGATGGTTCCATAACTTGATTATTGTGAATTGTGCTGCTATAAACATTGATGTGGCTGTGTCCCTACAGAATGCTGATTTTAAATTCTTTGGATATATATATGAAGGAGTGGGATAGCTGGGTCATGTGGTGGTTCCATACCTAGATTTTTAAGGAATCTCTTGTACCAATTTGCAGGTCTACCAAAAATGCATGAGTATACCTTTTTCCCACACCCTCACCAGCATTTATTATTATTTGTATATTATTATTATTATTTGTAAATTATTTGTATCATTGTCATTCTGACTGGGGTGAGATAAAAGTCGAGTGTAGTTTTGATTTGCGTTTCCTGATTGCTAGAGCTGTTGAGCATTTTTTTCATGTACTTGTGAGCCATTTGTGTTTCTGAACAGCATTTATACATTCAAAATGTTAAAAACACTAACAACGGATCTAACAGATCAAGAAGTCACCATCCTAAGAGGAGGCCTGGGAGCTGGGGACCCAGATGTGTCTGGTGAAGCCTGAGACAGAACAAAGACTCAAGTTCTCACTTTCCAGGGAGGGAAGATAATGGTTGAAGCCTCCAGTTCAAAGTTCAAGAACTAACAACACAGAGTGTCACCCAAGAAACAAGCACCAAACACCCCAGGGGAAGGCGAGATGGGGAAGACAGAGGGCATGGAGGACTTTTTGTAAAATAACCTTAGAGACCTACAGGACTCTTGACATGCAAAACTTTGATTTTTTTTTTAACTAAAAATAATGAAACCACTATTTTTTAAACCAGATTTTTAAAAGAGAATCAAAACCGTCTCGTTGCAATAATGAAGACTCACTTCCATGTTAGCTCACCCTTCAAAAACCAGAGCACACGTGACCATCACAGCACTTCCTTACTCTAGAAAGTGGCCATTACGGGGATGAGGATTAAGTGTTAGTGGGTGTGGGTGTGGGTGTGTGTTGAGAGACAGAAAAACACAGAGAGAGGAGCAATTCTGACAAGATAGTGAGCGAGAGCCATGGTGGGGAAGACAGGTTGGTCCTCGAGTCGTTGCTTGAGCTTCTCTGTAAGCTTGAAAAATACCATGACCAGAATTGGGGCTGGGAGGAGGAGGGAGGACGGGGAGCATCAACCCCAGATTCTCACCTTCCAGGCTCAGCCTGCCTTGCGGCTCTGAGGAAGGCGCCCTGTTGGTCCTTCACTGGCCCAGCCCCCGTTCCCCTCCTCCTTCTTGCTGTACCCCCCCCCTCCTCTAATTGTGGAGCTTAAGAGGAAGCACCAGGAAGTGGGAAAGTCCTCCCCACGTGGGGCTGGCCAGTGGGACTGCCAGCCATGGGCTGGGAACGCAGGGACAGGCCTCGGTAGTTTCCGTGCTGGGATCCAACCTGCCCAGGCCTGTCAGGTGACTTGGTGGGACGAGCAGCAGGAAGTCATTCATTGGCATGAGCTGGTCTATGTGATGAACCCGAAAACCCGAGGAGGAGTGGCCCCTGAGGAAAGGGCATGACATCCTCTCTTAGTGGGTATCTCTGCTCAGTCCCAGGGAGTCACAGAGAAAGGGGCTTGGAGGGGTCACCTTCGCTACAGACTCTGAAACGGAGCGTGAAGGAGCAGCCAGAACAGAGGGGGCCAGGGCCAGTTCTTCTCCCCTCTGCGTGGAGGCAGAATGGAGGGAGGGCCCACCTCTGCTGTAGAACCAGTCTCCTCCGGTCACCCGCAGCAGGACCAGGGCTGGGCCCTCAGGAAGCAGCAGCAGCAGTATCACCACACTGTGGAGGGCCGTAGCTGCCACATTCATTTATAGGTGACAGCCTCTGGGGGCTCCAGGTTACCTGGGTCAGGCCCACAGGCAGGCAGGAAAAAGAGAATCATTATCACCATGCATCCTTTCTGCACAATTATGAGGCTTAGAGGGCCCTTTTATTTATTTTTTCTTAATGTTTTTAAATATATTCTTTCAGTAGCTTGATTGAGGTATAACCGACACACAAAAACCTGCACAGATTGAAAGTGTATAATTTGATAATTTGACAAGGTACGCACCAGCAGCTCTCACACAGGCAACAAGATGAACTATACACTACTCCCCAAGGTCTCCTCCTGCCCCTGGGGAATCCCTCCCTGTCCCCAACACCAGATCATTACCAATGCATTCTGTCCCTCGTGGATTCATTTGATTTTCTAGAATTTCATATAAATGAAATCATATGTATCCTCTTGGGTCTGGCCTCTGTCAGCATACTTATCCTGAGATTCTCCCATGTTGCCGTGTGTCTCTAGAGCCTGTTCCCTTTTATAGCTGAGTACTGTTCCATTGTATGGCCACTCAGTCTCTTGTTCATTCACTTATCAATGGCCCAGCATTGTTTCTGTTTTCAGCAATGATAAATAGCACTGTTATGAACACTCCCACATAGGTCTTTGTGTGAGCACATGCTTTCATTTCCCTTGGGTAAAGAGAGATCTAGGAGTGGAAGGGTTGGGTCACATGGTAATTCCTTGTGACTTTTTAAGAAGCTGTCAAATTGTTTCCCAAAGCAGTTGTACCATTTACATCCCTTCAGCGCTGTCTGACTGGTCCAGCTCTTCCCCATGCTCACTAACACTTGATGTGGTGAGTCTTAAATTTTAGATACACTAATAGCTTGTATAATTATGCATTCACATCCTCCTTGGCCCTCAAAACTGCATCATCCCTGAAGGAAATACTATCACTGATTGACCCTGTTTTACAGTTCCACTAGGATACAGTGTGTCATGTGCCAAGGTCATGGGCCCATACCCAGGGTACAGTGAGATACAGGGACAAAGTAAGGGACCCATGAGGAGGTGATTTTGGCCCTGTTTTGGCCCAGGACCTAGTAAAATATTAGTGGAGCAACTCTGAGCAACTCACTCATTTCCCAGGGGCTCAACATTCTTATCTGTATTATGGGAAACTGAGATAGCTCATTTGTCAAAATCACATAGACAGGTGACATTGCTACAAGAACAGCCAATTTCCAGACTTTTTAAGAAATACATCAGACATGTAGGAAAGAAATCTGAGTATTACCAAATCTTTCTTTTTGGCTAAGAAATTTACTTTGTTTGATTTTCACAGCTCTTGTGAGGGAAGGAGGGTTGCCCCCGCCCCCTTCAGGATGATGGAAAACTCCAATCTGTCTGACTCTGAAGTCCAGGTTCCTCTTATTATTGTGAGATGAACAACTAACTCCCTCCAGATGCAGTAACCCCTCAGGGCCCTGCACATGGGAATTCTGTCCCCATAACTGAGTAGAGTGACGGCTTCATGACACCCCCGTCTTCCTTGAGCCAATCTCGAACATAAATGGTTTAGCCAGGCCTTGCTTCTGCAGACAACATCGTAGAGCATTTAAATGGAGAAAAACGTGGTTCACTGTGAGAGTTGCCTCTGCTCGGTTGCAGCGTGACTAAAACCCACACCGGGAATCAGAGCCAACACCCAGCGGGGTCTGAGGAACAAGCTCTGGAAGGGGCTGTGGAGAGGGCTTGGGGGCCCAGGGAGAGCCCACCCAATTCCCAAGTGCTCTCCTGAAGCATCAGACCCTGTGCCCATCTTCAAGGGCATACCCAGCATAAACAGCAGGACTCACTGAGCACCTCACCGGCACCGGTGCACCGGAGGAAAGGACGTCCTAGTAACAGAGCTGTCCACTGCAGAGCAGGCTGATGCCCAAGCGGCAAATGCCCCAGCTCTGGAGTCACCCCAACTTCATGAGAATGCAGCGGAAGTTCTTCCTCCTCGGCAGAAGAGGTTGGACTAGAGGAACAGCTCCACAAAACCTCAACCTGAACACCCAGGGAGGGCCTTGGTGCTCGTAAATGAAAGCCTAGCTGTCAGATTTAGAAAGTCCCCCTAATCCGGTCCCATTTCATCTACCTTTCTTTGCATTACACAGACTTGAGAAAATGGAGGGACCAGGCCTGTAGAGCAAGAATGTGCTACAGAAGGTTCTGGAGCAGGCTGGCATGGGTGAGTGAGGAGGTGGGGCCAGGGATCAGCAGGGGCCCCTGGGTAGTACAGGAAGCAGGGAGACCAAGGAGGCCATCCCAGTGTGCAGGACCGCTGACCAGGACCCCAGGATGACATGGAGATCTTGAGTCTGGACAACAGAAAGAGAGAAGTCGGGAGAAAGTGCTGATTCTCCTCTGGACATGCTGAGTCACGGTGCAGGGTGGGCTTAGCTCAACAGACAAGCGTTTCCCAGGTTTCTCCACAAGTTAGTTCTGCTTTTTCTGTGGTCTGGGAATTTCTAGAGCTGAGCCAGTGGCTTTACAGAGTATGGAAAGACAGAGTTCGTAGAAACCAAGTGGGGCAAGGGGATGTGACATACTCATTGTGCCTTTAAGGAAGGAAATTGAGCATCTGACTCCCGGTCTCTGATTTCCTCAAAGGTTGCCCGAAAGATAAAGAATTACGTTGAGATGCCAGACTTTCAGAATTTCCAGAGGGGGAGTGTGTCTCAACCTGTGAGTGGCGTTTGGGAACCAGCAAACCGTTTAAACGAAACAAAAAGTAAGATTCTCTTCCTCCTACCCAATTAAATTCCTAATAAACTAAAGCTTTAATGTTAAAAAAAAAAAAAAGTTAAACTATAAAATTACCAGAAGAAAATAAAGGTGCCTATTTATATAATCCTGGGGTGAACTCCCTTGGGATGAAGCTCTAAAAGTGAAATTCAGGGTCAAGGTCTGTCCACATGGAAGCATTTGGGTGTTCTGCTGACAAATGGCCACGGGGCCCCTTTAGCCTGTCTCACCTGAGGCTGCCGCCTCCACATAGCAATCCTCCAGGGCTCCACCTGTGTCATTCACACTGCCAGGGACATGAGGCTCTGTCCCTGTCGGTCTACACCTCCATCCTTCCCATTATAGTGCTTCCTCGGGGACTTTCTTGCTATGGACTGAAGGTTTGCATCCCCCCAAATTCAAATGTTGAAATGAATCCCAAATGTGAGGGTGTCAGGAGATGGGCTTTGGGAGGTGATTGGGTCAGGAGGTAGTGCCCTTGTAGAAGAGACCCCCGGAGAGCTTCTCTGCCCACTTCTGCCACGTGAGATACCATGAGAAGGTGCCCTCTGTGAGCCAGAGGTGGACTCTCAGCAGCCACCGCGTCAGTGAGCACCCTGATCTGGAACTTGCAGCCTCCAGAACTGTGGGAAATAAATCCTGTTGTTCATAAGCCACCAAGTTTGTGGTATTTTGTTATGGCGACGTGAACCGACTGAGATGCCACCGCAACTGAGAATGACAAGGCATCTCTGCTGGCAGACGCCCTCCGTGAGGTGAGGGACCATGAGGGTCTTATTTACCACTCGGTCCTCACCTCAGCAACACTCGTAAAGCGACGACCTCCCCGTCTGTGAATGAAGGAGCGAGTGGGCCAGTGGACGGCTGAACCCATAACTGAAGACCCTCCTGGCCTGCTGCTGTCCCTGCCACAGACAAGTGGCTGTACCTCCAACAACTTCGACTGTGACTGGATGTTTGGCTAGCCACCTTTGACATGCCCTGCAGAAAGCCTGTCCTTCCCCGCCTGTGACAAGGAGCGGCCTGCACTGGGGCCAGTAAGGAAAGATCTAAATCCCACCCGTGAAGGAAGGGGAGGAGGGAAGATGCAGAGATGGGGATGCTGGGCATCCGGAGAGAAGGGACAGGAAACCAACACTGCCCAGAACATTCTGGAAAACACATTCTGATGTAATCCCCTGGAGCCCTGTGAGTGAGGCTGGCCGCCCCAGATTCACGGATGAGGCCACCAAAGCCCTAGAAGCCAAGCCACTCGCCCATGGCCACGGGGTGGAGAGGGGAAACGTGAGCCATATGCCTCCCTCATCCTGTTTCCTCAGCCTGGAGTGTCCACTCTCCACGGTGCAAATCCAACCCCTCAAGCAAACACCCAGCTGAACGTGGCCTCCGCGACGGCACCCCATGCTAACACCCAGCTCCTGCGACCCCCTCTCCACCGTGCTCTGGTACAGCCTCCTTGCCCTCTGCTTGCGTCTGAGTGGTCTTCACATGACTTCCCCACAAGCTCAACAGCCCTGGGCAGCTGGAGGGCTGGCTCCACCCAGGGCTGCTCTGCAGACAGCTCCCAGAGGCAGGTTGAGGCAGGCTCAGGCCCGTTGCTCCCCTGCCCAGCTCCGATCCCAAGCCCAGGGCCTCCCATCTGTGGCTTCTCTCCCAGGGGAGCCTCAGCACCTGTCCCAGCCCTGCCGGGGACAGGATAACCATGAAAGGATGAACATCTCCCTAGGATGATCATTTTCCTATCAAAACCCTCCAAAACTTGTTAGACTTTCAGTCTCAGAAAGCTAAACTTCCTTTTCTTGTGGCCAGGAGGGCCCAGATGGTCTTCTGTGGATACCAAACTTTCTAGAAAACAAGGCTGAGTCAGCCTCGCTCCACAGATGAGGCAAAGTGGCCATTTCCTTCTAATTCATCAGCAACGATTACACATTTCTATACTAGAAAAGGAACTTATTTCTATTTATACTCACAGTAACAATCCAAAGTTGCCTTTGAAGTAATGGGAAAAGAAAAGCAGAAAGTTTAGCCTGAATCTATTTGTGACTCAACTATCCAAGACCCAGAGAAAGACTAGAGAAGGACCGGAAGGAATGAGTCTAGTAACCAAACGTAACAGTTCACAGGGAGGCCATGAAGCCGGACATGGTCATAGTTGGGGTGTTCATGAAATCTGGAGAGCCCCGGAAGCCATCCCATCTCCTCCCTCTCTCAATGAGGAAACCCAGAGACAGGTGGAGACTGCCAAGGCCACACCACCAATTAGCATCAGGGCCAGGATGAAGATCTGGTCTCTTTCCTCTCCAGTCACTGCACCACACCTGCCAGTCCCTCCCACACCTCCACTGCTCTGGTCAGGCCTCACCTTCTCCTGCAGCCAGGAGTTCCCAGCAGGAGGAGTAGGGAGAGGACCACAGGCCGGGTGTAGGTATTGATTATCTGTGGGCATCGAATGCTTACGTTAATTTTATAAAATATGCTCTGCAAATTTTGCAAGCACCGTATAAGCACTAGATCACTGATGTAACTATTATGTCAATTCTCTGGCACGTTGACTCAGCCTTACTCTATTACCCGCCATTCCATTTCCATAGCTGATTTTTCTTCGTATCTAGAATCTGAACTGGGCCAAAATGAAAATGTCTGTTTCGGATCTTGATTGGCCTTACTGGAAAATTCCTCTCCCAGAGGGTAGGGAGCATGACAAAGGAACCTAATCTAGACTCAATTCTGTCCAAGAAGAAAGTGATGGCTGAATGAAGAATTGGGAGGTAATGTCCGCCATGTAGGCGGGTAGTGAGGAGGGAGGGGGATGTTGCTCTGAGTTAGATGATGGAGGCGTATGGCTCATGCAGCATGGGTCAGTTGCTCTGAGTGAGTTGGGTACACCACCAACTCTCAAGTCTTGGTGACTTATAATTACAGATGCGTTTCTCACGGGTGCAAAGTCTCAAACGGGCCCCATGCATGGCAGGCCCACCTCACCACTGGCAGCCATCAGGGGAAGTCATTCCTGACCCAGGCCAGGCTGGCCCAGAGTGCACCCACAGAGAAGCATCACGCACAGGTCACTCACTGCTCCCAGTTATTGGCCAGAGCTTACCAGGTCTCCTCAGCTTCACCGCAGGTGAGACCAGAAGACTAAGATGTCATCCTCAAGCCGCCCCACAGATGAGCGCAGATGGGGGCTTGGTGAGCGCTGTCTACCCCATCTATTCCCCAGACAGCAAATTTAAAGAATGCAGAGTATCCTGGTGGTCTGAAAAGAAATCTCTATGGGCCAAGGAGAGTCGTAGTGATTCTCTCTAGTTATTAAATTGCTGGCAGATTTTACGTTCTTCTTTATATTTTTGCATTTCCCCAGCCTAGCAATATTGAATACGTTTTTCAGAATCGAAAAAAGTAATGCAAGTTATTTTTTTGAAGTTGAGAACCAAGTTCAGACCAGAGGTAACCATGACTCCAATGAGGAGAACGACTCCAAAGAAAAGAAGAATTCTTTAAAAATGCGCTTCTGACTGGATAACCATAGCTGGGCAGGAAGGCAGGTAAGAGATAGGCCCAGACAGGACGGTTGCCACCCAGGAAGCTCCCTGTAAACTCATTTTTAAAGGGCATCCGCAGAGAGGGCGAAGAGGGGGCCGGGCTCTATGAATCACCATCTCCAGAGAAGAGGGAAAGGGAATTTAGAAGCCAAACAGCTCATAAATTAGGGGACAAAGGAACAAAGGGTGCCGGCTAAGGGGGGATTTGCCATCCACTGCTGCCAGCTTCTGCCACCTTCTAAGTCTCCCCCGCCCCCTGCACAGCCGCCCTCTGAACGCGCAGAGCCCTGAGGTCGTGGTCACTCAAGCTTGAGCCACGGTGGCAGGACTGGTTTCCAAGTACACGTTACGGAAACGGTCTCGTTCTCTATGGAGCCCCCATCACCATCTACTGCCCTGCATCCTCCAATTTGCTTTTGAAGGCAGAGGTGTCCTTTAAAAGCTCACCTGTGACCCACATGGCTCCCCATGAAGCCCTGGGCAGACGTCCTGCCCATCTGCCCCGCTGTCCTCCCCACCAGCCTTGCTCACCCCGGCCTCAGTGACCTCCATGCACTCATCCCCCACAGTCTTCCTGGGCCGGGAACGTTCCCTCGTCCCTCCCCATTGAATAAGCCTCTGGTCACGACCTCAGTGTTTATCCTTCGCTGTCAGCTCTGAGGAAAGCAGAGAGCACAGCTGTTTGCTCCCTGTCCTTGTGCATCCCACCCCCGTGGAGTGTCCCATGTCCCTTCGTGCTCTGTAACCCCTTCTGATCTGAGTGAGAAGTCGTGATGGAGATCATTTCTTCTCCTTCCCTCTTCCTGAGGAGCCTGTGTCCCTTTGCAGTCCCGTGTTTTGAGCAAGAATTCAATAAACAGCTGCAAGTTTTCCCCTCACTCTCTTTTGAATTCTCTGTGTGGTCTTGGGACAGGGCTTCCCTCCAAGCCCTTTCTTCTTGCATAAAGGGAAGTGTTTAAACGACATGGTCTCCGAGGCGCATCCTCCTCTCACCCATAATTCTAGGACCCTCAAAGACTCCGGCAAAGCACAAGATGGAAAAATGAAGAGTGCAGGTCGGGCCGGGGGAGGCTGGCCCTGTGGTTTGGTGGGGCCCGCCTGGCGTCTGGATCCCATTTCCGCAACTTGGTGGCCTCGAAGCCGCACTGGTTGCTTCATTCCTCTAGACCTTGACTTCCTCTTCTCTAAAGTGAGATAAGAATACCCACCTCGCAGGTCTGATGAGCGGATTAAGTGAGATCATGCGCTCCAACACTGCAACGGAGCAGGCTTCGGTTAAATCCTCTTCTCCTCCCTAACTGTCATGGGATTCAAAAGCAGAAGGTAACGAAATAGGGCAGGAAATAGGGCTTTCAGACGAAAGCCTCAGTTGCCCCAACGTGTGACTGCTCATGTGTGCTCGAGTCCCTGGAGAGGCCACCAGATAAAGAAAATATCCACAGGGAACTCGTTCCAGGACCACCAGCCCATGTACACACCAACAGCATCCATAGTCACTGAAGTCCCCGCGTGAGATGGCTTAGTATCCCATGGACCCCCGCAATCCTCCTGTAGGCTCTGAACACTCCCTGGACATCGTACCCTACTGACCACAGGGAAACCACCACATGACTGCTTGTTGTACTGCTTCGTTTCAGGAATGGCGTGAAGACGAAGCTATCTGCACGTGCTTGGTACGGAGACTTTTTTCAAATATTTCTCATCATACCTACTTTGGGGGGTCACGGAAGAAAAACACTGGTGCCTGTTAAACCCTGTGGCCCAGAACAAATGCACAACCAACTTTTTCTGAATGATTTTGGTGACAATGAGTCAAGGAGGGGTTTTTGAGGCCTCCTCTGAGAGTCAAAAGGTGCAGATATGAAGCCACCCCAAGTCCCTGTCAGAGGCCAGCCCCACACATAGCCGATCACAGGGAAGCCCCACCCAGTGCCTTTCTCTCTCCTTCCCCACAACAGGTGGTCTGGGCACACTGGCAGAGAAGCTCCTCCCAAGAAAGTGAGGCGCCCCCTCACTCCGGCCTTCACCACCCCACCTTTCACTTACAAACTGCTTCTAAGGCCAGGCATAGTGACCTACCCCTGCCATCCCAGCAGCTTGGGAGGCTGAAGCAGGAGGATAGCAAGTTCAAGGCCAGCCTCAGTAACTTAGCGTGGCCCTTAGTAACTTAGTGAGAATTTGTCTCAAAATAAAAAATAAAATGAGCTGTGAATGTGGCTCAATGGTTGAGCACCCTTGGGTTCAATCCCCAGTGCCCCCACCCCCCGCAAAAAAAATAAAACTGCTTCTAAGAAGGTCATGTGAAGGGTAAGCTGGGCTCTATGCTAAACAAGCCTGCTATTTCTCAACCAGACTCTCCTTGAGAAACTCAACAACCACATCTGGGGAATTCTCAGCAACCGAGGGATGAAGATGGGGCCAGGCTGGGTGTGCCTGCAGATGGCACCTCGGGTATTTTCCTGGATTACCAAAGAGGTGCCTGCTCTGTTCCCAGAAACCAGATAGATCCTGGGCCTCCATGGCGGCCTCCACTTGACTGTACCCTCTATGTTATAGTTTTCAAACCGACGTATTTCCAGAACTCTTATCTTCTCCAGCGACCTGAGGCACACCGTAATGACTGTGCAGGTTCCCCAGTGACAGAAGCCATCATTAGCATTGTTATTATTTTTGTTGTCTTATATCTCCATAGCAGCCCACAGTCACAGTGTGCCCTGCAATCGGTCTTGATCATTGTCCTCAAACGATGCCCGAGGCAGGGGTGACCAGGGTGAGCATCTCTGTGCAGCCCCACGGGGAGACAAGGTAAGGACACGTGTGAAGTCCACAGCCATCACTGTCCACACGGGGTCCATCCCTAGCCACCAAGCCTCTGCCCATTACTGTCCTTCTCTCCGTTCCTGTGCCCGTCCAAGGTGCCACTCATCCCTGTGGCTCTGTTCATAACTATCAGGACACAGGTACACTGGCAGCAGAATCAGAGATTTCACACATGGAATAGACCTGGGTATCATCTAAGACCCTCCCCGTCATTTACGGTTGAGCAGGACCAAAAGGGTACCGAATACCACTCGTACCAGCCGCCGGGTCCTGACTCTGTGCTTCGACACCCCATTTCTGTGTCTCCCCTTTCCTTTGCCTTTTCTCTTTACCTTTCTCTCTCCCTTTCCTTCCATCCCCTTCCTTTATTTGAAATGTACGTGGTTTAAACTCCAACAGGAACCTGAGTGTTGATTTGCTAAGTGTCTGATGTTCTGCCACCTGAGCTGGGCTGGCCTTGGGACACTGAAAAAGCCTTTAATAACAAGAACCAGGGAACCCCGAGGTCGAGCCTCCCTTTCCCTGCCCTCTGTCCCACATGGAGCCACTTGTTCAGCCTGGGCCACTCCGCACCTCCCCATCCAGTGGCACACGGCATGGCCTCACCCCAGGGAAAACCAGCCTGTCCCCCGGCTCTGCAAGGGCCACTGTGCCTTCATGTGGCTGGGGCTGAGGGTTCTCTCCCAAAGCTCTGTCACTTCTGTGGGACACGTGTTGACAAAATTTACATTGGTATAAGGATCATTACTCTTGTGATAAATATCACTTTCTCTACCCTAACGCAGCCCTGAGGCTGCCCCTCCATACTCAAGAGATTCGTGTCTGATTCAAGCAAACCTCCCTCTTCAGAAAAAAAAATGGTTCATTTTCCCTCAAATGCCACCTTGTAGCTGCCAGTGGCTGCCAGCTCCCCTGCCAGTTCACATTCATCCCGGGGACCCGGAGAACAAATTAAATCAAAACACCAAGTACAGCTACCAAGCTCCCTGCCATTCTAGTTTTCTATATTTGTGATTTGGGGATTTTTTTTATTCTTCCTCCCCATGATTTATTTTTAGAAAGTTGATAAGCTTCCTGCCCTCCTTCCCTTTTTCTCAGGCTACTTGTTTGTAATCGCAGGGAGCAAGCAATAAATAAAGGAACCAAGTCAACTTCCAGCCTTGGACGTTTTGCAAACTACCATTGGATTCTGGAGCATATCAACTTGAATGAACATGGACACACAAGGCCAGTTGAGTTCCTGTAAATTTCCCATGACGCAATGAGAGGAGTCCACACCTACTCAAAGGAGTCAATTATAAAAGGCCAAGGGAGCCTGACTCAGGACTGAGCTTCCAGGCAGAGAGGGAGTCATTTGGCGTTTGAGTCGGCAAAGGTACTGTCCTTCCTCCACCTCTGGCTTGGGCTGCTGACGCTCAGACTAACTTCTATAAAACTCGGGCCTCTTCCTTCCTTCTTTTCTTGTCCTTCCCTGGTTTGGTATGAGGGCTAGAATCACAGTCAGGTTCCAGGAAAAGACTCTTGTTTTACTGATGGGGAACTGAGGGGCAGCCAAACTGATCCCTGGGAGGGCGTCTGAGACACAGCTGTGTCTTCCTCCGGGAACCTCAGCTCTCAAAAACTATAGGAGAAAACTGGAAAGTTTTCCACTCTGTCTCTGCCCTGGATTTGCATTTCATCCTCAGGGGTTTTTTGTCTTAATCCATCTGAGCACTGAGTGTCTATCCTGGGCCGTGCACTGGGTTGGGGACAATAGGAATACCAAGAGGAATAGGACATTCTCCAGGGAGCTTCCTGTTGAGTAGAGGAGGCAGGGGCGTAGAAGAGGATGCAGGAGACTGAGAAGAACGGGGGAAACCTGGCGGCCAGCTCCCCACCGAGGGCCAGGGCCGGAGGCTGGTTGGCTGACAGCACCCTGTTCTCTGTTGCAGAAGTCAGCATGGCCAAAGTCCCTGACCTGTTCGAAGACCTGAAGGACTGCTACAGGTAAGAAGCAGGTCCCGGGAGCACCACACTCCCAGGAGATGAGTCGGACTCAGAAGGTCAGGGTCGTGGGTTTTCCCCGATGTGTGGAAGCTAGAGAGGAAAGAGGAAAAGAAAGTGGGTGGAGGATCTCACGAAAATCAAAGGGGGATCAGACAAGCATAGGAAAGAGAATGAGGGAGGAAGGAGGAGAGAAAAAGGAAGCACTGGAGTGATACTGGCCAAATATTATAGTTATATTGTGTGCATTTAAGAATATGTAACAGCAACTCCCGTCATTATACATACCAATAAAAAAACAGGAAAAAAGTATGCCCTACCTCTTGTGATTTAATGAGGGGTTCAAGGCTTACTAGACTCCAGGTAGGTGTTACATGGGGCCAACAGACAGAGGCTATGGAGAGGCACTCTGGCCCTGAACTCAGAGCAGATTCAGAGAAGACCCAGGGAAACTAAGCATCCAGCGTGTCAAACTAAAATTACATGGGCTGGCAGATGGACACTTTAGAAAAGTTATCTTTAGCTGGGTGCCGTGGTGCACACCTGTAATCCCGGAGGCTCAGGAGGCTGAGGCAGGAAGATCTCCAGTTTGAAGCCAGCCTCAGCAATTCAGCGACACTCTAAGCAACTTAGTGAGACCCTGTGTCAAAATATAAAAATACAAAGGGCTGGGGATGTGGCTCAGTGTGGTAAAGTACCCCTGGGTTCCATCCTGGTACCAAAAAAGAAGTCAGCTTTGAGGCACGCTGGGTCCTACTCGGGGTCAGCATCAACTTAGGTCTGGCCTCAGCTGAGCCCTGATACAGTGCACTGTCTGAGAGAGAACCCATTCTCAGGGATTTTGATCTTGATCAGGAGGAGGAGGAAATGGCTGCCCGGCCATTCAAGCACCTGAAGGCACACAGCCAAACCTCATTCCAATACAGAAGAAAGATCTCGGTGATCAGAAAGTTAAAATGACGGAGTGTTTCATGATGTTCCCATTACCCAGGGTAAATACTAACACAAACTGGGCTATCAGGTTGTTGCCTGGATGTTTTGCCAAGTTTACATCGTGGAATCTGTTTTAGCAAATACACCAAAGCAGAGGACCTACCTGCTGTTGCAAAAGTTGCTCTTTTCTCTCCAGGAGCTTAAGTTCAACAAAGCTCTCCAAGTCGTTAGCCGAGCCATGTTCATAGGTGAGGCCTAAATCAAGTACGAGGCCTGTTCTAAAGATGATTAATTCCAAATTAGTAAGTAGGGATTGCTGTGTATAGGAGCCCGTAGAGAACTCCTGATTTTCACGGTAGCGGTCATGGCCGCGTGCGCGTCCTGTTAAAAGAGGATGCCCAGTGAGCACAGGGAAATGACTGACTTCCTCTTTTTTAACAGTGAAGATGAAGACTACAGCTCCACCATGGACCATCTGTCTCTGCATCAGGTGAGCCAGGGCTGTGGTCCTTAGAGCCGACTGTCACCCAGCACTTCCTCCACCTCGGGAGCTCAGCCCTTGCCTGGCTCTACTGGTGGTTGCTGGCATTCTTCACTTTCTCCGGCTTTTCCAGAACAGAGCAGAACTATCCTGAAGCCCTGAGCACGAGAGCTCCGGGGCCAGTCTTTAGGCAGTTAGCTGGGCCATCCTGAGATGGCCCCTCTGGCCACTCCACCGGGAGTCTGTCTCCTGACCTGACCTGGTGTGGTCACCCTCTCTCCTGCCAGCTCCAGAGGTGAGGGGCAGCCCCCCGCCTCCCGGCAGCCGGGTGGAGAAGCAGACCGACTGAGAGAGAAATCTCAAACCCTCACCCAGAGGTGCTATTTTGTGTGTTGTGGCACTGGCTTTAAAAGCTGTTCCCAGAGGAGTTTGGCCATCCCTGGGCATCTGCGCAGCATGGGTTCCAGGACCCTGCAATCCCAGCATCTTCAGATGTTCAGGACCCTGACAGGGGACAGCTAGTATTTGCGAATCACCTCCACAAATCATCCTCCTGGGTACTTTAAATCATCTCTAAGTTACTTGAAACCCTGACACAATGCAATTGCTATGTAAATCATTGCTAGAGTGCACAGTTTAGGAAATAAAGACGAGGAAAACGTCTATTTCTTGCCCAAATCTTCTCCACGTGAGGTTGGTTGGCTCTGAGAATACGGAACCCTTGGAAACAGAGGTGACTGTATTTCAAGCACTAACAAGTAGAGGCTTCCCCCCAAGGGGCACCGGCTGGTAAGGCTGCCCCCTACTGAGATCATTTATTAATGTAGCACGTGACAACATCTCATTTTCAAGCTGTCAGAGGGATGCAAATCTTCCCAAGACACAGAGAAAGGAGGTAGGGAGGGAAAAGTCCGCGTGGCGTCCCAGACCCACCTGGAGAGCCCCCTCACCAAGTCTGCAGAACGTAGCTCTCCACGGCCATCCATAGCCACTCAGTGGCCATTTTTCCTTCTTCAAAGAAATCCTTCTACACCACGAGCTACCACTCACTTGGTGAGACCTGCGTGGACAAGCTGATGTCTCGGAGCACCTCAGAAACCTCAAAGACATCCAAGCTCACCTTCAAGGAGAGCCTGGTGCTGGTGTCTGCCAACGGGAAGACCCTGAAGAAGAGGCGGCTGAGCTTCAATCAGCCCATCTCCGATGACGACCTGGAGGCCATTGCCTACGACCTAGAAGAAGGTAAGGACCCCCCAAAAGGTGTCCTCAGCCTCCAGCTCTTAAGAGGTCTGAGTCAATAACCAGAGGCAGCCAGGGTTCAGCCTGCTGACCTCCAAAGGAGGGGTAACTGGTCATTCTCCAGGGGGAGAGATCAGCAGTGGCCTGAGGCTGGAATCCTCACTCCTGGGCTCCTTTCTTGGCCTGTTGTAAACGTCAGGTGACTTTTAGAGTGCTGGGAGAAAGTAGTTCTGTACTGTTAGTGGGTAACCTCTCCTTACCAGCTCTGCCTCCTTACTCTCTGGTACTTACTCTCCCCTGGAGTTCCTACCTCATTTGATTGTAAAGATTAAGTGAGTCATCACTCTCAAATTTCTGGACTAGAATAACGTGTGGTGTAGAGTAACCACCCAAGAAATGCTAGCAGTTGTTACTGTCACCACTGTTACTACTGCTACCTCTATTAATATGACCAACACCACTCATTTATTAATGTTGCACTCTCTCCTTGCCCTGCAACAACCTCATACCCTCCTTTTACATAGGAGAAAACAGCTCACGGAGATGTGTAGTCTGCCCACACACCTGTACACGGGAAGCCCTCACATCTAACTCAGTTGACTAACATCATCCTGGGTTTCCCCCATGCCTTAATGAAACATAAACAGGATATATATGTTTTTAAGATCATTCCTAAGCAATGATACATGTTCACCTTAGAAGGCTTAAAAATACAAGAAAATAGAAGAAAGAACATGAAAATAACTCACTTCTGCTGCTCAGAATTTATAACTTTGATCTCAGAATGCATTCATTTGAAAACATAGATAGGGACACTGGTGGTCTTCCTGGCCACTTAGAAACCTCCCAACAACCAAAAATGAGAAAGTCACACAAATAACCTCTTTAAAAAAAAAAAAAAAAAAAAAAAACACCACAACTATTGCCTGAGAAATCAGTTTTAAAAAGAAACAAATAAGTAGTCACAAGGCTACTCTTAGAATGAAGTCTAGCGCTGACTGACTTCGCATCTCTCTGTTTCCTCCCCTGGACTCAACTAGGTCTGATGCCCTTCCAGCACCGCTGGCTAGGCTTGTGTTAGCATGTTAAGGTGCATGTGTCCTCTGCGTTCATATGTAGACATTATTCTGAAATTGCACTAATGGTTTCAGAGCCCATCAAGCCCCGGTCCGCATCTCGCCTCCTCCAGAGCAACGTGAGTTACACCTACAAGAGGATCATCCAAAAGGAGTTTGCCCTGAATGACCCCCTCCATCAGAGTATAATCCAAGACCCGACATCTCAGTACCTCAAGGCTACGTCATTAACTGACCAGGACCAGGAAGGTAACAAGCCAACTTGGCTCCTCCCTTCCTCTCCTTTCTTTCAAGCTTTCTGCTTTAAAAAAAAAAAAAAAACTCTCTAGATCCTGGTTGGCACAGATCCTCTAGAACAGGAGAAAGCGTATCACCCTCGTAAAAAGCTTAGGCAGGACCGACGTGCCTTTTCCTCAAGGTCGGGGGTCGAGGAGGGGAGCACACAGCCTTCTGAAGTGCTCTCTTCTTGGTTCTTACAAATATTCTTCCCCCCTGACTTTAAAGATGAGGAAACTGAGTTTCAGAGTTTTAATGACTTACTCAGATTGAGCCAGACACCCGTGAGGCACAGTCATTCTCCACAGAAAGCCTGACCATCGATTAGGACGCGTCCTGCTGTCTTTGATAATACAGTTGTGGGGCAAAACAGCCACTAGGCTGTAACTGTGGTCTCAAGAATGAAATTCAAGTGTCCAAAAATTTTTGTCACACAGATCCAAATTCCATGCTAAGCCTGTTTTTGTCACAGGATGTGTCCTCAGTGTACAAAACTATTTTCAAAGATCCAGAGAGGTGAGTTTGCAATAGACATGCAGGGCTCTTTCTGATTGGAAGCACTTTGGTGAACAAGCTTTGGATCTGTGACATTTACAGAGTATTTTGCATTCTGTTTTTTGTACTTAACATTACTCCAATATTTGCACATTTGGGCGCAGTCTATGTATTTGCCATTTTAGTGGCACCGGGGTATGCAACAGTGCTGCTCTGCGGGGCCAGGGTTGGCTCAGTAGCTCTGTTGCCAGCACCGTCATATCTATTACTGACTTCCCCCACCAGGTTATACCCCAAAGTGGGACGCCCAGACCAGAAGGCACAGTGACAGCCCTTACTACACATTGATCGCAGGAAAACTGGACTGCTTTTCATATGGTCCAGCTTCCTAAACCCCTCCATTGTAGGTCGTGATGAACTCATGAACTCAGAACTTGCAGGGTCTCATTCCACTAACGTAACATCTACACGGGGGCCTGCAAATGCTCATGGAGTCCCTGAGCAGTGTGTTGACACAGAAAATTCTAAAAACATTAAATATTGACCTGCCTGGAGACCTATTTTCTCTCCCCACCCCCACCCCCAATAAACACATGATCTTATACAAAAACAACAAATACAATGGATTGATTTTCTGTCTTGGCTCTTTTCTCTACCAGTGAAATTCGACATGGGTGCCTACATTTCAACAACAGAGGATTCCAAATTTCCAGTGACGCTAAGAATCTCTAAAACGCATCTCTTCGTGAGTGCCCAAGAAGAAGACGAACCTGTGTTGCTCAAGGTCAGTTGTCTTTGTCCGGCTTTGCCCCCTTGACCTCCTGTGGTTTGTAAAGGATCCCAACAGGCAGACACCCCCAGCAGCGTGGCCTGGTCCTCTTTCCTTCCTCCCACAGTTCCTATCTCTCTCGGACTTCTTACCTGTCCTCAGAGGCAACCCCAGCAGCATCTGAGAGAGAGAATAGAGGAGGTCAATTGCCTTCTGGCTTCCTGTTCCTCTGTCTGGCTGACCCTACTCTGCTCCCAGCCCCGGGCATCTGTTTACTCCATCCACCCTTACTGACAGCCACGGTCCATCCTACATGGTCCTCAGCATAGAGACAGTGGGGTCTGAGGAACTGAAGGAAGCAACTGAGTTCAGGGAGGACCCATCACCTGCTAAGAGCATGAAGCAGACCGTGACCTTCTGAGTCCTCCAGTGCCTCTCTATTCCTGGGTGGCACCATCATCCCTCACCCTATCCCCCTCATCCCTGCCACCCCCCACCCCTAGAGAGAACAGACGTATATACCCAGCCCACGGCAGCCACAGAGCTGCTCTCTACTGGTAAGTAGGCAAAGGTCAAATCCAGCACCTCCTATCCCCGGCTAGAACTCCTGCCATAGGATCCATTCTAATGAAAACGGTCTCCACAGCCGAGGGCAGCAGCTTCGTCTTTTTTGTATTCAACAAGTATTGCTTATGGAGCCTTCTGTTTGTTCAGACATAGCGCCAGCAGCTATGGAGACAGGGTGTGTCAGAGTCCTCAGCCTTTTAGACCTTAGTCTTCTGAGGATCCGAAGAAGCTTAGGTCCCTTGGAGCTGGTGCACTGTGAGAAAGAGGAAGGACCTTCAGAAGCCAGCGCTTGTAGAGCTTGGATTTGGATTTCATTTCAGGGACAGCGAAGGGCCACTGGAGGCGGGTTCAGACAGTGCAGTGGCCCGACCTCACTTAGATCTCTTACGTGAAGAAGAGACCAGAAGGCAGGCAGAGGAGAAGGCAAAGAGCCCAGTTTGGGGGCTATGACTGTGGTCAAGCACTAGAGCAAAAGAGAGGCTGCGAAGAATTAGAATGGGTCCTAGTTAGAGAGATGCCCAACAGGAAATAGAAGAGGAACTCTATTTGCTGAGATGGCAAAAGTAGGAGAGGAATAAGTTTGAGAAATAAAATCTTTGCCTACATTGAAAACCCCAAGGGAACCTCAGAGGAATACTTATTTCTTTTAGATTTAAAAGAGTAGGGAAGCTGGGTGTGGTAATCCCAGCAGCTCAGGAGACTGAGGCAGGAGGATCAAAGCCAGCCACTGCAAAAGCAAGGCGCTAAGCAACTCAGGGAGACCCTGCCTCTAAATAAAATTCAAAACAGGGCTGGGATGTGGCTCAGTGGCCAAGTGCCCCTGAGTTCAATCCCTGGTACCCAATAAATAAATAAGAGAGTAGGGAAGAAGTGTCTCAACTCGAAAAATGAAATTCATTTTTCCATAAAAGTACTGCCAGTGTCGGTTCACTCACAGGAGGAGCTCAGTCTAAAGAGATCCTTTTCAAAGGATTGTGTTCCTGGAATAACTGGGAAGGTGTTTGTTTGTGTATGTTTAACCTTTAATTTTTTGACTTAAATATGGAAATAAATGTCGTCTAAATGCTAAATGGCCCCCCTAAGGTGTGACTTACACTATTCGAGGTCACCATGCTCAGAGGGCTAAGAATCCCCGCCGTAAGCCTTTGGTGAAGACAGCAATCAATGCTTCTCCCCAGTTCCCCTGACACAGTGAGACACCGGTGTCATTGGCGGTCATGACTAATTAAAATTTCTTTCCAATTAACTAAGAAAATCAACTCCTGTGAATAAGTGGGGCCAGGCCTCCGAGAGGCATGTGGAAATGCCTGACTCACGAGCAAATGAATGAAGAAACCGCATGGTCACGTTGGAGTCACCGTCCTAGAGGGTTGCTCCCCGGGGAAGCATCTTCCTGTCCTCTAACAGAATTCGGTTCTCTTTATCACAGGAGATGCCAGAGACACCAAAAACCATCACAGGGAGCGACACCAACCTCATCTTCTTCTGGGAAAGTCACAGTGACATGAACTACTTCACTTCGGCCGCCCATCCCGAGCTGCTTATTGCCACAAAGGAGGACAGTGTGGTGCACATGGCCAGGGGCCTCCCCTCGATGACAGAATTCCAGATTTCGTAAAACCAGCCTCCGCGGTGGGGTTCACTCCTCTGTGAGGTGGTGACAGTCCGTATGTACCGTGTACATGAAGGAGTCGAATTCTTTACTCTCAGTGACGTGCTGAGAATGGGCTGAGCCTTTGTAATTCTAAATGAATGTTTACCCTCTTTGTAAGAGAAGCACTGACATAGGAGGCTATTTGTTAGTTAGAGAACACCCTATACTTTGCAGAGTACCAGTCATTTTAATTATTCTTCTTCATAACATTCTTAAGGAGAGCCACAGGGCTACTGACTATGGCTACCAAAAAAGATTCTACCCACATTACAGTTGGGTTAACTAAGGCAGAAAAAAACACAGCAGCACTTGGAATTAGAAGCCACAGACCCAGGACTTCATTCCCTCTATGTCCCTTCTGCTTCCAAGTTGTTCTTGGACCCTTAATCAAATAGGAAAAGTTTCTGGGACCTCAGTTTTATTGTTTTCAAGAGAGTGGGAATAAACAGGCACAGGGGTGCACCCCAGTAATCTCAGCCATTCAGGAGGCTGAGGCAGAAGGATCTCTAGTTCAAGGGCAGCTTCAGCAACTTAGCAAGACCCTGTCTCAAAATGAAACACAAAAGGCTGAGCATGTGGCTCAGTAGTTCAATCTCCAGTACCCTCCCCACCAAAAAAATAGTTAATTAATTAAAAGGTTTTTTAAAGGGGAGGAATAATACCTTTATCTTTCTGCCTCAATGGTTTTTTTAATACGAATCAGTGAGTGAGGTCCTTTTTTTTTAGTAAACTACCTCTTGAAGCTGGGCTTAAGAAAGAGAGACCTTGGAATGTTATTTATGAAGTATTATTTATATATATGTATGTGTCTATTTATTAACATATTTAAGATAATTATAAGTTATTATTATATTTATGGCCACTCCCTGCTTCCTCGAGGTATCCTCGGCAGCAGCGAAGGTCCTCAGTCTGAGTTAGGTGTGGTTACATCAGGACGCGCTGGTCCCGGCTGTGCTTTTCATAGCCACACAGCCCTGCATTCTAGTACCTGGGAGCCCTGTAATTATGGTAATAAATTTATATTTATTATCCTGTGTGTGTGAGCTAATAATTAGGCTGGTCTTTCACTCCTCTGCCCTTCGCCTTGCCTGAGCATTCTCTATCTTTCAACCTCACCTGTCATCAAGTCTCACTACGTAAAACAGGAGGAACTCAGCTTTGGCAACCACAAACCCAATGTTACCTAAACTTTATTTTCAGGACTACAATTGACATTTCTATTGGATTCTAAAAATTGTCATCAAATTATCACCATGCTACTACACTATTATCTCTAAGAACGATTGATATCTTATTATCAATCATAATTCAATAAAGCATCAAATTTGATCTGAGACATAGTTGTTATCTTTTTTGTTTTGGTTTTGGGGGACTTTTTGGGGGGGTTGCTTTATTGTTTTCACTACTGTTTTTCTGCAAGGTAATTAGGGGCAAATAATAAAGTTTCATGGAAATAACTATATGTAGCGTTACATTTAAAAAAACCAAAGCAAGATTCTATAGTTTTTCTCTACCCTTTGTACATAAATGGCATCAGTCAGGCTAGGGTGTGGCACCGTAGTTGAGCACTTGCCTAGAGTGTAAAAGTCCCTAAGTTCAATCCCCAGAACCTCAAAAAAAAAAGCAACAATAAGGGACTGGGATTGTGATTCAGTGCTACAGCGCTCGCCTAGCACATGCAAGTCGCTGGGTTTGATCCTCAGCACCACATAAAAATAAATGGATAAAATAAAGTTGTGTCCAACTACAACTAAGGAAAAATTATTTTTAAAAAGCTACAATAATACTCCTAGGTTTTTTTTTAAACTCACATTTCACTGTGCAAATGTTCATGCCCATACAAACTCATACTTATAGAGTCCTATTTACAATAATTAAAGGATTCATTTGAAAAGCTTGACACAAGGTACATTGAGCTGGAAAGGTTAAAATCAAGGGAACTTGATTTAATGTGGACCATGATGAGGAAGGAGAGTCCAAAAGGGGCGGTCTCTCAGGACTGGACACTGGATGACCACTGCTGTCTTCAGTGATATTTCTGGTGGACGAATGGAGCTCTCCACTCCAGGGTGAAGTAGGATGCAGGTAATTACAGACGTGTCATTGGAGCCGCTGACGGACACCCAAGTGCAGATGTACAATGGGTGGGTGACAAGCACCCAGAACTCAGGAGAAGTCAGAGCTAGACAGGAATGGGCTGGGAAAATACCATTAGCTGTGAAATAAGCCCATGTGCCCTGCCCTAAAGAATGAATCCAACTGGGTTAGATCCAGGTTTAGGCTGCCCTCACATGACTAAGCCATGTTGACTTCCTTCTGTGTAGTAGGATGTCAAGCCAGTGGGGCAACTTCCCGGAAAAGATTTTCAACCCAGACAAAAGAGAGAGTCACGTGGAAGAAGTCCTTTTTCCTTCCTGCCTGAGACACCTTCCATGAGGCTCCGGAGGTTGGAGTTGCATAATCAACTTGAAAAACGCAGAGAAGGCAGAGTGGCAAACTTATCTCCATCTCCACATCATTAGCCTGAGAACCTCCCTCTAGACCTGGAGAAAACTTTTGCATTCTAGGCAAGTGCTCTCCCATGGTGCTACACCCCAGCCTGACTGATGAAAACAAAAATATCCTTGTCTGTAAGCCATTTCACTTGATTTGCTATTGCTGGCAGAGAAAATCAGCAGGCTTGATACAGAGCACCACCAGGACTGGGTCTCTTGTTTGTTTCATTTGTTATTTTATTTTATTTTATTGGAGGTGGGGGTAATTGGAGATTGAATTGAACCTCGGGTTGCTCTACCACAGAGACACATCCCCAGTCCTTTTTATTTTTTTTTTATTTTGAGAAAGGTCCTCACTAATTTGCAGAGGCTGGACTTGAACTTGTGATCCTTCTGCCTCACCTGGTTCTATCTGGCAGCCACAACTGCCCTCAAGTTTCCTTATCCCAATCTGGCAAGGGTTAAGACTAAGTAAAACCTGCTTTCTTGCTTTCCCTTGGTTTGAAGAAACATTTTAGAACTATTCTAATGTTAACCTCTCTTTAATTTTAAGAAATAGGAAAATAAAAAACACAGAGCAAGCAACACAAATTCAAGAGGCCTTAGCTGGGCATAGTGGGCACACATCTGTAATCCCAGTGGCTCGGGAGGCTGAAGCAGGAGGATCGCAAGTTTGAGACCAGCCTCAGCAACTTAGCGAGGCCCTTGGCAACTTAGCAAGACCCTGTCTCAAAAAATAAAAAAGGGCAAAAATAAATAAATAAATAAAAATAAAAAAGGGCTAGGGATGTGGCTCAGTGGTTAAGTACCCCTGGGCTTAATCCCTGCTACAGAAGAAGAAGAAGGAGAAGGAGAAGGAGAAAAAAAGCTTAAAAAAGATATATTAGCTGTTGAGTCTCTGATCAATAGTGAAAATCAAACCTTTGTAGGAATGGTCAGAAGCATTTTTCTCCGGGGGCCAGCCCTCTGTAGCCTGTGCCCCACCTCCCTGACCATCTATAGCCAGAGTCACCATGATGAGCTTCAACATCTTAGCACTAAACGCTCAGTTCCTTTTACTAAGTCTTATATGTCAGTTTCCAAATTGATGTAAAGGCAAATCCCTCCATTCAGTTCTAGGCACAGAAGCCAAAAGGCCTCTCTTAACAATTAAAAGTACCTGCCCTTGATCTCTTAGGAGCGACCGACTGAGGCGACTGGGATAGCTCCTACAGTGGGCTTAAGATGTCCTGTGGACCCATGGCTGATCCTCAAATGTGAGGGGGTCTCAGCTGAATGCACTCACCAGTCTTGACTGACTTTGGTGTCAATCTTTCAATCTTTCATGAATTTGGTTGCGTTGGATTGAAAATAATACTTGGCATGGTCAGCTCAGCACAGCGCAGAGTGGGATCTTTGTTCAGATGCCTCGGCATTAGTCTTTTGAACACTAAATGACATTGTTTACTGGTAAGGTATTTGTAGACAACTAAGACCTGTGGCTTTCCAACCTAACTTCAGAACTGTAAATGTATCCCAATTACATTTAACCTGGTTAACTTGGCTCCAAGAGGTGTTTAGATTGCTCTGAATTCTGATTCTCTTATCTAATACCCTAGTTCTCCCTCTTAGCTTGTGACATCTACAATTTAAAAAGCATGTTTTAATTTTGCTCAAAGTATATTATAAAGTCAAAAGATAAGTTACAAACATTTTTACCAGGTGGTTCTGTTTTATTTAAAATTATTTATATCTAAAAAGATTATGGAAGGCTACATATACATCAAAATGTTAACAGTTCTTCTTTATGAATGATTGAATAATTTATAAATTTTCTGGGCGTTTGCTTATATATTTTCATGATTTTAAGGGCATGTATGATTACATGACAAAACACCAACAAACAATTTTTGTTGTTTGAAAACATCTCATTGAACTATACATACGATGAATGAATTTCAAGGTATGCAAATTATACCCCAGTAAAGAAGTCTTTTGTAATTTATAAGAAAAAGAGAGGCATCCCTATTCCATTCCCCACTTAGGGTAATGAGAGTGGCCTTTTTGGAGTCCTCTCTCAGCAGCCCTGGCATGAGAGGTTTACTTAAGCTCTTATGAGTTAATTTATCTTTCAGGTGAGTGCGATGCTCTCCCTCTCGTTCCCTTTCCTATCCTCCACTCTCACTGACCAAGAGTACCCGTGCTTCCTTTTTTTCAAAAACTTATATCCTGGCCTGGGGATATAGCTCAGTTTGTAGAGCAGCACTTACCTCATATGCACAAGGCCCCAGGTTCAATCTGCAACATCAAAAAAAAAAAAAAAAATTTATCCTTCCTGTTTTTCCATCAGAGTAGCTGATGGATAAACAATAAACGGTCCCATAAGACCTTATGAACAAAGAGGCTGAGCCCCCAGAGTGCGTTAAATGAAGGCCTTAGCGTGTGTAGGCTTCTCTAACACTGACCTTTTCAAAAGTGTCCCTGCCCCGGCCTCTGATTCAGTCGTTCTGGAATGGGGCTTTGAGCAGACCCACCCCTCCTGCTCCCCCGCCTACCCCTCCCTGTGCTCTCTCTTCAGTTCCAAAGGCAACGCTCATGCTTCCCCCTGGCTAGGAACTTCTGGAAGAAGGTGTTCCCAGAGTCAAACATAGTCCCATGACCAGGCTAACAGCAGCTTCCACCCGGGTAAGCCAATCCAGGGCTGGGAGAGGTGAGGATGCACATCTTATCAATTCAGCAGAGGCCTTCCAACAGCCATGGGGACACTAGGGCAGCCCATTGGCAAACAGGTTGCTCAGCAGACAGCGCCCCGTTTTACATACACACCTGTGCCTTTCTCAGAAACTGTGGGCCTGGCAGGTGGACACAGTGGGCCTGGCAGGGGGACACTGCCTTGGGATTTCCTCTTCGGACAGATATGTGTTGCACTTCTCAAATGAGAGAGGCCTATGGAAAGGAGAACACAAGTGGGCTGTTTCTGGCTTATCCTCCCATCTTTCCACGCCTCCAAACCAACTCTGGCCACTAGCAAGATAAGAGGCCTTGATTTCCAGAGGAGCCCTCCTCTCTCCTCCCACCAAGAATTGGAACTTGTTTCCTTCCACACAGCCCCTATTCCCTGATTAATAGGTGACAGAGCCATTTCTTCCTCTCATGGAGAAAAATACTGTTGCTAAACTGAAAAGAGAGGATTTGCGGAGATTACGGTCATTCCTGACATGGGCCTATTGCAATGATTTGGAAGAGACTTTCCACAGATGTCTTTAAAGCACTGCAGGCACAAGGTCTCTGCCTCAGATCAGGAGGGGCAAGTCATGCCAAGACTTGTCTCCATCTTTGCCAGGACTACTTGTTTGGTGCCACGGCAAGGCTATCTCTGTGGTGGCCATGGTGGGTTGTGGGTTGTAAAGTCATGGGCATTCAGATCAGATAGAGGACTCCTCCTGTTCTGACATGGGTCAGAACAGCTAAAGGAACTCCTGACCATCAGCTGGTGTCCGGGAAGAGAACATCCTGGCAAGAGGATGTGACCTGCCACCCCAGCCCTGCTGGAAATTAAAATTCACTATCTCCTAATTCACACTCTTGTGAATCTAGGATAACGTAGAGGGAAAGAACCACCTTGGGAATCACTACTGAGCTCTAATCTCGTGGACTGTGTTGCTTTTCGGCTACTCTCTTCCTCTGTCATTCTGTTTTTCTTCGCCCAGAATCCTGAACCCACAGAGCAGAGGCACGGACCCTGGGTGAAGGCAGACATTCTAGAAACCATCAGGTAGATTCTCTTGGCCAGCCGGTCGCCATCCTTGCTGACTTCAAGCTGACCATGCTTATTGATTTCCAACTTCTACATTATATTGTGTTCTGAAATTTGTCATAGTGTTTAGCAAAGACTCTAACGATAAGTCTAGAGGCAGACAAAACGGAGACACACGTGCTGGAAGAACCAGCGGACATCGTGTGGCCTCATAGCCACTGTACATAGCACAGTTACTGTACTGAAAGAGTCTTCAAAGGGAGAAAGCCTTACTCATTCAATCGATATTTGCTGGGTTTCTATTTCATGCCATGCACAATGGACATATCGCCCTCAGCTCACAGACCAGAAGAGAGAAAGATAAACAATCAAGCTAATCCCAAAGTGGGTCTTGGGAAACCTTCCTTGAGAAAGGATGCCTTGCCTGAGACTGAGGGATGGGTAAGGGCTAATTAAGAATGTTCCATCATAAAAGACAAATGATTGCTGCCCGGCACGGTGGCACACACCTGTCATCCCAGCAGCTCAGGCAGTGAGGCAGGAGGATCATGAGTTCAAAATCAGCCTCAGCAAAAGCGAGGCACTAAACAACTCAGTGAGACCCTGTCTCTAAATAAAATACAAAATAGGGCTGGGGATGTGGCTCAGTGGTAGAGTGCCCCTGAGTTCAATCTCTAATCATCCAGAAAAAGAAAAAGGAAAAGATTATGACTGCTATGATTTGACTGTGTTCACGTGTTGGAAACTTAATTCCCAGTGCACCAGGGTTTTGGAGGTGGGACTGGTTATGAGGGGTGGCAAGATCATGAGGGATTTGCCCTCATGAATGGACTAACATTGTTATTTCAGGTGACAAAAGAATGAGTTCAGTCCCTCTTCTCTCTTCCTCTTCTCTCTGCTCTTTCTCTCTCTCCTCTCCCCTCCTTTTCTCTTCTCTCCCTCTCCCTCCCTCCTGCATGTGCATGTGCACAACTTTCTCTCACCCTTCCACCTTCTGCCATGGGATGATGCAGCAAGACAGCACTTGTCAGATGTGGGCCCAGGACCTTGAACTTCCCAGCCTCCAGGACTGTAAGAATATGTCTCTGGTTTTTTGTTTGATTGTTTTTACAAGTTACATAGTCTGGAGTAATTCTGTTTCAGCTGCACAAAACAATGACCTATTTTTAAAACGGGCAAAGCAGCAGAATAGACACATTTTCTAAGAAGACATAAAATGACTAATAAGAACAGGAAAAGATATTCAACATTGTTAGCCATCAAGGAAATACAAATGAAATCCACACCAGGAGACCACGCATGTCACACACACCAGGGTGGTTATAATAAAAAAGATGGACAATAGCAAGTTTACTGAGAAGGTGGAGAAGCTGGAACTTTCTTCACTGCTGGTGGGAGTGAAAAACAGCACAGCTGCTTTGGGAAAATGGTCCAGCCGTTCCTCAAAAGGCTACGTATAGACTTACCATAGGTCCTGGTAATCCCACTCAAATGTTTGTCTTGGTCTATTTTCTGTTGCTGTAACAGAATATCTGAGACTGGGAAATTTACAAAGGAAAGAGTTTCATGTTGGCTCAATTCTGGAGGCTGAGAAGTCAAGATGCAGCCGCATCTGGTGGGGATCTCATGCTTCTTCATCAACATGGCAGAAGTCAGAAGGGGAGGCAGGCGCCTTCAGAAGAGCAGCAAGAGGGCTGGGCTCATTTTATAATGACCACTGTCCTGGTTACCTATCCAGACCCTCAAGAGTTAACCCAGTACCACCAGAAAAAGATGAATCCTTCTCAACTGCCACACTGGCAATTAAACTTCAGTATGAGTTAAAGGGACAAATGATAGCAGGCATGCACCCATGAGCTTTGAAACATGTCCAAGCAAAAACTCGTAGATGAATGTTCAAAGCAGAATTCGTCACAAGAGGCAAAAAGTGGAAGTGAGCTAAATGTCCATCAACTGGTGAAAGGCAAATAAAAGGTGGTATTTCCATACAATGGAATATTATGCAGCCATAATAAAGAATAGAGCACTACATGGAAAAGCCTTGAAAACACTGAGCTAAGTGAAAGAAGCTCATGATGGGTAATATATTATGCAATTTCATGTGTATTAAATGTCCATACCACGCAGATCCATAAATAAAAAGTTGATGAGTGGTTTGCTGATGCTGGGAGGAGGCGGGAATGGGGGCTAACTGCTAATGGGGAAAGGGTTTCCTTAGGGGCTGATGAAAATGTTCTAAAATTGAACTTTACATTGTAATTATGGTACATAATATCTCAATAAAGCTGATACAGTAAAAAATGATCATAACCAACTAGGAGAAAGGAGGAACAGGGGTTGAGCTCCCTATAGAAAAGGATGGAAAGGAACTGAAGGAAAAGCCTTGCCTGTACAGCAGCGAGCAGGAGGGGAGCAGTGGGACCCAAGGCTGAAGCAGCAGACCAAGCTGCGGCCCTGCGAGGGCTTGTGCGTCTGTCTCCTGAGAGCAATGGGAAGCTGTTCCACCCACCAGGATTATCTTGAGACCTACTATGGATACTTCACTGGATGCCTTCGGCATTTTTAAACCCTCCTGGCTTTTCTTTCCCATCTTTTCCCCTCACATTTTGTGTCCCACAGATAACTAATGGAAGGGAAAGTGGGTGCGGAGCTGACCTATGGTGCTCTAAAGGAGCACCGATGAGCAAGAAGGTTTATCTCACTTGATGGAACATTTTATAACAGGCAGTGCTCTTCAATAACAAGCCCGGAGGATTGAAACTCCTAGACTGAATCCTGTTTCCTGATGAGACGTTCTCTGGCACACACATAGTAGCTCATTTAATACTTTTGTCCCTATGAGGGAGGTCCAGCAATTATCTCCACCTTACATACGAGGACAAGGAAGGACAGAGGATAAAAGGCACTGGCCAGCAGTGTCTCTGAAAAGCTGCCACAGGTGCGTGGGGTCTGGAGGGCACCTGCGCTAGGCAGGGGACTGGCAAGATCACCTGCCCAACCATTAAGATTCCATGAGACCAACAGGGCCCCCCCTCACTCTTCTGAAATTGGCTGTGAAAAGCCCCTCAACCAACAGGCTCAGAGTCATCGTTGTGGTGCAGATGTGTGCTGTCCCACAAAGCTCATGTGTGAGACAATGCTCGAAGGTTTAGAGGTGAAGTGCGTGGGCTGTGAGATCCTTGATCCAATCAGTGCTCAATTCACTGACCCGGATAGGGAATACTGAGTGGTGACTGCAGGCAGGCAAGGTGTAGCTGGAGGAGGGGGTCCCTGGGAGTGTGCCTTTGGAGTATGTATTTTGTGGGCTAAACTTAGCTCTCTTTGCTTCCTGGTGTGAAGTCTTGAGCCACTTTCCTCCATCACACTCTGTGCCATGATGTTCTGCCTCACTCAGTTCCCGAGGAATGGAGCCAACCGTCTATGGACGGAGACCTCTGAAACCATGAGGCCCCAAATAAACTTCTTCTCTTCTAGTTGTTCCTTTGTTCACAGCAGGAAAAAAAAAAAAAAAAAAAGTTAAGAGTCATGGTTGTAGAGAGAATTCAAAGTTTTCACTAAAATCCTTAACAATTTTACTGATCATTTCCTGATCTTTTATAAAACACATTTTACCTTAAAACCAAAGGCCAAGAGTTCTCCCTGATATGCAGATGCTAACTCACAAAAACGGGGAAGGGGGGGTGCAGAACAGAAGCTCATTGGCTTAGACAAAGGTGAAGGAAGGGGGATGGGAATAGGAAAGACAGTAGAACGAATGGGACATCACTTTTCTGTGTTCATATATGAATACACGACCAGTGAAACTCTATGTATGTAGAATATGTCAAAATACACTCTATCATGTATACCTATGTATAGACATAGATATATGTATGTATATACATACTGTCATATATATCTAAAAAGAACAAATTTTTTAAAAGAACAAAATGCACATTATGTACCACTAATGTAAACATCAAAATGCATTGATCTGGAAACCCTAGCATCACTCTCTTCCAAAATCCCCACTCAGGCCAAAGAGGAGAGCAGTGAGTAGCCTCATGCCCTTCTGAGAAGCCAAATGGTGAAGCAACCCAACAAGCAGGAGTCCAGATGTGACTGTCCCCCCGTCCACCACCTCCCCAGAACCCAAGCAGTTTCCCTGACACTCAAGAACATTCCCCAGAGCAGCTGAATGAGAAACACACTTCAAAGGAAAAAACCCCAGACTGAAACAAGAGGAATGAGGTGCACCTGGGACTCGGGACAACTGGGCCTGCTTGCCCTCTGCCCTCCAGCTGGTGTGGCCAAATCAAAAACATCCATTAAAAAAAGAGCCACCCTGAGAAGAGTATGGCCATCCTCCAAAACCGAAAACTAGAATTAGCACATGACCTGACACTACCACCTCTTGGTGTGCACCCCAAAGGACTGAAAGGAAAGCCTGCAGTGGGCAAGTGGACAACCACTTCAAGCCAGCGTTAGTCACAATAGCCACAGGGTGGAAGCAACACTCTGGACCATCTGGGATGGGCAGATAAGCAAAATGCCCCAGGTGCATTCAATGGAATGTTATTAAGCCTTAGAAGGGAAATTCTAACACGTGTCACAAGAAGGATGAGCCTTGAAGACACTATGCTGAGTGAAAGCATCCAGTGATACCACTCACTCCAGGGACCTAGACTAGTTAAATCAGACGGCAGGTAGAAGTGTCACCAAGGACCGCCAGGAGGCAGGAGTGGGGAGTTGGTGCTTTCTGGGCAGCGAGGGTCAAGTTGGAAAGAAGAGCGCTCTGGGACAGGGGGGTCTGCTGCTCACCAGTGTGGATGTGCTTAATGCCACTGAACTGTGGTCTTCCAGATATGTAACGCTTGCAACTGGTTTAAAAGGTAAAATTTGCAATCCCCAGCACCCCCACCCCACACAAAGGTAAAATTTGCCATGTCTTACCATAACCAAAAATAGAATTTAAAAGGAGCTACCCTTCCCCCAAGAAAGGGTTACAATTTTTTTTTCTCCTACAGATTCCGTTGGAGTGGTGTATTCTTGGTTATCAAAAGCATTCACGCACTCCGGATTGCGGACAGGTGATTGTCCGCGAGGTGAGGGAACGCGCCACCGCGCTCAGATTTCGGTCTCATACACTGGGAGGCTGCGCACAAGCAGGACCTAGGACGCCCAACTGAGCTGCTTGCGACTGGATGCCTTTGTCCTTGCTGTCACCTGCAATGCACATACGAACCTTTTTTAAACTAAAAGCTCCGTTTTAAAACGGAGCGGGAGGCAGCCTGCAGCACCAAGACTTAAGAGCCTGAGACCCATCGCCAGAGGGTAGTGACAGATGCTGGTGGCAGGCGCCTGGCTCGCCCCGGTTTTGCTTTTTATTTCTGCATGGCTCCTGTAAACCGCGGATCTGAGAGAAGGGACTCATGCAGTAGCCCAGCAGCGGGGACTGCTCAGCCGTTTGGGATCCAGGTTTGCAGCGCTACCGACCTACAAGGGCCCGGGGCTAGCCCAAGCCGGAGCGCCCCGGCACACCTCAAAACCCCGCCTCGAGCGTGCCTCAGACTCGCGACGCACGTTCCTCCAATCACAGGGCCCCGGGGAACTAGATCCAGGGCCAATCGCAAAGAGTCTGCTTCCTAGCGTCCCGCCCTCCCCTTCTTCCGATTGGTGAGTTTTAAACCCGCGGAAGCCAATGGGAGCGCGCGGAAGGCGGAGCGGCGGCCCTGGCTCCGGGCGCGGCTTTTGAAGGAAAACTGTCACCGAGAAGTCATGGTGAGACCGGGGCTTTCCGCTGCCGCCGCCGCCGCAGCGGGTGAGTAGGACGGCGAACCCCCGGTTCCTGCGAGCGTTAGGACACGGGCGGGGAGGAAGGGGGGACAGCGAGTGAGCCCCTCGCCGGCCAGCCTCAGTCTCCGCGACGGGGAGTCCGGGCCGGAACCCAGGGCGACGAGCCAGGCGACATCTCACCTGCAAGCCCGCAGCAGCCCTCAAAATGGTGTCACTGCCACCACGTTCGGGATAAAGCCACCGAGGCCCACGCGCGGGCTCAGCACGGGTGGGAAGCAGCGCGCTGGGTCCTGCCGTCTGGGCCCCAGACGCAGCCGGGCGCAGTCCTCTGCGCCCCGCCAGGACCTGATCGTGGCCAAGGGGCGGGTCCCACCTGCCTCCGGGACTTGGGCCCAGGGAAGGGCTCTGCACTAAATCTGCCCTGAGGGCCAGGGATCCCGCGGTCCCTGACCTCTTCCTCGTGCCTGGAGCCTTTCCTGCCCACCCCCATCCCCACCCAGCGTATGCCTGCAGGGTCCTGGTGGTTTTCTGGTCACTGCCCTAGGTGCTTTACACCACAACCCGCATGTTGGGCTTCTCTGTGCCCAGATCTCTGGGACTCCAACCCCGATATGTCACATTCTGTAGCTCCTGCCCTCTACACTGCCTGGCGCGGACCTCAGTGCTGTGTTTTCTCACAGCTGTCTGATGAGTCCGCATCCAAGTTGGACAGCAAGAGCAGGGCAAATCAGTTTAGATGAGGTTAAGAATAGTTTTGTACCCCTGTGCTCCCACCCCCTTTTTTTAAAAGCAGTAATTTTTGTCTTTTCCAACCATCTATTCTCTCTCTATTCCCCACCTCTGGTGAGGTCGGGGCCTTCCGCTTTCTTGGAACTTTTCATATGGCACCAAAATTTTCCCTTATATTTTAATTATTGTTTTTTGTTTTATCTCTATTACTAGATTGGAACTTCTTGAGGGCAGAAATACTGGTTGAGTCTCCCTTATCTGAAATGCGTGGGACCAGAAGTGTTCAGATGTTTCTCACATTTTGGAGCACTTTGCATGTATAATGAGATTATCTTGAATGTGTGATCCAAATCTAACCATGAAATTCATTTACATTTCCTTACACTTGATACACATAGTGCAAGGTGCTTTTATGTAATAGTTTTAACTAAAAGCAGTCATATGAGGTCAGGTATGGAATTTTCTACATTTTGGATTTCAGAGTTTCAGATTAGGGATGTTCAATCTATATGGACTTTTCATCCCCTCACCATCCCCTGCTTAGAAACTTACTCCGTAGATGTTTTCCATAAGCTCTCCAACCTTGCCTGTTTCTTCTGTAGTCCCACAGGAAACCATGTAAGGGGGTTGTTGATAAAAATCATTGTCTCTATTAGGAAAAAAAATAAGACCAAGGCTAGCTCACCAGCTCATGTGGGCCAATAATAGAATTTCTTCATGTAAAGCATAGTGTGTTGTTAACTGAGAACAGTGGATGTGATCAAGCGCTCTGGGCTCTAATAAACATATTTTCAAATCCTGGCTTTGCTACAGACTAACTGGATAACTAAGCCTGTCATTTACTTTCTGGATTTCCAACTGCAAAATATCTCACAGGATTGTTGTGTGGATTAAAAGAAGTAAAGAGCTTAGTATAGGCCTGGCATTTTAATAATATTATGGATGTTCTTATAGCTTGAAGGCAAACCTGTAGGACTGGGGATTTTGTAACATGTTGCAAACAAAAAAAAGTGTCATCTTTTAGAATATAAATGAACTGGTGAAAATCTCAAACTAAAGATCTGTTGTTGCTCACCTGTTTTGCAGAAGAGCGGCAAAGAAAGCTCCAGGAGTATTTAGCAGCCAAGGGAAAACTGAAGGATCAAAACACCAAGTGAGTTTGTCTACCCACAATTATGCCAGTTTTGTTGCCCTCAGTGCGAATAGTAATTTAAAGCTTTTTCAAAACATAGCCATTTGCTTGTACCTTATTCAACCCACATTAGTATCCGATGATAACTGAAAAAGAACTTCTCAGGCCAGACATGACCAAAACCCCTGGGAAGTTTCTAGTATGCTGGCAAAGACTTAAGCATTGTTATTGTAACAGCCCCCAAAGGAAGGGGGAAAGGGTCACAGCATTGCACACCATGCCGGAAGCATTTCTTGTCCCTTCTTAGTCCTGGGAAAACTGATCCTCGAGATGGCAATCCTTGGTGGAGGAGGTGCACTGTCCTGGTTCTGGCGTTCTTGCTACAGCGGGGGAGCCGGTTATATGTCCCCAATAGTGGCCTGCTGGCATCCTCCCGCCTGAGGGTGCTCTTTGACCATTCTCTTAGCACTTGCTTTTGGGGTGGAAAGAACATAACTGCTTCCCTAATACCTTTTGTCAGCACCTTACCATTTCCATGGTGTTAGTTATCCCTCCTGTTTGGCTTAGATGTATTTTCTTCCCACTCAGTTTTTGTCTGAAAATTAGATTTTACAAACTTTACTTTCACCCTATGTTTTATCTTGGGTTTTTACAACTCTATTTTCTTTATTAAGTGAACCAAAATCATTTACTCTCACTGTGAGAGACATGGTACTTAATGATACAGAGGTCTCTGCCCGCCAGGGCTTATGTTACAGATAATAGAAGCCTCTGTTAGTTTAGCAATTCTTTTGGTTCATGTAGACTGAATCTTTCTGAACTTTGCCCTGATCTCCTTTTTTTTCATTTTTATTTTACTAGCTAGATTTCATGTTATGCCCCTACTTTTTAAATTATATTCATGCCTCAGTATCCACCTGAAATTGGTTCCAGGATTCCCCCACAGGTACCAAATCTGTGGATACTCAAGTTCCTTTATAAAATGATGTAGTATTCCATGTAACCTATGTTTATCCTTCAGTGTACTTTGTATCATCTCCAGATTACTTGTAATACCTAATACAAAATAAATGCTCTGTAAATAGTTAGAGTATACTGTTTAAGGAATGCTAACAAGGGGGGAAAGTCTGTACATGTTCACTATAGATGCAGTGTTTTTAGTGGTTTTTTTTTTTTTTCCCTAAATATTTTTGGCCCAAGGTTGGTTAAAACCACAGATGTAGAACCCAGAGATATGAAGAGTCAACTATAAATTATTTTCCCCCTGGAAATTCACTACTTGGAGATACGTATAACAAGGAAGTTTGTTACGGAAGCAATTCTCTTATCTTCAGCTTCCGCCATGTTGCATTATTCAAGGAACCATGTTTGAATTAATAAGACTGCACAAAAATGAAGAGAACACATATATTTCATTAATACTATTGGAATGCTACATTTAAGCATAGAATATCTCTGAAAGGGTCACAGAAAATGGGTAAGAGCAATTGGGGTCTTCCAGGAGGAGAACAGAGGAAAGAAAGGGACAGTAAGAAGACTTATTATAATTTTCGAATTACTTTACCACACACAGAAGTTATAATAATTTAAAATTCTAATCATAATTTTAATCACTGTGCTTTCAAGGTTTGCTGATCCTCCTGTACTCAGGATTAATTGTGTTTTACCTTTCATAGGCCTTATCTGAAAGCCAAGAATAATTGCCTGAAACCTCCACCTTCTAAACCTGTAAGTAGAAGTTAGTCTTTTAAAAGAAATATCCAGGTGCTGGGATGGTGGCTCAGTGGTAAAGCCCTTGCCTAGAATGTGTGAGGCCCTGGGTTTGATCCTTAGCACAACATAAAAATAAATATTAAAGTAATGTGTCCATCTACAATTTTTTTAAAAATCCACTTTGAAAGTCACCAATAATAAAAATGATAGATGATACCAACAAAAAAACACGGTTTTCAAATATATTATTCATAAATATGAGTAGTTTGATTTAATAAAAAAAACATTTTTTGAAAAAAAAAACTGGTACACAAATATTTGTGGCAACATTATTCATAACACCTCTAAAGTGGAAATGACCCAAATGTCCATCAGTTAATGAAGCGGTAACTGAAATACGCACAGCCGTACTTGCAGTGTCACTTGGCTGTGAAAGTGCGATGAAGTGCCCGTGTGAGGGTGCTATGTGGGAACCTCTGAGCTTTGTGCTCAGTTTTATTAAGTTATAAAAAGTGACAGCACTGGCACATGCTGTAACATGTCAGTTTTTGGGAACATTCTGGTAAGTGAAAGGAGCCAGGCACCACATGCCTTGTGTTGCATGATCCCATTTATGCAGCATGTTCAGAAGGCACGGCATAGAGAGCAGACCTGGTGCTAAGGGCAGTGGAGAGCGGGCAGTGGGTCGGGGCTACAGACAAGCTCCCAGTTTCTTTCTGGGGCAATGAAAATGTTCTGTTATTTGGCAGTAGTGATCACTGTACAACTCTGTAAATATGCTAAAACACACCAAATTGTATGGTTTAAGTGGTGAATAACATAGTGTGGAAGCTTTCATACCCACATCCCCACTTTTTTCTTAAGTGGTGATATAGAAATCTGAGGCAGGTGTCAATGCTGGGGCCCAAGGCATAACGTGTGGGTACACCCCATCCTTCCGCCTCCCCCATCCCACTCACAGCAACACCACATGCAAGTACCGTTTCAGGGCAGGTAGCTCTTTGCCCTTAATGACAAGCCATCTGGTTACAGACCTCCTTCACACACTCCCCCAGGTTACATAGCAATTCCTCACAGTATTGAAAGTCAAAAACAAGAGAGCCGTAGGTCGCTCTAACACTTGCAGATCTTCTCCTGGAGATGTCCGTGCTTAAGTGTGCCAGGGTCACCTTTTTGAGCAATTGCTTTCACTGGCTTCTACCTTTTTTTTACCTTCTTCAGAGTTTATTGTGGTGGTGGTGGTGGTGGTGGTGGTGGTGGTGGGGATTGAAACCAGGGCCTTGTACATGTGAGGCAAGCACTCTACCAACTGAGCTATATCCCCAGCCCCTTTTATTTACCTTCTTAATTCCAAACTCCCCTCCCTAGCTTTCAGTTTTCTTTAACCTGGTTCTTTCTTTCTCATCCAAAATTAAATCTCATGACTAAAACATCTGCTTATTAGTAACAGGGGGTCTGACCTTAAAGTCCTGGCTGACTGACTCCTTCCAGGATACTGGATGCTTGTTGAGAGCTGTTCAAATACAACTCAGGCTTCCCAGCCTGTCATCTGCCACCTGTCTGGCTTCTCGTCACTGGTCTCCGGCAAGATAGAGGGTTTTACCTGAAACTGTGCCATTAATGAAAGCAGGGGGTTTAGCTAAGCTATACAAAGTGCAAGGAGGAATCTGTTGAGAGGCCCTGTATGTAACAGGTCTTCAGGATGTCTTCCCAAGGTCTATGGGAAGACCGGGCGTTGAAATGTAACAAGCATTCAGCAAGCACTGTTTGCTTTAGGAAAAGTCATTGTTGAAACAGCAGTTTTTGTGTATTCACAAAAATTCAAGCTAAAAGAATTCTGATACACTTCTGATAGGAGCTCAAGTTATAAAATCTATTAATGAGGTGAGCCTTTCCCAGGATTCAACTTTCTTAAATTAAATTCTAAATAAAACAACTAATTTTTTCTAGCACATGTTTTAAACAGTTATTTTTTCATTGTTTTAAAAACAGTGAGCTAGTATGAATTTTTTGCATGTCTGTTTCTTTGTGTTTTCAGACTGCTGGACCCCAGAGGCATGTTACCCAGCATGCCGTTCTGCCTGGCAAAGCCACGAGACCCATTAGCACTAAACTCCAGCCTAGATCAGCCAACATCAAAGAGTCCCAGAAGCCAAAGCTGGAGCCACCAAATCTTCAGGGAAAAAGACTGACCTCAAAATGTCTTGCTTCTAACCCAAACTGGGAACTTTCCAGCAAGAATCACCAGCAGCATAAAGCTGGGCCATCCGCTGCAGAAGAGCTGTCGAGAAAACCCACCAGGTCACCTGACACACAAGAGCAGCAAGAAGTGGGTCAAGGAAATGCTCCATGTGCAGACCGTGTGGATGGCACCCATGTTGAAAATGAACCTGAGGGTGGCTTTTTAAAAGAGACGAACAAAGAGAACTTGCCACACACCTTATTGGTACCTGAGAAGAAGCCAGACCCCGAACTGTGTTCCATGAGTAAGCCAAAGACCAACTCTCATGATCAAACCAAGAACAGTTTGGCTCCTAAGCAAGCCCTGGGAAGAAGTTTGGGGAATCATGCGGTTCTGAAAGACAGGGTTAATAAGCAGTTTGTTAGAAAAAAACACATCAATACTGTACCACTGAAGTCACAGCAGCTCTCTAGGGGAGCAAATCTTGCAAGACCAGGAGAAAAACCCTTGAGGACAGTTTCTTCTCACTTTGTGCAGACCCTTAGTCAGACTCAAGCATCAAAGAAGCCAGTGGTCAAGGACATAAAGAGTGTAAAGGCTGAAAGGGCTAAATACATACGGTCATACTCTGTTACTGAACAGGAAGCAAGACATACCAAACCCAGGGCATACCCCGGCTTACACCAGGGAGAACTTCAACACAGACTTGCAAGCACCAAGCAAGACTGGAAGTCCACACAACCTTGTTCTAGACCTCAGGCACCTTGTGGACTGCACAAAACAAGAGCTGTAAGCCAGAAGCCCCACCTGATAACTGGCAGGCTTAATTCAGTTGTTCCAAGCACTCCCAACATAAGAGCAAATGGAACCAATGACAATAAGTCCAAAAACTTTGAACAGAAAGCACGGACTGTGGACTCCAAGTCGAAGAAGGCTTTTCCCCAGAGTCATTTTCTGAACAAGACAGCTCCCAGAACTCAAGCTGGACTCACAGCCATTCGTGGGAGAGAAGTCCTAAGGGGGACCCAAACTAACCCAAACACCCAAAAGAGGGTGACAGCAGAGGACCGAAGGTATGTTGTTTTACTTCCAAAATTTTGCAGCTTAAGTGAGAAAATTAGACAATTGACCATCAAGAATACTTGGTCAGCTGGGCATGGTGGGGCATGTCTATGATTCCAGCAGCTTAGGAGGCTGATGCGGGAAGATCCCAAGTTCAAAGCCAGCCTTAGCAACTCAGTGAGACTCTGTCTGTAAATAAAATATAAAAAAGGGCTGGGGATGTGGCTCAGTGGTTAAACGCCCTTGGGTTCAATCCCCAGTACCAAAAAAAAAGAATAAATAATATTTAGTCAGGAAATAGGCCATAAATAATAACTTCTAAGTAATTTGTAGCTACATCCTAAGATGATTTGGAGCAACTATAACAAATATCAAGTCTTGAAAGAACTAGTGATACATACATGTTATTGATCATTCTCTATAATTTTATACATGCTTTAAAATGTTCTTAAAATAGTTGAAACACAGAGAATGGGTAAGAAACAGTTGAAGATGTAGACTCTTCACACAGAAGCACCTGCAGGGACCAAGCAGTTTCAGGCAGCCAGGCTAGTGGGAGCTAGGGTGGCAAGTCCACACAGGCAGAGGGAAGATGGTAGTTCTTTGTTAAATAGACCCTGGTTGAGTTGGTATGGTTATCAGGGAGGCAGGAACGGCAGCGTCCACGGATCTGAGCAGATCAGGTTTGGAGAGGGAGCTCAAGCCCAGAGGAGCAGCTGTCAAGTGGAGTTCAGGGGAAAGCCAGGATCTCGAGTTGCTGGGGCTTGGCACTGACATACACGGATGCTAGAAGCTGAGCCAGAGGATTTTGTGCCTTTGTTGCCTAAGACCAGACAGTCTCAGGATGTGGCTGAACCTCCCAAGAGAGGCAATTATGTATATTGGAGCGGAAAGTGAGTAGATTCCTGGCAAGAATGAAAGGAGTGTGTAAAGTTAGAAGAGGCTCTCACAGGTAGCAGGAGGGTGAAGGCAGGATTTGATCTTGGGAGACCAGAAGACTCTTTGCCTTCCTGCAGAGACAGAAAATAACACACTTTAGATAGAAGTGTCAGGGGAGGTACTTTCAGTGGTGACATCTGAGCTGAGACCTAAGGCTGGTGACAGGCAAGCTTTCTGAGCAGAAAGCTCAGAAAAGCAAAGATTCTGAGCCAACCAAGGTGCGAGTCAGGGTCCCTGCCCTCAAGCTGCTAGTGCAGATCAGAAAACAGGGACGCAGTCATAAGATTGCATGTGGCATGTTGAATACTTAATCACAAAAGGACTAGAGACTGTGGAAAGTGGGTGAGTCACTCATTGTCTCCCCAAGGGCCTGCAGCGGACTAGGCGCCAGGAGAGCGGAGAGCACCTGACTTTGCCCCTAGGGATTCAGCCTCTATCGCTGAGTCCATGGTCAGTGTGAAGGCATAAGGATCAGCTATGCAGTGGGTTTTACAAAAGGGCTGCAGAGAGAGACCTGGGCTGAAAGGTACATTTGCAAATCACAAATACATGGTCATAATTTAAAGAAGCTAGAGACCCTCCATCTAAACACTAGAGTCTACATATGTTGGCACATCCCCAAAAGTACCATATCACCTGCTTAGAAGCAGGAGGGTAGAATGTGAACAGTGGAGGAGAGCGAGGGTTAGGACTCAATGACATCAGAGAACAGCTGCATATAAAGAGTCCTGAAATCATATATCTAGTTCATAAAAGAAAGGGAACTCCGTAGTCAGGAGGGGGCTGAGGACCTGAGGGAAGTGGGGCACTTTGAGCACCAAGACCCTGTTGAGGTACAATTGTTGGTTTGGTCTGGGTTGAGTGACAGCTTAGTGGGGAGAAATGGAGTGCAGAGTCAGGCTCTCAGCTGGAGGGTGTCTCAGGAAAGCATGCATCTGAGTTGGTGTGTAGGTAAATGGAAACCTTAGAGAGCAACAATGAGAAGAATCTTAGCATTGAAGACTAAATCCTCATCATCCTGTCATCTGCCTTCTGCTGGCTGGGAGCAGCCAGGTGCTGCCAGTGCTGGGTGTAAACTGTCCCTGACTCCATTCTTCTGACTTTGTAGTCGAAGGCGTAGACAAACCTGATCATATACTCTAGAAGCTAGATGACATTTTGTTTAAATGAAATCATCTCTGTCCCCTTCAATTTCGTAACAGGAAACAACTGGAAGAATGGCAGAAATCTAAGGGGAAAATCTATAAGCGGCCTCCTATGGAACTTAAAACAAAAAGAAAAGTAATAGAAGAAATGAATATTTCATTCTGGAAGAACATTGAAAAAGAAGAAGAAGAAAAGAAAGCCCAGTTGGAGCTGTCCAGGAAAATCAACAGCACTCTGACCCAATGCCTGCAGCTCATCAAGGAGGTGAGTGAGCTCCAGATACAGCAGAGACCCCCCCCCCCTCACCCAAAAGAAACTGAGCTATTCTCTTTAATACTGAATAGTAATCCTAGTGGTAGTAACAACAATGAAGAGCACTTAAATGGTGGCTCTTGTGTGCCTGGCTCTTGTAAAGCACTTTCCTTATCTTATCTCATAGGATCACCATAAAGACTATTATGATGCCCACTTTGCAAATGACACTGAGGCACAGGAAAGTTAGGATACTAACCCATAACCCAAGCAGCATGGCCCCGGAAGGATCCAAAGGAGTTTCAACTCTGCCTTCTCCAGGTATCAAGGTCCAACAGTAAACATTTAATATTTGGACATGCAGCTGAATCAAAGGGGCCAGTTGTGACTGGAGTGTCCTAAACACCCTTGGTAGCTAGAAATGGCATCTGCATGTGTCTTGGGTTCTACAGAGAAGGGTAAAGTAGGTGGTAGGCAAAGGGTATGAGCCTAGGAGGTTCCCTGAAGGGAAGATGTTAATGAAAAATGACAGGGACTGGGGCTGTGGCTCAGTGGCAGAGGCCCCGGGTTCCATCCCTGGTACCGAGGGTAAGAACATGAATGATGACGGGGCTGACTTGTAAACAAAGGTCCCTACCAAAGCAAAGGGACTCTGTCCATTGGTTGGTAATATTGTTACAGGGAGAGGGCTCAGAAAACACTCTAAGACCAAATTTGAAACAAATTAGAGAGTTTTATTACCTGACCAGGGAGCTTCTATCATGCCCAAATGGCCTTCTGACAGAAGTGCACCAGGCTGTCTGTGGTTCCAGTATTTAAGGAAGAAAATCACATCCTATGGAATCTGCAAATTGCAAACAAGCAGGGTGCAAGGGCTAAGAAAATCAGTTAGCAGAGCAGAGTCAGACAGCACATCCTGGGTCCAAGTACATTTGCAGGGTACAAAGTGCAGAAAAATAATATTTTTACATTTGAAGAAACTTATGTAACAATTTTCACATAGGAACCATAAAGATGGAGTCATTATGGCTGTACCTGCTTATGCTCGACTACAGTTATTCCTATTTCTTATACTTAACAATTGTCCTACTGGCTTATACTTATTTGTAATTTAACTTATATTTTATTACCTGTACTATTTCATTAGTCTATATTTTCTTATCTGTAACCTATTTCTTATTGATTAACTCATATCAGCATTTGTAACAGACCATAACAATGTTGGGCATTAATAAAAAAGGAAACCTTAAGGTTAGTGTTCTCACAGCACCAGTTCGGCGTTAGCTATTGCTCTTTGCGGAATTAAACTTCAGTTCTTGGGCTGGGGATGTGGCTCAAGCGGTAGCACGCTCGCCTGGCATGCGTGCGGCCCGGGTTCGATCCTCAGCACCACGTACAAACAAAGATGTTGTGTCCGCCAATAACTAAAAAATAAATATTAAAATTTATAAAAAAAAATAAAAATAAATAAACTTCAGTTCTTTTTTTGTTTTGTTTTGCTTTTCCTTTCAATATATTTTTTAAAAAATGAGTACATTATTATAATCATTTCAAACAATACTCAAATGACCAGGCCTCCCTGTCACTCTTACACCTGGCAAGCTGCTCCCTGAGCCACCCCACTCCAGTCACCTGTCTGGGCAGCTGTGTGGGTGTGCTTGGTACGGGCGGAGAAACGAAGCTCTGGTTTCTGCAAGTTGCAGTTGCTTTATTTGATATTTTTGTCTTTGTTCTTCGGTCACCTTTCTTTTTCCTAGTCTTAGTATTATGCTGACTTTGTTAGATGAGTTGGGCTTTTCCCTTTCTCTCTATGAAAATAGTCTGTACAGGGCTGGAGCGACGGAGTGCTTTCTAGCACATGTGAAGCACTGCGTTCAATTCTTAGCATCACATAAAAATAATTAAAATACAGGTATTGTGTCCATCTACAACTAAAAAAAATTTTAAGAAGAAACAGTTTGTACCTGAGATTTCCTTTGAACTTGCCACAGCATCATCTGGACTGTGCTGCTTTGGGTGATAGTCTTTTTTTTTTTTTAATGTCTTTACTTTTTTCTGTGGTTATTGGTCTGTTTAGGTTTTGTATTTCTTGAGCCAACTGTAGTAAATTTTGTGCCTTTTTTGAATCAGACTTGCCAAAGATTTCTCTTGATTTTTTTTTAATATTTGTTTTTTAGTTGTAGGTAGACACATTTATTTTATTTTTATGTGGTGCTGAGGATTGAACCCAGTGCCTCACGCATGCCAGGTGAGCACTCTTCCTCTGAGCCACAACCTCAGCTCCTCTGTGATAGTGTGTATTTTGAATTTTTTGATTACTCTTTCTTGTACACCAGTGTTTGCATCTATTGTATTTATTGTCCTTTTTCTGGCTTTTTAAAGTCTAGATAATTAAAGTCAGCCTTTATTATTTTCTTACAAATATGTTTAATGCTATGTATTTGCCTCTAAATTTAACTAATACTCCATCAATCAGGGTCAAGTTTCCAAAGCAGAAAACACACCAGATATCTCAATAAAAAGACGTGGGAATCAGAGATACAATATTATCAGTGCGTTCCCAGGAGCAGAACCTAAAGGAGGATCAATGTGAAAGTAGCTCAGCAGGAAGAGGTTTCCCAGGAAGGGGGCTGAGGGAGCAGGAATGGGAGGGCCACAGTGTGGAATCAGGCTAGCCTGAGGAGGGGAACCTTGGCACTATCTCACAGGAAGCTCTGGCTACAGGGAAAGCCAGGCCTCAGGGTCATCCTGATGGAGTGGAGCAGAGGCTACCCAGGGTCATCCTGATGGGGCAGAGCTGCACTATTAGTACTTGTGTGGCCATCTGTAATGGTAGTCCTGGGGGACACATACAAAAAGGCACAGGGTGGCTGTTGGAAGTAAAACACACTGTGAGCCTGGGTGCCCAGAGCCCTCAGGGCCAGAGGGGACGTGGGTGCTGCCCACAGTGATGTCCTTTGCTACACACAGGACTGGCAGCAACAGGAGCCTGAAGTGACAGTGGAGTGACTGCAGGAAGCAGCTGGCACCCACTGGCTCCAGGAGAACAAGGAGGTGGAGAGTGCAGGGGAAACCAGACAAGGTGCTTTCCCTGCTCTCTCACTCAACAGTCAGCAGAGCAATTTGGGGACCGGACATTGGGATATGTCCTCACACAGTTTGCAGGTACTAGCTCTGCAGCCGACATCAGCTGGCTGGCCTCCAGTTCCCTTCTGAGGCCTTCTCCCTGCAGATAGCGACACCTCCCACAGTTGGAGAGCTCAGCACTGCAACACCGCCCACCCTGGGCTAAAGGAAGCCAGCTGAAGTCAGGGTTCTTATCACTTCTGAGTGGACTAATTTGCTAGAGCAGCTCACAGACCTCAGGGAAATACTTTACTTACTTTATACTTTAGTATTTATACGTAAATATTTAATTCACAATCCTCCTGCCTCCACCTCCTGCGCTGCTGGGATTACAGGCATGCACCACTGCACCCAGCCCCCATGTGTATTATTCTTGATGGAATTTATTAAAATTTTCTTTGTATTCTCATCATTCTTAGTAAATGTTTTAGAGGTGTTTTAAAAGGATATATAATCTATTTGTTTACTCTATCTGTTGCTTTTTGAAAGAATTGTGCAGAAGTTTCTCTATAATTAGGATTAGTCATTGTCAATTTGTATTTCTGACAACTTTTACTTTCTATTTTTCATGACTATATTGTATGTACATAAAAGATTCATGGCTTGCTTTGATTTCTCTTCTGTCTAATGTCAGTCTTGCCATACCTGCTTTTTGCTGCTAGAATTTGTCTAGTAAGTCTTTTTCCACCCCTTTATTTTTAAATCTTTCTGAGTTGATTTATTCTAGAAATGCCTCATGAATGTATACAGCTGAAATTTTTTAACCAGATCAAACACTGTGCTTTTGAAAGCATATTTAGCCCATAAATACCTGTTATGATTACTCACATGTTTAAATTTAGCCTGCCATTTTATTTTGTAATTCAATTTATATGAATCCTTTTTGTTTATTTTTCCCTCGTTTCTGTGTTCAATACGGTTTTATTTCATAAAATAATACATTGAAATCACAAAATAATGCTGTTACCCAAGTCCCAGGCCAGAATCCCAACACTGGGCTCCCCACAAATCAGGTCTGGCTACTCACCCCAGAAACCAAATGGAAAATGTAATGATGAAAAGCAGGAAAGGGACTTCAGTCAAGACAAGGGAGCAGCATTCCCAAGCCCTGTCTTCCTGACAGAGCCTTAGGTCTACCTGGAGGGAGAACTGGGGCGGGAAGAAGAGGCTGTGTAATTGAACAGTCTCATCACACTGGTCTGTTGATCATCACCTCAGTTTTGGTCACACGGAGGCCTGCTGATGTCAAGGAGGTTGCTGCTGCTCAGGGAATCTCCACTTGCTTGCAGGATGTTTACCAGACCTGAGGTCCTGGGGCTGGGAATGGGGTTGTAATTTGGTACCCATGAGGCTCTTGCTCCTGCTGGGGCAGGGAGCAGCCTCATCCTGGCTCAATCTACTTACAGGTCTCCACTGTTCTCAGAAGGTGTAGAGCAATGGCTGAAGATGTCTAGGTGCTGCTGCTGGGGTCTGGACCAGGATCCTGACACAGCTGGCCTGGGCATCTGTTGAAAGTAGCTTAGGTACTGTGACCTTGGTGCCTCCAGTCTCAAGGGAGGATTCCAGCTTTAGCTGAAGGCTCCTCAGGTGGTTAGCATGCCTGCACAGAGCTGAGCAGGAATTTGACCCAGAGTTAAGTCGGTGAAGAAGACTGTTCAAGATGAAGGCAGAGTGCCAGGTTTTATCCTGCTGTTAGTTACTGGTCCTGCATCTGCAGGCCAAAATGCAGGGCCAGTGCTTTCAGCAAGAACCGCCTCTAAGCCCATGTTAGGGCCGGCATGAATTTAAGCATGGGTGGCGAGTTTTACAGTCCACTCTTCCTGCAGTTTCATTTGTTTCAGGTGTCCCATGTGCATTCTAAACTTTACCCCTTCGTAACTTTTTGGGTCTTTTGAATAGTGAACTTGAGTCCTCATGCTTGTGAAAAATGTCTACTTTGCTCACATGCTGTAATCATAGTTTGGTTGGGAAATTTTTCTAATTTCACATTGTTTTCCCTGGAAAATTTGAAAGTGCTTCTCTGTCTTCTTTCCTACATCCAGAGTTGTCAATGTATTAACGTCTTCTGTCAGTTTGAAGCAGGCGGGGGAGGTAGCTAAGCGGTGGAGCCCTCGCCTGGCATGTGGGAGGCACTTTCCTAAATATGTTTTTATTTATTTTTTATTTCTTTCTGCTTAACTCTGAGAGCCTTTCAGTCTGAACAAACATTTCTTTGTTCAGGTCATGAAATTTTTCTTTTGCAACTGCTTTGAGTTCATGTTCAGATTATTTCTCTCACATTTCCTCCTAGGAGTTCTCTCAGAGCCCTCAGTGTGTCCCCCAGAACTCCCAGGTCTTGCTTCACACTCTCAGCCTGTTTGTCCTGCAGCACCGAGTGCTGGGAGGGTCCGCAGCTGCTCCTCGCTCACTAATTCTGTTCCCCTGCGGTTTCCCACTGTTCCACTCTTCATACTCTAGTTTAATGGAAGCAGCATTCTCTTCGCACTTGAAAACACGACTGCAGTATCCTAAAGTTCATTGCCCTTTGCTGCCTCGGCTGTTTGCTGGTGTTTGTTCCTGTTTGTTGACTCTCTTGTCCCTGCACTCAGTCAGGGTGGCTCTCGGCTGTGTGCTCACCTTTGTGTGTCCCGCAGCTCTGGAGGAGCAGCCACGCTGCAGGGCTGAGTGCATCCTTGGTACGTGGGCTTCTGGGCATGGCCACTCCCGCCGCCTCCCGAACCCCGTCACTGCCCTGCTCTGGGCACACACCAGAAGCCCACCCCAAAGTTCCATTGTATGGAGTTAACCCCACAAATTCCCCTCACACACACATATACAGCCTGCCCTGTGCCATCCTTCATGCTGCTGTCAAGAATAATACGGAAATTCCGGCCACTGTTCACTGCTCATTCTTAGAACTATGTAGGATTACGAATATGTAAGAAATGCTGATTTCAGGAAGGATTGATTTGGTTTTTGCACTGCCTAAACATGTAGAACATACTCCTTCTCTTCTGCTGTGATAAAGGTTTTCTGTCCACTTCGTCTCACGTAACTTAAAATTTAATGATCAATGACAAAAATCACTGAAAATACAGTTTATTTTTTTAATGTATTTTCAGTTGTCAATGGACCTTTATTTTACTTATTTATATTGGTGCTGAGAATCAAACCCAGTGCCTCACACATGCTAAGCAAGCGCTCTGCCACTGAGCCACAGCCACAGCCCTAAAAATACATAGATCTCAATGGCTACACAGGTATCCAAAGTATCGTACATACATTGTACCTCAGTTAAAAAGTTCAGGAAAATTAGAGATAAAGCCGACATCTGCATACCTTCTGTGGTATTAGGAGATGTGAGAGTAACTGTGAAAATCACCTCAGCATTTTCTGTTTTGCAGGGTGTCTTTTCTAATGAAGTATTTACCATATTGTCCAGCATTCCCGAGGCTGAAAAGTTTGCTAAATTCTGGATCTGCAAAGCAAAGCTACTGGCAAGTAAAGGCACCTTTGATGTCATCGGGCTCTACGAAGAGGCCATTAGAAACGGGGCCACGGTGAGTGTCTGTCTTGGGTGGGTGACAGCCTTCTCCTGTGATTTCTGTTTGCAACATGACAGCCGTATAATGTAGTGTTGAACTTCTAACTCACCTCACAAAGTTATAATTAGGGTATGCAGTATAGTGTGTCCTTGATGGACGCATTAAATAAAGTGTGTATTTCAGAGAATGCAGAGTCACCAATAGAATCAGTTTTCTTATCACGTGACCATGTCTCATTTAATGCTAACTGTAGAAATGAGCAGTTATGGAAACTTAATAGCACAGAAAGTTATAACATCAATATACAAGGCTTACAAAGAACTTGACCAGAAAGAACCTGAAAGTAAACTTAAATCAGCACATTCAGTGTATAGCAAAAATTCAGAGCCATTTCATGAAAAAAAAAAACTTTTGATTCTAAAACCTAGGAAAAGAAAAAACACTATTATTATTTTTTTTTAAGACTGCTTCTAATAACCTCATTTCTCTTGTCACTCACTGTCATTTTCCATTTCCTGCCCAGTCTGTAGTTCTTATTTCCATGCTGGTTTGGTGTTTCATATGCTCACAGTGTAAACAGTCAAGTAGTTCAGTAAGTTTCGTACAAGACTTCTGCCTCCCTCCCTTCCTGGTTCCTACCTCCCAGGACAAACTGATTATCTTTCTGTTTTTACCTGTGAAGCTTCAGAATCGTGGTTTTCAGGGTTAGGCTTGTGTACTTGTGGCTGTGTGGGACAAGGAACTGGGCACTCTTCACACACCCAGGGCTCTTTGCCGTCCTTCACACTTCCACGAGAGCAGTGTGCAAGCCTCAGGCACTTTAGCGATCACACTGTGGTGCACATGTAAGAAGTACCTGACTGTGTGCACCCTGGTTGCTTTGACTTTCAAGCACGACTTCTAGTTTTCCTAGCATTAGTTTTGCTTTTGCTTAGTTTTCAAAGTATTTATTATGTAATTAGTTTTCACACTTCTAATTTTCTAAATTCCTAAATACTTGGAAAACACTGGTTAGTCTGTTGGTCTCTTTTCTTAGCGAGCTTCTGTCTCCTCCAGGCTGGATGCATTGCTCCTCACTCCTGCCTTCACCTGCATCCACTCAGGATCCTCTTCACCGTCCCCTTATCCTGCCTGCACTGGGCAGAGCTTGTCCTGCCCGCACTGGGAGGAGGAAGGGAATCTGATGTTCCCCTCCTCCTCCCTACCCACCTCTTCTCCAGGGCTTTGCTTTCTCTCTTATGAGTGAGTTTTATTCTCTCTTGTTCTCAAAGGTCTATTCGGACCCTGCTGCAGTGGGGCTGTTTGCACATGTAAGGGCCAGGTTTCACGAGGCAGGGCAGAGTTCTGGATACTTCACCACAGGGTGGTGGCTGCATTGATTGGTCAGAGAACCTCTGTATCAGTACCTTAGGTCTTTCTGTTTAAACAGGTCAGATTCTCTAAAGAGGGCTCTTTGTTCTCCTCCCCCAGAGGTAGAAACCTTGTGCCGGTTTTGGGGAGAGTAGAGCCAGGACCCTCAACTCTCAACCTGAAAGCTCCCTTTGTCCCTTGTTCAGTGGTCAGGCACCCTGAACCTTGCGTGAAGTCCTTCAGGGACTTGGAAGCTAGATCCCCAGTTTGCTGTCAGGATGAGGTGGTGGTGCAGTCACTAACTTCTTGGAACTCAGGGGGTGCAGGGTAGACTTGAGTGGAAGCTCCATGATCCTCCTGGTCGCGCCACCCCCACCCCCACTCCTGACCTTTCAGAGGCCTGTGGTGTGAATCGTGTTCCCAAAGCTAGCCGCTGGCCCAGGACAGACTCTTAAGGTGGTCAGGGCTCCTTCTCTTCCTTCCTTCTCCAGCTTCCAGAACCTGGTTACCACTGACTCTTTCCTATTCCTTGTATCAGTTGGCTCTTTTTAACCCCTTTGTTATCATTTTAGCAGTTTCAAAAGAGATTAGAAGTAAATGTGCATCCAGTGTACCACCCTAATCCAAATCCTGCATTCAACGAGTACCATACAACTCAGACTCCTTGCAGTGTATTCTGCATGTTTATTCCCACCTCATTAAGCTTGGTTTACTTCTATTTAGATTTTGTAAAAATGTACAGAAAGCTTACTTTCATGCTCTGTTGTAGTATTTTACTTATTATTAATTTGATACACAGTCCCATGTTCCTGTGAAAAAGTACAGTTCATTTTATGACTTTCTGCTTCGTGGAAAAATGTTTTCATTTGAAAAAAAAAAATAAGGTTATCCCAGGAAGTCACTTTTCTATAAAGGTTTTTTGGTTTTTATTATTTTTTTTTTTAAGTATGTTGTTTTGCCAAATTTTAAAAAAAGAAAACAAAGGCTGGGGAAAGTTGCCCAAAATGCTAGCAAACACTGTCTTTGGGTGACGGGAGCAGGAGTGGGCTCACCCTTAGCTCCAGTTCTCTGGAATGAGGCGTGGGACTTCATGAGGAAGATGAGCCTCAAGCCAAGGCAGCACTAGGAATGTGCGCTGCATTTTCTCTGTCTGTGGTCAGAGTCTTCAGTTGTGTGATGCAAGTTCAGGGGAAAATAGCACTTGGTTCAGAGAGAAAGTCAAGTGTGCCAGCACTTAACCAGCATTCTCTCCATTCCTTCATTTTTCTCAGGAAGTTTTAAAACAAACTTTGTAGGTGTTATCTATAGCTAGACAAAAAGATTTTAAAGGAAACATTTTGATTATAGAAAGTTTATTTGATGTTGTCTAAAGTTCCTTAGCTCATTTTTTCTGAGTATGTTTGACAGTATTCATTTATTTTCTTCTTCCTTTCAGCCAATACAAGAGTTGCGGGAAGTTGTTCTTAATATTTTACAAGAATCAGCCAGAACCACAGAAGGTACTGTTACTTCTGCATTTAAATTCATTTCCTCTAGCTGTACAATAACCATCCAGGAGCACATAGGAATAGAGCTTCGTGGTCCCCTGAAACCTCTCCCTTCTGCCTCTGCACGGCCTGCCCTTCTCAGCATCGTCATCAGCTGGTTGGTTTCTGTTTTCACAAGCAGATGCTTGCCTCGTACTGAGCAAAGTTGGTTTCCACCAGAGAACCAAGATGAACTGCCCTGCTTCCTGAGGTCCCAGGTGGGGGAGACAGAGGGCAAAAGGGAGAAGGCCCTGGGTTTCAGTCATAGGGTCAGTACTAATGAACCCACCACCGCTCAGTCATCCAAATTCATGTTATCTCTTCAAAAATGGTCATCTCAACATCTCTTCACTTAGCTGTCCATTCACAGGACCTTCTGTGCGAACCATTGTGCCAAACACAGTGAATATAATTGCTTATAATACTTGTTATGTGAATGGAAAGAAAAAGCAAGCTATATTTAGAAAACAAAGCATATCTTATTATCTCAGAAGGTAAAAAAATTTTCTTTAAGAGTGGATTTTTTTTTTTTTTTTTTTTTTGATGGTGCTGGGGATTGGACCCAGGGCCTTGTGCATGCGAGGCACGCTCTCTACCAGCTGAGCCATATCCCCAGCCCTGAGAGTGGATTGAACTGGGGATCACCAAGTGGAATGACAGTGAAGTAGCCTACTACTTTAGGAAATAGAGTAAATACACTCAGTAGGAGCCCAGGAGGGACGCTGGGCAGCGTCCTCCCAAGTAGTAGAAAGAGGGAGCAGGACTCAGTGCCCCCGTTGCCTGCGACTTCTCTCCAGGCTCAGCCAGGCTCAGAATCTGCTGTCCCAGGCTGAGGGACCTCTCTGTGTTGATCGTGGTGACTGGGTATCTGAGAATTCCACTGAGACAAGACAGTTCTTGCTCACTGTCTAAGGTAACAGCCTTGTGGCAGTCCTGGGTAGGAGAGGTCAGGGGCTGAGAGAGCTAGCACCAGTGAATCGAGAAAATTGATCTGGGGTGGTGTCAGGTGGAAAAGCAGGAGCAGTCCCGAGAGAGCTCTCCTAGAGTGGCTAAGAGGTTGGAGATATATGTGGTCAGGGTTGAAAAGGTCTCAAAGACCCATCCTCAAGTGGCAGAAACCCACAGCTGTCTGGGGGGCTAGGTGTCACAGGGTATGGCTGTGGGGCTCAGCAGGAAAAACTAGTCAGAAGACCTCTTCGGATCAATCACAGCTTGTTGAACACACGGAGTCCACGAGGACCAGGGGGCATCGTCGTATATGTTAGTGTCCAGTTGCCAAGTCTCACTTTCCTCCCTGACCCTCATACACAGGTGTTAGCTCTGATGCTTTAGTTGCTGAAACTAATATCACTTCAGTGGAAGAGCTGGTCAACAAGATGGATCCTGGACAGCCCTGTCCTGCAGAAGAGAGGGACCAGGCCACAGCAGCACCCCCAATACCCCAGGCAGAGCAGCATGGTCACACTGGCATCAAATTACAGATTGCCCCCATCCCAAGGTATGCCCCTGCCAGGGGGTCACAGACCCCACCACCTGGGTCACTTCACCTCCACCAGGCTGGATACCTCTGTCTCACCTGAGGTCCAGACACCCACTGATGGAGGGTCTGTTCTTTCTCTGCACATACCATGCCCCCACCCCTGCTGAGATGCACCTTGCACAGGGGAGCGTACTGCTGGTCAGGAGGGTACAGGAATGGACTCTCCCCTTCCCGGGACAAGCCTACCTCTTCTCTCCTCTGCCCAGCATTTGGGGGTCCTTCCTACCTTCCCACCAGCCTGGTGCAATTGTGGGGAGGTGGGTGGCCCAGGGTCCAGGCAGAAGCAACTCTAGAGCCATATAAGAGGCGCTGAATAGCCCACTGAGAACCAGAGGGCAATTGAGTGGCCCCACTGGAGCCCGCCAGAGCAGTCTGCTGTTTTAACAAGTCTGTGAAGGGTCCGTGTTGGGGTGTCGACTTCACTTCCTAAAGAGAAAGCCCAGCATCACTCCTTTCCTCACAGTCTTGAGAAAATCCCAAGTAAGAGCACCAGGGCCACAGTGCTTGCCTTAGTTCCCTGGAAAGCATCACTGGGCCTCCCCCCAGCCTAACCTACTCTCCTGGACACAGTCTCCCCACCGCTGCCCATTCATGGTGGATGGCACCAGGCAGATGATCTGAAAGTCACCCGTTGCTGGTTCAGAACTCACTATGAAAACCTAAGATAATGTGATCAGTCGCTGTGAAAGGACCTCCACGCCCTGTCCTCGGGTGCTGCTCACTAGAGCGCACTCACAGGAGTACGAGAAAGATGCCCGTTTGTTTCCCTTTCAGTTTGTAGTTTGGCCACCATCCTAAAAATTGTTTTTTTGAATAATTTACTATCAAAGCTAGAAAGAATCTTAAAATATATCAGACCAACCGAGTTTGGTGTTAAGCCCTTTCCTTGAAACCTGGTGACTCTTTTGAAAGTTCATGGGGTAAACAACAGCCCCTGCAGAGTGGCTCCCATCAGCCAGGCCACACTGCACCCTTAGTCCCCTAACACCCAGTGCTCACTCCACCCAAGAGCAGGTGGCATCCGGGAGGCCCTGGAAGTCAGGAAGAGCCCCTGTAGGAAGAGAGCTGCTCTGGAAGCATCTGTTTTGTTATGGAGCAGGAAGCACAGGAGAGCAGCAGGGTTCTTTTGAAGGTTTTGACAACATCTCTTGCTCTCACAGAATAAATGGGATGCCCGAAGTACAGGACATGAAGCTCATCACTCCCGTGCGACGGTCGGCCAGGATCGAACGCGCCATCTCCCGCTACCCAGAGATGCTACAGGACCATGACCTGGTGGTGGCTTCTCTGGACGAGCTGCTGGACGTGGAAGAAACAGAGTGCTTTATATTCCGTAAAAATGAGGCTTTGCCTGTGACGTTAGGGTTCGAGATGCTTGACTCATAATTTCTTGACTTTTTTTTTAAAAAGGTGTGTCAGAACCTCCATGAGATAAGAAAAGTCCTTGTCCAGATGACCTGAAAAAAATGTATGATGGTGAGACATCATGATGGTGCAGATCATGGCCTCTCGGAGCCGGGAGTAGCACCTGCCTTACTCTCAACTTCATATCCCCCAGGAAGGTCTGGGGTGTTAGGTGCTCTCAAGCACGTGAGTTTTAACTCTATTTGCCACCATTTTGCAGCATACATAAGGTTCACAATGTTGAATGCTGGTTACTCTACAAGTGTTGAGAGCCACAGGGAGTCGGAATGACCCCTGGCATTTTGCCAGAAGTAATGGTTGAGAGGCGAGCCATTAAGATGATGCTGAATTGAAACAAGCTGTGTATTCAATTGTATATAGACCCCTGCTGTCCGCCTCGGGCGCCCGCTACATTGGAGTTTTCGTGGGGATGCCTGGGGAGTTCGCGTTGGTTGGTGAGGTTCCAGTGGAGGGAGTTCCAGTTGGTGTGTGGTGTCACTGGAAGGACCGCGTGGGTGGCGTTCAGGGGAGTTCGGAAATAAAGTTTGTTCCTGCTTGAGTGGCTCGTGATTTGTGCCCAGCCAGACTGCGGCAATTGGTGGCCCGTGCGGGGAACGCCTGAGGGTAAGTGATAAGGTAAACTGCTCACTCCTGAGGACAGTGCGAGAGGATGGGTAACCATTTAAAGATTCTTCTTTCGTTTTGTTTCGCTTTTGTTTTAAGTTGCCAGTCCCTGGAGATGGGTGGGATGGAAGAAAAACCGCTCACATCTGAGGAAAAACTATTTGTGTCTGAGGAACAGATAGGGAGAAAGGACGGATGGACATTTCAGGAGGATAGAAAGGCTGATATAATGAATTTTTGTTCCATTTTTGTTTCATTTTGTCTTGGTTTTTTTTTTTTTGCATTATCTTAGTGAGGGGTATCTTCGTCACAGAAATATGGAATTAAAAATTAGTAAAAAAAAAAAAAAACAAAAAAATGTTAAGTAAATTATTAGAGGAAGGAGGCACCCCAGTAAAATCAAGAACAGTTAGGGCATACATTGAAGATTTAAAAAGGATAGAAAAGGAAAGCCCGGGAACTCTGCCAGTTGGCACATTACTGTTATGGACGTTGGTACAATCTTGTTTGCTTAGTCAAGGAGAAGACATTTTAGATCAAGTAAAAGAGGAGGCCTCTCAAGATAGTCAGAAAGGGGAAGAAAGTTTAGAGCAGAAAAAGCCATCAAGGGAAAAGTTACAACAGGAGACTGCTACTAACACCTTTCTATCACCAGAGCTCGTAAGTGTCCAACCAGTAGCTCCACCTATAGAGACAACATATGCTGGGGGGCCCCCAACCCCTGTAGTTGATAGATGGGATCCTGAGAGAGGACCTCAAAGATTGGCATGCCCTGTACTTGAGCAGGCAGGAGGGCAGCGAATTCACCGTGCTGTAGATTTCAAAACAGTGAAGCAGCTAAAAGAGGCTGTAACAACTTATGGCCCTCAACACTTCACTGTAAGCTTGGTCGAAACCATTACCAACTTGGACATGATGCCGGCAGATTGGGCTAGTATGTGTAAAGCTGTGCTAAATGGAGGACAATACCTGTTATGGAAGGTTGCCAATGAGGAATTTTGCACGGAGACGGCTAGGCGAAATGCAGCAGCCGGGTATCCTCAGAGAAATCTTGATATGCTGTGAGGAAAAGGACCTTATGAGGGTCAGCTGCAACAAATTGCATATGATCCTGCCATATACTCACAAATTGCTGCAGATGCGGTTAGGGCATGAAAGGCTTTACAAGGACATGGAGATTTACAAAGTCAGTTATCTAAGGTAATACAAGGAGCTAATGAACCTTACCCTGAATTTGTAGATAGGCTTATTCAAACAGCTACCAGAGTTTTTGGGGATACAGAGCAAGCAATGCCATTAATTAAACAGCTAGCCTATGAGCAAGCAAACAAATGGTGCAAGGAGGTCATTAAACCATGGAAACATGAAGATTTAAACACATATATTAAATTATGTAGAGACATTAATGAACAAGGGCAAGTCTTGGCAGCTGCAGTACAACAGGCTTTAGATGCCAGGCCAAAAACATGCTACAATTGTGAATAAACAGGACATTTTAAAGGGAGTTGCCTCATAGGAGGAGGGTTTAACAAAACTAGGTATCAAAGGGGTACAATGCCGGGTATTTGACCACGATGCCATAGAGGGAGACATTGGGCTAATGAATGCCGTTCTCAAACCACCATAGAGGGTACTCTTATCAAAAAACGGACAAGGACCAGATATTTACCCACGATATTGTGGAGAAAGGCATGGGGCTCCATTGCCAAAAAATGGACAGGGGGGCCCAATGCTCCGGGGCCCATGACCACAAATATATGGGGCACTGGAGGAACCCAGCAACACCATCAGGGTAGTGCCCAGGACACATTATCCATTAGATCCCTCATTAGACAAACCAGAGGGAGCGCAGGGTTGGACATCTGCGCCTCCACCAGAGCAGTACTAACTCCAGAGATGGGAGTTCAAATCATTCCCACAGGGGTAAAAGGATCTTTTCCCCAAGGAACAGTAGGCATATTATTGGGACGCAGTTCTTCTACTCTAAAAGGACTTATGATAAGTCCTGGGGTAATTGATCCCGATTATGAAGGTGAAATAAAAATTATAGCCAGTTCTCCAAGGGGTATATCAGTAATTTCACCAGGAGATAGAATAGCACAGTTATTAATAATACCCAGCCTACATGATAAATTTTCCAGTCGTACTGTAGAAAGAGGTTCCAGGGGATTAGGCTCCACAGGTGTAGATTGGGCTATGCTTTCTTTAAATTTAGATCCTCACCCCATGCTAAAACTAAATATTCAAGGACATGAATTTAATAGGCTACTGGATACAGGTGCAGACCTTAGCATCATCTCTCGTCAAGAATGGCCAAAACATTGGCCATTACAACAAGCCACTCAAACACTTCGAGGCCTAGGAGTGGTGACTAATCCCCATAGAAGTGCAATGGTATTAGATTGGAAGGATCCTGAAGGATGTGAAGGAACTATACAGCCATATGTATTGGATCATCTTCCTATAAATTTATGGGGACAAGATGTCCTAGATCAATTAGGACTAACATTAACAAATAACATCACTCCAAATGTGCCTACTATTATGGCTAGACAAGGTTTTAGGAAAGGAAAAAGATTAGGAGAACAAGAACAAGGTATAGCAGCACCAATACAAATAGATCAAGGAATAGACAGACATGGATTGGGTTTTCAGGAGGGGTCACTGAGACAATAAAAAGTACTTGGAAATCAGAAAGACCAGTATGGGTTCCTCAGTGGCCCCTGACTAAAGAAAAGATACAAGCAGCCCATGACCTGATCAAACAAAATTAGCGGAGGGACATATACAACCTTCCATATCTCCCCATAATACTCCCATTTTTGTCATCAAAAAGAAATCTGGTAAATGGAGATTATTGCAAGAATTAAGAGCCATTAATAATGAGATGGTTATTATGGGACCTGCTCAATTGGGGATTCCTCAATTGTCTGCTTTGCCAAAAACCTGTTATGTTTTAGTTATAGATATTAAAGATTGTTTTTTTTTTTCAATTCCAATTCATCCTGAGGATAGTCCACGTTTTGCATTTACTGTCCCTGCACTAAATCATGAAGGTCCTGATCAGAGATATGAATGGAAAGTACTCCCTCAAGGGATGGCTAACAGCCCAACTATGTGTCAAATTTATGTTAACAAAACAATCCAGCCACTTAGAAATCAAAATCCTGAACTACAAATATTTCACTATATGGACGATGTATTATTAGTACACAAAGATAAAAACACATTGCTAGAATGTTATGCCACACTTACAAACTTATTAAAAAATTATAATCTAGAGATAGCAATAGATAAAGTACAATTAAATTTTCCAATTAATTATTTAGGGATTCTATTATCCTCGACCATGGTCCGTCCACCAAAAATTCAAATACGAGTAGATCAACTCAAATCACTTAACGACTTTCAAAAGTTATTAGGAGACATAAATTGGATAAGGCCTTATCTAGGCATACCAACAGGACTGAGTTGGGACCTTTATTTGATATCCTAAAAGGTCCATCAGATCCAAATTCACCCCGAATGTTAACGCCTGAAGCAAGAAAGGCATTAAAAATCATTGAAACATATATGGAAAATATGCATTTGGATAGAATTGATATAAGTTTGCCTTTATTATTTATTGTACTACCAACAAAAAGTATTCCTACAGGAGTATTTTGGCAAGAAGGTCCATTATTGTGGATACATTTATCTTATTCTCCTAACACTATTCTTACTCTAGGTATCCTGAGGCTGTAGGACAATTAATACTCAAAGGAATAAAAGTAGCAAAGGGAGTGTTTGGAATTTCTCCCAATAAAATTATTACTCCATATACAATGGATCAAATTGATGAGTTAGCTAATGAGTTAAATACTTGAGCAATAATCATGTGTAAATCTAATGTTTCATTTGATAACCACTTACAATCCAATCCTTTGTTGTCTTTTTGGTCTTCTCATCCTGTAGTTTTTCCAAAAATGACAAGAAAACCACCTATCATGAATGCTCCAAATATATTCACTGATGGGTCAAATAATGGTACAGCAGCAGTAGTTACCCCTGACCAAACTTTTACATTTTTAGTACCCAAACAATCAGCTCAAAAGGTAGAGCTTAATGCAGCATTATAAGCTTTTGTGATGTTTAAAGATTCTGCATTTAATTTATTTTCTGATAGTCAGTATATAGTTAATGCTATAGTATCCCTTGAAGATGCTGGTAGGATTTCCCCTTCCTCTACTGTTTTCTCTTTGTTTTCCACTATACAAAGTCTAATCTGGGACAGAAAAGATCCATTCTTTATAGGACATATCAGGGCACATGCAGGATTGCCTGGAGCCCTTAGTTTGGGCAATGATTTAGCAGCTAAAACTACACATGACATACATATTTTTTCTACACTAGAAGAAGCTACAAATTTTCATAAATCCTTCCATGTCAATGCAAATACTTTAAAAAAGCATTTTAAAATAACTAAGGAACAAGCTAGACAAATAATAAAACAATGTCAAAATTGTGTGACCTTTTTACCACAAGTTAATCTTGGAGTCAATCCTAGAGGACTGATACCTAACCATATTTGGCAGATGGATGTCACACACTTGCCAGAATTTGGAAAATTAAAATATTTGCATGTTACAGTTGATACTTCTTCCAGATTTTTGATGGGCTCCCTTCATGCCGGAGAAAAAACTAAAGATTATAGCTCATTGCTTACAAAATTTTGCCACTGTGGGCGTTCCAAAACAGTTAAAAACAGATAATGGCCCTGGTTATACTTCTACCTCTTTTAAACAATTTTGCTCATCATTTGGCATTACTCATATAACAGGAATCCCATACAATCCACAGGGACAAAGCATAGTTGAAAGAGCTCATCAAACTATTAAAATGTACTTATTAAAGCAAAAAGAGGGAATTGGGAAGGGGTATATATCCCCCAAAGATAAACTTAAAATAACCCTTTTTACTCTAAACTTTTTAAATTTGGATTCATCAGGGCTTAGTGCTACGGAAAGGCATATGTGTCCAAAAAATGTACATAAGCCCAAGGTACTTTGGAAGGATATTTTAACAGGACAATGGAAAGGTGATTGTCTGGAGTCGGGGGTCTGTTTGTGTGTTTCCACAGGGAAAACAGCAGCCGATTTGGATTCCAGAGAGATTAACTAAAACGATTTCTACAGACCAAAAAGAAGATGACTTGGCTCAAATCCATAACAGCTGATATCCTTACATCTGCAACAGTGGTTCTCCCACACCTGGAGGCTAATGAATAATAAACACCATTAAAGCCTATTTCAAATGTAAAAAACCATGGGCTTGCTTGTGGGAATACCTTCAGACCCATTATGCAAGTTACAGGAAAAAGGATGGGATATCAAAAGAAGAGTCAAACCCAGGTGGTAACCAGGATGCCTTTTTTCAATATCTATTTTATTATTGCCCTTTCCCACATCATAAAGTTCTATTTTATTTTTTGAGCTCATACAGACCTAGGTTAATGTTTTTCTGATCAGTTCTATTTTTTGACTGTGGAGATTTTAAACATTGCATGGAGATTTCACCTGTGAAAAGCTACAAGGCCTTTACTATTGTCTTATGTGTTGTATGTTATGTGTGCACACTTGTGTTTTGTGTTGTATGTCTGTGTGTGTGTATGTCCATATATCATATATGAGGAGTGCTTGTGAAAAAACGGATCCAAATATTTTTTATTATTCACGTGATTTAAATGGTTTAATTTAAATTGAGTAAACAGCTGTTGAGGATTGTTTTAATATGTGAACAAAAAAGGAGGTTAATAGATCTGTTTGTTTACTTTCACCTTTCCTTTTCATTATATTTAATAGTTCTCTTCAGGATAATGTAAATTGTTCAGAAAATTGTTTTCTTAGTGCCTGCTGGAATGTTACATAATTTTTTTTTAGCCATCATTGCCAGAATTCCTATCTTCATCCCAGTGCTGGTGAAGACAAAGATAAAACCAAACTACAGCTTCTGCAATAGCTATCACAACAAACAGTATAAACTGATACATCAATGAATAATGTAACTCAACAAGTGATGCTCAATCAAGGAGTCGATTTACTTTGGTAGGAAATGGACATATTAATAGATTCCTCTGCTTTTAACTGCTTGCAGAACTTGCCTGGACTATGTATCACTTGTATGCATTGTGAACTATCTGTTGGTGCAGCAAATTGTGGTAGTGCTGGGGTATCTTTGCTGATGATGTCATCAATGGTACAATTTTTCCAAAAGGAGCCATCAATTGGCTTGGTGTCGTGGCATTGTGCATCCTCCTCCCTTTTGCTGGTGCAAAGACCAAATTTGGGGGCCAACAGAGGTGAGGCAAAGAACCTCACCCCCCTACTGGTGCAAAGGCCAAATTTGGGGGCCAACAGAGGTAAGGCAAAGAACCTCACCCCCCCCCCACTGGTGCAAAGGCCAAATTTGGGGGCCAACAGAGGTGAGGCAAAGAACCTTGCCCCCCCTCCACTGGTGCAAAGGCCTATCCACAAGTATGGCTGTATGCTGGACCAGTAGTCAATGATGGGTAAGATCCAATTGCAATGGTACCAACCTAAGACAGGAGGCTGACACCTTGAGGTCAGCTCATGATGATGGGTAAGGACCATATGTAGTATTGGACAACCTAAGACAGGCATGGTCCCTAAGCCACATGCTTATTGTTTAATTAAACAGAAGGGGGGAGATGTTGAGAGCCACAGCGAGTCGGAATGGCCCCTGGCATTTTGCCAGAAGTAATGGTTGAGAGGTGAGCCATTAAGATGATGCTGGATTGAAACAGGCTGTGTATTCAATTGTATATAGACCCCTGCTGTCTGCCTCAGGCACTCGCTACTTTGGAGTTCTCGGGAGGATTTCTAGGGAGTTCACGTTGGTTGGTGAGGTTCCAGTGGAGGGAGTTCCGGTTGGTGTGTGGTGTCGCTGGAAGGACCGCGTAGGTGGCGTTTGGGGGAGTTCGGAAATAAAGTTTGTTCCTGCTTGAGTGGCTCGTGATTTGTGCCCAGCCAGACTGAGGAATACAAGTGTGGAAAAAGTTTGCACTTTACCAGTCTACTTTAACCCTTGTAGTTACTTTTATCTCAAAGGTCAATGCCACAGTGTGGTGGACTTGCCCTTTGGCGTCCACCTTAGCAGGGAGGGCAAGTTCTTGCAGGTGGAAACTGAGCTTTGAAGCTTGCTGGCCAGGCTGGACAGCCGGGTCCCCTGATGCTGCAGATGAATTTAACACAGGACGCTGTACCTGTGCTTAGAGACCCTAAGAGGCCTCTGTGAGCGAGCCTCCACTTCCCCACCTGTTCCTCCGGCTGAGGGCAGTTCTTGTCCTTTCTGTGCCAGGTCTCCTCAAATAAAGCACAGTCCTGGGTGAGTGGACATCTAGCTTTTTATACCCAAACCTAATTTTGCATTTGTTCTTCAGATGCTTCAAGTGAAAACGGTGGGGTGGGGGGCACTTATTTCTGCACTCAGCTTTTGCTCTGCCGTGAACAGCTGGATGGAGGAGGCAGTGTACAATTCCAGAGAGACTGTACAATTCGCTTTTTCTTCCCCTGGGCAACTGACCTGGGGAAAGTAGAATCAGAGTCATTATGTAAATATAATGTATAGAAAAACCTATCGGGGCGTTTTAAATTTTAGCTTTCTTGATATTTAATTATCTCTAACAAAAAAATGAAATTGTTTGTTCTTGCTTATTTATTAATCTTATTTATTGTAGAAAACGGATGGAGGCTTGGGAGGAAGACAGGAGGTGATCTGGGGAACACCCACTCAGCTGGCCTGGGGCGGGGGGGAGGTGGACATTTGCTGCCCTGGAGAACCTGCCCTGACCAAGGGGCTGACCGTCAGCCTCAGCAGGACTGGGTTTCTTCATTGGAGGGAAGCAGACCTCTCTCTGAGGTCAGGTGTGTAAACTGGGCCGTGAAACCCCATGCCATCAGACTGGCTTTCAGTGAGAGGTGGATCGTCACCACCACTGAGGTTCAGGAACCCCACAGCCTGGCCTGGCTGACCTCACGACATGTGGCTGTGCCTGTGAGGCCAGGAACGCTCAGCGGGTGTCCAGGCACACAGACCTGCACAGGGCCCAGAGGAGTGGAATGCCCCAAGCCTCTGGGCTCTCGGAGTCTGAGGAGCCTGCTTGCTGGTGCCATTCTTCATGTGTGGCTCCTAGAAGGTTTGTCCTCGCTGCCAGGGACCCGCTGCCTGCCTGCTGGTTTCGCGTCTCCTCAGAAGCACAGTCTTGCTATTAAAGCTCATTTCAGAAAAGCGGCTCCCTCTTCACTGCCAGCTCCTCACAAGATGTCCCTTACCCCTCCCTGGTGCTCACTGGCAGTGTAGGTGGAACTGTTGGCATCTAAAAGGGTCCAGATCCCAACGTGACAGGTTGAAGACTGAACAGCCTGACCAGACAGGGTCGTCTTCTACCAAAGGATGTGGAGATGGCTGGTGCCTCAGCAGCCGCAGGGGACGGCACCTTGCTCTCGGCTGCTCATTGGGGAGGGTCATGGGGAGTGGCTCATGGGAATGTGTGCCTGTGCTGAGTGCCAGTCTCGTGTTGTCTAGGGTGGTAGTTTAGAAGAGATGAGTGTAAAGTGAATTCTAAAAGGTGATGATCAGGATGGTTATGGGCAGCACTGCCATTCAGAGTGACCACGAAGACACCAGGAGGTGTGCGGCAGCCCTCCTGTTAGCATCCTGCACGGCGGGCACTGAGTCTACCCGCCCTAAGCTGCTCCTCATGAGAGCACTGGCTCCCTCAGGACCATCTCCCACACAGGCCAGGCATTTTCAGAGGAAGGGGCTGTGGTCACGGGGGGCATGTGACCGAGCCTGGACAGCCAGAGCCCACATCTCCCCAGCCAGGAGCATGGACTGGAGGTCGGCAGGTCTAGAGAGAACCCGTGAGGCCTCATGTCCCTGGCATTCGGTGGAAAGGATCCTTGGTAGAGGTGCCGACAAGATGATAGCCTTAAATTGGGATTAGCCATCTGACGACCACATGACGGGACAAAACCTGCCGGAAAATAACTAGCTTCCACACAGGGTCAACGGCGAGCCGGAGAGCGAGCTTGTCAATGACATAAATTGGCTGACTGTTCCTGGAACTGGGGACCCTGCATTTTTCTTTTACACAAGCCAATAAATCCCCTTTTTTCTTAAGACCATTCCATTTAGTCTAATTTTTCATTAGGTGACAATGAAAACTCCTGACTAAAGACCACACATACACACACCTTACACACTCCACGGATGTCTCCACATTCTCTCAACACCTTGGTGACAGAGAGGGAAACTAGCCAGACACTGAACGCCAGGGTGATGACTTCAAACTTGAGGCTGCTAAGTCCAGAGCTTTTAGCTCCTGGGTAAGGACGTGAGAATGGGCAATGGGGCATGGAGATCTGAGAGACCGTCACTACTCCCCTTTGGCCAAGCAGGAGTCATGCAGTGGCCCGGTCACCTCCTACCATGGGATCATGACCCAGAGTCACTCCCAGACTCCTGGGAACTTAAGGTTGGAATTGTACACTGGTTCGGCTGCTGAAGCCGGCCCCCTGTGGAAATGCACCTCCCAGCAGCAGCAGGAGTGATGCAGTCAGGGCTGCAGTGCCAGGCTGGGTCACATGTCCTGTGGCTCTGCCCTCCCTAGGATGCAACCAGTCCATATGGCCAGAAGTGGCTGCCTACCAGCTCCACTCTCAGGCATGGAGTGGGGAGAAAGGAGGGGGAAGATGCACCTCTCCTAAGGCCACAACTTGGAAGCCAGACACATCATTTCTGCTGCAATGGAGGGGCCAACACTTGGTCACATGTCCCCAGTCATCTTAAAATATAGCTTGGAATTGTGTATCAGGTGGCCTGTTAAAAATCCTTCCAGAAATGGGGAAGCCACACACACCTTATTAACTAAGGGATAGAAAAACGGGATATAAATGTGACATCAGATTTCATAAAGAAAACCTCCATTAAATGAGTGGCCCCACATGGAAGTGCCTGTCCCACTCTCCCGCCCTCTCTTGTCCCAGACAGGTTCCCAGGAGCTGAGAATTCTAAGCCAGAGCTCCTTGAACTTCCCCCACCCCTTCCCACAGTTCTCCAAGCAGACTCCTAGTGGTGAACTAGGTACTTCTTCATTCAAGAAAATGTGCAGCACCCTATGGGTGCCAGTGATAAGTGGTGAGCCAGAAGGGCCTGACCCCAGGAGTCTAGTGGGGACTCAAATTCACAAATGTAAACAGTCAAGTCCTGAGAAAGAGGTTACTGGGCCAGGGGAGAGCAGGTATAGCCCAAGAGAGGCAGGGACCCTCCCCTCCTCTAGCCTCCTCCCTCAGTTCTCCTTCTTTCTCCTCCTCTCCTCTCCCCCTCCTCCTCCTTATTCCTTCTCTTCCCTTCTCTCTCCCCCTCCCTCCCTGTCCCCCAAGTCTCATCTGCTGACTATCCCTCAGTCCTCTTCTGTATTCCCTCTACTCAGGGCAGGAATTCTAAGGGTGGATTTTCGTAGTATTGGCTCCTGGACGACACTTCAGGAAAGACCTGAACTGGGAGCTGTGCAATGTTCCTGCTCAAATGCCCTCCTCCAGCCCCCCAAGAGGATCTAGTGTTTGAAGACACAAGGCCAGAGCCGTCTGGTCCTGGCCACAGAACCTTGGCCCGCCAGACCTGCACCCCTCTTAATGCACAGGACCTGCTCAGAGGGGACACCCGGCGCTGGCCTGCTCTCCTCAGACATGCCAGCGCACCCGCTGCTGCCCGCCGCAGCAAGAGGGACTAGGGAACAGCAGCACGAGACGCACCCCCCCGCCCCCGCCTCGAGGTGCGCCCTGCCGTTCCCAGCACCGAGGTCCACGCTGAGCCTCAGGGGACGCAGCCCACAGCACCCGGGACAGAGCCACAGGAGGAGCGAAGTGAACCAGTGAAGGGCACAGAGCAGTGAAGCAGTCAGGGCTCCTCGGCGTTTCCAGACGCAGGCACCGCGAACGGGCCGTCTGGGCCGGGGCTGGGGGAAGGTCACGGAGGCAATCTTCAGCCGGTCCGGTTTTATTCTCATTATGTGGCAATCGAAGTGACAGAGACAGTATTTTTAAAAAGAAATAAAGACGCTGGCCGGGCCCCGCAGCTCAGGGCTGAGCCAGACAGGTCTCCACGGTCTAAAACGGCCCGTGGGGAGGCTTCGACCAACTGCCCCTCCCGCTGAGACTCCCGGCTACCTGGACAGCAGCTCAAGCCCTAGTCCAGGACCGGGTCGCCGTCGCCGCCCGCCGGTCCGCGGCGCCCTCTTGGCCTGCAGCCTGGCAGGAGGAAGAGAGCGGCCGTGGACCTTTCCGCCCAGTGGCCCCAGCCAGGGCTAAGGGGCCGGAGGGACCGCAGCCCGCGCTCCCACCGCCCGAGAGCTCGGGACTGGCAGCCGGGAGCGGGTCTGGAGGGCTTTTGACACCCTGATTACAGAGCGCATGCGCTGGGCTGGGCTTGGGCAGGGCAGGATACCGCTCCCCAGACCTCTCTCCATGCCTCTCTGCCTTCTGGCCAGCAGGGGGCGATCGAAACACGCGGGTGAGAGAACACATTTTTTAAGATGTCACCTTTAAGCCGGGTACCGCCCAGCTTAAAGGTGACATCTTAAAAATCAAGCTGGACAGCTGGGCTGGCAGCAAGGACCCTGCACAGGGTTCGGGACCACGACTGCCCCTCATGATAGCGGTTGTCTCGGCCCATACATCAAATGATCTGAAATACGGGTCCTCCCTGTCCCCAAAGGCCGCCTGGAGCACCTGAGGGAAAGGTTTGTGGGGGGATGGGCCAGCAGCTGTCTGCAGAGGTGCAGGGCACCAATAGCAGCTCGGCCCTGTTGGGCAGAACCTGTGGCCTGTCGTCCTGATGCCCCATTTTGAAAGTCAATATTTAAATTTCCCCCTTTTCTAGTCTAAATTGAAATTCATAAATAATTATCTCCACAATTTCAAATTATCAATTTAATGCTCTAACTATAATAAATGAAATGAAAAGAAAATCCATTTATAATAATATGTATTTCTACACAAGTATTCAAGAATGACTCCAGTTGAAAACCAAAAAAAAAAAGCCCCTGTAGATTTCTCAATGCTCCAGCCCTTGGTAGCCCCAGGCCTCTGAGGTCCTCAGCCCAGCAAGGCAGCTCCCCCCACCACTCCCGGCCACTCACCCTCTGCCTACAGGAGAGCAAGCAGGAGGCCGGGTCCAGACTGGCCTGTTCTTGCTCCATGATGGTCTCATGAGGCATCTGTAGGGACAAACACAGGTGGAGATGGAGCAACTCCCTTGGTGGGAAGGTGCCCAGGATTCCTCAGGTATGCAGAGTCCCCAGCCCACAGCTGCAGAAGGAGCCCAGGAGGGTCAGCAGGGGGAGGAGGGTTCTGACCACTGAACCTGACTATTTCAAGCCAGCACCATCAAGGTCAGAGTTCTTTAGATGACTCACCTGGCCACTTGGGGCGCCCTTTCTTCTCCTCTCTGGTCTCTACTTATGCTAACAGCACAGGTGGTTACACCTGGGAACCCCCAACCCTGTGTTGCCAGTGGGAGCCCTCCAGCCCAGCCCTTCTGGGAGACACAGCCCAGTGCAGGGGACAGAAGAGTTGGACAGCCCTGGGTTCAAATCCAAGCCCTGTGGTCTCTCTGGGTGATAGCAAGTGTTGTAGATCTTCTGCTCTTTGATTTCACCAGTGGTATAATGAGGATGATAAGACTCTCTTTGCCGGGATTTGGGGGCAGGAGGTGCTATGGATCGAACTCAGAGGCACTCAGCCACAGAGCCACATCCCCAGCCCTATTTTGTATTGTATTTAGAGATAGGGTCTCATAGTTGCTTAGCGCCTCCCTTTTGCTGAGGCTGGCTTTGAACTCATGATCCTCCTGTCTCAGACTCCCAGGCCGCTGGGATTACAGGTGTGCTCCACTGCACCCAGCTGCTGGGATATATTGAGCAGAATCTGAAGAGTACCCAGCCCAGGGCAGGAAATATAGCCAATTGCCAGTAAATGGTCCCCTCTTAAACATCTGGAAGGCAACTGGGGAAAGAAGGGATAGGAAATCCTGAAGACCACTCTGCAGTCCAGATCCTTAGCCACAGACTCTGCATCTCAGAAGAGGGAAGCATGATGGCTGGTTGGGAGACTGACATGTGTGCTCTCCAGGGAAGCCCCTCACTGCTCAGCTCCTGCCCGCTGCCGCTAGCCACCCGGAGTTTAGCCCAGGGGCATGCTTGGTCTGGGGGTGGTCGGGGAAGTTGCAGCCTCTACTGTACCACCTGCTGCCTGCTCCTTGGAGGCCACCCTGTGCTTCCGGAGGTGGATGCAGATCTTCCTCCCTGTGACTGGCTGCATTACTACCAAGGGACTGGTGAGGAGGTGGGTCTCCATTTAAAGCAGGGGTTGAGGTTGGGCCTGAGGAGGAGTGTCCCCAGCAGAGTCAACTTCTAGGCAAACTTAAATCTTGTGTTTTGTTTTGTTTTGTGCTTTTTTAGTTGCAAACAGATATCTGCAAGGTTTTGAACCCCTTATGTCTGGAAGATGGGGACTGAGTCTGGGGAAACTTGCACATTCATGGCAGGGCTGGGGACCAATGGGTTCTTCCCAGGAGGACCGGGAAGATTCGGCAGAGACCTACCAGTTCCAGGACGGCCCTAAACAGCAAGTTGAGTGGGAACCGCAGGACATTGAGGCAGGTAGCAGTGTAGAGGTCCGCGTAGCGCATCAGCTGGCTGGAGAAGAGGGTTGGGCGGAAGCCAGAGCGGAACAGGCTGCCCATGGTGCCCTAGCACAGGTGCAGCTCCCGGGTGAACCTCTGGCCAGAGGCGGCACATGAATGAAGACCCCAGCCCACCTTGACCTGCACCCCCATGGCACTGGGTGCCCACCCTCAGGGCAAGCACCCCTGCTCAGACCAGGCCCTCTCTCACCCTCTCCTCCTTGAGGACCCAGGCCTGTGTCCACCTGCAGAGAAAGAGCTCAAGGCTGTAATCCCACAGACAGCACATTTTTGGAATGGGGAGCTCCGTACTTTGCGACTGGCCTCACTCTAGGCTTCCCTCTCAGTGACCTGCCTGGTCCCAGAAAGTGGTCACCCAGGACTGAACCCACAGCCAGACAATAAGAACTTGGGCAGGCCCCCCTGTCCAGCCCCAGGGCCCCCCAGCAGCCCCCCACTGCACAACTGGGCCCCGCTTTCGGGGCCTGGAGAACTAGCTGGGACATTGCCTCCCAGGCCCCAAGGTCACCTATCTCCCCCTCTCTGTGCCCTGATTCCTCATCTGTGAAGGAAGGATGACAGTCCCTGCCAGCCCACCTCCTAAGACTGTGGGGTGAGCAGACGGCTATGCTTCGTGTGTCTCGTGCCTGCAAAACCCCTCATTGTTGGTCCCAGCTGGGCCTGGGATTGCCGGGCCGCTTGACTCCTTTGCCTGAGCTGTGAGAACTGCCCAGCTCTAGTGACGAGTAAGTCCATGAAGCCATGGCAATGTCCTCCCTTCTCTTTTCCCAGGACCCATCAGCTCGCTGGTACTAAATCACGTTTTCTCACACCCCATCTCTGGCCAACAGCAGACTTGGATCATAACTGGGGAGGTGGCCACATGAAGACCCAGCCCAGCAGGCAGGCCCTCCTAGAGAAGGGGCTGAGAAAATGGCAGGACAGAGGGCAGAAACAAGCCTGTGGACTGAGCCCTCCTCAAGAGCACGCCACTGTCGTTTCAGTATTGGCCAGCAGGGGACGCGCTGGACAGCAAGGCCAGATGGCACTGGACAAGGTTGAGGAGACTCAGACAATTGGGCTCCTGGGACTCCTCCCCTACTGGGCTGGTCCCCCTCACTCACCACCCAGCGCTTACTTGAATCTCCTTCTTGATGGAGTTGATGTTTTTTGCGGCCCACAGATGCTTCCATACATATGCCTGGTACAGAGATGGCCATGTGACCCGTGGAGGAGGGGAACATACCTCCCTGGCTGCTGTGGAGGGGCAAGGATACTCACAGGCATCCAGTGGGGGTGCAGGGATGGGGTGTGCACATTTGTGAGTCCATGCTGGGTGGGTTGGGAAAGGCCTAGAGGTCTCAGAAGATGAGTATCTCAAGGGGTCAGCAGGTCCCATAGTCCAGTCTACTAGGGAAGCCCAGCCTGAAACACAGTTGGTTTTCCAGAGCCCTTGGCTCACTTCACTGCCAGGCCTGGTGGGCATGGGACCCTAGCTCTCCACCCCTCTCCTCCCAGCCTCCCGCACCCCCAGAGAGGCCAGAGCTCTTAGTGGTGCAGATCAGCAGGTGTGTGTCCAGGCTCTTCAGCCGCTCTGACCTCTCTGAAAACCAGACAGGGAGCAATAGGGTGAGTGACAGCGGGGTCTGCCAGGCCCCAGCCAGGGGTCTCTGCTCCCCCACCTGTAATATCATGACCCCTTAAGTCAGATTAAGACTTTGCCCAGAGCAAAATAGGGATGACACAGGCTCCGTAGGACAGGTGATCAAGACATCCAGGGAGTCAGGTGACCTTCATGAAGTCACAGGGCAATGACTCAAACCCAGCAACGCTCAGAACAACAGAACAAACATTGTCTTGCTCACAGCACCCCTGCCCCAGGGTGACTTCAAGTACTTCCTGGGTGGGAAAGCCTGTACCTTCTGAACCCAAAGGCCTCGGGCAGAGGGAGGGCCATGTGAGGAAGGAAGTCCCAGCCCCGGAAAAGCCTCACGGATCCGGAGCAAGAAGATGAGGAATGAGTCTCAGCTTGGCACCCACCACCTGGGTGACCTTGAGCAACCGGCTTTACCTCTCTGGTCTGTTTCCTTGTTTTTAAATAGATTCACCTTCAAAAACCACAGAGTGGACAAGATTCCTGGTCGCCACCAACCCCCCAGAGGAAAAGGGGGAAGGAGGTTGGGCAGCGTGGATGACCAGCACCCTCTGCTGGTACTGGTCTCTGTGGCTCACCCTTCTCTCGGGCCCAGATGCCCAGCTCTCGGGACAGCTCAGGAACCACCAGGCAAGTCCGCCAGCCCTGCTGCTTCTTGGATTTGATGATGTCCCCAGAGATGTGGTCCCCAATGTACAGGATGTCCTTCCCCCGCACCCCAAGTAGCTCGCACACCACGTCTCACGAGCCTGCCCCACAGAGGGAGGACACAACTCCTTCCCTGCTGAGGCAGCTTGGGAGATGGACCCTGGCCAAGGTGTGCCTGCGGGACATGGGCACCGCGAGAGCTGTACCTCCAGAGTGGGCAGCACAGTGCTGGGGGGGCCCAGTGTAAGTGCCCACGTGGAGCTTCCCCGAGTCCTAGAGGGCAGAGGTGGGCCTGAGCCAAGGAACCACAGCCCCTGTGCCGGTCAAGAGGACTGGGCAGAGCTGGCAGGAGCAGCCTCGGGGGCAAGGTCGAGGGAGGAAGGATACTGTGGGGCCCTGAAGTACTTCCGTGCCTTCAGGGACAGACAGGGTAGCAGAGGGCAGTGGACACATACAGGTCACATCTAAGAGTGGGCAGTCTCCCCTCCAACCACCTGTCAAGGTAGACAGGACCTCAGCACCTGCCATTATCGTGTTGACCTGTCTCAGGACCATCCCCTCTGCAAAAAAGCAGGGCTTCTGTGTGTCCACCACAATCTGGTCGAAGCAGGACCTCCAGGGCCTGGCTGGGTCCTCAGCCTGTGTGGCAGGGCAGTGGGCAAGGCATGTGCAGACACAGGGGACACACACAGCCTGGGAAACTGGACCCTGCCAATCCCCCGCGGCAGCCTCAGGCAAGATGAGACATCTGTGGGCCCAGGAACCAGGAGATCTCCCCTTACTCAGCACCCCCAACCAAGCTGGGCTTCAGGAGGGGGCCCAACAGGTGCCCTTGGAGGTGGGCATTGGGCATTGTGGGGGTCTTAGATTAGCCTCCAGGGCTCCTCACAGAGCAAAAAGAGAGGCCTAGGGACATGTCACACACAGAGAGACACACACACAGCAAGGCCCAGCCACACCTGTGTCCAGGGTTTGAACTGGTTCCCCTCCCCTGGCCCTCCTTACTCTCACCTCACCTGCCCTACCCCCCCAAGACCTCCCCAAACACCTGACTGCCTCTTATGACCCCCAGGAAGCTGAGAGTAATCCTGCCCTCATCCACCAGGAAGCTCCAGCAAGGCCAGCCATGGAGATGACCACTCACTTGTCTGCCCCTACTCGGAGGAGGCTGGACAGAGGGGAGGCCTGGCCCCTCCTCCCTCGCCCAGCCCCCCCAGCCCAGCCCAGGATACTCACCTCACCAGCAGCAAACAGGTAAGTCGTGGTGGCCTGGCAGGGGCAGGCCGTGGTCAGGGCACAAGCTTGGGCAGAGCCAGGGGGCTACACCTGCCTCTGCCCTCACCCCACTGTGGCCTCCTGGGGCCACGGGTGAGAGACGGTGGGATTGTTCATTCCTCCGAGGCCGTGACTCGGGCCCGAGGTGCCAGCGGGAGTGGGACAGCACACTCACATCCGTGTACTGGTAGCTGCCGTTGGTGGCCAAAAACACCTTCCCAACCTCCTTTATCTTGCCGAGCAGGACAGGGATCCGCGCCTGGCAAAGACGGACGCCTTTCTAGGGTTTCAGCCCCCGGGAGCTGAACAGCCCACTCTCCCAGAGCAGGTGGGCTCCAGGCCGGGGGACCCAGAGCAGCAGCAGATCAGAGCTCCGTGTAACCTCTAGGGAGATGACCAGGGTTGGGCAGCCTGCGCCCTGGAAAAGCAGGAGGACAGCCGCAGCCCCAGACCTGTGGCCACTCACGTCCTGCGCCACGTGTTTCTCCAGGGTCCTCTCTTTGAGACAGCCCTGCAGGAGGCGCAGAGCTTCCATACAGCCTGCCCGTCTCCACCCCGTGCAGGAGGGGCTGGGACCAGGCCACCGTCCTCAGTGGGAGGAGGGCAAAGGCGGCGGGGACTGGGGGCCTCGAGGTTGCCCAGGAAAGCCAAGGGAGGCAGGCAGAGGTCCTGGGGTGCTGGGCCACTCACCGACTGGTGGACGTTATTCATAGCTTCAGTCACATCCTGGGAGAGGCTTCGGAAGGACATGAAGAGGTTCCCATGCTGATAGCCAGTGTCACAGCTGGGACAGGCCAAGAGGACAGAGGAGGCTGGTAAGCAGGCCCGAGGGGACCACCAACACTGACCCTGAGTGGCCCTGCACTGGGCTTACGTCCCAGCCGTTCTGAAGGGACCACTTTGCTGAGCTCCCCTGGGGCAGCACAGGCCACAGGCTTGGGTGCCCCCTGCATGGGCCTTCCTCCTAAGCTCCCAGAGCCCCCCAAGCCCTCAGAAGGGCCTCTGCCCCTTGTGGGGCCCCCTTTGGGGTTTGGCTGCTGGGCAGCAGCAGTGTCCTACTGGTCACCCCAGGGCTGGGCAGGGCAGGGGACGCATTTGGTGTATCGGGAGCAGCCAGCGAAATCGTCCACCAGGCAGCCATAGGTTTCTGGGACGGAGAAGCCAGTCAGTCCCGGCCCAGGAAGTGAGGCAGCCGCCCTCAGGCCAGAGCTGGCAAGGACGCCCCCCCCCCACCGCCCCCAGCAGCCCTCACCGGGCAGGTTGAAGAGCGTGTTGTGGACGTGAAGCGCTGACGGTCATCCCTTTGTATGAACTTGCTGGGGTCAAAGCTCAGACCTCTGCCCTGGGGAGGAGGGGGCTGGGTGCAGCCAACGCTCCCTCCTGGTACCTCCCAGAGGGTGGCCTAGGCCCTGGCCATCCCTTCTATACCTCTAGCCACCCCCACCCCATCCCTTACTCTGAGAGGAGGGTGAAGCCATGGGCAGCCACCAGCATGTCCCCATGGCCAGGCACCTTCAGCAGCTTCCCATAGAGTGCGTCAAACACCAGTCCCCTGGGGATACGGCATGGGGACTGTGGGAGGGGGTGCCAGGGCTGGCCACAGCCTCCCACCTGGCCAAGCTCCCTCACCTGGTGGGGAAGGAGGGGTCGTAGGAGTAGCGCAGGAACTCATGTGGGTACCCAGTGCAAACCAGGCGCTCCAGCACAGCTCAAAGGACAGTGCCTCGAAGGCAGGGGACTGGTAGGCTACAGAGGACCCAGGCAGACCGGACGGTTGGTGCTTAGCTGCCTGCCCCTTCTGCCCAGGCCTCAGGTATCCTGTGCTCCAGCCCCCCCACCAGCCAGGGTGCAGTCCATGACGAAGCTGAGGCACTGGATCTTCCCCAGCGCCAGGCTGCATGGACAAATATCCTGGAGGGGGAAGGGTGTGTTGGGATTCACCCATGAGTCCCTCAGAGTCCCCGACCCTGCTAGTGGGAACCCATCAGAGGGCCCCGGTACCCCTGCAGTGGCAGAAATAAGGGGGAAGTGAGTCAAGCCGGCTAGGGCTCCTTGGGCCCAGAGTGTCCTAGGGCAGGCCAAGCGTGTGAAAGCAGGCCGGAGCACGTGCCCATGGGTCCAGATGTGAGCAGGGAGCCATGCTGCTGACTCCCATGGAGGACACGTCATGCTCCCCCACTCCCAGGGGTGAGGACACACAGCTGTCAGTGTGGGGGCTTGTCACCTCCGGGACTGGAGCCACTGCGTCCAAGGTCAACAGGTTTGGTCAGGGGTGAAGGACAGAGGCCCCTGTGGAGGCAGGAAGAGGTGGGGACTCCCTGTGGGGTGTCTTGTCAGTTTCCGCCTGACAGGGGAACTGCTGGGACCTCTGGAAGGTCTGTCTGTGGGGGTCTCTTCCCACTTGTGAGCTTAGAGGAGCCATTGTGCCACTCTGCCCTGTGGGGGTCCCAGGCCCAGGCCCCCACCAGCCCCTCCCAGTGCCCATCTCACCTCTGGTACCAGTTCTGCATCGGGTCTGGAGAGGCCAGGCCCTTGGAGCCCTGGCTGGGCTCCTGCGGCTCTCCCCTGGCCACAGCGTCTACAGCAGCCATGACCCTGAGGCAGAGGCAGAGGTCCCTCCCCAGCCTCCTGCACACTATCAGCGGGGCTCAGCCACTGCCCTGTCCCTCAGAAGCCTCAGACCCCACTGACCAGCCAGTCCCACTCTGTGCTCCCAGCCCCCTGCCCTCCTCGAAGGGAGGAGCCAGCCAGACAGGCGGGTATCTCCTCTGCTCTGGAGGGTGCAAGAGGGACCAAGGAAAGACAGCTACTCCGGGCGGGCCACCCTGCATGTCTGGGGCTCACGCGTCCAGAAACCTCAATGGCCTGGAAAGTTGAGGCATGTTATAAATAAGGCCGAGGAGTTAGGAGGCAGGACCTGCCGTCACCCCAGACCTCACGATGAGCTCGGACTCTTGTTTCCACAAAATTGTGACACGTCTGGTAATCAAATCTCCCAGCTCAAGGCCAAGGCCACTTCAGAAGAAGTGGCTTCTAGAAGCATGAGGAGGGCTTCAAAAGTGGCCAGACTGCTATCTCAGCATCAAGGAAGCAGGGCCTCCAGGCAGAGTCCCAAACAGCCCAAGGCCCCCAGCACCACCTGCCCAACAAAGCAGCCAGTCCACCCCCAGTTGCCGCTGCAGCGTCCAGAGGCCTGGGTGGGGTGAAGGGAGGCAACCGGGCATGTTTCTCCCTCCAAGATGGCCACACTGCGGGAAGCGAGGCACTGGGAATGGATAAAAGTCATGGGGTGGTCTGCAGGACGGCCCCCCTCGACAGTGGCAGGCCAGCAGCTGCCCGGCTGGAGGGAAGGTCTGGCGGCCGTAGACCGGGCCACTGGGCAGGTGCCTGCATGGGTGCACTCAGGCAAGCAAGGAGGGAGAGACGGATGGACGGATGGACGGCAGACTGTATGTGACAGTCTTCCCTGGGAAGAATCAAGCCTCAGAATCCGAGGGACCCGTGGAGTCCCTTCCACCCCGATTCTGTGCCGACTGCCCACTCCTGCTTCCTCTTTCAGAGCCTTTCCCACGCTGCACGGTTCCTCTTTGTGTCAGAAAAGAGACAGAAGAGGGATGTGTGGTTACAGGTCACCAAGCAGTCCTGCCCCACTGCGACAAAACAGCAGGTGTGACAAGTGTAACCTGCTTCTCCTGTTGCTGGACTTGGGGTGTCCCAGGGACCCTCCATGCACCTGAGGGCAAGGAAGCCATGCGCTGGTGTTGAAGGACACACTGTCCCTCCGTGTTCCTCAGGACACTTCTCCAGGGACTCCCTGGGTTGTGCCAGCCATGCTGGGAGTTGGGAAGGGCGTCACTCGGGGCCTGGAGTGACCTGCATGGGCACCCCCGCCACTCCTCCCGGTGTCGCCGGTCGTCACAGTGGCTGAGTCTCCACTGGGTTGTCACTGGCACAGTCTCTGCTGCCATCTCAGAATACAGCAGACTGCAGAGTCCCTTGAGTAACTGAGGGTGGCCAGGGAGGACCCTGAGCTGTCACAAGGCCATCTCTGAGGCACGGCCACCGGTGTGGGGCTTGCTGAGCTGGACACTCTGGGGGGGGGGGCACAGCAGGACTGAGCCCTGGCAGAGGGGGCGACTTTACCAACTAGGCAAGCCCTGCTTTGCCCACGGCCCCTCACAGAAGTCCTCGGACTCCTCAGGGTTGTGAAAGACAACGGGAGCTGGGGAATGCCCTGGATCAAAGGAGCCATGACAGAGGAGTCCAGCAGCCGCACCCGCCCCAAACCTACGGCGGGCACAGCCAGTGGGCAGGGGGCACCACCGGCTCTGCACACAGGGCAGGAACAGGGAGGATCAGGCAAGGGACCCCACTGCTGTGGCAGTGTGAGAGGCATCCCTGTTCTTGGGCCACAGTCACCAAAGGACTAGGGTAAATGTCACCATGCATGTCACTCACCTTCAGGTGGTTCAGGACAAATGATCCTGCATACCTACTCATGCACATGTGCACACCTGTGGGGTGTGTGTGCACACACATGTGTGTGCATATGGGCTGGGGGTGAATGGTCAAACAGGACAAAATTAACTCACAAACTTTGGTCAAGGATATAAGGATGTCTCTATGCAATTTTTATTTTACAACTTTTCATAACTTTGAAATTATTTTCAAATTTAAACACTTTAAAGAGGGTCTGTGTTCCAGGACACCCCTTGCCCCCTGTCACTGGAGCTCCTCCCTCCCCAGACTCCCCTCTGAGCTCCTGGTGCAGCAGCTCTCTCTGCTGAGGGCAGGGGGACACAGGACCAGCCTGCTCGACACCTCCGACTCCCCCGCGGGGACTGTGCCTGAGAAGTGCCGGGTCGAGTGTGCGCAGCCTCTGCACCTAGCTGCCTGCACTGAGAGAGGTCTCCAGAACAGGGAGCAGGTGTGGGCACGGCTGTCACCCCACACACGTCCTCCAGCTCATCCACAGCAGCCTAGCAACAGGCGACCTCGTCCAGGGGCTGGAGGGGGCTTCGATCCCCTTGAGCTTGGAGAAGCAGAAGCATCCCCAGGAACCGGTTCTTCCAGCCTCCTGACCCAGGGGCAGCTGGCACAGGGAGACCGAGGTGGGGACCACCACAAGGTGGGGACACCAGGAAGTCTACCAGAGGAGCAGCTTTGACAAGGTTCATGGGGATTTCCCGTAGCCAGCAACGGAGCCAGGGCGCTGAGGCAGAAGGACCGGGACGGCGGGGGCTGGCTTCTGGGGCCTGGTCTTACGTCTTCCCCTCTCGTGTGGCCACATCACCAAGTGCATGTTCTGGGGGACGGAGAGGGACAGGCACAGGGTGACCAGAGGTGAATTCCACTAGCTGGGAAGGGCCTGGAGCCAAGTCAAGGCCATGGGGCACCCTGTCCCAGAAACAATTCTGCCCCGCCCAGGGCCAAGGTTGCCCCCTGTGTGGGTGGGGCTGGACATGGAGGGAGAGATCCAGCTAACCGTGCTGGGGTTGCCATGTGAGCTTAAGTGTGCGTGTGAAGGTTGGGGTAGGGTGTGCATGCACATGTGTGAGCATGGATCTATGTGTGTACAAGTATGCGCGTGCTGTGTGAGGGTGCAGGTGGGCATGCTGGCCTGGGGGGCAGAAGGCCTGCTGGTCAGGCTGGAGCCCTGGGGCCTGCCACCTTGGTGAGGGTGGGGTAAACAGGGGACAAGGATGCCACCAACACAGCCTATCCCTGCTATCCTAGGAGAACACAGGTTGGGGACAGGGAGGACAGGGCTGCCCCCAGGCCATCACCCCTGGGCTGCCCCCACCCCATCACATGGGGCCCTCTTTTGGGAGAAATTGCCCCCACCCCAGATCTGGGGCCTTATTCATCCCTGGCTGGGAATCAGAATAGCCTGCAGTCAGCGGCCACTCCACCCAGACTGGTAGTCTGGGGGCCTCAGGACAGGCCTGAGGGCATCAGAGAGGCAGCATGTCCAGACCTGGAGGAATGTGTCCGTCTGGCCCAGGCGGGCAGAGGGCAGGAAGCTTCAGGAGAGCCCAAGGCAAGGTCTGGGCCAAAAAGAAAGGCCATAGCAAACCTGCCGGGCACCCCTGAGGCCTCACCAGGAGGGCCAAGGCAGGGGCACCTCCCAACAGAGACCCCCAACTCACCTCCCAGCAACTGAGGGCGCACAGCTCCGTGCCAGGATTCCAGGGTTGGGCAAGGCGAGCACAGGCCGGAGCACAGGGTCCCAGGCAAAGGGACGCTGCATGGGAGTCCGGGAGACTGTGGACAGGCCCTGCCTGCATGTAAGTCACCGTGTGAGACAGCACATGTGCCCTGCCAGGCACCAGCCACGAGCGCTCAGCAAGGCTCCAAGCTATGAGTAAGATGAATTCCTGGTCCTTTAAGGCACTCACAGTCTCAGAAGGGCAAAGGACGCAGGCACCAGGAGGGACAGTGAACAGGAGGCTTCCAGGGCCAGCTCCTCATCCCGGGGGCCATGCACACGTGTGGCTTCCTCCCTGAGCCCTGTGGGCAGGTGTGACTCCACAGCAGGTGAGACTTCAGATGCTCAGCCCCCAAGCCCAGGAAATGGGAAAAGCTGCATGAAGAAGGTTGTCCGGAAAAAGCAAAGGCTAGGTCAATGTCCAAGTGGGGAAGAGCAAATCAGTTATTTTTAAGATGTGCGCACACACACATGCCCACACACACATGCCTAAGTCGTTATTAGCTATAAACCATTATACAGACTTAGCTAGTTGTGGTTAAGAAGATGAATTCAAACAAAAATGCTTTAGATATGTCATGTGGGTGGGGATAGAACCCCAAATCGTGTTTTCACTGGTGTGCCAACTGTTTACAAAATGCTTACATGAAAGGACTAAAGAAAATAACTCAGTGAACAGTGGGCCTGTCTGGGCAGCAGGATCACACTTAATTTCTTGTCTATAGTGTTTAAATTTTCTGATCTACAGTTCAAAAATGAAAATCAGATGGGATAAAATGACAGAAATTTCAAGAAACATTTATGCTTCATGAAAGGAGCAAAATGCAAACTGATACTGACATTCATTCATTTTTTAAATTAACTAAAAAAACACTCTGCATTTCCTGAGTACCTACCCTGAACAGAATCCAGGCATTAAGCTATCAGTGCTGGGAGACTGCTCCCCTAGACACCAGTACCCAGCACCTGTGTCCTTAGCACTGCCCACAGCAACCAGAGGGCCAGCCCGCCCCTGGGAGAGGATCAGCCAGTCCTCTGAGGGGTAAGAGCAGGCCCAGGAGGCAGCAAGCTGGCCCTCCTGAAGGGTGAGTGGGAGTCCCCAGCAGGCCACCTGGAGAGCTTTCCAGGTGAAGACAGAAGGCAAAACCAGCGAGCTCACACCCGGGCACCCAAGGACTGGGGGCGGGGAGCAAGGCCATATCAGAAGAGCCGCTGAAGAGCCTGACCTTGACCCTGCAGGTGGTGGAGGGTGTGAGGACCCGGTCTGCTGTTGGGAAAGGCGCCTCTGGTGTGGCTGGGAGGGACTGGGAGCCAGCTCTGGCAGGAGCGTGGAGAGCTTGAATGAATGCCTAGGATGGAGGGCGTCTGGCCAGAGTCCTTGGGTTAATCAGGACTTGGGGAGGCTGGAGAGGGAGGAGGCTAGGGTGCCGAGGAGCCCGAGTCTGAGGCCACAGCCCAGACACACCAGCGGGAAGGAAGGGGCCTAGGCAGCAGAAGGCACCACTCCTGAGCTGGGGAGGCCTGGGCTGGGCAGAGTTGGGAGACGCAGCGCTAAGATCCCCGATCTGAAACTTTGGGACAAGATATGTCTCAGAATCCAGCATTTGCTAAGTGTAAGAAGTACCGAGATCTGTTATAGGAGTGTGTGACCACACCCTTCACGGTGCAGCCCTGCCACTCCACAGCCAGGGGATGAAGACTCGTGCCTAACACTGAAGGTCACACACAGCCAGTAAAGAGCTCATGTCCAGGGCAAGCGAGGTTTGCCACCAGGGAGCCTGGAAGGCCTCCCGGTTTTGGGATCTTGGGATTGAGGATGAGGGATATTGCATCGGCACCTCTGGTGGCCAATGACCCTACAACAGGAGGCCCTTTGGGAGAGAGAGCAGGAGACGAGGACAGAGCCCGCGAGTGACCAGGTTAGAGTGGGGCAGGACAGGTCCAGGAGGAGAGGGACCAGGCAGGGGCACAGGACAGAAAGAGCAGGAGGGTCACCACCCCAGGAGCAGGGGCGAGTGCTGCAGAAAGGCCAAGTAGGAAAAGGCCCAGATGACCCCCTCATGTGGCCACAGGGGACATGGGGTGAGGAGGGGCAGAAGTCAAGGGGGGAAGAAGAGAACAGCAAAGTGGTAGCAACCCATGAAAGGTCCACCTCTCAGGAGTCTTAGCAGGAAAGAGCCCAGGTGGTAGCCAGAGTGACAGGCGAGACACCCAGCAGGTCTGTGACTGGGACCTCAGTGAGGCCCAGAGGCTGCAGGAAAGACCGTGCTGACAGGGAACGGTCACACACTCATGATGTCTACACTCACAATCATCCCCAGGGGGACAACCCAAATGCCCACCAGCCCCAGAACAGTAAAGCACAAGCATCAGCATGGAAGAGCATGCGCTGTGGGGTGACAGGGTCCAAGGGGGCCCTGTGGGGAACGGGTGGCCAAGGCAGGGCAGGGCAGTGATGGAGAAGGGACAAGCCTGGCGTCCTCCAAGGGCCATGTGGTGCCACTCAGGGTTCACACTGATGATGGTAAATGGCGAGTTTTGAAAGTGCAGGGTGCCAGACTTTTGTCCACAGGTCTATTTCTATCAGCCCCTCCCCAACTGTCCCCAGTTCCTTCCCCTCACTCCGCTGCAACTCCCTCCAACACTGAGGAGGCTCCTGCACTTGAACACACCACGCCCCACCCCCAGGGCCAACCTGGACAGACTGGAGGGAAGCAGGAGAGGACAGAGCACAGCGGTCAGAAGGGGGCTGCCCTCTGCTCCCCAGCCTTGCCACTCGGTCACACCCGCCCAGCCTCGCCAGACTCCTTTCCCCGGAGGCTCTCCAGGTGCTTGTGCAAATTCAACTTCTGAGAATGCTCCCTGTCCTTCCCTGCTCACCAGCCACTCTTGGGGGCGAATATGTGTGACACAGGACATACCCACCAAGAGCCTGGCACAGCAGAACCAATCATGAGCTAATGAACTGTTATGGTTCCCAAATGGCTAAGATGTCTCCTTCACAAACTTCATTTTCTCTTCAAGAGAACAGACATGCTTCAAGGACCTTGTGAAAGAGCATGGGGATGGCAGTGCACAGGTTTCTCAGACTCACACTGCGCTGGAGCAGCCCGTGCCTGCCTGCCAGCCTCAGAGGACCAGACGGGGAGTCTCCTGGGCCCTCAGCAGCTCAGGCCCAGCCCTTTGCCAAGATTCTAGGTCGGCAGGAGGCTGACCTAATTAAACACTCAGGCTTATTCCTGGACCAGGAGTCCCAGTTAAGGCCCCTGGGCAGCCACCGCACAGAGGCACAGCCCCAGAGGTGACCAAAGTGATTCTTAGTTTTTAAATAGCAGTTGCTTATCCCTGATTATAAAAGTAGTACATATTCATCATAGAATGTTTGGAAAATATGAAAAATACAGAAAAGAAAACGCCAACCAAAGATAATCGCTATTTTTGCTTATTTCCTCCTGGTCTTCTTCCTTTTTGTACATATTGATATATTTGACAACTGAGGGGGTGTTCATTCACACAAGGGAGGGAAAAGAAACCAACTTACAAACTGCACAACCCTGAGTTTGTTATATGAATTTGGACCATCACATATATATATATATATATATATATATATATATATATATATATATATATAGTCCCATATCCTGCTTATTTCACTAATATTAAAATACAAAGATTTTTAATGACTTCATAATATCCACCATATGGAATTTGGCATAAAATATTTCCCCTGCCATGGGACATTTAGGTACTTTCCAGAGTTTCAAATAACTCTATGAACAACCTCTCTCTTTATCTTTGATTCTCTTTAGCTAGACTTTCTACAAATAAAGTTGTTGAGGAACTTTTCATACATTACCAAATGCCTTCCAAGAGCTCGTGGAAATCAACTAACAAGGTATGGGACACCCCAGGCCCACGTATGATCCTGTCCTAACAACCAGAGCTTCTTTACCAAGCAGGTGGTAGATCCAGATCAATTACAGAGGCAACTGTTGGGAGATAAGCTGATCCTCAGAGCCATCTGGGACTTGTGACTAAGCAGAGCCCGGCACTATCTGCCAGCATTAGTCAGCCTTCACTAGGTTAGGCTGCTGCAACAGACAGTCCCAGAAGGTTAGGGGGTTACACATAAGGTTCATTTCTCACCCACATTGCTCAGAAGATATGAGTCAACTGTGACTTTTATTCCATGTCTTCTTCTGAGGCCCAAGCTGAAGGAAAAGCCCAGTACCTACCTACCTCATTCTCAAGGTCAAGGTCAAAGTTACAAACTAGAAGCCTCACTGGCCCTTGAGACTTTCATTTGAAAGTGGCACACATCATTCCCCTCTCTTCCCATTGGCCCAGAGAGTCAGGCCTGAGGCACAGCAGTGTGGGGAGGGAATACAAGCCTCCCACAGGGAGGTGCTGCAGGTCACATGGTGTGGCTCAGTGGTAAAGTGCTTGCCCAGCACACCAAAGGTCCTGGGTCCATCCCCATCACCAGCAAGGAAATCAGAATGTTCTCACCAAGCGGCCCAATAACACCCGGGAACAAGCGCACAACCAACCAACCACAGTTACGAATAGTCGGAAACAAGGCTTGGTGTCCTGGTACCAAGCCTGACACCAGGAATGCTGGCAACCACAATCCCTCTCCATGCTGGACAATCCCATGTACCGGAAACCTCTCTAGCCCCTGGGGAAGGGGACTGCCCAGGCTTTCCCTTCATGTGAATACATTTTTTAAAAATGCATGAGATGTGTGTGTTTATGAGCATATATTTACAAATAGCTCCATCAAAAATGGGAAAGGATGGCTGGTCGCGGTGGTGCACGCCTGTAATCTCAGGGGCTTGGGAGGCTGAGGCAGGAGGATCTCAAGTTCAAAGCCATTCTCAGCAACTTATTGAGACCCTGTCTAAATAAAAAATAAAAAGGACTGGGGATGTGCTCGATGGTTAAGCACCCCTAGGTTCAATCCCCTGTACCAAACATATATTAACAGATAAAAATATGTTAAATTTTTTAAAAGGCAAAAGTAAAGTTTTGTGTATAATGGGCCACCATTTACTATTAAAAGGGGAGACTACATATACACTGAGGCTTATTTGTTTGTAGATGTTTCCCAAAAGACCAGTAAGAAAGCTGGAGACAGTGCCTGTTTTAGGGAAGAGAACCAGGGAGGAGGGGCTGACTTCCCACCAGGCACTCTGCTTTATAGCTCATGATATTGTTACCTTTCCCAAAAAAAGTTCTTTTTAATTTAAATTCTTTTAATTGTCCTTTCTCACTGATGTCCTGTGGTCTCTCTATTTTTTCTCCATTGCTCCCAGATTGGGACATGCCCTGATTCCCATACCTGGAGCCTGAGGAAGTAGAGTTTCCAGAAAGCCCTGGAAAACCCAAGAAGAACTACCAACAATTGCAAAGCAAAAAGAAAGCTCCATCTGCCAGGTACGGTGGACACCCCTGTGATTCCAGTGGTTCAGGAGGCTGAGGAAGGAGGATCGTGAGTTCAAAGCCAGCCTTGGCAACTTAGGGAGGCCCTAAGCAACTGAGCAAGACCCTGTCTCTAAATAAACTATAAAATAGGGCTGGGGATGTGGCTCGGTGGTTAAGCACCCCTGGGTTCAATCCCTTGTACCAAAAAAAAACAAAAGCAAGCCAGCTCTGTCCGGCCAAGCTACCTCACATGGTGCACACACTGGCTCCCACCTGCAGGACAGGCCGCTCTGGGTAAGGGGAGGTGGAGGGAGGGGCTGGCTCACTCTTGCATGAGTCAGTCTCATCCCTGGGAGGAAGTGGAGAGAAGGGTGGCCAGGAGGGACAGAGGGATGGCAGCAACATGCCAAAGAGGGCCAGCGCTGGGGACCAGGACCCTCCACACACGGCCGCCGCTGGCTGAGACATTCACACCAGCCCCCTCCCCTTGTCTCCCCCCTCCCCCACACCTTCAAAAGAGGATCCCAAACCCCTGGAGCTGGAAGGGGCCGGTGGGCAGCTCCCTTTGCAGAAACCCAGCAGGCTGCCACTTGCCATCTGCAGGTGAGGAACAGGGACAGCACTGTGGACAGGAGCTGGAGGCCACACTCCTCAGGAGACAGTGGAGATACCGGAGGTGCCTCAGGTTTCTAGAGACATGGATCAGAGTTTCAGCCTGGGCCTCCAGGTCTAGGCCCACAGTGGTCACTGGGTGTCGTATGGGGAATGTCCTTGCCTGAATGGAGGCACCGTCAGCACCCTGCTGCAGGGACAGCTGGGGACACTGGAGTCCTTGGAGGCCTCGTACAAACCCTTGCCAGAACCAAGAGGCTTGGGGAAACGTGGTGGCACAGCCCACTGGGCACTCCGTCACCAAGGTGCTGATCTGGACAAATGGCAGGGTCACCTGTTGGAGTGCACAGGGGAAGAGCCATGCGCAGAGGGACAGGCCCAGGTCACATCGCCAGAACTTGAGGTCAGGGAAGGCTCAGTGAAACAAAGACCACAGCACTGGGTTTGGTGAACTCCCCAGTGGGAACGCAGGACCTCTAGGGGCTTTAATGTCCTCACACACATCATGAATCCCCTCCAGGGAAACACAGTGGAGGGCATCTCTCAAATTCCCTGGACGACAGAATTGTTCATTTCAGATCCGTTTCCAGATCTAGCCTGGGCTCCAAAGTCTGCCCCCAGCTGTTAACTGTGGAGCCCCGGGCAGCAGGACTCAGGGCCAAGGGCCCATCACATCCTACTTCACAATCTTTCATTTCATGTCTTTAAAACAACAAGTGTGCATCCCTTTTTAGATTCATATACCTGTAGTAGACAGGACCCTTTGGGGACAGACTTGAGAGAAGAGGCATCTTAGCTGTCTTGTTGGATATTGTACCCACAGTGCCCACAGTGACTGGCACATGGTGGGTGCTCAGTGAACGTTAGTCAGATGAACCAGCTCTGAGAAGAAGACAGAGATAGAGACGGAAAGACGACTCAGACTGAAAGGACTAGCCAGCACAAGGAAGAACAGCCTCACGCTTTTAAAACTGAAGAGAAAAGAGGCGCTGAATAGAGCTTTAAAGTGATGAATTAAACAGTGACATATGGGCTGGGGCTGGGGCCAGAGGCAGAGCGCTCGCCAGGCATGCAGAGGCACTGGGTTCGGGCCTCACAACCACATGAATGTAAAATACAGATATGTGTCCACCTAAAACTAAAAAAAATAAATAAATAAAAAGAAAACGCCAGGGCCAGGGGAGACCAGGCCAAGAGGTCAGAGCCAAGCCCAGGCCCAGGAAGACCACTGACCAGGACCGCCATCCAGAACCCGCAGGGAACTCTTAACCGAGCAGCCAGCTCTAAAGTGGGCAGCAGGCCTGATGGACACCTGCCAGACGGGAGGAGCCGCGCAGGTGGGCCCAAAGGCCTGAACACCACAGGCCGGGGAAAGCCAGCCAGAGGCAGGCAGCAAAAAACACTGGCGAGGGCGCGCGATGCCCCTGGCCGCAGGCAGCTTCCAAAAGGAGGCCAACAAGCCCCAGGGCCAGGGCTTGGGAGCCCCCCACCCGCCCCAGGGGCTGCTCAGGAAAACCTACCAGCCAGCAAAGCCCCACCTGACATGCTGGCTGCGGAGCGCAGTAGGCGCTAACCCGTCCATCTCCGTTGGCGGAGCGCGGAGCCCCTCGGAGGCAGCCTCAGCTCTGACTCCAGACAACCTCAAAGACAGGCTGCGCCGCAGCACCGCACTGTTCACACCGTTTACACCGTTCACACAGTTCCCAGCAGCAACACAAGGAGTGGGAGCCAAGGTAGCCGGGCGGGGTGGGGCAGGAGCCCCCGGGATGGAACACTGTGCACACACACCACACACACACACACCACGCACACACACCATGCACACACCACACACTACACACCACCACGTGCATACCATGCACACACACCATGCACACGCCACCACGTACACGCAACCGCGTGCACACCATGCACACAACACCACACACACACCACCGTGTGCACACCATGCACACACCCACCATGCACACACCATGCACACACCACCACACCTATGCCACCGCATGCACACCATGCACACACACACCAGGCATACACGGAAACTATACAAAGGATCATGTCTGGATTACAGTGGGTTCACAGTAGAAATAATTTCATTTTCTCAAGAGTCAAATATCCTGTTCAAAATTAACCCAGGCTGGTGAAAGGGGTCTTGCTAAGCGGGGAGAACTTTCTGGAATCCCCAACTCAAAGTCCCCAGCATTCACTAACTGAGCCCTCAGGCTCACGTTCACTTCTTTCCTGGGCACTTCCATCATCCCTCCAGTGACCCACCCTCCCTCTACCTTCCCCTCTCTGACCTGCCCATTCACAACCCACCCAGGCAGAATCACAGGACCAGCCAGGCGTGGTGGCTCACGCCTGTGATCCCAGCAAGTCGCAGGCTGAGGCGGGAGGATTCAAATTCAAGGCCGCAGCAAGGCAGGATGCCGCTCAGAGGTAGAATGCTCCTGGGTCCATCCCCGGTACCAGAAAGGAAGGGAAAGGAACCACAGGACCCGAGAGAGATGGACCACATCATTCAGGGCTGAATGGTTCTGGCATCTTCTGAATAACACTCAGAGACTGGGGATCTGAAGAGAGAGCAAAGCAGTTTCAGGCAGGGGAACGGCATGTCTGGGCTGGCTCTGGTCATAGCCTCCAGATAAGTGCAGGGGAGAGGGAGGCCTGGGACAGGCCGAGTGGACCTGCTGCTGGGGTGAACATCTATGGAGCAGCTAGGCAGCAGCCGAGGTGGCCCAAAGCAGGGAGTATGCACAGCAGGCCCCGAGGTGGCCCAAGGCAAGGGGATGTACACAGCAGGTCCTGAGGTAGCCCAAGGCAGGGGGTGTGCACAGCAGGCCCCATGGTGGCCCAAGGCAGGGGGGTGTGCAGAGCAGGTCTTGCAGTGGCCCAAGGCAGAGGGGTGTGCACAGCAGGCCCCAAGGACCTGGGAAGTGGCTCCTGTGGTTACAGTTGCTGCCCCGGTTGCTGCAGAAGCCAGAGGCCAAGTCCAGGCTTGCTGGTCCCTAGCAACATGAGCTCTGCCACTCCAGTCCAGCCACAGAAACTGGCTGGTGTGAGTCAGGTGTCTCTGGAATGTGTGGGCGTGGGCCATGCTTCTCTGGCTCCAGCCTCACGCCGCACCAAGTCCAGCAGAGCCCAAGTCTTCTGACCTGGAACAGGGAATTCACCAGGAGGAAGGTGAGTGGGTGCTGGGAGCTCAGAGGACAAACACCTTCTCTCCAGTCCAGTAGCAAAAGGACTGACCTCCAAGCCTGTCACTAGCAATGTGATTTGAATTGCTCAGTCTTTTTTTAAGTGGCTAAAAGATATTGTGCCACACTGTTAAGTTCCCAGCACCGTTTCCTCGAATTTAGCCATTTGTGGGTTCCACCAAGGCTCCCAGCTCCCAGGAATGGCTAGTCACAGCGGCATAGGACGTGGAGAGCCCTAGGGACATGGTTCCTGTTTGTTGGACATTTCTCATGACAGATCTCTTGCCAAGCCTCATTCTGCACGTCCACCCATGAGGCACGCGGGACTCGGCAGGAAGCAGCCCCTGGGAGGCTACCCAGCCCACCAGGCCTCCCACTAAGGTGCCAGGGACAGGAACTCTTCTCCAATTGGGCTGAGCAATATCCCTTCTTACACAGTGAGAGGACACAGCACTGTTGGAGTTCCTAAAGCCCACGGGAGAAGACGTTCTCGAGAAGTCACTGTCTGTTCACTGTCAGCCATCAAGACAAGAAGGCAGAGTGCTGGTGTGCAGGATGGACTTGGCTCCTATCGACCTTCAGAGCAAGGGGCCAGCCATTGTGCACTCACGGAAAACACGCATGTCTTGGTCCTTCTCATGTGTATACATGGCGGGGACAGAATCATTAAACCCAACAGCCGGGTTTCTTCACCACCTCCTGGGGAGGAAGGGCATTTCACAGGGGACAGAGCATGATGGGAACCTAGAAGAGAGAGTGAGACTTTGGAGACACCCGAGGGACGGCATTTTTGAGGAGTTTGCGGAGTGTATCTCAGAAGGCGATTTTCATCATTTAGGGACACCCAGCAGCTGAAGCCCTGTCTGTGTCAGAGGAACCCGTCTTCAGGAGTCAGGAGGTCCTCACAGCTGGCACCTAGGATTCAGAGCAGCTGCTACAGGCTGCAGCTACCGGCACTGTGCCCTTCTAACCAGACCCCTGGACCTCGGGGCGTGGGGCTGCTCTTGCCTGAAGAGCCCCGGGACCATGAGCAGCCAGGGTCTGCAAGCACCCATGTTGTCCAGCAGGACATGAGCTGCACGCTGTCCTTGGCGCTCTCAGGGGACCTTCACGGAGACCCGGGGAGACTAGGCCAGTTTGGAAGTGGAGCCAGGTCATTTCCTCTGGCCATGTCACTGTGCTCAGGCAAGAACAGGAAGCCAGGTTTTACTCAGGTTACAGACGACCTGTGTCTTGGGCGTTGTGACCACGGAAGGAGACCCACCAGCTGGTTCCCAGAGGCTGCCCCTGAGAAAAGAGGAGGACGGAGAGAAGAAGGCATTTTGCTTTGAATTTTTTCCTTGAATTCTTTTTAACCATATTCATGTATTATTTTTTCCAAAGTTTAAAAATACTTATTTAAAAAAAGAAATGTAATGTCTACAAGTATATCAGTTTCTACATAAAAGATAAAGCAAAATATTCATTTTGGCAAAAAGCAGAGCCTTTGGAAGAGGCAGGTGGTAAGGACTTGGTAGTCTGCTAACATCAGCTGGGAATCTTAATTTGGTGAGCTCTCGGGACTGCTTGCATGGCTTTTTGTGTATTTTTTCCCCTTATTTGGCATGTCTTGAGGTTGTTTTATGATACTTATGCGATAAATGATTACTTTTAAGTAATATTAAACAACAGCAGAAGAGGTCCTCTGCTCTACTCTTCAGCAAGGATGGGGTGGGGAAAAGCCCCAGTCCGCAGGGAGAGGCAGGAACTAGAAAACCCAGCACGTTCCTAGACCTCCAACAGCCCTGAGGGTCATGCCATTGGTCTAAAAGACCATCTGTTGCAAGGACAAACATAAGAGAGATATTGAAAAACTGTGCAGCCTGGGAAACTTAGCAAGACCACATCTCAAAATGAAAAGGGTTGGAGATCTCATTGGTAGAACACCCCAGGTTCAGCCCCCAGGACCACACACACAAAAAACCCCCAAATGTGGTATGCCCGTACGATGAAATGTTATTCACCAACCAAAAGGGAAATACTCAGTGCCCTGGGCTTACTCTCCAGTGAAAGAAGGGGAGAGAGAGAGAGAGGGAAAGGAGGGGGGAAGAAGGAGCCGCAGAAGCAGAGAGGGATGACAAGAGCAGAGGGAAGCTGGGGAGTGATGAAACTTTCTCTTGATTGTGCTGAGGTTTACAATTTTTAGTCAGAATGGAAGTACTTTATTGTACATGAAGTGTACCTCCATAAAGTTGATGTTAGAAAATAATGGAAGAGCGCGATATTGGCCCATTATATTGTTATATTGGGTGCATGCAAATAGGTGGCAACAAATCCCAAATCCCATCATCATGGACAACTATAATGCTCCAATAAAAAAAAGTGTGGAAAGAAAAAAAATTAGTAAGTGGAGGAAGGGTTTTGAGTGGGAGCCTGGCGTCAGGTTCACTCAGTGTGCAAGCTCAATGGCACTGAGGAGTGGTGCAGCCGGGTGACCCTCGTTGGGCCAGCTGCATCCAGGACACACTAGACTGAGGGCCACTCCTAGCATCTAAGAGAAGAGCAAACACAGCTTCTGTCCATCTGTCTCCCCACAGCCTTGGTGCGGGCACCCAAGGAGCCCAGGCCAGCTGGGCAGGTGATGTCACTCTCCTCTCTCAGCCCCGAATGCAGGTCCCAGGCAGCTGGGAAAGGGGGTGACATGCTCACTTTGATCCCTGAGGAATGCCCACTGCCTGGCACGGAGCCTCGTCACTAGAGAGCCAGCTGTGTGGGCCGTCCAGGGGTCCACTGCTTCAGATTCAATGTCTGTCGCCACAGCGAGATGTAGGGGACAGCAGGTGACATGGGAAGCTGGCCAGCCCTGGGCAGTGGGAGCAGAGTCCTGCCTGTCCCCGGCTCTGGGTGGGGAGAGAGGCCAGTGAGGCCCTCCACTCACTGTGTCACGCCTCACCCTCGGGCAGCAGTGGAGAGGGAAGCCAGGCCCCATGCACCACTGACCATAGGAGCCTGGGATGAAAGACCGTGCAGCCCACCCCAACCACCACGAGCACTTACTTCAAAAGGCAGGAGAGGCCCTGAGCAGAGGGTGAGAAGGCACCGAGGAACCCCCCAACCCTGGTACAAAACGCAAATTAGTCCAGAGGGGACGCATACAGCAAGCTCCAGCTGCTTCCAGCTCCCGGCCGCCCAAGGGGGTTCACATGTGTAGGACTAAGAAGGGGGCTTTGGGCTGAGGACTGATAATATTTTATCCAGGGAATTGAAAACAGCAAGGGCAGCTGGGCATGGTGGCGCACGTAATCCCAGCAGCTTGGGAGGCTGAGGCAGGAGGATCTCAAGTTCAAAGCCAGCCTCGGCAACTTAGCGAGGCCCTAAGCAACTCAGCAAGACCCTGCCTCTAAATAAAAAATAAAAAGGGCTGGAGATGTGGCTCAGTGGTTAAGTGCCCCTGGATACAATCCCTAGTACCAAAACCAAAAAACAAACCAGTAAGGGCGCTGGGTGAGAAGAGTCTCAGAATCTCCAAAGATGAATATCGGTTGCAGCTGAGTCAAAAGAAAATGAGTAATGAGTACCCTGATCAGTCAGAACCATGTCCTACATGCATGTGTCGCCTCCGGTGTTTAAACTCAAACATTTGACCTTCACAGTGACCTCAAAGATAAGAAGCACACTATCCAGGCTCAAGTTCAGCTGGAAAACCTTACGCCCATTCAGAAAAGCACTTTAAATACAATCCATCCATTAATACTGCCTGACAGTGTTAGAACTGGCTGTGCTACTAAAATGTCTTTGTGATGTTTGCGGAGATTTTCTCCGAGTGGCTGTGCTGCTGGGACTCCATTGCCAGTCCCTCCCCAGCAATTCAGCAGCAGGCTGTTCAGATGTACGTGACCCTGGGCTTACAATTTTGTCTATGAAGCTGAGAGTTGATGGTTGGGCAGAATCTTCTTCTGTAAAAGCTGATGAAATTCATGATCACCTGGAGGAGGTGGCTGGTCCAGGGAGGACTGAGGCCTGTCAGCCTTCCACAACGGGAGCTGTGACTGTGGGCAATGGGAGGGCCTCAGACACGCAGCCCCACCCTGCAAGCAGGAGGATGGAAGCTGCAGAGGCAGAAGTGAAGGGCATGCTCCAAAGACTGAAAGCCGAGACTGCCTCAGACTTCTTCCTTTGAAATCTTAGAAGAGCATTCTTTTCTTATCACAAAGCAGCATCTTCTAGAAATTTTCAAAAATTGCAGAAAATCAGCAAACAAGAGCCCACGATTCCCCCAACTAGAGAGAAGTCTACCAACTGACTGGTACCCTTTCCTAAAGAGTCCTTTTTCCATTCCTGTGAACATTTTCCACACTTTTTTCCTCTTACAAAAATGTGACACTATTACAATGTCTTATAATTTGTTTTTCCTCTTCTGAATAAATTGCAAGCATTCTTCCAAGGCAGATGCCCCTCCGCACTTTGATGACAGTGTCATTAATGCCTCGAGCTATTCCATCAAGTGGACGTGTGACCAATCCCTGATTCTGGGGCACTTAGGTTTTTCTCCAGTCTTTCTGGGTTGACAATGCTACACTGACCCCTCTTGAAGGGGTTTGGTTTGGGCTTTGGGGGTTTTGTTTGTTTGTTTTTCACTTTCATGATTATTTCCTTTTTAAGGCTGTGATATCGACAACCGCTCTTCCAGATGTTCTATCTTGATACCACCCACCAATACACAGAGTAGCCATTTCTTCAACCCACCCTAACATAGAGGTGATTTCATATTTTTTTCTTTTCCAGTTTAATAGGTAACATTTCTGATTATCTGCTTACCAAAGAAAATTGAACATGTTCATGGCTGGCTTGCCATATATATTTGTTTTAACAATCTTCCTAGTTGTGCATTTCCTTTGTTCATTTTCTTATTGCACTGTTTTCTTAATTATTTATAACAGCTCTTTGCATTGAGAAAATTAATCCATTGTCTCACAGGTTACAGCCCTGGCTGGTTTTTTATATTGCCTGTATTGTCCTTTTGCATAGTTACGGAGTAAACTCTGTTAGTATTTCCCTCATCATTTCTTTTTTTTAGTTGTCAATGGACACAATGTCTTTATTAATTCTTGTGTGGTGCTGGGATCAAACCCAGGCCTCACATGGGAGTAAGCACTCTCCTCTGAGCCCCAGCCCAGCCCCTCCCTCCTCCTTTCTGCACACCATGAGGATAAAAATGTGTCTGTATTTTCTTCCAAATCTCTTTAAAGAACTTAAGGATTCCACTTATTAAAGTGTATTTTTAATAACTTGAATCATTTTAGCTGCAGAGGGTTCCGAGGCCTTTCCTCCTCTGAGGTGATTCACCAGCTCTCGATTCCTCCCAGGGTCCCTCAGAGTGACATGCTTGCCATGGGGCTGGGTGGCCCTGTTGTGGGTGTCTGTGCATCACAGGGGTAGCAGCACCCTGGTCTCCATCACACCTGCTGCATCCCCCGGCTGTGACAACCAAACCACCCCACCCTTGAGCCACGTGTCCCCAAGGAAGCAAAAGATGCCCCCATTGAGACCACTGACTGGAAATGCCACTCACCCCACAGTACATTCTTAGACATAAGGTATGCTTGGTTCTGTTCCAGAACTTTCTACTCAGTTCCAATAAGATGACGCCTACTCTTGAACTCATAGTTCCAAACAGTTTTTATTGTGTGGTTTTGTATTAACTTTTAAATCAGTTTACATTCTTGTTTTCCCAGCCACTCTTTCTTTTCTAATCCTCCACAGAGTAGACTTAATCTCATGGAACCTGGGTGGGGTGGGGGCACCTTTGTGTCCCTGCTGCTGGCGGGCAGGCTGTGCACATGGGAGGGGCTGGCAGGACAGCTGCCGGAGGCTGATAGAAGGGAGGGTGCCGGACAGGGCCTGGGAACTGAAAGGAAAGTGACCACAACACTCGGAGCAACCAAAAGATCTTTATTGCAGCAGTGCAACAAAGAGAAAGGAAAGAAGGAAAGAGAGAGAGAGAAAAGAGAAGAGATGAACAGGGAGAGAGCAAGAGCAAGAGAGAGACAGAGAGCGTGCGTAAGAAAGATAAAGAGCAAGAGAGAGAGAGCAAGAGAGAAAGAGCAAGAGAGAGGGGGGCCTGGCAGGAGGGAGTTTTTATAGCCCAAATCTAATGGGGCCTCTGGGTCTGCAAGCTGCCTTGTTGGCCCAAGGGGGCATTAAGTGTTCAGCCTTGAGCAGGGTTGAATGTTCAGACTTGAGGCAAACAGGTGATAAAGGACCAGATATAGGGGGGTTTGAGTGCGTGGGCTATCTTGCAGCCAACATCTGTTCAGCCTGCCCTGCAGACAACACAGTTCAGCCTGCTCTGCACCCAACAGGAACCCTGCCCGGGATCATCAAGTGAGACCAGAGGAAGGAGGACAGAACAAGAGCAGGACGAGGGCTAGGGCTCTGAACCCTGGTACAGGTGGGAAGGGGAGACAGGCGGGGAGGACAGGACACCTGTGCCCATCCACAGGTGCTTAGCCTTCTGTCGTCCCTAGGGCCTCACACAGCCCTCTAGGGAAGCAACCTTTACGCCCCAGTAAGTGGCACGACTGCTCGATGTCCGGGCACAGGGAACGTAGGTCCCACCTCTGCCAGGGAGAGCAGGATGAATGGGTCAGGGCTACCTCCCCAGGCCCACGCCCAGGGCTGGCACTGGGCTAGTCTTCCCAGGAGGGCCCAGGCCTGGGGACTGACTTGTCTTCTTTGGTGTCAGGGTTTTGTCTCTGTTAAATAGCTCAGGTCCAAGTAGTGACCTCATCCCAGGAGTACTAGTTAGGATGGTTTCAGCTGCAAGCAACAGAAAACACAAACTTGCTTAAACAATAAAAGATATTTATAGGCCCATAAGACAGAAGAGCCCCCAGGGAGGCTTCATCCAGCAGTTTAAAGAGATTACAGGGCTCACTTCTTTCCACGGCTCCTTGGCAAAGGCTGGGACTCTGTGCTTCTCAGATGGATATAAAAGTGGCCGCAAATTCTTTGCTCCAGAATCCCAGCAAAGGAAGGCGAAGGGGAGGCTGAGGCAAGAGGATTGCAAGTTCAAGATCAGCCTCAGCAAATAAATGAGGCCCTAAGCAACTTAGTGAGACCCTGTCTCAAAATCAAAAGTTAAAAAAAAAAAAGGGCTAGGGATGTGGCTCAGTGGTTGAGCACCCCTGTGTTCAATCCCCAGTTGAAAAATAAGAAAAGAAAGTAAAAAAATAGAATCCCAGCCAAAATCCAGCGAGTCACCCTGGGCAGACCAGAGTTGTTCACACATCCATCCTGGGGGACAGAAGCACTTGTCACAGAGCTGGACTCACTGAAGTGCCACTAGAATTGCATCTGCTGAGAAGGGAGGGAGGAAGGGATGTCCCGCACCAGACTTCGTGAAGGTACCCAACACGCTGGAAATACTTGTGTCATTGGAGACACTGCCTGCTTTGTCTTCAGTAGATTCACAACATCATGTGTCCTTACAACATCTTTATAACTTCTCTCCAATCTCAGGTTCCAAAGGCCCCATCAGTCCCAGGACAATGATAACAGGTGGAGGCAGAGCAGATATATGTGACCTACATCAGGAACTAGAGCCCCAAAGCCAGGCCAAGCCAGGTTCCAGCAGTGCGTTCTGGCCAGCCCTTCAGTGCTCTGAGGGGCAGAGGTCATGAAACAATGTTTTGTCTAGGAAACAATTTATAGCTATTATAGCAAAAAGTACCCTGGTGACACCAGCTGGCCTGCATAGCCCTGCCCTTCCTGAGCTGCTTGGCAGCTCCGGGTGCCAGGACGAGGCTCAGAAGGGAAGGAGGAAGGAAGCAAGCCCTCGTCCAGTGTCAGCCCAGGGGCTTTGCAAAGGCAGTACCTGGAACCGCCTCCCTATCTTTCCACAACACGCGTTGCATCTGCGAGTCCCAGCCCCTTCTCGTCACCCTCCCTCACCAAGTAGATTAGTCGCTGGCAGAAAGTTCTGTACAGTTGTGGGGGTGGGGTGCTAGGGCAGATGAGCCCCCTCTTACACAGGCTAGGGACTCCAGGCTTGGTGCTGGGCTCCACGTGCCCCGGGTTCCCTGCACGATCAGGTGGACGGCACTGCCACAGCACAGGGTGGCCCAGGGAAGCCAGCGCTGCAGGCCAGGGGCTCAGAAGACAGCAGCATGTCACCCTTAAAGCCATGCTTGCAAATCAGGCTCTTGAGTCCATCACCCTTGGTTCACTCATATAGAAAATCTTAAAAGCACAAGACTCCAGCAACGAAACCCCAAAAATGAGGGATAGGGAGACATTGCTACCAAGGACAAAGCAAGACTAAGCTCTTGGGCTTTGTTTTCGTATTCCATCACCCCCTTATTTCTATTGGCTTTGAAGACCCCAAAGCACAGGCCACCAGTTCCACGGCAGGGACGCCCTCCTCTGTGCACACAAAGTGTCTCAATGGTCTTCTCTGTCCCTGTGGTGTCTGGATCTTCTGCTGGCTGCTGGCTTTACTGGAGGAGCCGTTGCCCAGGCGCATACTGAGTTGTACCCTGGTCCTGAAATGGTCTCCAGGCTCACTCTGGGAGGGCACCGCACTTGGCACTGCAGGCTTATTTTTCTAGGGCTTGGAAATGCTCCTGCTTGGCTGGCTGACTGGCTCTGGAATGGACGCCAGATGGACGGTCCCTGCTTTGCTTCCACTTTTTCCACCAGCATGAGGCCGTCCCCTAGCGTGCAGGCTGTGTGACCTTGGATTGCCTTCCCAACCTCTAGCATGCCCGAGTCTTCTCATCCTCAAGATGTGAGTCCCTGCGCTGCTGAGGAGTGCGGAAGGCGAAGCACGTGGGCCCCATTAATGCCACTCACAACTAATTTGCAGCACCCTAATTACTGTCTGATTTCCCTTTGGCCAAACCATCTAAAAATTACATGGCACAGGAAATCTAAATTGCATCTACCTGTTCCATAATTACATATTTAATTATGAATTAAATATGCACTCCAGAGAAGAACACGAAAAAATGAAAACAGTGGTCTGGGACCCGTGAGCTGGTGATTTCTAATGGACTGTTTGTATAACATGGGGAGAGCGCACTCAAAAGAGTTGTCACAGGTGGATTTAAAACTTTGAAATGCATGAAATACACCTATTTCGTGACATCTGTGAGGATCCAAGCGTCTTCTCTTCTGCTTGGGCCTTAATTAGACCTCCACCAGTTGTTACATAAGCAAGCATTTATTTTTGCCCACATGAAGGACCAGCAACTTGGGAAGGGCCCGGCTCAGCACCCTTCTCTACTCACCTGGCGAAAGGTGAGTCTCGCCTGGAGCAGGAGCGTCAACTTCCAAGCTAGCACTCTACACACTGGTGAGTGGAGCTGGCTGCTGGCTGGAGAGAGGAGGGCGGGACCTTGGCTCCTCCCTGGTGATGAGCAGGGACAGTCAGATCTCTACGATAACTACCTCTCCCCAGAGCCAGCATTTATGAGAAGGGAAGTGAGAACTGCCACTCCTAGGGCCTGGACTTGGAAACTGGCAGTCACTTCTGCCAAACTCCAGGAAGCAAAGCACTGGGAACCCATTTAGCTGTAAGAGAGGAGGCCAGATCCCCTCTGCGGGAAGAAGGTCAAAGCGTCCTGAACCTGCCTGGCATCCTCCCACGCCAGTCTGGCATATGCAGTGCCACGGACACACCATTACCAGCCCTTCTCGCCTCGGGCACTTCCTCATATTCTTCTTGCCCAGCACCCATATTCCTTCCTAGGCCTGGTCCTCAGCCCACCTCCCACCCACTCCCACCAACTCATCCCCGTCACCGGTTTGGAAGCTCTCCAGTCCTTAGTGGCTCCACCGTCACCGAGAGCTGCGGGATCCAGCAAGCCCAGGTCAGAACCAGCTCTCTGTAGAGTCTGCCGGATCTAGCAAGCCCAGGTCAGAACCAGCTCTCTGTAGTGTCTGCGTGGCCAGGAGCGATGAGCTATTTGATTCCTGATGCTCAGTGTCTACACCTGAAATGAAAAGGCCGCCTCAGAGATGGCTAAGCAATGACTTTTGGCAAAACTGTTAAAGCCTGTCAATACCAAATGTTGGCAAAGGCACAGAACTGAGACTTACACACAGAGGACGAGGGCAGCGACTGGGTGAAGTCTCAGATGGATTTTGCAATATTCAAGATTAAAGATGAGCATGTGCCACGGTATGCAAAGCTGCTCCTAGATCACTCTCACTAGTGCCCACAGTGACCCACTAGGAATGCTAATGGAGGGGCCCCAGGCAGCTCAGCGGTAGAGCAGTAGCCCAGCATGCAGGAGGCCCTGGGAGGCCTGGGTTCAGTCCTCAGCAGGGGGAAATATGAAGGAAGCAGTCTTTGTAATTGCATACAACTGGAAACCATCTACATGTTGGCAACAGATAACCAAGAGCCCTGCGGTCATGTTGAGCCAGAGCCACAGGTGATGACACAGAGGAGACTCACAACTACAAAGTGAAGCCAAAAGAAAGCCATGTGTAAGACATGATTCACGTGTGGCTTCAAGTCTTGCACAATGTCATAGGTTATTGACGGGCAGGTGTACATGTGTCCAGTCAAGAGAAAAAATAATAAACACCAAACTCAGTCTGAAATTGGACAAGGGGAAAGCAATCCAGACCCTAAAATCTGAAGTTGTATCGTGGGTACAGAGTCTGTGTTATTTATTCCTTTCATTTGCTTTCGACTTCTTGTTTGGTTGGTGCTGGGGATTAAAGCCAGGCACTCTTGCATGCTAACCATGTACTACTGGCCACATCCCCAGCCCTCCTTATTCTCTGTACCTTTCCTATGTCTGAAAGATTTCACAACAAAAAGTTTTGGGATTTTTGTTTTGTTTTTAGAGAGAGAGAGAGAGAGAGAATTTTTTAATATTTATTTTTTAGTTTTTGGCGGACACAACATCTTTGTTTGTATGTGGTGCTGAGGATCGAACCCGGGCTGCATGCATGCCAGGCGAGCGTGCTACCGCTTGAGCCACATCCCCAGCCCAACAAAAAGTTTTAAAGACCTACTTTTTACCTAGTACGTAGCACAGTGCTTAAAAGGTGGCAGAGGCTCATGGAAGTCGTGATGTTGTCCCTTTACTCAGACTGTCCACACCTTGCTATCGTCTCATCTTCAGGGTTCTCTCCTTCATTCCATCCTTCAGAGGGAGAGAGGCGTTTCCCTTTTTACCAAGCTCAAACAAGCTGTGACCAAAGTCGTGGAAAGCACTTTGAACTTGGTTATCTGTCTGAACCAGGAGAGTTCAATTAGGCGTTGAGAATAGTCACTAATTTTGAAGGTGAGAAATAAACCTATAAACTAGGCTTGTGGTCAAACACCAACAGTGGATGGGCTTGGAGGTGCCGATTTGAAAGCAGGTCTTGCCACATCCCCAGCTCTACTCCCTCCTTCCTGGCCAGTGGATCCGCCCCACGTGGCCATCCAGGCTCCTGTTTCAGGGTTCTCCACCCTGGAAGCACACTGTTCCCCACTGGAGCTTTTAAAATCTTTAACACCCAGGCCACACCTACACCAATCAAGTCACGGGGCCCTGGGTGGGAGCCAGGCCTGAGCGACACAGAGGGGTCCCTTGTGCAGCCCAGGCTGAGAACCACTGGCCCACCTGGTCATTTGGAGAGTGGGCAAGGGCATCCATAGGATGGTCACACAGGCTCTGAGTGTCATGCGTCATTGCACAGGGCAAAAGATGATTTCAGTGGAGGGACCTGCCAGGAGCTGCCCCCACACAGCTTCCAAGCCGGCCTTCTGACTCTGCCGTTGATGCTGGGCAAGGCTCTCCAGCCAGATGGTGCCAGCTGCTGCCAAGGAGGAGTGAGACCGCAGGGCTGGGGGAAGGAAAAGTGCACCCCTTGCCGGCTCCTGTTTGGAAAAGCTAGTCTCGCAATGTCGCCTCGCCTAGGAGTGACAGTTTCCCAGCACGGGGGTTACTGTGAGTCTTATGTGCAGTTCCTCAGCTTTCACAGAACCAGCCTGTTGGCCCCTCATCACCTCCCCTGGGGCAACGCCCTGCCATGGGCTGGCCCAGGCCTACAGGCCTCCACCAAGCCCATCGCAGGGGCCCAGCTCAGCCTCACGTCTCCCCAAGCTGCCCAGGTCTTGATTCCAGCCTCTGCACTTGGTGACCGCCACCTTCATGCCTGAGCGGTTATTTCTTGCCACTTCAGTGACCTGGTCATGCCTAGTTAACAAGCAGCATTCTAAACTCTAATATTTGGCTAAAATATCTGACTTCTACCTCCCGACTGGATCCTGGCACAGAAACGGGTGCTGGGAGTGCGGTTCGCACTGCTCTGGCTGTACACAGCACTTGAGGACAAGCTGTTTCCTACCCGCCTGGGTAGCACGATGTGGTCAGACCAATAATACATTGACCCGTTGGGTCCTGCTCTCTTTTTTTTTGTTTGTTTTTTTTAAAAAAAAAAAGAGAGAGAGAGAGATAATTTTTTAATATTTATTTTTTAGTTTTCGGCGGACACACATCTTTGTTTGTATGTGGTGCTGAGGATCGAACCTGGGCCGCACGCATGCCAGGTGAGCGCGCTACCGCTTGAGCCACATCCCCAGCCCCGGTCCTGCTCTCTGAAGGTGCCACCACAGGCTGAGGCTAGAATAGGCAGGAAGAGCCCCCTAACTGGGTGCATGGCACATGCCTGTAGTCCCAATGGCGCAGGAGGCTGAGGCAGGAGGCTGGCCACATCAAAGCCAGCCTCAGCAACTTAGCGAAGCTCTAAGTAACTTAGCGAGACCCCACGTCCAACAAAACATAAAAAAGGGCTGGGGATATGGCTCAGTGGTGAAGCACCCTCGGTTCAATCCTAGTACCAACTAACTAAAATAATTAAAAAAAAAAGAAAGAAAGAAAGGAGAGCCTCTTTGTACTGTGGTGGTCAGGGAGCCATCAGAACAGCACGGGGCTTCTTGTATCTGCGAGAGAAAGTTCCTCTTTGTTCTTGAAGTTTTTTGTCACTCCCAGTTTAAGGTAATCTGAATTAATACAGGGTCATACACTCTGGTTTTCAAAGCAATCTGCCAAAATTAAATCTTTCATTTCAGACTTAAGACATGAAGTTATAGTTTAGGAAAATTACTTGTCACACCAGTCAGGAAAGACGCCTTAGGGCATCAATGACAAGTGGAATATTACCATGTCAAGAAAAGTAACATGCCTCTATTTGAAGAATGAGGACAGTTAATATACACCTTTGAAGAGGTGTTCAAAAAGTCAGGCACTATACACATCACATGCATCATGTTATTTAATCCTCATGAAGTCCTGTAACATGAGCACTGTTATTTATCATCACCAATCTTTAGATGAGAGAACAGAGGCTTAGAAAGATTAGTAACCTCCCAGGACAAACAACTCAAAGTGCTGGAGCTAGAATTAGAACTCTGGCTCCAAAGTGCATGCTCCTCACTACGCGCGACATCGACATGGGAGGCAACCCACTGACTCCTAAGAGCTCTGCTTCCAGGGGAAACAGACTTCACAGCCTGTCTCTGTGTAGACAGTGATGGGGTAGAACGTAGCAGAACCACTCCAGGAAACCCCAAGGCTCTAACACAAGTGTCACTCGCCCTATGATCCCACGCGGGGAGTACTTTCAAAAACCCAGGAAGGCCACCCACACTAGTCTGATGGGAACCCTGCCAGAAGTCAGGACTTCAGCTAAAAGACAAGAACCTTGCTTGCAAATCACAAGGCCTGGCCTGCACAGCCACCAACGGGCTTGCTGGCGAACGTCCCAGCATCTGGCCCTCCAAGAAAACAGAACTAAAATCCAGTTCAATAAATGTTCCTGGGAGAAGAGATGGGGTCAACAGAGACTGTCCAACAGGGCTGAAATCAGCTCTCCATGGACCTTGCACCCCACATGGGCTGCCCGGAGAGTTCCAAAGACCCGCTCGTTACCCTTGGTGCGAAACTCTGAAGTACTATTGAGGAACGGAACTGACAACTCAGCTGCCAACTATTATTTTGCAAAGCAGGACACGACTAGTCGAAAATGATATTTTTCCAATTAGCACAGTGGGAAACATGCGGAGCCATCCAGCAGCCTGCAATTAGAGAGCTTTCACTTGCTTCTAGAAATAGAACCAACAGGAAGCGGAGACCTGCTATCTAGGTCTTTAGCAATAATACCCTGAGAGGACAGATCTTGCTACCGTCTCAGCCATTCCCAGGAAACAACCCTCTTGCTCCTTTTAATGAGTAGCATTCTGCACTGTATCAGTGTTCTGAAGAGATTAGGAACTACCTCCATGTGGGGCTGGGGCGCAGCGATAGCGCACCTGCCTGGCACGCATGAGGCACTGGTCCGATTCTTAGCACTGCGTATAAATAAATAAAGGTCTATCAACAACTAAAAATATATTTGAAAAAAAAAAAAAAAAAAAAAAAAGATCTGAATAGAAGGGGCTTACACAAAGCCCAGTCATCAGAAAGGCGAGCTCTACCGCCAAGGCGCAGCTCTGGTGCTGTGCTTTAGTATGCACCTAGACTCTGTTAATAAAGTCTCCAAAGTCTCCTCTGCCATGAAACCGAGTTTGGTACAACCACCTCCGCCATCTCCAGCTCCCGGACTCTTCCCTGCTCTTCATATGTCTCGCCGTCTCAGGTGGATGGAAGGTTAAAGACTTCAGATCTCGGGAATAAGTTCAGTAACCTTGAGAAACTTGGAGCTAAACAGGATTTGATAACAGCCAAGAGAAAACCACTGGCATTAAGATATTTGCTGATGTTCTGTACTCCACACAAACATGACAGCAGAAAGCAGCTTTGATGAGCCAGGCACCCCACACACCAGGTTGTACAGGGAGCACCATCACCCGGCTTCGGAGCAGTCTTACCTGTCACCTTTGGTCTTTAATCAGCTTTCTATTGCCTGAAGGTAAAAGGGGGAGGCAGAGTCTGAGAGAAGATCCTTTTATTTCCTTACAATCTGGAAATGAACTATTGAAAGCACTCTCTTGGCCCAGTTTAGCCCAGCCTGCAACATCTAGAGCAACTTGCAAGTAAGAAGTGCATGACTGTGACACCCACGGAGGCTCAGCTACCACATCGGGCGAACCAGGTGACTCAACACTGACACGCTCTAGGAGTGGAACCATCTAGCTTATGGACACAAGGGGGCTTTCCCACTGAATATAGGCTTCATCTTTCAGAAAGAGAGAACCTGCAAGTCTGAGTGTGCACATACAGCATAGGCCAAACTCCTGGGATGTCCAAACTCTTCAGAATGTCTCCTCTGGTACTAAGGCTGGGCAGGAGGGAGGGCCAGCAGTGTTCTTTCATTCTCTACTTCCTACACCCAACTGTTAGAGGTTTTTTCCAACATAAACATTCCAATAAATTTTCTTATTTATTTATTTGGTTGTTTGTTTATTTATTTATTTTTAGTTTTCGGCAGACGTCTTTGTTTGTATGTGGTGCTGAGGATCGAACCCGGGCCGCATGCATGCCAGGCGAGCGCGCTACCGCTTGAGCCACATCCCCAGCCCTCCAATAAATTTTCTATAAATATTACTAAAACATCCATAGTCAAGAATTCCTGGGTAAGACAGATTGGAACTCTGACCTTCCCTCCCTCTCAAACACCACCAAAATGGCAGGAGGGAACGTGGCAGAGGCATAGTGAACAGCAAAGGGGCAAAATAACAAAGCTAGACAGGTTGGAAGCAGACTAGGCAGACCGGGGAGACCGAGGCCATGCTGGTCACTGGCTCAGCAATGGGAGACCCAGGTGGAAGAGACGATGGAAGGTGGAAGCAGGAAAGACAGGCAGGGTGCTTGCTCATTATCAGACAAGTGCTTTTAATGGATGCAATTTTTTTTTTGGCGGGGCGGGTACCGGGGATTGAACTCAGGAGTACTCGACCACTGATCCACATCCCAGCCCTGTTTTGGATTTTATTTAGACAGGGTCTCACTGAGTTGCTTAGCACCTCACTTTTGCTGAGGCTGGCTTTGAACTTGTGATCCTCCTGCCTAAGCCTCCAGAGCCCCAGAGAGGACAGGCATGTACCATCTAACTTCTGGACACAAGGGGGCTTTCCCACTGAATAAAGGCTTCATCTTTCAGAAAGCACCTGGCCAATAATGTTTTAAAACACTTTATCTTTTAGACATATTCTGAAGAATCTTATAGGCAAGAACTCTGGGCTGGGGCTGTAGCTCAGTGGCAGAGCACCTGCCTTGCGCATGTGAGGCACTAGGTTTGATCCTCAGCACTACATAAAAATAAACAAATAAAATAAAGGCATGTTGTCTGCCTACAACTACAAAAAAAAAATTTTTTTTTTAAATCTGGAATTTGCTTTAAAATAATCCAGTTTTTTGTTTTTTTAAATAAGTGTGTGAGGTGGAGGAAATGGATGAAACAAGAATAAAGTTGATTTTCCTTGGGAGCCTGTAGTATGTGGGGGTCATTATATTCTTCGGCCTTTGTGTGTACTTGGAACATCTCCATAATGAATCTTTCCTAAAGCAACAGCAGTCAAGCCCTGGTATCCCCAACCTCAAACATGTCTCCCACAAGCGTTCAAGTTTACTTTATAAGGGTACAAGAGTAGGTCCCTCGTTGGAAAACAGCAGATGGAGCTGAGGAACACACAGGCCTCCCCACTTTATGAGGAAAGTTGGGGCCCAAGAAAATGACCATGTAAAAGCTAAAGCCTGCAAAGGGATCGATAATAGGAGAAAAAGCATGGCTTTACAGTGAACACAATATTTTTGTCAAAACATTAAAAACCATATAGGGAAATGAAGAAATAGTAAAACTATTTAGTCCCCTGTATTTAAGACAATGTAAATACTGGCATCCAGTGTTTCTGGGTCAGCTCCCAGCGTTCTGCCCTTGGAGCGCTCAGTGTTGTGCAGGGTCTCCAGGCCCATCACCACCAACGGACACACTCCCTGCTTCACACCCACTTCCTGTATGGGGGGCAAGCCTACCTTGCCCGAGTTCCTCTGGCTGCTTACCTGGAATTTCCCCAACAGCAGCCTCATCTGTCTGCACGCACAGTTCAATCTACTGTGATTTGACTCCTACAGTCAGAGGAGTGTGGTGTTTCTGCCACACTGTTAATTTCTGCTGTGATCAGTTAGAGAAATTCAGAGATCTCTAGACACAGCATCAATTCCCTATCCCAAAGTCCCTGTAAGGCAGAGTTTGCAGCTGGGTGTGATGGCAGCTGCTGGGGTCCAAGCTATCAGGAGGCTAAGGCAAGAGAATCCTGTGAGTCCACAAGTTCCAGGCCAGCGTGGGCGACATGGAAAGAGCACAACTCAAAAAAAACCAATAGTAACAATCATAAGTTTTAAAAAGTGAAATAAACTTTATCCATTGGCTGGCCTGATAAAAAGTTGTGTTTAATGGTTTAAAAAAAAGTTTTCACCTTTTCATTCAAACCATTTGTATCCATTAAAGTGATACAAGCATGCTATTTAGATACATAGTAGCAAATGCAAAACCAAAAGAGGTCGCCTCAGGAAAGGGAAATAGCACCAAGAGACCTTGGTGGTTTTTGATAACAGCCTTATCAAACTCTTCTTTTAATATACATGAGACCTTGATTTTTAATTTTTGAATCAAGGGAACATCTATGGGGCTGGGGATGTGGCTCAAGCGGTAGCGCGCTCGCCTGGCATGCGTGCGGCCCAGGTTTGATCCTCAGCACCACATACAAACAAAGATGTTGTGTCCGCCGAGAACTAAAAAATAAATATTAAAAGTTCTCTCTTCTCTCTTTAAAAAAAAAAAAAGGGAACATCTATGTTCCCCCCACACACAAAGAGGACTGTGTCCTTACTAGCATATGTCCCTGCCTCATTGTTGACATTCCTAAATATGGAAATAAACTCCCCTCTGACCACTTTCTAGCTTTAGAGGTTCCTCTTGCCAGGTCCAGCTGCCCTTCCTAGAGAAACACCTGTTAGTTCGAGTATTTTTCTTCTGAGCTAAGAGGAAAATGTTAGAGAGGGTACTGTTCTCCATTTAAATCACAGGGTTCTAGAAAGATTGGGGCCAACTGAGCTTTTTTTGTTTTTGTTTTTTGGAAGCCACATGTGGTAAGAAACTTACCACATTCTTTGTAATATCAAAGCTAGAAATAATCTACAAGTTAAAAAATAGTCCATTCAAAGCAAGCAAAAGGGAAGCTAGCACTGAAACCCTCAGCTTGGGGTTTAATGCTCAGCTGCCCCTCCTCAAGCCTGCCCTCCTTCCTCAAATAAAAGTAATAAAGCTATTTTCAGCCAGCCCCAAAGCTAATGTCCATTCTCTGCTAACATGTCGTACAAAAGGAGGGTAAGACCTAGCACAAAAGTAAGAGGAATATATAAACAGCTTCTACTGAGAGGTAAACACTTCCTGAGAACCTGGAGACCATTAGATGAACACGAGGATACAATGGCATATATCCAACCAGAAGTCTAACTTCTTAGGGTCAAGCCACATGAGGGACAGCCTTATCCTGTTACGGTCTCACTGCTGGTTTCTAGTGAACAAGCAAACAACAAGCAAACTCAAAAATTCACAAGCATTGTCCCACAACTTTTTAAGGACAGGAACCGTTACCACACAGTGTTTACTTACTTATTGTTCTGATAATGCTTATTGTTCTGATAATGTTTCAAGATAGAATAACCGGCCAGGAATGGTGCTGCACACCTGTAATTCCAGCAACTTGGCAGGCTGAGGTGGGAGGATTGCAAGTTCAAGGTCAGCCAAGGCAGTTTAGTTGAGAGCCTGTCTCAAAATGGGCTAGGGCTATAGTTCAGTATTAGGGCACCCCTAGGTTCAATATATGGCACAAGAGTTAAAAGCCTAGAGTTTTTAAGTGAAGCTGAGCTATATGTACACATGAAACTTACCATTCTTTGTAATATCAAAGCTAGAAATAATCTACAAGTTAAAAAATAGTCCACTGAAACAGGAAAAAACTTAGGCTGTTAAAGACAATGCATAGATGTACATGCGCTAACACAAAAATGTCTAGGTTATGCTATTAAAAGATGCCAAGATGCTACGATGGTCCCTACAGAGCAATGTCATGTATATTCTGGGATCACAGAAACCTAAGAGTGGGGGATGGTGAAGCTGGAAAGGGGCTTTGACTTGTGAAGATATTTACATGCTCCTCAGAATTACATAAGGCTAACTGACCAGGAGCCAGATGATCCAAGTATGTCAAACAAACACCAAGACAACAAGTTTTCTAAAAATTGTAGGCTTTTTTTATTCAGTTAAGAGGTAGACAGATGAACATGGAAGGCTGTCCCATTTAACTTACCCAAAGTACATATTCCACTTCATTCACGCATCCCACACCACCAGAAATCTTAATAACCAAGATTGCCAGAAGGCTTTTCTTCCTACTTCTAAGCAATAATGGTCAAAGTCACTACTAAATGTTCACTGTGTCCAAAGAACCCTCTAAGAAGTTCCCACACACACACGGGGAGAACCTGCCACAGCGATAGGAGGCAGAGTGCCAATGACTACTTCTAGGAGGAGACTACAGGGGAAGCTTCAGCTAACTGGTTTGCTGTTAGATCCCTGTGCGTGTTAGGGCAAAAGCTGGTGAAGCCAACGAAGCAGAGGATGCTCTGCAGGATGGCTCTGCATGGTTCTCTCTCACTCTCTGTCTCTTACACACACACACACACACATTATCTTCAGAAGACAACATTAAAACATAATGGAATTGAAGCCTGATACAAAAAGTAGAGAAATATGTACAGGAATTCACAGCCCAAAGGAAAGGGGACCTCAGAAGAAACCAGTGGAAACCTGGCTATTTTACATAGCTAATTTTGAGACAAGTCATATTTAGCACAAAAGCAATTATAGCATAATTAACACTTCCCTCCCACAGCTCCCAAACTTTAAAAAGACTCTCGTCAGTCTTCGGTAACACTGGAATCATTCTTTAAGGATGACATAATAGAAGACTGCCATGATAGCAGCACTGATGACGCCAGAAATGGGGACCGTAACAAACCAGGCCATAAAAATGTTGCGAAAGAGCCGCCAGTCAACAGCCTTCTTGGACCGGAGCCAACCAACAGAGACAACAGAGCCCACCTAGGAGAGAGACAGGGGAAGGAAACTGGTTAACATGCCCAACATATTTTGGCAAAGATACCCAGACAATTGGACAAGACCAACTCCATAAAAGCTAGATCCAAATGCATTAAGATTACTACTCATGAGAAGATGAAGACAGTATGAAAATCCAATCACTGAATCAGTTTTAACTACCCTAAAACATGGTCTGAAAACAACACTTCCTCTTCCCTCCTGAACTGCAAGAATCTAATGAACTCACACTGCTTTTAGAAATTTCTGAAGACCTTCTAGAGGGTAAAACACTATAAACAAACTCGAAAATTCACAAGCACTGTCCCACAACGTTTTAAGGACAGGAACCATCACAACAGTGTTTTTTATGTATTGTTCTGATAATGCATTTCAAGATTGAATAACCCTCCAGGAACGGGGCTCACACCTGTAATTCCAGCAACTTTGCAGGTTGAAGAAGGAGGATTGCAAGTTCAAGGTCAGCCAAGGCAGTTTAGTGAGAGCCTGTCTCAAAATGGACTGCCCCCGTACACCCCACTAGAGAAGAATGACTTGGCAGGTTCCACATAGCACCAGCCTCCATTCTTCTGGAGAAGCCCTGTTTTTCCTTTTCCCGCAGTTACAGTTACTCAAAGACTTTCAGACTCACCAAGCTTCTCCACACTGCAGCTCTGAGGGCCCTGATGTGTGCTTTCTGTAAGAAAACTGCCCAAAAGCCCAGCAAGGCTCCCAGGCTTCTTATAACCAGGCATCAGCCTCCACGCAAAGCAGCAAAAGCCCCCCCAGCCCCAGCTATCCGGCTGGCCATTCTACTAAAACACATCCAAATTACTGTGAACGGCTTCCCCACAGAGAAGAAACATACGGTGCTCAGAGACACCAAAAAAAAAAGTAACAAAGAGGTCAGGAGCCAGAGGTCACAGCTAGCACCACAGAAGAGAAATTTTCCATTATTTGGGGAAAATACATATTTAACTGCTTAAACAAGTAAGAATAGGCAAGAAATTATAAAATGTAAGCCTATATTCTTATTATAGTTATCTGCTCTAATTTGTGAACTCTTCAAGACTCTCAAGACTCCAACTGCACAAAACTTACTAAATCAAAATATCAGAAGTGAAATAACTAAATCAAAATATCAGAAGTGAAATAAAAGACCCTACACACTAACAGAAACACCTGGAAGACGTACTGGATTCATTCCACACTTACTTTGCAATGTGTTGTGCTGATGGGAAGGCCAATATTTGAAGCGATCACCACAGTGAGGGCAGACGCCAGCTCAATACTGAAGCCACTGCAGACACAAAAAGACTGTCACAAATTCAGCTAACACTTCAAGATAGCAATGTGCTTTGTTCTACTGATAACCCTCCCCCGCCCCCCAACATCATTTTAGCCAATATCCATCATCCACTTTAAATTGGGTCATGGGACTCCCACTTTCCCAATCCTGTAATGACTGAGAGTTTAAGTTCTTTGGGAATTTGTGTGCGCGCGTCAGGGATGGAACCCAGGGCCTCACACATGCTTGGCAAACACCCTGCCACTGAGCCACATCCGCACCCCACCCCTAAATTCCATTATTAAAGTTTTAAATTTTGTTTTGAAGAATTTGGTAAATATCAGTCTTAGCTCCCAAGTAAAAACAAATAAATAAAATCCAGGTATACACAGCCATCCACCATTAGCATAACACATCTTCCTCTGAAATTTTTGTTAGATCATTGAAGGTGAGTAAATAAATATTCAACCAACAGTAAATAAATCTAAAAGGTTCACACCAACAATGAGAATACCATCAAAAAAATTACACAAACTTGGTTAGTCTCATGTTAGCAACATATAGCATTACATGTCTTTTCTTTTTCTAGTTGGACACAATACCTTAATTTATTTGTTTTTATGTGGTACTGAGGATCGAACCCAGGGCCTTGCACATGCCAGGTGAATGCTTTACCGCTGAGCCACAGCCCCAGCATTACATGTCTTAAGAAATAAATACTAGCCTCTCTTAAGACCTGCTTTTTCTGCTTACCTAGAGGGTGTGATTGGTGTCAGATCCTTCCCCATGGTCTGGATAACTCTTCTTCCCCAAACCCACAGTCCAGTGCAGATGCCAACACCACCATAAAGTAGAAGCCATATTGGTACCGCCCCTTCCGAAGAAACATCCCCGGTGACATAAATCAGATACAGAGCAACCAAAGGACCAATGGCATTGCTGGAAGAAAAAAGGGCACAGATGACCTTTAAGGCAGAACTAGATCTGACTTACTAGGTTGACTAAGGTCATTCATCAAGCCCATTTAGCAAATCAACCTTTTTTTCAAAGAAAACCAATGGAACACCAACATACACACAGAAGAAAATGAAATCTGTGATGGGGGAGGTGCCGTGCGGCTGGCGGCCTCCTCCCTCCCACAGGCAGCTCTCGGGTTCCAATGAATTTTATAACCACAGAACTAAGGCTCACCCACCCAGAATTCCATTCAACAGGGGAGGGATTTTAAGTTTTTCATCTTACATCCCATAATTTACTAAAAATCTACATCCTATCTGGACAGATAAAGGTCTCTCTGTGAAACACATCTGTCTTTATCACATACAGAACAATTAAAAAGATTCTCTCTGAAGAGCAAAACTTCCTTGTTTTATTAAGTCAATGACTGCCGCTGCCTCATCTGATCTACTCAGCATCTTGCACGTGGCAGAAGTACCACCCCAAGGTCATAAAAAGGACAAGACAGGTTTTTTTTTTTTTTTCTTTTTCTGATCTGCGGATTGAACCCAGGGCCTTGTGCATGTGAGGCAAGCTGTCTACCAGCTGAGCTACATCCCCAGCCCTAAGACAGTTTTAAAATAGAGGTGGTAAGACTCAAAGTGGACTGACCTGACGTCATTGCCACCATGGGCAAACGACCCGAAGCAAGCTGTGAGGATCTGTAGGAACTGGAAGAGAACAGAGACTTCAGGCTTGTCCTGGTCAGACCATTCTTCCAGAGAGCCACTACTTCCTTTTCTGTCGCCCAGACCCATCTCAGCCTTGACACTCAAGTCCATCTCAGATGCCGAGTGGAGGTCAGACACAGCATTGCAGTAACTGGTATAACTGTCCATTCGAATACGCTTCTTGGTGTCTGCATTAGGCCACGTCAGCTTCTCCATTTCTTCACCCTTCTGTTCACCTTCTTTGGCACGGAATGAATCCAGGGGCATGCCACAAATTGCCATGGTGTAGGAAGTATAGCTGTTATTGCGCCTCAAGGGCTTGTCTCCGGAATCTCCCATGCAGTCTCCTACCTTGGCCAGATGCAATTTATGGAGCAGCTCTTTATACAAGCCAGAATCTTTATGCACAGTGTGATACTGGTAGTGGCCACTGGAGTTTATCTGGTTGCTGACGGCGTGACTAAACTGAACGAGGTTCCCATTAGGCAGCTGCACTGTGCCTAGCCAAGACCAAAAAAGGTGACATTCATTACAAAAAGTACCAGGTCTAAACCAGCGAGCCTGCTCACCTGTGCAGATAACTGCAGAACTCTGGAAGGTGGACTCACCATTCATGGTGCCGTCAATGCTGGTCTCCTCCTTCAGGTCCATGCTGGGGAGCCTCTCCCGCTCTGGAGCCTCCTCCAGATCCCCAAGTTTGAAGGACACTGTTCTCTCCTCCACCACGGTCCGGAGGGGCACAGTGGCAGGCCCCACCTCAGACACGGGATTCCTATTTTCGACATCACTGAGAGACAGCTTTGTTTCTTCATGGTCTTCTTTCAAGCTATTCTTTTTTTCCATCAAGGGGCTTTCAGAAGGACTAGACTTTATTTCTCCTAGGAGAAAAAACGGGTCAGGATTAGCTTGGTATTGACCATACTACCTTCTTCCAAACCCCCATTCTTCCACCCCCAAAAACTTATCTCACAATAAGAACATGCATAAAGTTTTGTTAAAACACAGGTTAACTGTCCTGCCTGCTTTACTGTCTGCCAGGAACTCAACTTTCACTTGGGACGGAGCTAGCCATGCAGCACTCCCTCTAGCAGGAGTCCCAAATTTTTGCTGTAAAGGACCAGGTATTAAATATTTTAGGTTTTACATAAGGTTCCACTCCACATTCATGGTCTTTAATTTTACAACCTTTCACAAATGTAAAAACACTTCTTCACTCCTTCAGTGGAAGGTAGCTCGAGCTTGAGCTGAAGATCAGATGAAAAGTTTGACTGCCCCCAATTCATGTTCTTGTGTGTGTGTGTGTGTGTGTGTGTGTGTGTGTGTACCAGGGATTGAACTCAGGGGCACTCAACCACTGAGTCACATCCCCAGCCCTTTTTTGTATTTTATTTAGAGACAGGGTCTCACTGAGTTGCTTAGCACCTTGCTTTTGGTGAAGCTGGCTTTGAACTTGTGATCCTCCTGCCTCAGCCTCCCAAGGTGCTGGGATTATAGGCGTGTACCACTGTGCCCAGCCTAATTCATGTTCTTTATTAAAAAAAAAAAAAAAAAAAATTCCCCAAATTTCAGTTTGAGTTCAAGCAAAGTGACACAGCTCAATGCAGGAAACTAAAGATGACACCTTTCACAGCTACCTGCATAAAACAGAGATGTGCCTATGATTCTAAATCCCACAGCCAGACAGGAACACTTCCTGTCCAACACTTGGCTCAGGCATCTCAGTCAAACCAGACTAGTGGTAAAGCAAGATCTGTCTCATCTTCTCCCAGACTGAGGAAAAATGAGGTCAGGGAGTCCTGAAAGCCTCGCTGCCTGCCGCACAGCCGAGAAGCAGAGCCTCTCAGAGGCTCCGGAGTTCGGCTGCAGTGACACAGCAATCTTCCCAGTCACCGCAGTCTGTGCACCCCTTGCTGCAAAGGACAGCACTCACATCAGGAATGCAGCATTTGTAAAGATGGAAGGGCAGAATACAATTTTTAAAAGATCACAGCCCATAAGGAAGATTTAAAAAACTGATACTAATCAAAATTTACTCAGTATTTAATTAGCAGCAATAGTGTGTTATAATGGCCACTAAAATGATTCCTGCATGGGACATCTGGAAATGTTCACTATAGAATTTGTGCTATAATTGTAGCAGCACAAATACACCATGCATCTGCATGTGTATCTGCCCAACGGGCACCTGTAAAGCAATGTGTACACTATCGCAACATGGATACATGTTGGTGGATGCCCAAGATCAGACACACTCGATAGACTTGGCTTCACTTGTCTGAATCCGAATTATACACAGCAGTTGGGCAAATACTTGCTCTATGAAAATACTTTGTGCCTACCCCTCACTTTCCATTAGGTACACTTGTATTAACAGGCTACAACTTCTCTATTTACCTGCCCCTGGTAACTGACCGAGGTACATTTTGAAAGAAGATTAAGTGACCAATTTGTCTCTCCAGTATAGGCTAGATGTTTTTTATAATTAAGCCTCAGGTCATTTTAAATCCATTTAAAACAGTTTGAAAAGAAAACCCATTGTTTTCAAGTTTCCATTTAAAATCTCTTACTTTGCCAATACTATCCACATAGTGGGTTATAACAAGTGGTTTAAAAAAAAAAAAAAAAAAAACACAATTACTAGTTAAACTTTTCTGTTACAATTATTACTTACGTTCAATTTTTCTCTTCATCCTGGGACATACAAAGAACCAGACGATAAGGGCACAGAAAACTGCACATCCCACCGAGATGAGGATGGTACCCCACAGAGGAAGTTTGTCAAAGCCCAGCACTAGGAGATAAAATGGTGCATTTTGAAAACCCCAGGGCAACAGCCCCTGCAATAACGTGCAAACCCTCCTGTGGGACAGAGGCTTCCCCAAGCCAGCCCGTCACCCTGGACAACTGCAGCTAGCTTTAATTCCAGAGCTTATTATGCCTTGGCTATGTGAATCTGGGAGAAAACTCCAGTGACCATCTTAACACCACACCAGTTTTGGCCCAAACACCAGCAGACTCAGCTTTTTAAATACTGCCTTTTTCTTTTTTTCTTGGCTTTCCTCTGACAACCTGTGACTAGCTATGAAACAGAACCATTCTACTCCCCACACCTCATTCCTGAAGTCCACCTGCCACACGGTTCGTCTGCACACACAGATTACGCAGTTTAGAAAAAAAGGGCCTGGCACCCACAGATATCATGCTGAAATAACTCTGGGAAAGTCACCACATCTACTGTACAGGCCTTGAGAAAGGCCTGATCAACTCTCTGAAAGCATCATCAAGCTAAAGTAAGAAAAACAGGGACATCTACCTAAAACAATTGGTTCAAGAATATTTTAAATAACTTTTTTCACAAAGGAAAAGTCTAGTAACAATTTCACTAACGAGCCGTACCTGAGAGAGAATTGCCACCAATACTTTGCATGTGGCTCAAGGATCAGTAACCTGAGTCCTCACCTGCTTTTCACTTGCATACCAACAGGCTCCAAGCAACTAGCCTCTACTAGAGGGAAGGGTGGCCCAGTAACAGCACTGCTCAAATCCAAGACATGCTATGAGAACCTGCATGCAGCTCAGACAACAGCTTAGTGACTGTGCTTGGTTTGTGTCACTTTGCTCATTAGGTATTAAATTACTTTTAAAATGGAAATTCTATTGTTCCCCAACAATTAGCCTTTTAAAAATCAGATATAAATTGAAGTCCCTTCACAACTAAAGTTCTATGGTGGCAGTAAGACTGCATGCATTTTAATCCTGCTTTCAGTTTTCTTTGCACTTCAGCACACAAACTAAAACATACATGAGCCTCACGGGAGATTTTTTGGTTTTACATGAAGAACTCCATGCGCAATGGAATGGAAATTCAGCATGCAAGCCTTTCTTCACCTGCACTATTTAATAAGGAGTCTTGTATCCTCCAAGATCAATAGTCTCATAAAGTTATCTATTTCTTTACTGATATTCCAAAAATACAGGCAAGGTTAAAAATACTGTTCATTCCATGTATTGGTCAGTGACTTATTACTTCAGTGAGACTTTAAAAAGCAAGTCACAACCCATTAGTTTTAGTAAGACACAACAAGCATTTAAAAAATTTTTAAAGGATATCAAGGTAACAATAAATGGCTTCACACTGTTTTAGCTGTCTGTCTCTCTCTACAACCACATATACATGCAGGTGCCCCCGGCGGCAACAGTGTTTTTCTTCCAGTGGGTCACACTCGAAATATTGAAAGCCACGACTTATACAGTCATGAATCCTGCAGCCAAGTAAGCCTAGATGCCAAAGCTACTCTCCTGTCTAACAAGGTCTAAGTTACCAGCTTCTTGGAGTTGCTAATTAAACAGAAGCACCATAAATTAACTCATGCCTTGCCTCAGTCCCATATAAAAGCACCCGTTTCGACCTTTACGCTCTCACATATTATTACTTTTCCTCTGAGCTGCTGGGATTCTTCTTCCAAGTGTACTTAGACCAGGTGTTAAGCATCCCAACTCTTCTCATTCAAGCAGATTCAGGGGAGTAAATTTAGCACTTAGAAACAAAAGTGGCTCCACTCAGGAGAGAAAAACGATATCCAGCAGGCCAGTCCTAAATGACTGATTATTGAAGAACAGATATAACTAGTGACTCTTCAGTGGTCGAGGTATCAATTCCAGCATTTTTAGCATAGATAAGAAAAAGGGAGGGAGAAGGTCATATATTATCGGTGGATCCTGTGAAGACTAAAGAGGAAAGGTCTGTAGTGATTTAGAATCTGAGCAGGTCTCTTTTGGTTGAAAAACTATCTAGGTTAACTCAGCATACACTAGCCTGCAGCCTTCTGAAATGGGCGCAGGCCAGCCACCTTCTAGGAGATTTCAGCCCTGTAAAGCAAAAAGGGGTAAATTGGGCATTTAATGCAAGTTTTGTAAATAACTTTAAATTCACATTTAAGTATTTTGATATGTACTTACACGGTGCCCCAGTATACATGATGGAAAAGAGGTTTATTCCAACTGTGCAGGCATAAAAAACTGGCAAAGCTCGCAAACCATTGGGAACTGGGTCTGCCTATAAAACATTAAGATCAGTATCTTACAAGTTGTACAAGTTAACCCATTTCCACAGAATCGTTAACAGGGCAGCTTCCACTGTAATTCCCAAGGCCAGCTGGGCTTTCCTGCCCTTGCTCCTGGAGTCTCTATAAGATAAAGTCAATTCCATCTTCTGCTCCAAAATGGCCATTTTTCTGCTATTTTTAATAACAAATCTACCTCCACTAGTGACTGCTAACATCCTGAATCATCAGTTCCAACACTTATGTTTCTAAAGCCTTGAAGTCCACATGTAAACCCAAGCCATGCCTGAAGACGCACTCCACCTAAGAGCTGAAAGAGAGAGCTACGAGATGTTAGAATACTGCCCCCCACCCCTCGACTTTACCTTCAATACTAAAAACTAAAACAGGGGGCTAGGCTGGGGCTCAGTGGTAGAGCACTTGCCTAGCATATGTGAGGCACTGAGTTCGATTCTCAGCACCACTTATAAAAAAAGGTCCATCAACAACTAATAAAAATAAAAACTAAACCAGGTAGAATACCTGCAATAACCACCTTATCTAAACATCTGATACAGCATAATTCACATTTCCAAAGTGGAAAGATAAATATCAACTGTGCACTACTCATCCTAGTTGAGTCTACAACTATTCTGGGCTGGCATGGTGGCACCCCCCTGGAATCCCAGTGACTCAGAAGGCTGAGGCAGGAGGATCGCAAGTTTGAAGCCAGCCTCAGCAACTCGGCATGTTCCTTTCTCAAAATAAAAAATAAAAATGACTGGGGATGTAGCTCAGTGGTAAAGCACAGCTGGATTCAATCCCAAAAACCTGTTCTGAGCACTGAAATACCGGAGGAAGTAAGACCAAAAGCCTGTCCTCAAAGAAAAGACATTCATAGTCTAGTACAGAATACTGCGCCACACTAGCAAACGCAGTGTAGAAAAAATAAAAGATAAAATAAGAGGACAAGACAGGAGGAGGAGCACATTTCATTTGAAGGGGGCAGGGAGTGAGCCTCAGCTGAGTTTCAGGGTATGAAAGGAACAAGCCACCCAGCTGGGGAGTGGGGAGGACAGAGGTATGGGCAAGTGGAAAGGCCCCAAAGCAAGGTGAACAATTCACCAGGGTGTCCACTTTTCGTCAAAGGCTAACTTCGAAGAAAAGAAAAGAATAAGCCCAAGGCCCAACTCTGAATATTAAAACACAATAAGGTTACAAAGACTTCACTGGGGATTTCTCTCAAAAAGATTTTCAAGTTCTATTTAGTAATAGGGCATCTGCAAATCAAACTGCGACTGACTCGTCAGAGTTACGAAGTCACCTATATATTCAGGTTCAGCTTCTTCACAATTACGTATTCCCTGAGGTAAAGAAACAGTAATCACGGAGCTGGAGACAGGGTAGAGAAAGAGTAATCCTACTCACAGTACATTATGAAACATGAGTTCATGGTTTAAAAACAAAATTAACAATTTTAGGAAAAAGGTAAAAGAAAAGTCTCTTCTTTTTACTCTCTCTCTCCAACCTCCTCCCAGTCACTTCCAAGAGGGAAGCAGGGAGAGTGATTTTATGAAATAATACTTACACCATGAGCTACTCAGCACACATTTAAAACTTTACTTGGAAGTGATGTAACTATCTTATCATTTAGTTATCATTTAGTTAGCAAATGGATCTTCACATTTCCTCTCCCCAGAACAGTTTGTTTTACATATTAAAGGGAACATATCCTAGAGAATCTAAATATGATTCCAAACAAGTAGAAGAATGCTAAAAGCTTGATTTTCTTTGACTAGAACTTAAATACAACAGGAAAACTTCATCACTACTGTTTTTGTTGAGTGTCACATTTCTTCACAGAAGAACCCCCACCTCCACTCTGCCTTTTCCTACTCAAAGGCCAACACCTTTGGGAAAAAAAAAAAAATTCAGAAAATTTTCAAAAAGCAGTATTTTTTAAAATAAAGAAAATATTTTAACCTCAACTTTAAAGATCAAATTTTAAGAGTGTGAATGTATCTTAATAGTCAAATATGGAGACTGTAGAGCTGGACACCTCAAAGCTTACTTACTAGTCTAAGGATGTTTTCTTGAAATTTAAAATCAACAGCAACCACAAATGTTCATACTCATCCACTCATTACTGAGAAACTCGCATGCAAGAGTGCGAGCAGGTGAGTGTGTGTGTGCAAAGATGCTCAGGGTGAGCACTATTGGAAACCCCATTCCAAACGTCCTTGCCCATGCCCATCCCCACACCAATAGATATATGTGGCTATGAAGTTAATACATCTAACTTAAGCTCTCAGTAGAGGTACCTGGCTTGCATTCCTCAAATGAGATATCAAAATCCCTCGCTGCTCCTCAGAGCAGCTCCACCTACCCTTCAGGAAGGGCCAATTTATTTTGTGGAGATCAGACACACAATTTGTCTCCAGAATCAGAATGATCTACTTCCCAATAATCAAAAGGGCCTGTATAAACCTTTGTAAAGCAGGAATTCTTAACAAAGGATGCTGTTAATTTTTCTGGTTTTCTGGTATGCAGTGGGATAGGGGATTCTAGAAAGAACACAATACTCTGGGTCCTGATTTCTGGTGAGTTTCAAATGTAAGCATATCACCATGTACCACAGATGTGGGCAGTGGGAGTATAGGTACCAATCATACCGGCTTCCTGACTGAAACTGCCAAACTTAAGAGCCAGTACCAATGAACTTTCTACTGTCACTTTATATCAAACTATAAATGTTCCAAGTATTAAACTAGTGTATTCTGCCAAATCTCAGGCTGTGGATAAGGGTAACTGGAGAATCACTTTCCCAGTTAATAGAATTTCTATAAGACAAACCCAAATTCTTCCCCAGAGAAGTTCAGAAATACAGAAGACAAGTAGAGGTCTGAATTCGTTCTTACCCTTGGGATTAAGCTGTCTATCTCTCTTCACTCAGATTTCTACAGTTTAGGGGCATTTTTTTAAGTGAATAACAATGGGCTGTTAAGAACATTCACCTTAGAAAAAGGGCAACTTTGTTTCCTGAGAAAAATGCATTTATTCTTACTGTAACTCAGTCCAATGTCAACGTAATCCCTTGTTGTCTATTTAGGAGGCAGCACGGGACTTCTTGATAGAAGAAATGCTACTAGGTACCTCAAAAGGGATTTTCAAATACACAGGAAATTAAATGGTTGCCTAATCTGCCACCATCCCCCGACCCCACAAAAACTTATCTTTATTGGTTCTTTTTTACCTATAGTGAGAATCACAAGAGGTTGAAGCCTCATTTAGAAATTTTATAAACTGGTTCCAATAGTCAGCACTGTGGAGACCCATTTAGCTGTAGCCACGGGATGTTGTGACTTGTTGGACCCCAAGCTTACAATTTCAATTGTCCTGAAAACAATGATGTTTTCAATGAAGTACTAACCTACATACAGCTGGCAAAGCCACCTTGAATGTTTCCTTACTTTTTTTTTCCCTTCCAAGCCTGTTCCTAACATGCCCCATGATACTCGACTTTTTCCTTCCTCAATGTCTTCTTGAGTATTAAAAACTCGCTTCTTTCATTTCAACTCCTGGACACACAAGAGATGCACAGAACAAAGAAATTTAACTTTTCAAGGCCACATAACTACATACCAATCACATCTTCAAAAATGTCACCCAGTGTGAAAAACAGACTGAGTGTGACCCCTGGAAGGTCACAACAGGGAGGAGAAAGATTACCTTGCGGAGGATGAATGCACGCACAAGAAAGAACAAGATTCCAGACATGATACCAGAAAGCAGTGGAGAGATGAACCAAGACATCACTGGAAAAAAAAAGAGGAAGGATAAATGTAAACTAGTGAAACTCAGTAAATACTTTAAATGTTAAATGCTCCATTTCAAAACTCAAAATCTGCCTATTTTACACCATTTACAGATATATACAAAGCCAAGCTAACACAGGACCAGAACAAAAATTAAGCCATTCAGGATTAAACATACCAATTTTTATCAGTTCAGACCACTTGACACCCTTTTGCCCCTTTGCCACAAGGGAGAAACCAATGGTTGCACCAACAATACAATGGGTCCCAGAAATGGGGAGCTTCAAAAATGAAGCCACTAGTTGCCACACAGCAGAACCTGAAACAGAGCCAAATTTTAGTAAGTAAATGGAAAATACATGACACACACACACACGTATAATATACAAATAGTGATATGCATATGTATACACATATCATTATGTAAGCAATATTACCAACGAAATAATCTGAAAGGTTCAGCACAAAAATGGAACCACCCATGATACAAATTCGCTCACCCACCACAATACATAAAAAGAACTCACCAAACATCGCGCTGACTGAGCCGGCCATGAGCTCTTGGCTCGAGTTGTACATGTTCACGTCAATCAGGCCCTTGCGGATGGTCTCGCTCACCTTCGCCCCCAGTAAGACGGAGCCCACGGTTTCGAAGATGCTGGCGAGGATGCAGGCTTGTTTCAGGGTCACCACGCCTGAGCCCACAGCTGTGCCAAACGAATTTGCCACATCATTGGCTCCCACGGAGAAGGCCAAGACGAAGGCGATGATGAAGCCCAGGATGAGCATCCACAGGAACTGCTGCGCCAGGGGACCAGACGCGGTGCTGGCTATCAGCGTCGCCACGGTAGATGCCATGCTCTCGAGTAGTGGTTGGATTGATAAGAGAATTACTGAGCGGCGTTCAGGGTGTGTAAACAGAATATGAGGTATCAAAATCGCTATAATAAATAGTATATAATATATAACATTAAATACTGTAAACTAGGGCGCAGGCGAGCCGGAGTCACTGCTATACGCTGCAGGAGGGCGTCTGTTGTCTGGGGTGTCTTTGGCTCTGCAGGGCTACAAGCGCGGCGCAGAATCCCATGGCGGATTAGAGCAAGGACGCAAGTTTATCCTGGGGGAAAACACAACAATAGCGGCGCGCCCTGGGGGCCGAGCGGCGGGCCGGTCGGGCTCCGCCCGCGGCCCCCGGCCCGCTATCCCCGTCGCCAGCCCCAGCGGGACGCGCGGCGGCGGGGCACGTGGCTCGGGTCCCCCACGCCGTCCCGCGCGCGCGCTCGAAGCCGGAACAGGGCCGTTCCCGCGCGCGCCACCCGGGACCGCCAAAAAGGCCCGCGGGCGGGCGGGCGCGGTAGGGAGGCGGCAGCCGCGAGCCAGGAGCCGCCCGCCGCCTCCCACACCGCGGCGCCCGCGCCCGCCCCGGGAGAAGAAAGAGCCTCGGCGAGGCGGCGCCGCCACTCACCAGGGGAACCCGGGTTCGCGCAGGAGAGGAGACCAGACGGCGGCGGCAACGGGACGCGGGCACACTTGCGGCGGGCGAGCCAGGAGGGCCCGGGGCGACGGGGCGACGGGCGCGCGACCCACACGGGGAGCGGCTGCGGGTGCCTCAGCAGCCGAGAGAAGAAAACACGCAGCGCGCGCCAGCAGCCATCACTCTGGCGGAGCACGCCGCCGCCCCTACTTATAGCCGGCGCGCGACCCGCGTGACCTGCCGCGCCTCGCGCCGCCCAAGCCCCGCCCCCGGCGTGACGCGGTGCCTGCCGGCCCGGCGCGCTCGGCTGGGCGAGCCCTACGGCGGCGCTCATTGGCCCAGGCCGCGCTGCGGCCACGCCCCTGACGGGGAGCGCGTCCACGTGGGACAAGACGGCCCCTCCTTGGCCCCTCCCGGTGTCCCGCAGTGTCCAGTCCCTGGCCGGGACCGTGCCAACCCTCTCCTGGCCCTCGGAAGTCGTCTTGCGGGCCACGGAGGCCACGGCCAACCTTATTTCTAGTGTCTCCCACGCGGCCCCGGTTTGCGGTGCCCGCCGCACTTTGAGCGCAGTTAGGACTACCGCGCCTGGGTGTCACGCCTGGCCGCGGCCCCTCCCGGCGGCCAGGTGACTGGGAGGGGAGTTGTGCCCTAGGGCCCCGGATCCCGTCCTGGCTCGCTCTCGCACCTGCGATTTGTCCTTGGCCAGACAGGCTTTCTCTCGCCCTGCGGTGGGGCCGGGCCACTCACGTGGTTGTTTTGCTCCGCAGTCATACACTTGGGTGAAAACTGCAAGGCTAAGGAGTCACGGGTGCCGGCCTGCGGCCCCAGCTATGGCGCAGAACCTCAGGATGGCTGTGGGTCGTTAATTTCCCCACAGCAGCTCTGCGTGTTCTGCCAGGTCGGCAGCGCCGTGCGAGAACACTGCCTGGGATTCAGATTCTGACACTTGCTGCAGTGTGTCACCTTGAGCAGATCCCACTCTCTCGCCGACGCGTTGTCAAGAATGTGGAGTGTTAACAGGCACTACCTTTCCTGTGGCCGGAATTGGATGAGGTAGCGAGTGACTGGAACGCAGTAGGCCTTCAGGAAATGCCAGTTTCCGTTTGGCTCTTTCCGTGAATATGCCTGCTTTAGGATGTAGTAGGGGGTTGGTCTCTTTGCATCCTGGAAGCTTTCCTGTCCTTCTGGGATTTAAGATTGCTTCCTGATCCCCTGTGTGGTACTGGGTGTGACTTTGACACTAATAAAATTTGTTGTGCACATTTGGGGGTGTTTTATTATATGGCTTAAATCAAGACTAACCAATCATGCCATAGGAGATTTAAGGTTGTGATCTTTTGGCAGGGCTATAGTGAGATTAAAGTATTCCAGCCAGAAATACTAGGTGTAGAATGCTCTAGAGCCCTCCCCACAATTTTAACAGAGCACTGAATAGCAGCAACAAAAATGTTGTAAATCGTTGCCACATCTGAGTCATCCACAATGACTCCACCTAAGTTAAACTTCACTTGACTGTCCTCTGACTTGCTCAGAACGTGTGGTACAGTTATATGAGTTACACAGAGCTCTGGGGCCCAAGGTCATGCCTGCCAAAGAAAGTTCATGTCCTAGAGCATTGACCCTGGAGGGTAATTCTGGTACCTTCGAATGTGCTACTTCACAACCTTTATGTTATATCAAGATTATGAAAACAGTGAATAAAAAGGACTGTTAAAGGTCCTTAGCAATAATTTCCAAAGTATTTGTAAGAAAATTTTTCCATCATGTGTTTTCTCAGTCTGTGTCAGACTGCCTAGAAATGGAAAAGCAGAAGGAGTGTGAGGACCCCCAGCTCGTTTACAGATGGCGTCTGTTCTTCTGGCTTTTTCTCTGAATGCTGGGGAGAGCGTTCTCCACATTAGAATTGAGCCTTTGGTATGGACGAGCTCTGGAGCCTTAGGGAGGCCAGTTGGTCTGGTGATTAGACACATAGACTGCAAACTACCGGCTCGTCTCCTCTGTAGTCACATGATCGTGGGCAAATATATTTTCCACCATGGTTTCCTCATCTGCAAACAGGAGAGATGGAGAGCCCTCCTTCACATGGCTGCTGGAAGGGCTACATGAGTCAACATCTGTTTCTGTCCTAAAGGGCATCCCAGCATGTCTGAGCACTCTTTATTCAGTGACTGGCACAGGACTGACTGCACAGTCCATGTCTAAATTGTGTGTGTGGTGGCCACAGGCCCTCTCCTTTCCCGAGTCATCTGGACTACTCTGTTGGTAGAAAGCAAGGGGCCAAGCAAATCAGGCTGCTGCCAAAGGGGGAAGAGCAGCATGTGGTGCCTGGCACATAAATGGGCTTACTGGCCTGCCCCAGACCCTGACTGCCCACAGGAGACTTGATGAGTCACCGCCCATGAGCCCAGGGGTTCCTCACCCACAGAGGACAGAACAACACAGCCTGCCACCAGCAGCAGAACACCAAACCAGGCTCTGTGGGACTTTCCTGGGGATATTTCCATCCCTTACTAACAGTGGGTGGAGTTGAGCTGCCAAGAGCTAGGAAGGCTGGGTAGCCTCTCCAGACCTCCGGAAGTCAGGACAAAAAGAGGGGAAGATACCACATGGACTCTCTGAGCTCAGAGGGACTAACAGTCAAGGAAACGCGCCTAAGGTCACATTCAATATGCATGAAGTAAGCATCCTGCAGAAATTGCTGGGAAGCAGGGGCCTGGGAACAGTATGGAGCAGGACCAGAACAAGACAGTTTCCCAGGCTATCTCTTAGTACCTGGGTGGGAGCAAGGGGAGAGTGCATTCTTGGCAGAGAAGGTAGCCACCTGCAGGTAAGCAGCTCCTCTCTGCCTGCCAGTACCCTCCCCATTCCCAGATGAATGCTTGGGGCCAGGCACTATTTCAGGTCCTCTGCATGTAAGATCTTTTGTGATTCAATAAACCTCTGAGGAGGTACTTTTACCTCATTTTACAGACAAAGAGACTGAGGCCCAGAGAATGAACGCACAGTTAAACCCGCAAAGAGCCCTCCAGACTTCAAGCTAGTGCATGCCTTCTCCCAGCCCACCCGCAGGTGCAGGGCGACTTGGGTGTCAATGCTCATTTGCACTTAGGCTAACACATCTGCTTCTCTCTTCTGTTCTCCTTATTTGTATTAACTGTTGCTTTTCCCGCCTGTATTTTAAGGCTCCTCAAACCCTACTGGAAGAGAAAAGGGCTTTTCTAGGAGACCGGTCTCCAACAGTGGCCCCAGTTTCCCTGGAGGAGAAAGAGGTGGGAAGACAGGGCACAGGTTCTCTTCAGAAATAAAGCTGTGGCCTGACCATCTCTTAGAGTTACTGAAAACTGTGCTCTTGAGTCTTCCCAAGAAAGGAAACCGCCTTGCCATTCAAACCCCCCTGTGGTCAGCTTCTACAGGAAATAGGATCAAAATACTGTTTCCAGGAAGGGTACCATGTCACCCCTGTTTCTCCACCTACTTTGGGTGTGGCGGGCCTTGTCCTGACATTTCTCAAGGCCTCTCTCCTCTGAGCAGGACTGGCACCTGGCCTCCATGGCTGTGCCCCTGCAGGGTCCAGGGCAAACTTGGGGCCTGGGGGCAGGTAATGGTGGGTGAAGGATGCCTTCAAGCACTCACTCAGCCAAGCCCTGATGTGGAGACTCTCAGGTTTAGACTGGCCTGGGGCCAGCATCCCACAGCAAGAAAGAACTGGATTAGGCTGGCCCATTGGTTTCTCTGCCAACACAGAAGCTGGCCGTTCCCCTGCAGATGTGCCTGCTCCCCCCACCTCTGTCCACTCATCTCATTTAGCTCTGTGTTCACCCATGGTGGATGTGATATGGCAGAGGACGCAGGCAGAGGGAACAGGAACGCAGTTCTCAGAGCCTGGAATGGTCCAGATGGTCCTCTGAGCGGGCCTCAGGACAGCACAGCATTCTCACACTTCAGAAAACCTCTGGGGAGACTTACACTGGGACTCCCTGTCTTCCCCTAGGCTCAACTTTCTCAGCTCTGCAGGGAAGAAAGGCAACTTGCTAGAAATTTAGGAACTCTATAAGGAAGGTCCTGCAGCTAAAAAGGGTCAGTGGATTTAGACTAAGAAAGTGCGGGGATGGCCAGACATGAGTCACCCCCAGAGTCATCTCCGGGTGGTGGGGGACACAGAACCTCAGCCTGTCCGTGGCTTCCCCCAACTCCTCATTCCTTCAACAAACAGCCTACTGTGGTTCCAGGAGACGAACCGGATTGACCAGCCCACGCCCTCACAAAACACAAACTCCTGGTGTTTAATTCCACACTGAGGTCTGGCTGTGTCTACCTTCCATCCCCCTCAGCCTCTCCTCCCCTCCGGACCTGCCACTTCTTACCTACCCACACACCTCATCTCCGTACACCCAGACTTATCACTTCTTGAACCCGATGGCCTATGTCAAGCTGCTGGTCCCCCCAGTCCACCCTCTCGGGGTAGTGGGTCAGGCTCACCAGGCCTCCCTGTCAGCCAGCTCAGGGATCCTGTTCATCTGACCCCCTCAGCAAGGCAACAAGAGAAAGCTCCACACCCCACAGGACACAGTGGGTGGAGAAAGCTGCTGTCTGGGAGTGACTCAGGCCTGCTTTGCTAGTCCCCAAACCCAACTGTTGGGTGACAGAGGGTTCAAAGAGCCTTCAACTTTGGAAACTGCCTTACGGGAGAGACTAAGGTTCAGAACAAAACCAGATTTCTTTATTTTCAGTAGAGAAATCCACTCCTCTGATAGAAACTCTCTTGCCTTCTGCCTAGAGCTTTGCTCCTCAAATTGTGGTCGGTGGACCAGCAGAGGAACTTGCAAAACCTCAGGCCCTGCCCTAGATCTGCTGGCTCAGAACTGCTTTTTGATTGATTGAACCCAGGGGCTTGCACTTGCCAAGCACATGCTTCACTTGGAATCTGCATTTTAATAAGATCCTGATATGATTCCTAAGCACATTAGTTTGGGAATTACTGATAAGAATAACAATTGTTGTTACCTGGTAGGTTTAGAGACAGTATGTTGATGTGATTTTTCAGTCAGGAAAACAAACAAACAAACAAACAACAACAACAACAACAAAAACCCCACCAATCTTTTCCAATGTTGGGTCCTATTTTCTGAACAATTCCTCCTGCCTATGTAAGGGGTAATCAGCGTACACGTGGGCTGTGGAGTCAGGCTATCGGGAATTGGACTCCTGGCTCTACTATTTACCTGCTGTGACTTGGGCAAGTTGCTTCACCTCTCTGTGAAGTAGAGATCACAAGGTCATTACAGGGCTTAAATAAGCAACAAGCGTAGAACTCTGCCTGGTGTTTAGCAAGCCCTCATTTGGTTACTAATTGGATTTGGTGTCCTTAGATTTTGTACAAACTACATTTACCATTATTTAGATGAAAAGCTTCTGTAGCTGATGATCTCATCCATTGTACTTAAAATTCTTGCTGGTTGTATTTTCCAAAAGTGACTCTGCTTTCAAGGGACCACTTAACTGATTCCTCAAAATACGTCTATTTCAGGACAGTTCATTTATTCTACCACTCAGTGCCCACCATGGGCAGGGAACTGAACTTGTTGACTTACGTTGGATAATGCCTCTACCTTCTTAATGATGATAACTTATAAAAACCTTAAATATGTATGCATATAGGACTCACTCTCCTGGTACTAGGTACCTTCAGCTGAGTGCCCTGACACACACCTCCAATCTTAGCTACTTAGGAAGAGGCAAGTTCTAGGCCAACCTGGACAACTTAGCAAGACCATGTCTCAAAAAATAAATAAATAAAGGGCTGGGGATGTAGCTCAGTGCAGAGTGTTTGCCCAACATGCACACTGGGTTCCAGCCCCAGTATCTCTCTCACACACACATACACACACACACACAAGTAGCATTGTTTCATTTTATCTTCACAACTGTGTGATGCAGACAGAGCAAGCACAGGGAAATGAGAGCCCACAGTCACACAACTGGTAAATAAGGGAGGAGCCCTGGTATAGGGGTCCTGTGGGCAGTGGATGGATGAACAGCAGTGACTGGTGTTCTTCCCACCGCTCTGTGTAGCTTCCGGATTCAAACCAGAGGAGCCAGTTATGGGAATGAGGATGAAACTTTCAGGCCAGAAAACAGAAGGAAGAGAACTTCAGATGACCCTGATTGCAAAGACTTTCTTCCTTTATCCTCATAAGAATTCATATTTGTCAGATTGTGTTCTATTTAGTTCACAAAATATGGTCATCAAACTATTAAGACTAGTGGATGAAATCAGTTAGGGCAAGAGGAGCTCCAGATTTACAGAAATTATTATAAGAAATTCAAGCTCCAGTAAAATGACACCTAGAGAAAAGAATCAAGTTAAGCGTGCACCTCCCTAGAATCCCAACTTTCTGGTCTAACCCCCAAAATAACAACCATTAGCAGTTCCTTGAAATAAACACATAGAGGTGTTTTTTTTCCCCTCTAACATACACAATTTCTCTTTTTCAAATCAGATGAAATCATACCATAAAGTTATGCAACCTCTTCTTCATTGATGTCACTGAACATTGTCCTAGATGCCTTTGCATGTCATCGCACACAGATCTCCTGATTGTTTTCTTTTGATATTTACATAGTAGTGCCCTATAAAGTGGGTGTGTCTGTCCTGGGCCAGTGCCAGTGGATTACCTGGGCTGAATGCATGTTTTTATTTTATATGATGTTGTACTGATTTACACACCCATCCAGCACATAAGAGAAAGTGTCAGGTTCAAGGTCGGCAGCTATTTCAATTTCCTTCAGAGTATATGTGGCCAGTGGCCTACTGGCCCCTGCACGTCTTCACCAACACCACCCTCTGCATCCTTGGCTCAGGCAGACTGAAACTCGTGGGTGCTCGTCCTCAGCAACATGGCCTTTTCTTTGATGTCCCCTTCCAGCTCTGTACCTGTCATTCCTGAGCAAGCTTGCCTCCCTCTTCCCGTGGCTGTCTCGGGTGGAATGCCTTCTCTTTCCTGTTCCTGGCCTGCTCTAACCCTAACAGCCTCCTGTGGCTGCTGATGGGCTCCTCCTTTCCCCAGCTGTGTGGAGGGAAGTGTTTGCCTTTCCAATGAGGTCATCCCGCCATCACCTCCTTGCTTGTTGATGTTCCTGCCTCCGCAGGGCCCGCTGTTGGCATGGTGGTTGTTATGGGGTCAGCGTGGGTAGCCAGGCCCTGCGGGGACTCGCTTCACTGCTGGGAACTTGAAGTCTGTAGCTACAGCCTCAGGAGAGGCTGCTTCCCAGAGCCGGCTGTCAGGAGCGCTGGTGGTGGAGCTCATCCCAGCCTCACCTCCCTGTGCTCGCCCACTCTGACTTCCCATCATTCCTGGCACCTCATGCAGGGCCACTCAGAAGCTTCACTAATGTTTACAAGCTTCTGGGTAATTTCTAGCTAACAGCTCTGATGGGGCCTGTGACGGACAGAGGAGACAGGAATCGATGGCAGAGGTGCTCAATCTCCCCCCCTGAGCTAAGAGCACCCTTTACCTTTCCCTCCAGCTGCCTGACTTTCCCCAGTGCCTGCCGCAGAAATGAGGACCAGGTCCCGCGGGGGGCCACACCAGCACAAGCTATCAGGCCTAGCTGGAGATCCAGGGAAAGGGAAGTGCCTGTTGTGAAATCCAAGATTAGCACCTCCATCAGCAGTTCCCTGCCCTCCCTTCTCCCTCATTTTCGCCTCTGTCCTCCCTGGATTCAGGACTTCTCTCTTATCATCTCCTATTTTGCTTTTGAAGATCCAGGACTTGCCTTCGAGGAGTCTCCTCTTGTTCTGTCACTTCTACCGACTGTGGATGGCAGGCTCCCTGAGAGAGTCGTCTGCACCCACCCCCTTCTCCACAGCTGGTGAAATCCCCCCCACCAGGGACCTCCCATGTCGAAGAGCTAAGTCTTCCTCTTGGCCCTGCAATTGCTAATGCCTATGGAGCTCCTTCTCTGCAGATGCCTGTGTTCTCCCCACCCCTCTGGTTCCACAACAGTCTCCTTCCTCCTTCCTCCTCCTCCTGCCCCCATCCCCCATGTCTCTCCTTCAGGAGTCCTGCCATATCCATCCCCCCCACCAAAACCGCCACCTCCTTTCACAGCTGCCTTCTGCGGACCCTCTTTTGATCATCAGAGCCGCATCTGTCTCTTGTACTCTGAAGCCTCAGGCCTGCTATTCTTTGAGGCCTTCACCTCCCACCCTGCATAGGGCCTGGCCTGGCCACCTGGTCATCCCTCTTTCCCATGAGCTTAGTTTCCTTTCCCGTAGTCTCAGAAGGTCCTGGAGCACTGCATTTCTTTGTGCCCTGCTAGGATGGGCTTGGCTGACTCACAAGCTCAGGGGCAAGACAGGGAAGGCAAATGCTTGAGGTCCAGAGGGAGGCATGTGACCCAATAGCCTGGAGGGCCTGGGCTGGCCCAGCCCTTCTGCACCACAATGGACCTCAGGGCCTCCTGTGCCACGCCCTCAGCTGGGGGCCTGGCCTGATGTGTTCCACTGGGGGCGGTGGCTGGCAGGGTGCAGGCTGACCTGCTTTCCACAGCCTGGAGTGGGAGAAGCCGCTTCAGCAGGCCCCAGGTGCCATTCCTCTTCTCATCCTGCGGGCGGGGCTGCGCCTACTGTCAGGCGCCGCCATGTGCTCGGCTTCCTGTGAGGTCGGAGCGCTGCCTTCTCACTCGTGTGCTAAAGAAAGCGAGGCTGCCCTGCTCAGCTCACGACCCACTCAAAGGCAGCCCGGCTGAGCTCACCAGGGAGGGCCTTGGGCCGGCAACCTCTTGATCACCAGAGGCATTTGCTAAGTGCCACTGACACACGACTTAGGTGGGAAAGAAGCAGGGCTGACAGAGGGGACAGGAGAGGAGAAGGCAGAGAGAGCCAGGAAGGAGCAAGGAGAAAACGAAAGACGCGGAGGCCGTCCCCATTCTCCTCCTGCGGCTGTGCCGACCTGGGCTCCCACCTGACCACCTGACACCTTCAGCTGATTCCTGGCCCCAGCACTGCAGCCAGCCAGCACCAGTGGCCAGACCAGTCTGAAGAGTTACTCTCAGAGTCCCTACTACCACTGCCTGCAGGATACACTCTGGCTGGGACTTTCATCGGCCCCTTTACATTTCCCACCTCCTCACAGGAGAAAAATCTACTGTGCCCATTCTGGCGTGTCACTGCCCACCTGCCTCCCGGACACAGATGCCTGTGTTCTCCTACCTCCCGAGGCCACAGAGCACAGTGGGGAGAGTGGCCGCCTCTGCTCCACGGGCCTTTACCTCACTCAGATGAAAGCTCTGTGCATCCAGGGCATGGGCTAGGGCCTACTTTTGCCGCTTGGCAAACAACGCGTACAATAGTGACCTCGTCCATTCGGGCTGCTGTGACAGCATCCCATAGACTGGGTGGTCTCTAGGCAACAGGAACTTACTGCCCACAGTTCTGGAAGCTGGGAAGTTCAAGATCAAGGTGTCCACAGGTTTGTGCCTAGCGAGGACCATCTCCTCATTCCTAGATGTCTGTCTTCTTAGGTGGCAGAGGGGCCAGGGACCTCTGTGACAGACTCTTTTAGAAGGGCATTGACCTCATGCGTAAAAGCTCCATGCTCATGGTCTCTCACTCCCAAAGCCCTCACCTCCTGACACCATCATGCCAGGGTTAGGTTCCCAGTGCGTGAATTCCAGGGGACACAAACTCTCTTTGGGATGGGAGACAGGGACATAGCCTGGTTTTCCTCAGTCGCCCCTCACTCTGAAGGCTGCAGGCTCCTGTGAGCCGCTCATTACCTGCCATCATTCCCTAATTAGATCTCCTGCAGCCCCCGAGGTGGGAGCCCACTTACGCCAAACAAAGTTCACCTCTGAAACCCAAGTTTATTCTCTTCATTTCCTCCACTGGGAGGTTTCCTTAAGAATGAAGGGCTAACGGGATTTTGCGAACTTGCTGTTAATTCTGGTTGCTGCCGCCCGGTCGAGGGTGGCTCCATCCTGCTGCAAAGAATAGAAGGGCCCCTGCAGACCCCAGGACAGCAGTTCAACTCTCCTCCACAGGTAGCTCTTGACTGCCAGGCTTTCCCAGGCCCAGCTCCTTCGGGGGGCTCAGCAGAGCAACCAGCACCCAGAGGAGAAGGGCGTCAGGGTGCAGTGTGGTAAGAGCAATCACAGAGGCAAGCACAGAAGATGGCTGAGGCGGCAGGCAGAGCTGGGGCTGGGTCTCTGTGGGGAGGAGGTGGGTGTGTCAAAGGAATGAAGGAAACATAGAAGGCTTGGAACCAGAGAGCTGCAAAGGTCCCCCCTGTCCCCACCACCCCCTCCAGCCACGTCTTGTAATGAGGCCAGACTCATTACTCTGCAAAGCAGGGTAATGCTTCCAGCTTAATCTTAATCCCATCCGGTTTGGAAGCAAACTTGTCACTTTAGCAACCGACTGTTGCTCCCTACACTCAAGGACCCCAGCTTTCCCCCTACACGTCCCAACAAGCACTTAAAGAAAACAGAAAATATCAGTGCATCCAACATAATAAGTATTATTTGATGACATTTTGTTGTAGCTACGTGTGTGTGGACTAAGTGATAACGTAAAATATATTTTTTATTGTATTTTTAAAAGTTTAAGAAACATTGTCTTAAAGGAAAACACCCTTTGATCAAATAGTCAACAAGTATGATCAGAAACTGTGTATCGTTCTAGGCTGGGGAAAGGAGCAGGGTTTGGCTACTGCATTTAGGAAGCTCTGGATTGGGAGTGAGAAGGCAAACACACAGCACTGCGAAAGGATGTGCCAACCACACTGAGCGCGGGTGTTGGAGGAGGAGCCACCACCTTCCCAGGGCCCAGGGGCCGGTCCTCTCCCAAGGGCTGGGAGAGGAGGCAGGGGGGTTCTGGTGGGGCTCAGTGCAGAGGGACAGCGGGCCTGGCACAGCTGGCCCAGGGAAGACCTGGGCATGGATGCCAGAGAAGGATGCAGGGGTGACAGGGACAGAGGAGGCTGGAAGAACAGAAGGGGCCAGATAGCAACTTTTCCTCTGAGAGATGTGGGGTTATTTCTGTGGTTTTCAAAGGGGGACAGCAATGGGGTCAGCGACTTGATGTTGCCTTTGTCCTTCCTTCAAAGATACATCCAGTTTGTCTGACCATTGGTCCTGACTAAAATGCAGGGTACAGTGATGTGTGTTTTGGCGCATTTTAATTCCTTCTTGTTTCTGTCCTGCTCTCAGGTCCTGCCTCTACAAAGCCTCCTTCTCGTTGTCGCCCTTGGACAGAGGACTGTGTTCCTCTCGGGCTTTTCCACACACACACACACACACACACACACACACACCCCGGGGCTCTGCTAGCAGCTGGCTGTAGAGGACAGACCAGGCTGAGGCTGGATCCTCAGCTCAGTGGACAAGGAGCGGCTCCTCTTCCTGCTGGGGAGTCTCTGGAGAGGAGAAAGCTAAACGACCCAGGGAGCCCGCCGCATTTCATTTCCTCTTTATGCAAAAACACAGTTTCCGCAGGAGATCCAGAGTACAGTCTGCCTTGCCCTGGGTGATCTCTTTGAGACCCGGTGCTGGAAAAGGACCAGGCAGATATCAAGTATCAGGCTGCAGCTCTCAGAGGCTGGGACTCACCCACCTCACCCACTCCTTCCCCCAGGACGGAGCCCACCCCTCTGCCTCTTTGGTCCCCCACAAAGGCCCGTCTTCCTCACCCCTGCTGCCAAGGGGTTCTGCTCTCTGGGATTCTCGGGCCTCTTTTCTACACCAATCTGAATCCTACCTCTAAGGCCTATCTCAACACCTGCATCTCCCAGGAAGCCAGCCTACAGGAAGCACTCAGGATTCCTAAAATCTTTATGGCCTTTATGAATGAGGAGAGAATCATACATCCCTTTATGTAAAACCTCATGATTAAATGTTTATCACTGAGCTCATAGACTCTGAGCCCGAGAACTTTAACTCATCTTTCCATGCGTGGCCCACAATTGGGTTTCAGAACTGAAATCTCATACCACACTGGTACAAAACCTAGGTTTAAGTCCTTGGGACCGTGGAGCTGCCTAACCCCACCAAAGTCTTTGTTCCTCTGTGTTTTGCGGTGCTGGACCTTGCACATGCTAGGCAAGTGCTCCTCCACTGAGCTGCACCCCAGGCCAGACTTCCTGTCTTATGAAAGGAGGGTAGTCATAGTACCATTTAGGGATTTCACAAAGGTTGAATGAAACTATAGGGAAATGTTTTAACACGTATAAGGGATTGATTATTTTTATCATAAAATTGTAAGATAGACGTAAAAGGGCATTTTTTTGTTGTTTATGTTTTTATTCAGTTTTAGTTTGCTTCCTGTCCTTGTGATTTTATTTTTATTTATTTTTGAGATTCAGAACATTAAAGTGTTTCTAAAAGTCAGACCAGAACAAGAAGACATATTCATTACTCCTCATTCCCTTTATTCTTTTCATCTTGTTCCTATGCCCCGCAGGTAGCTAATCACATTAGTTTCTTTTTTTTTTCTTCTTTGTTTCTTTTTTCTTGAACAAATAGGCACACCTTCTTATTTCTTCCTCTCAAAGTATTCTTGAGATGATATTTTTTGGAGGCCAGTTTTTCAGGGCTTCTGTCTCCCAGCGTTTTCTGTGCATGCTGGCTTGGGAGGTGTGGAGACCCAGAGCTCCATGACAAAGGGGTTAGTCATGTGCTAATCTCCACAGGTTTGTCCTGCTGAGAGCGCTCTGACATTCTTCACATTCTTCACGGGGCTAGTTCTGTCATAAACATCAGCCCTGGTTCCCAAAGGTGTCCCTATGCTTGGTAATGGGGCCACAACCAGTTCTTGATGCTCAGGAGACTGAGGCTCAAGTTTCATGGCCTAATGAGCATCACACCAAAGCTCACCTCCTGGAGACGGACACAAAGTCAATAGAAGACCAGATTTCTGAAAAACATCATCACCCTCAAGACTTGCAAACTCCCTGCAAGCACACGCCCCGTTCTTGCGAACTTTACATTGTAGGGAAACAGCACTTTATGCTTCTAGTCTGTTTTCTTTATGAGATCTGAGGAAATCAAGATTGAAAGGCTTCAGCCAGGCACGATGGTGCACGCCTGTAATCCCAGCAACCCAGGAGGATGAGGCAGGAGGTTGAAGTCAAGGTCAACTTCAACAACTTAGACCCTAAGTAACTTAGTGAGACCCTGTCCCAAAACAGAAAGAAAGTGTTGGGAATATAGCTCAGTGGTGAAGAGCACCCCTGAGTGCCCAAAATAAATAAATAAATAAATAAATAAATAAATAGGAATTTTAAAAAGATTGAAAGTCTTCTGAATATTTCTCCGCAAGACCTCCTTTTAGGGAGGATAAAATTTGGGTAAATAGAAATGCCCAGCCAGAGGGAGTTGGCTGGAGGAAGCGGAGGAGCACCACTGCTGGTGGTATTCATTGGAAAAAGCAGTGGGAGGGGAGGGTTCTGTCTTGGAGTCAAGCTGTCCACAAGTCTGTGCAGAGGCTGTGACTCACTCCAAGGAAAAGGAGTGCCCTGTATCATGGGGGCGGCTGCTTTCTCCAAACAGGAGATCTGTGGCCAAGGAAGGAAATGAAGCAATCTAAGACGAAGCTGCAGCAGCCAGGCAGGCAGAGTCCAAGCCATGCTAATATTTACCCTATGCCCCCGAGGCACGGAGGCGCGAGAAGCCCCAAAGACCCGGATTCTGGTGAGAGGGAATCAGGCCTTATCTTGAGCAAGTAGCATCTTCTCTCTGGCCCTTGGTTTTCTCTTCTATAAGGGGAAGGGGGTGTAGACTGGACAGGGAGGAAACTGGCAGCCAGCGTCCATGATGATGGCCCTCAGCCATGTTCCCTTTACTCAGAGTTAGAAAAATAATTGAACTGAGGTGCTTCTGCCCACATGCTTCTCTCTGGTTCAGCATGGCCGCCTCCTTCTCCTACCACCTTATCCAAAGTCAGCTTCACGACTTGAGGCCCTCAGCCTGCCTTCAAAGCTGTTGGAAATGCAGCTCCTGGACTAGCAGCCACTGAGTCCCTCCCAGGTCTGAGGCTCTAGAAGCCTCCGAGCAACACATACAGAACAGTGCGTGGAAAGCTGGTGAGCACCCTGCACGGGATGAGGAGGAAACCATCCTCATCCTGGGATCCTAGAGAGTAAGCAAGGCTGGGCGCCAGGGCAGACCAGACACAGCTTAGGCAGAGCTCAAACCGGCCTTCTCCACAGCCTCCTGGTGCGTCCTGTTTCTCCAGGGCTGCTGCCACCAGCAAGTGGGCACCATGCCTGACCTTCAGGGGGCAGTGAGGGGGCTAGGTACCCGTCTGCCCTGTTACCTAAGGCTGTGGCTGGGAAAATGGTGCCTGAGCCCAGGCTGCCCCCTGCTGGGCAAGTGCAGAAGCGGCAGTGAGGTCAGGACAATAGAAGGGCGGGGCGGGGGGGGGGAGCGGCGAGACAGGCGTCCCTCCCCTGGGTGCCCCCCTTGGCTGGGGTGCTGATGCAGCACAGGTACAGGCTCTGCTTTCCTGCTGCCTTTCAAAACCTTTCTCCTTGTGGTTTCAGTGCCTCCTAAAATGTCTCTGAGAAGATAGTCTGAGGCCTCATAGGCCAAATCAAAATGCTTTTCCTGGCAGAGGGCCTGACACAAAGATGAGCTCAATAGATACTCACTGAATAAATAACTAGGCCAGCAGTTACTGAAGGTAGAAGCTGCTCCTGTCTTTTTTCAGGAGAGCAACTCTACAGTTTACTCTCCTTCTTTCTCCATAAAAAAAATAAGACACTAATGGCCCGCTCTCGGCTCCTCCCTAGTCCACCCCTCTGACTGGTCCTCCCAGTCCTGAGCTGCTTCCCACTGTGGCCCAGACTGGGCTCCTTCCTTTGGGCTCCCCAGGGCACCCCTCTTCTTCCTCAACCCCACTTCTGGTTTCCCCTGAAATGCTTACAAGTCTAGATCTAGGTCACAGCCTCTCCCTTTTCTCTCTAAATATTTCCTCCTGTTTCCCTTTTTGGAAGCCTGAGTTCCTCACTTGCCCTTCCCTTGGTTGGACCTGGAGACATCTGTGCTTCTCACCTTCCCAGGAAGTCCCAGACACATGTGAATAGGGTGGGCCAGCTGGAGGGCTGGAAGCTTCCAGTTTCCAGAAGGAGCCTCTGAGACCCCCAGGTTGGCCTGAGGTAGGGCCAGACTCCAAATTGGGCTGGGTGGGGCTTGGATCAGGCCCACAGGCCATGTGGCAGGACACCTGGTCATCACTGAGCTTCTCCAAACCTGCTTCAGGAGTTTCCATACAGCCTACATAATGGGGGTCCTCATGTGTTGTTGTTGTGGTTGTTTTTCTTTCCTTATTATGCCTATTTTTATTCTTTTTTTTTCTTTTTTTTAAATTGGTTGTTCAAAACATTACAAAGCTCTTGACATATCATTTTTCATACATTTGATTCAAGTGGGTTATGAGCTCCCATTTTTACCCCGTATACAGATTGCAGAATCACATCGGTTACACATCCACGTTTTTACATATTGCCATACTAGTGTCTGTTGTGTTCTGCTGCCTTTCCTATCCTCTACTATCCCCCCTCCCTCCCCTCCCCTCTTCTCTCTCTACCCCCTCTACTGTCATTCATTACTCTCCTTTGATTTTTTTCCCTTTCCTATTCAATAATAGGGACCTAACTTTTTTTTTTTTTTGGTGGTGTTGTTATCTGAGTAAAACTTACAGGTAAGAAAATTTCAAGGGCTGTACAGAGTCAATATAAGGTCATGCTGGCTACCCCTCCTTCTCCCACTTCCCCTGACCACTGAAACTCTGCTGCCACTTCCTTGTGGATCCTTGTGGCGATACTGTCGCCCACAGGCAGCTGTGTGTGCCCAGTCGCAGGGTCAGTGGGTACTTCCCGAGAGCCTGCTCTGATGCAGGGGCTGCTGCTGCATAAAACATAACAATCCTCCATCCACAGACTTTCTAGCAGGCGGTGGGGGTCAGGCAGAAAGATAAGCTAAATCCAGCAAATCTGTGAAATATTGCTCATTAAGACGCTTAATGGGGAAAAGCAGGATGAGGGAATGGGGGCTTGGTCCTGAGTGCCCTCCCCAGGAATTCCTCCCCCACACCCAACACCCAGGGCTGTGCAGCTGAGACCCCCAGCTCTGGGTCCTGGGGAGCAGAGACCTGGCCCTGTTCTGCTGAGTGTCCTGGCACTCTGCCTCCTGGTGCAGGAGGGCTTGCCTGGTGTGACCAGGTGAAATCATAGCAGCCTTGGGGGCCTGTGTCAGCCTGCTCAACTTCAGCTTTTCACCTGGGTCAAGGTTCATGAGGGTTTTCTGGCTTTAATAAAATATTACCAGAAAGTTCTATATCAGTGGTTCTCAAATTTGTGGGTCAGGAGCATCAGGTCAGCCTCCTCTGGGGACATGTTCCCTCGTCCTCCTCCTCAGTCCTGCTGCTGTAGAGACCCTGGTGGGCCCAGCTCTCCAAGCTGCTACCAGCCTTGGAGGTTCTGGAACACAGTGGGGTCTGAGACCCTCTGCTCCGAGGAAGTCTTCACGCCTACCAGCCAGCATTATAAGCACACATTTCCTCTCTTCTTACCAATTTCTTTTTTTTTTAATTACTTCATTTGTATTATTTTTATGTGGTGCTAAGGATCGAACCCAGTGCCTCCTCACACACACACTGGGCAAGCACTCTGCCCCTGAACTCCAGCTCCAGCCCCTTACCAATTTCTTAAGAACTCTCTTCCAAATTAAATCCTAGTTGAGGAGTACAAATTCCATGTTAATAACTACAAGATGAGTCTCATTCCTCTACTATTTGAAAATAAGAATTAAGTCAGTGGCTTCTCTGGGCCTTACATATAGAGCATCCAAGTCCTATTGACCTAGTTCTAAACTCCTATCGCTAAATTATGTTATTTAAAAAGCAGGGGCCTGGGGATGTGGCTCAGGAGGAGAGCATTTGCCTAGTATGGATGAGGCACTAGGTTTGATCCCAGCACAGGGAGGGGAAAAAAATAGACAAAAATTGGTAATAAATGAGAATAGTGCATAAAATATGAGTTCTTAAAGTAATAATATGTGGTAACAGGTAATTTCTGTTTCTTTATGCTTTGCAAAAGAAGCAGCAAATTATATCCTGATTGTTAGGCTGTGTCCTAGGCAATGCATAAAGCACTCATGTAATGTTATCAGCACAAACAACAATCAGAAGAATATATTTGGCTCCAACTTACAGATAAGCAAACAGGCTTAGGGAGCCTAAAGGATCTTGCCTGAGACACCTAGCAACAGGGAGGGGCAGGAATTCAGTTCTTTAATCTCAGTCTGTGCTCATTTTACTGGAAGGCATGGTTGTAAGCAATAGTGCTTATCTGAGCCTAATCCATGAGTATCCATAGCTCACTGGAGACAGAGAGCCTTAGGGAGGTCAGGGGAGAATAAGACAGTGGGTCAAGAGGGATCCCAAGACACACCAAGATTGCCAGTCTCACTTCCCTTACCAAAGGAATGAGGCCTGTGAGAGCAGGTTTGGTCCATTAGTGTCCTTGGCCCACGGCCAAGACAGTAATCCCACTGCAATTCTGTGCCCCTGGGGACATTGCAGAAATTAGTTCCATAAAGACCTGAATGATGCAGGGCTAGAGATTTCCTTAACATTCGCATTTACCTCACCTGTGTGGTCAGGGCACAAGGCAATGGTGGTGGGGACAAAGGTAGAGTGACAGAAACCTATTCTGGATAAGGAGGTGCTCACCCTGCCCAAAGCGCCTCTATCAGCATCACTTCGTGGCTGTACAAATGCTTATTTGATTGCAATGATTTTGCACAAATTATTTTCCCATGGGACACATCTTCATGACAAGATGGTAGGCAATGGGTCAGGCCTTGGAATTCCTGGTATTCCTCCCTGTCACTCCTAACAGCCGGAGGTGGTATGGCCTGCTGCAGTCTTAATTATGGTGGCAGCGTAGACTTGCTACCTGGGTCTTCAGGGTGCAGCAGACCCGTGGATACCTCCCAGAATCCCCCGCCAGGACACCCCACAAGCTGCTGGGGTGTTGGCTACTGACTCACAGTTGAGTCCCCTTCTAAGAACTACCTGGGCCCACAGGCACAGTCTTACCCAAGGTCGTGTGAGGACATACCACCCATCCTCAGTACGCCTGGCACTTCTATTAATGGGAGGGGATATTCCCATTGGAGAAAATGCTGCAATAAGAACAGCAGCATCCGTGAGATGAGTGCATCTCCTGGGACCACCCCGCATTCCCTGGACTCTCATGTGGTGTGGATGCTGGGGAATGGGGCCACCACATGGATAGAAGAAAGAGTTGGCGTGGGTGGGCATGCTTAAAAACACTGCCCAGCAGGCCCTGAGGGCTGCCCTCCCATTCAGGCCAGTGTAACTCATTAAAAGACTGGCTATCAGAGAATTTGGCTTGTGCATAAAAAAAGTAGCCAGTCATCCCCAGGCCTCAGAGGAAAATCTTCTGCCAACAGCATCAGTTCCCTGGGGACGTTGCCATACCAAGGTCCCCAAGGATAGCCAGGCCTAGTTTACAGATAGGACCAGCTGGGTTAAAAGCTGGTGGAATATACTGGGCCCTGCAGCTATCTAGCTACAGGAAAAACCTGTTTAAAACTTTGCAGGAAAAAAAGTGAGGTGGGAGTCCAAGGATTCAAGATGGCGGAGGCAGGTTGCAAGAAAAGACAGGGAGGTGAGTCAAGTCCCTGTTTATCCTGCGTCTGTTACCAGGGCACCACCACTGAGAGCCTATCACCACGGCAACCCCACCATGAGTTCTGTGTTCCAGTCAGGTAAAACCCAAGTAACCAATGGAAACTGTTCTAATTAGACAAAAATAAAGCCGCCGGTGGGAACAGATGGGGCAAGTGTTCAATTAGGCCTGTACAGAGAGGGGACCTAGGCACAGCTCAGCACATAAGACGGGACTCTCCCAGATACAGGGCTTTGAGCCACTCCCTTGGTGGGCCCACTCTGCTCTCCCGAGTGTCCCTCTTAGTTCTATTTTTCCTTTTTCATGTTTTCTTAGTGGCACACCACAGCGTGCAGAGTGGCGATTTGTTGTTATATGGTCATACGTGCACACGATATAACAACATAATTTGGCCAATATCGCTCTCTTTCCTTCACTGATCTCCCTCTGATTGTCACGAGATCCACCCCTGACACACCTTTTTTCCTTTTTCCTCTCTAGTTTCCACATATGAGAGAAAATACATTGTTCTTGAACTTCACAGTTTGGCTTATGTTGCTTGATATTATGGTCTCAAGATTCATCCAATTTCCTGCAGCTGACAGTTTCCTTTTTCTTTATGGCTGAATAAATGTGTATACATAACCACATTTTCTCTATCCATTCATCCATGATGGACACTGATGGACACCTAGACTGGCTTCACAGTTTGTCTGTTGTGAATTGTCCTGCTATAAACGTAAGTGTGCATGTGTCACTGTAGTAAGATAACTTTGATTCTTCAGGATAAAAACTGAGGGGTGGGACAGCTGGGTAATATGATGTTTCCATACCTAGTCTTTTGAGGAACCTCCACATTGATACCCATAGTGTTGTACTAATTTATGATCTCACCAACAGTCTACAAGTGTTCCTTTTTCTCCACATCCTCTCCAGCATTTATCATTATTTCTTTGTTTTTGGTACCAGGGATTGAGATACACCTAGCAACAGGGAGGGGCAGGAATTCAGTTCCTTAATCCTCAGCCTGTGCTCATTTTACTGGAAGGCATGGTTGTAAGCAATAGTGCTTATCTGAGCCTAATCCATGAGTATCCATAGCTCACTGGAGACAGAGAGCCTTAGGGAGGTCAGGGGAGAATAAGACAGTGGGTCAAGAGGGATCCCAAGACACACCAAGATTGCCAGTCTTTTATTTTATTGGGAGAAATTCCAAACACTCCCTTCGCTGCTTTTATTCCTTTGAGTATTAATTGTCCTACAGCCTCAGGATACCTAGTAAGAATCGTGTTAGGAGAATAAGATAAATGTATCCACAATAATGGACCTTCTTGTCAAAATACTCCTGTAGGAATATTTTTTGTTGGTAGTACAATAAATAATAAAGGCAAACTTATATCAATTCTATCCAAATGTATGTTTTCCATATATGTTTCAATAATTTTTAATGCCTTTCTTGCTTTAGGAGTTAACATGCGGGGTGAATTTGGATCTGATGGACCTTTTAGAATATCAAATAAAGGTCCCAATTCTCCTGTTGGTATACCTAGATAAGGCCTTATCCAATTTATGTCTCCCAATAACTTTTGAAAGTCGTTAAGTGATTTGAGTTGATCTACTCGTATTTGAATTTTTGGTGGACGGACCATGGTTGAGGATAATAGAACTCCTAAATAATTAATTGGAAAATTTAATTGTACTTTATCTATTGCTATCTCTAGATTATAATTTTTTAATAAGTTTGTAAGTGTGGCATAACATTCCAGCAATATGTTTTTATCTTTATGTGCCAATAATACATCATCCATATAGTGAAATATTTGTAGTTCAGGATTTTGATTTCTAAGTGGCTGGATTGCTTTGTTAACATATATTTGACACATAGTTGGACTGTTAGCCATCCCTTGAGGGAGTACTTTCCATTCATATCTCTGATCAGGACCTTCATGATTTAATGCAGGGATAGTAAATGCAAAACGTGGACTATCCTTGGGATGAATTGGAATTGAAAAAAAACAATCTTTAATATCTATAGCTAAAACATGCCAAGTTTTTGGCAAAGCAGACAATTGAGGAATCCCTGATTGAGCAGGTCCCATAATAACCATCTCATTATTAATGGCTCTTAAATCTTGCAATAATCTCCATTTACCAGATTTCTTTTTGATGACAAAAATGGGAGTATTATGGGGAGATATGGAAGGTTGTATATGTCCTTCCGCTAATTGTTGTTTGACCAGATCATGGGCTACTTGTGTCTTTTCTTTAGTCAGGGGCCACTGAGGAACCCACACTGGTCTTTCTGATTTCCAAGTAATTTTGATTGTCTCAGTGGCCCTTTCTGAAAATCCAACCCATGTCTGTCTGTTCCTTGATCTATTTGTACTGGTGCTGCTATACCTTGCCCTTGTTTTCCTAATCTTTTTTCTTTCCTAAAGCCTTGTCTAGCCCTAGTAGTGGGCGCATTAGGATTGATGTTATTTGTTAACGTCAAACCTAATTGATCTAGGACATCTCGTCCCCATAAATTTATAGGAAGATGATCCAATACATATGGCTGTATAGTTCCTTCACATCCTTCAGGATCCTTCCAATCTAATATCATAGAACTTCTATGGGGATTAGTCACCACTCCTAGGCCTCGAAGCGTTTGAGTGGCTTGTTGTAATGGCCAATGTTTTGGCCATTCTTGACGAGATATGATGCTAAGGTCAGCTCCTGTGTCCAGTAGCCCATTAAACTCATGACCTTGAATATTTAGTTTTAGCATTGGGCGAGAATCTAAATTTAAAGACAACATAGCCCAATCTACACCTGTGGAGCCTAATCCCCTGGAACCTCTTTCTACACTATGACTAGGAAATTTATTATGTAGGCTGGGTATTATTAACAACTGTGCTATTCTATCTCCAGGTGAAATTACTGATATACCTCTTGGAGAACTAGCTATAATTTTTATTTCACCTACGTAATCGGGATCAATTACCCCAGGACTTATCATAAGTCCTTTTAATGTAGATGAACTACGTCCCAGTAATAAGCCTACTGTTCCTTGGGGAAGAGGTCCTTTTACTCCTGTGGGAATGATTTGAACTCCCATCTCTGGAGTTAATACTGCTCTGGCAGAGGCACAGATGTCCAACCTTGCGCTCCCTCGGGTTTGTCTGATGAGGGATTTAATGGACAATGTGTCCTGGGCACTACCCTGATGGTGTTGCTGGGATCCTCCATTGCCCCGTATATTTGTGGTTGTGGGCCCCGGAGCATTGGGCCCCCCTGTCCGTTTTTTGGCAATGGAGCCTGATGCCTTTCTCCACGATATCTTGGATAAATACCTGGTCTTTGTCCGTTTTTTGATAAGGGAGTACCTTCTATGGTGGTTTGAGAACGGCATTCATTAGCCCAATGTCTCCCTCTACGGCATCGTGGGCAAATACCTGGTATTCTATTCCTTTGATACCTACTTTTGTTAAACCCTCCTCCTATGGGGCAATTCCTTTTAAAATGTCCTGTTTGTTCACAATCATAGCATGTTTTTGGCCTGGCATCTAAAGCCTGTTGTACTGCAGCTGCCAAGACTTGCCCTTGTTCATTAATATCTCTACATAATTTAATATATGTGTTTAAATCTTCATGTCTCCATGGTCTAATAACCTCTCTGCAGCAACGATTTGCTTGGTCATAAGCCAGTTGTTTTATTAATGGCATTGCTTGTTCTGTATCCCCCAAAATTTTGGCAGCCATTTGAATTAGCCTATCTACAAAGTCAGCGTAAGGTTCATTAGCTCTCTGTATTACCTTAGATAGCTGACCTTGTAAATCTCCATGTCCTTGTAAAGTCTTCCATGCCCTAACTGCGTCTGCAGCTATTTGTGCATATATAGCAGGATCATATTCAATTTGTTGCCGTTGACCCTCATAAGGTCCTTTTCCTAACAACATATCTAGATTTCTTTGAGGGTAACCGGCTGCTGCATTTCGCCTAGCTGTCTCCGTGCAAAATTCCTCATTGGCAACCTTCCATAACAAATATTGTCCTCCATTTAGTACAGATTTACACATGCTAGCCCAATCTGCTGGCGTCATGTCCAAGTTAGTAATGGACTCAACCATGCTTACCGTGAAGGGAGCTTGGGGACCATAGGTTGTTACAGCCTCCTTTAACTGCTTCACTGTTTTAAAATCTAAAGCACGGTGAATTCGCTGCCTTCCTGCCTGTTCAAGTACAGGGCATGCTAATCTTTGAGGTCCTGTCTCAGGATCCCATTTATCAACTACGGGGTTTGAGGGCCACTCAGCTGTCTCCATCGGTGGGGCTGTTGGTTGAATTATGCCCTCTTGTGATAAAATGGAGTTAGTAACAGCCTCCTGTTGTGGCCTTTTTCCTAACAACCCCTTTTCCTTTAAATTTTCTTCCTCTGTCTGACTAGCTCGAGAGACCTTCTCTTTTGCTTGATCTAAAATGTCTTTCTCCATGGTCTGAACCTCTAACAATTTACTTAACATCTTTTCAGTTTGTTTTTTACTAATTTCTAATCTACTATAAAGATAACGCAACCCAATAAGATAGCACAAAACAAAGCCGAAACTGAATGAAACAAAAACGGAATAAAAAATCGTTGTATCAATTTTCTCTTCCTCAGGGCCGACAAACTTCAAACCTTTAGTCAACCATTTTTTCCAGTTTGCCTGAGAAATTTCTAGGGATAGGCAGCTTGAAACAAAAACAAGATAAATCAAAACAATAACACATTGTTTTTTGAGTTGGTCACCCATTCTTTCGCTCTTCCTCAGGGGCGAGCAATTTCATTTACCTCTAAGCTTCAGAAGTTCCCCGTACGGGCCACCAAATGCCACAGTCTGGCTGGGCACAAATGCCGCAGTCTGGCTGGGCACACAATCACGAGCCACCACACAGCTTGTAGATTAAAACAGCAACTCTTTATTCCCGAACTCACACCAGCCGTCTACAAACACGTTCTGGGGAAATCCACGTTCTCTGCCCAAATCCACGTTCTCTGCCCAAATCCACCTCCACTGGGCTTCTATCTCCAAAATATACTGTCTGAATCCCGTGAGAACTCAAGGGGAACTCAGGCAGCAGGATACGCCCTATTCCCAGCAGGAATAATCTTAAACCTTAAACCTGGAACCTAAACTGGGAACGCCCTAAACAAGATTATCTTAAAACCGGGAACACCCTAATCTGCCTTGGTCCTTGAGCAAGGTCACTTACATTCAATGTCACTGCAACATGTCAGCAACATGGGGTACGCTGGCAAGGAAATTGTCATACCTACTTGGCTAATGGCTCCCAGCAACTTCCCTTACCAAAGGAATGAGGTCTGTGAGAGCAGGCTTGGTCCATTAGTGTCCTTAGCCCACGGCCAAGACAGTAATCCCACTGCTTAACCACTGAGCCACATCCCCAACCCTTTTTTATATTTTATTTAGAGACTGGGTCTCAATGAGTTGCCTAGGGCCTTGCTAAATTGCTGAGTCTGGCTTTGAATTCACGATCTTCCTGCCTCAGCCTCCCGAGCCACTGGGATTACAGGTGTGCACCACCACCCCCGAGCTCATTATTTGTTTTCTTGATGGCTGCCATTCTTACTGGTGTGAGAGGAAATCTCAGAGTAGATTTCATTGTCTTTCCCTAATTGCTAATGATGTTGGACATTTTTTCATATATTTGCTGGCCATTTGTATTTCTTCTTTTGAGAAATGTCTAATTCATTTGACCATGTAGTAATTGTTTGTTTGTCTGTTTTGGTATTAAGTTTTTTTGGGGGGCGGGGTATCAGGGATTGAACTCAGGGGCACTTGACCACTGAGACACATCCCCAGCCCTATTTCATATTTTATTTAGAGACAGGGTCTCACAGAGTTGCTTAATGCCTCACTTTTGTTAAGGCTGGCTTTGAACATGCGATTCTCCCATCTCAGCCTCCTAAGTCTCTGGGATTACAGGAATGTGCAACTATGCCTGGCTGGTGTTGTTTTTTGAGTTTTTTTTTTTATATCTTCTTAATATCAATCCACTGTTAGAAGAGTAGCTAGTAAATATTTTCTCCCATTCTGTAGGTTCTCTTTTTACACTCTTAACTGTTTCCTTTGCTATGCAGAAGCTTTTTAACTTGATGTCCTCCCATTTATTAATTCTTAGAATTATTTTCTAAGCTTTAGGGGTACTATTGAAAAAGTCATTTCCTGTGCCTGTATGTTGGAGTATTGATTCTGTTTTCTTCTAGGAGTTGCATAATTTTTGGTCGAATTCCTACGTCTTTAATGCATTTGAGTTGAATTTTGTGAATGGTGAGAGACAGGGTCTAGTCTCATTCTTCTACATATGGATAACCAATTTTCCCAGCACCATTTGTGTAAGAGGCTGTCTTCTCTCCAATATGTTTTTAGTACCTTTGTCAAGGACTTGCGTGGGTCTGTCTCTGTATCTTGTGTTCAGTGCCATGACTGTTTTTATGCCAATACCTTGCAGTTTTTGGAACTTTAGCTCTGTAGTATAATTTGAAGTCAGGTGTTGTGGTGCCTCCAGCATTGCTTTATTGGCTTAGAATTGCTTTGGCTATTCTGAGTCTTTTATTTTTTTCAAATGGAATTGATGACGGTTTTTTTTCTGTTAAGAATATCATTGGTATTTTGATGGGATTGCATTGAATCTGTATATTGCTTTTGATTGATGGCCACTTTAGCAATATTAATTCTGGCTATCTCTGAACATGGGAGGTCTTTCCATCTTCTTGTATCTTCTTCATTTTCTATCTTCAGTGTTCCATAGTAGAGATCTTTCACCTTCTTGGTTAGCTTTATTCCTGGGTGTGTGTGTGTATGTTGAGCGCTTGTTTTGCAGTACTGGGGATTGAACTCAGGGCCTCATGCATGCCAGGCAAGTACTTTTACCACTGAGATGTATCCCCAGCCTTCCCTCACCCTATTTTCAAGGCTTTTGAGAATGAGATTGCTTTCCTGATTTCTTCCTCAGAAGATTCATTGTTGGTATACAGGAAATGTATTGTTTTTTGTATGTTGATCTCGTAATCTGCCACTTTGCTGAATTTGCTTATTAGCTCCAGCAGTCTTTGGGTGGAGCTTTTTGAATCTTCTAAGTATAGAATCATATCATCTGCAACCAGTGATGATTTGACTTCTTTCTTGCCTATTTTTATGCCTTTAATTTCCTTTTCCTGCCTAATTCCTGAATTAGGCAAGAATTCTGGCAAGAATTTCTAATACAATATTAAATAGGAGTGATGAAAGTAAACATCCTTGTCTTGTTCCAAATTTTAAAGGAAATGCTTTTAGTTTTTCCCCGTTCACTAGGATGTTGGCTTTGGATTTTTCATATATAGCCTTTATGATGTTGAGGTAAGTGCCTTATAATCCTAATTTCTTCAGTGTTTTTATCATAAATGGGTACTAAATTTTGTCAAAAACTTTCTCTGCACCTATATGTGATGATTACATTCATTGATTTGCATATATTAAACAGTCCTTGTATCCCTGGGATAAAAGCCATTTGGCCATGATGTACAAGCTTCTTACTATGTTGTTGAACACAATTTGCTAATATTTAATTAAGTATTTTCCATCTAAGTTCATCAGGGTTAGGGTTTGTAGTTTTCTTTCCTTGATGTGTCCTTATCTCATTTTGGTATACATGTGATGCTGCCTTCTAGAATGAATTTAGAAGTGTTCTATCCCTTTTTATTTCATGGAATGATTTAAGCATTGGCATTAGTTCTTCTTTAAGGTTTGGGCAAATTTAGCTGAGAATTCACCTGATACTGGGTTTTCATTTTTATTATCACTGCTATCTCATTGCTGGTTATTGATCTGTTTAAGTTTTCTATGTCTTCTTGACTCAATTTTGACAGGTCATATGTGTCTAGAAATATATCTATTTCTTCTAGGTTTACAATTTATTGAAGTATGTGTTCAAAATAGTTCCTAATGAGCCTCTGTATTTCTTTATGTCTGTGGCAATTTTCCCTTTTTTACCTCTAATTTTATTAATTTGGGTCTTCTTTATTTTATTTTACTTGTTTTTGTTAGCTTGACTAAGAGTTTTTCAATCTTGTTTATTTTTTAAAGAAACAAATCGTCATTTTGGTATTGTTTTTTCATTCTCAATTTCATTGATTTTTTTTCTCAATCTTTATTTATTTCCTTCTACTGATTTTGGAATTGGTTTGTTCTTCCTTTTTTTTAAGGGTCTTGAGATGCAGCATTAGGTGGTTTGTTTGAGATCTCTCTGATTTTCTTATGTAGGCACTCATAGGCACTCATAGCCAATATTCCTCTCAGAACCACCTTCATAGTGTCCCAGAGGTTCTGGTGTGTTGTATCTCTATTCTCATTTGATTCTAAGAATTTTTAAATTTGTAATTTCTTAAATTATGATTTCTTCTATCATCCATTTATCATTCAAAAGTGTGTTGTTCAATCTTCATATGTTTATATAGTTTCTGTAGGGTTTTTTGGTGTTGATTTCTAATTTCATTCCATTATGACCTGATAAGATACAACGAAATATATATAGTATTTGATAAGAGTTGCTTTGTGGTCTAAAGTATGGCTATTGGGGGTAAGTTTCCTTGGGAAACTGGGAAGAAAGTGTATTCAGCTCTTGAAGTTTGAACTATTCTACAGATGTCTGCTGTTAAGTTAATTTGATTTACATTTTTTAGATCCAAAGTGTCTTTAGATTGAGTTTATGTCTGGATGACCTATCTGTTGGTGAGAGAAGTGTGTTGAAATCACCCAGTATTATTTTACTGGGGTCTATCTGAGGCTTTACTTTGAGTAGTGACTCTCTTATGTAACGAGGTAACTAAGTGCACCAACATTTGGGGAATTAATATTTACTGCTGTTATATCTTCTTTTTGGATTGTTCCCTCTACCATTATGAAGTGACCTTTGTCTCTTCTGATTAATTGTGGCTTAAAGTATGCTTTGTCAGATAAGAGAGTTGCTATTCCTGCTTGTTTTCGGGTTCCAATCACATGGCATATCAATTTCCATCCTTTCACTTTCAGCCTGTGGGTCTCTTGTAAGGTGAATCTCTTGTAAATAATGTATAATTAGGTTCTGTTTTTTAATCCATTATACCAGTCTATGTCTTTTAGTTGGAGAGTTGAGACCATTTGCATCCAATGTTATTATAGAGAGATATTTATTAATTCCTGCCATTTTGATTTGTTTCTAATGTTTAATTGGTCCTGTTTCTCATTTGTTTAGATACTGTTCAAATGTGATTTGTTTATTTGTGAGCTCTGGGTTGTTTTTTTTTTTTAATTTCTTCTGTGTGCAGTATTTCTCTAAGTATTTTCTGTAATGCTGGCTTAGTAGTCATGCATTCTGTTTATTTACATTTATCTCGAACCCAGGACCTTGTGCATTCAAGGCAAAAACTCTCCCAACTGAGCTGTACCCCCAGCCCCTCCATTCATCTTGAAAGGTTTTATTTTGCCTTCAACTCTGAAGGCTAGCTTTGCTGTATATAACAATGTTGGTTGACAGTTATTTTCTTTCAAGACTTGGAACACATCATTTCAACACTTCCTGGCTTTAGAATTTATGAGGAATTGGAAGCAATTCTGATTGGTTTGCTTGTAAATATGACCAGACATTTTTTCTCTTGAGACTTTTAAAATTCTATTCTTGTTCTATATGTTAGGCACTTTAATTATAATGTGTTGTAGAGAGGTTTTTGTTTGTTTGTTTGTTTGAAATATCTTTTCTATTTGGGGTTCTGGATGCATCCTGTATCTGGATGTCCATCTCATTCTGAAGGTTTGGAATTTTTTTCTATTATTATTTCCCTGAAGAGTTTATCCATTCCGTAAGCCTACATTTCACAATCTTCTTTAATTCCCATGGTCTTAAATTTGGACTCTCTCTCTTTTTATTTTTTATTTTATTTTTTAGTTGTAGTTGGACACAATACCTTTATTTTATTTTTAAGTGGTGCCGAGAATCAAACCCAGGGAGGGCCTCACACGTGCTAGGTGAGTGCTCTACCACTGAGCCACAACCCCAGCCCTTAAATTTGGCCTCTTGATGTTGTCCCAGAGTTTTTGAATAGTCTGATCATGGTTACTTATTTCTTGTCTTTAATGCTATCTGAATGTTCAAGGATGACCACTTTGTCTTCCAGTTCTGAGATTTTGTCTGCAGCATGGTCTACTCTATTAGAGAGACTTTCAACCAAACATTTTATTTGATTTTTCATGTATTTCATTTCCAAGATTTCTGTTTGGTTCCTTTTTAATATCTCTATCTCCTTATTGAATTTCTCATTCATATCCTCTACTGACTTTCTTAATTCCTTCAGTCATTTTTTGGTGTTCTCTTGGAATTCATTGATCATTTTTATAATCATTTTTTAAATTCTTTATCTGACATTTCATCTACTTCAATATCTTTGGAGTCAGTTGCTGATGAATTATGAACTTTAAGAGATGTCATGTCACCTTGCTTTTTTTTTTTCCTTCATATTTCTGTATTCCTGTTTGGGGATTTTATGCATGTATTTGGGTGGATTTCTCTTTTACTTTTACTTGTTGTCCTTTTTATTGCACCACATTTCTTGCCAAGTATTCTACAGTGGTCTAGCCTGAGAGCCCTTGTAGGTGTGATATTCACAGCTCTGTGAATTCTCTCTGATTTTGCTGTAGGAGTGGATGTTCATGAGTGAAACCTGAGGGCCCATCTCTATCTGTTCCTACTTGGGGACTGGTCATTAGCTTAGATTTTTGTCTTTTCTACTCTTTGTATTAATGTATAGCTGAAGTTCAAGTGTGGTTAATTTGTGTGTGGAGCAAAGTGCACTGTCTTTTGGCTGGGTTTAGTTAAGCAGCAGAATCCCTACCCTGTGAACTTGTGTTCCCATGGATTCCCAGCACCTCACAGAAAACGGGGAAACAAACACTAGCAACAACCAAAAGAAACACTATACAGCATTAATAAGTATTCAGTGCCTACTAGCACATCTACAACAGTAATCACCACAAAAACAGGAATAGTGGGGTCGTGAACTGCCAAGAGCAAAAACAATAAATAACAATTAACTACGTCTGTCATTAAAGTAAGAAGCAGGGGTCAACTATGTCAATCACAGCAGTAATAATCCCAACAGCATGAATGGTGGGGAAGGAGTTATATAAACCAATTAGTTCTAAAAGATGGTAAAAATACAGATAATTAATAGAAAAAAATGTGATAGGAGGGTAAGAGAGTTTAGCATGTTCAAAATGAGAACAAAAAGAATGCAGAAGAGATGTTGAAAGTGACGGTTATGAAGAAGGAGGAGAAAAATAGGAAAAAGTAGAGAGAACAAGAGAATGTGGCTGTTAGTGGGCAAGAAAAAGAAACAAATAAACAAAAATAAGCAAACTAAAAACTCTAACCCCCAAAACACAAGGCAAAGAAAATAACAATAATTTTAAAATGCTGAAAATGAGAAAAAAGAAACAAATATGTATATGCATATATGTCCATGAATTAATCCACAGCAAGAAAGCACACACACACACACACACATACATGGAGAGAGGGAGAGGGGGAGGGGGAGAGGGAGGGAGAGAGGGAGAGAGGGAGAGGGAGAGGGGGAAGGAGAGAGGGAGAGAGGGAGAGGGGGAAGAGAGGGAGGGGAGAGGGAGAGAAGGAGGGAGAATGGTAGAGGGAGAGAGAGAGAGAGGGAGAGAAGGAGGGAGGTGGAGAGAGAAAGAGAGAGAAGGAAGAGGAGGAGGGAAAGGAGGAGGAGGGAAAGGAGGAGAAGGAGGAGACCCAGGGATGGTGGTGTCAACCTTCCTCTGCACTGTTCACTGAGTTGCCAGTTGGAGTGGTTAAACTGAAGCTGGTTGAGAGAACTCAACCCCTCTCTTACTAGGGTGAGGAGGTATGAAATGGAAATACTGTGGCTGGAGTCTGGTCTACACAGACGGGATTCACGCACTCCCAGGAGTTCTAGGAGGGAATTTCCAGTGACTGCTGCTGCCTGGCCACTCGCAGGACGTGAGTCTGCTTGGGGAAGAAAGTAACTGTGCACCACAAGAAGACAAGGCATGGCCACCATGTCCAGCAGGCACTGGGGGGACACACAGGACTGCTCTCCTGCTGCACCAAGGAAGACAAACCAAGGTTGGATAATCATGGTTTATTGACACTGTTGTGTGGAATGGGATTAAAACACACTCTGGAAAGGACCCAGAAATGGTGCTGACACTCAGTGGACACTTAGGAAGCTCAGTGACCTGCGCGAGGCGAGGCAGAGCTACCAGAACTGTCACATGAGTAGACTAGCGGCTAAAGATCGAATGGCTCTGGAATGGGCATGCTGAGTGGATCTGCCACTGCGGACAGGAGACCTGAAGGACACATCGTTTACCTGAGCGATGAGAAAGCCAGCCTCAGCAAGAAGCTAAACCAGGACTAGTGGAGGGAGAGCTGCCGCGGATGATGGGGTCCTGAGGCCAGGTGCCTGCACCCCTCTGCCAGAAGCAGGGGGGTGAGGCTGCTGTAATCCACGGAAGAGCAGGTACAATGACGGAGCCATGGGAGTCTTTTCCCAGGGAGAATTATAGAAATGCTAAAAGGACACGGTGTCCCCAGAGCAAGAGATAGCCTAATTTACAGCCACCAAAGGGAATAAGCAATTATGAGAAGGCTCGTGGCAGAGATCCCAGCAGGAGAACACCGGATCACTCACCTGGTTTCCACACTAGAGTCAGTAACACCCTTTGGCTGGGAGGAAGGCTGGACTGCTAGGAAAGATGCTTCCACTTCCTGGTAGAGATCTATGACCAGTGATTCCTCCAACTCCTCCAGAGGGACTGCGATCCTGTGTTCAGGGAACGATACATTAAGGAAAAGGAACAGTGAGATGTTTTGTGGACTGTGGGACACAGGATTTGAGCTAGACTTGACAACCAGAGACTCAAACATCTTCATTACAGGGCCAGGCAGCAAGTAGGGTCTGGACCAGGGGAGGCTCCTAGTGGGTCCACTATGCTCATGGGACCACCTGATGGCCATTTCAGCAACCCATGAATGTACAGCGGGAAAAGACATGTGTGGCAGTCGGAATAACCCCCACAGGATTCCCACTACCATAGTGGTAAGCATCCAGCAGGAACCCCTGAAACTGCTTCCCCTGACCCAAGTGGCAAATAGGAAATAATGCTCCCCATGGGGTTGGCTCAGATTGGTGCCACCCATGAAGGGAAGAGGCTGAGGAGGTGGAGGTGCCGTTCCATGATTCTCACATCTGAGTCCCATGTGGTTTCTGCAGAAACCAGATGTATCTTAGCAGATGACAATGGACTGCCGCCAATGCCACTCAGTGGGAGCCCAGGGACACAGCTTTGCCTAGGAGGTTCCCAGAGCTTTCCCTCCAGCAGACTATCAGGAGGACAGGCATGCAGACGCCACCACGCATCTGGCTGACGGCTCTTGGCGTCCTTTCAGGAAGCGGGAAGGAAGCATTGCATTCACACTGGTGGCCTTGTCAAGGGTGCGACTCTCCCATTTCTTGGGGTTGGAGTGGAATTTAGACTTCTGAAAGCAGACCTGGTGTGACTCATGAAAAATAATCTTGCAAAGTCAGGAGCAAGAGTAGATCACCTAGAAGTTTACAAGGAACTGACTTCATGTGCAACTACTGAGTCCTGAGATCCTTTTTAGACGACAAGCTCTGGGAATTTGTGGTTGCTGCCGGTACCTACTCTCCTCTGTCTGGATTGACAGGGCAAGAGACTCTGAAAGCAATGAAGGGGCCGTGCATCAGACGACTCCAGGAACAATTCACCAGGACTCACACACAGTCGTCCTCACCACTCGGATGGTACAAAATGAAGATTATCCCGTCTACCAACCATCTCCATGGTCAAGTCCTTTCTTTTTATCCTTGATTTGTAAGAGTGCTCTGTGTGTTCTGAATTCTTTTCCTCTTACACCCAGTACTTATGCTATCTCCCAATCAGTTCTGTTTCGTAGACTCATCGATGGCTTATTTCCTATGCCAACTGTGGGCATGCTATCAGAAAGTAGTTCACAAAGAGTTGTTACAGAAGAAGGCCGTCCGTCCTCTCTGCTCCTGGTTCAAGATGTAATTGCATACTTGCTCCTGCCCACTCTCCACCATCTGCTATTCACCCCAAGGTCTTCATTAGAACTGAGCCAAAGCAGGCATCATAACCTTGAACTTCCAAAAATGTGGATTTAATAAACCTCTTTTCTTCATAAGTAGCCTGTGTCAGGTATTTTGTTGTAGTGATAAGAAGCTAATACACCCACTTCAGGCCTCTTCTTCCTTCATACAAGGTGGACAGCCCAATACCTGACCAATAGTTCTGATCGATGGTAAGATTTCCACTTGTTGCAATTTTTAGGGCCACCTTGAGTAGAGCTATTGTGTAATTTCAGTCCATTTCATCTCACACCAACAAGGCCCAGGACTTTTCTTCCACCAGTTGATTGTGCAGACCTACCCAAGGCCACAGATGGGAGGTGGAAAGTGGCTTCAATGGATCCGAGGAGGAAGATGTAGAGATCTGGGCCACGTATTCATTTAACTGCCTTGTATTCTCTGGACCTGCTCCCGATTACCATTTCCATCATCCTTGAAAGACAACTCCAGTTTCAGTCATTCGATGCCTCCCGGTCAATTTCAAAGTGTCTTTTAAAGCCGAATGGCAAGTGGCGTCGCAGGAGCTGATCTTCAAATGAACCACAGGTAGTTGTTTGTTGCAGAAGGCACACCCTCGTCCCAGTTTCCAGGGTTCTGTGGGGCGACTCTGTACTTCAGAGACCACATGCCATCTTTATCCACCATGGACACACAGGCTCCACTGGACTTGCTAATATGGGGGCCAGGGATCAGGACAGTGTGCACCCTGGATCCACTGCAGTGTCCCCTTGTTCTGGGCATTGTTTGAACTAGGAAATGATGAGTCAATACTATGTTGCACATTAGGTATGATTCCCCCAAATCCAAAGAGTTCCAACAAATGTTACATATTTCCCTTAGCAGTAGGGGGTATGTGAAATGAAACATCTTGTCCCAGACCAGTGCATCCCCAGATCATTTACCAATATAACAAAGCTCTAAATTTTAGGGAAAGGGGACCTTATCTTTCACCAGCTGTCACGTGAGCACTCAGAATATTTTGTTCAACCGAGTACAATTAGCATCGTGTTCTGTATAAGGTCAAATTTTTCATCAAGGTCCCTGTGGATTGTATTGTGAAAGGGAGGAGCCAGGACAGTGGTGTACATCTGTAATCCCAGCAATTCGGGAGGCTGAGGCAGGAGGATCCCAAGTTCAAGGCCAGCCTCATTAATTTAGTCAGACCCTGTCTCAAAATAAAAAATAAAAAGGGCTGGGGATGTGGCTCAGTAATAAAGTGCCCCCTGGGTTCAATCCTCCAGTCTGCAGACAGAGAGGGAGAGAGAGAGAGAGAGACAGAGGTGGGGGAGATGGAGGGGAAGGAAGAGAGAAGGAGGAGGGGGAAGAGGAAGAGAGTTTACATTGTACTGGGGCAAGGCAAAAAAATCTCTTCTTCTATCTTTCCCAAAATAATTTTGCATCTTTACTGATGTGAACCGAAAATAGCATTTGCCAGGTCAATAGCTACAAACCAAGTACCAAAGGCCATAAGGATTCACTCAGGTAGAAATCCAGCCCTGCAGTTGCAAATAGGCTGATGGAGGTCTACGGTCACCTACCGCAATCCATATAGGTTTTGCACATATGAGCCAAATGAGGGTATGACAGGAGCCACCGTCCTTGCATCTTCAGTCTTCGATGGAGATGCGAATCTCTGCACTCCTTCCCCAGATGTGGTAGTGTTATCTCTTGTCTGAACACAGGATGCTTGGACCTTCCTAAGATACGGAGTGCAGATTCTGCGAGCCGTTAGACATATCCATCCCAATGAGGAGATGGAGATACAGCTGCAAGGTGGGTCTTGGATGCATGGTGCTACGGGACGCACGGCGAGGCAAGCGTGAGTCAGGACCCTGGTTATTTCCTTGCCCCCACTGGCTTGCCCTGGGCAGGGAGCGATGGCAGCACTTCAGACCCCCTAGTGTCAGTGTCACCTCAGAACCCTGCTCCGTACATCCCCCTTTCTGTGATGGACAGGTGCTCTAGAGCATGGCCACAGGTCCCGTAAAGGGAGAAGTAGAGGAGTGTTTAGTGTATGCATTTACAAACGCAATGCTGGCCCCTCCTCAGGGGACCTGGGCTGTCAGAGGAATCTGAGAACTGACTCCGTCGCAGAACTGCAATGAGGACCTGGGATTTTCACTGTGGTGGGTGACATGGGGCTTGGCTTCCAGCTCTTCAATTTTTCTGATTATTTAGTCAAATGATCCTTTTACCATCTTCCCTCTTTGTCTCCTCCAAGAAATGCCGTGTCGAAGCATCTGGCTGCCACTCCAGTCTTGCTGTCCATTGCAGTGACGTGGCCACCTCCCCTGATGGACAAGTATCTTGGCCGCTGTTGCTGCAGAACCCTTTCACTCCCGTCTACACTCAGAGGACTGGTTCAATGGCTTCTTGTGTCAAATGTAACTCTTAAAAGTTCAGCAGGAAGTGTCTTCAGCAGAGTGGCCCACAGCGATCTGCACACAGCTCTGGTTACGTTTCCTTTCTCATTTCTAAATGCATGTCTTTTAACCTTTTGCTTTCTTCATCCTTAAGTGGGCTCCTGAAGGAAGCAATTTGGGATTAATCTTATGACTTCTTTTTTTTTTAAGTACTGGGGGACCCAGGGGTGCTCTATCATTGAGCTACATCCTCAGCCCTTTTAAATCTTTATTTGGAGACAGGGGCTGAGGCTAGCCTCAAATTTTCGCTCCCCTGCCTCAGCCTCCTGAGTCACTGGGATCACAGACTGCACCACTGTGCCTGGCTGTTTTCTTTCCTGTTTCTTTAACATCAGGTTTTATTTCTACCAACTCCTTTTTCTACCAATCAGAATCTTTATTTCTACATCATTATCAGTATATGTGGCTTACTTTTATTTATTTTAATTTTTTAAGTAATAGATAAACACTTGTGTAGTTAGTGTCCAACCTAAGAGCTAAAAGGATAAACTGTATCTCTATTTCTTTATTTCTTTTTTATTATTCATTCATTAAATTTATTCATATCTCTCCATTATCCAAGAAGAATTTGAGTTGGATTTCTGAACTCCATTGGGGATTCTGGCCATATTAAAATGGTGGTTTTTGAACCTGGAAAGATCATACATTGAATTTGGGTTTGATTTTAGTTTCCAAAGATACCTTAAGAAGGTGGCCACAATCCTTAATAAGGTCAGTTACATAAGCAGATAATTATTATTATTATTTTGTGTGTGTGTGTCTATTTTTTTATTATTAGTTGTTCAAAACATTACAAAGCTCTTGACATATCATATTTCATACACTTGATTCAAGCAGATTGGGATATGGACTTACCTGTGCACAATGACTAACCGGCTCATGACTAAAAGTACACCACTTTTGGGCTGGGGATGTGGCTCAAGCGGTAACGCGCTCACCTGGCATGTGCTGGGCACTGGGTTTGATCCTCAGCACCACATTAAAAAAAAAAAAAAGATGTGTCCACCGAAAAGTAATAATAAATATTAAAAAATTCTCTCTCTCTCAAAAAAAAAAAGTACACCACTTTTTACTTTTTACAATGAATACCCTCCCTTTTTTTTAGGTTAGTATATTTCCCCCAAAATACACTAAATAAATATGCTCTGGAAAGTGATCCTCCACCTTGGTGTTTCCTTCCTATGCAGCAGCAGGTCCCTGCCCCAGGCCTCCTGTGAAAGGCGCTTACGTTGGTCTCTCCAGGACAGCGCCACCTCCTGGACAGGGGAGGAGCAAGCTGCGGAGCCTTAATTGACCGCCAAGCCGTTGGGTGTTGTGCTTATTTCATGTGCAGCTTGAGAACAAAGCTGAGATCCCAAAAGACTGAAAAATTACTGAGAAAAATGCTGCAAAATGAAGATTATCCATCTACCAACCATCTACATGGTCAAGCCATTTGTCTTTTATTATTTTCTTCTTGATTTAGTAGACCCCTTTGTATATTCTGGATTTTTCTTACACCTGGTGTGTATGTACCTCCCAGTCAGTTCTCTGTTTTGTAAGCTCATTGATGGCTCATCTGCTATGCAGAGTTCTAAATTTTGATGTAAACAGTTTTTTCATCTTTGTTACATTTTCTGTCTGTATTATAGACTTTCTTGCCTTCATTAAATAAACAATTCTATGTGTTTGTCCAGTATACTGTTTTCTGTTTAGCTCTTTAATATATCTGGATCATTTTTAAAAATTTACTCTTCCGGTGGCTGGGGCTGGGGCTCAGGAGTAAGGCACCAGCCATGCACTTGTGAGGCCCTGGGTTCAGTTCTCAGCACCACATAAAAATAAATAAAGATATTGTGTCCATCTACAAAAAAAAAAATTTACTCTTCCAACGCTGTCATTGAAGTTAGTTTCTTTGCCACAGATCTGCTTTGCCCTGCTATCCTAGGTTAAATGTGCGTGCGTAAATGGGCATCTAATCTAGTCCGTTGGCCTGTCTTCTGGTATGGGGTGATACTACCTTATTCTAGCGGCCACACTCCACAAAATGTTCTGATATCAGAATGACAGATGTCCCCTTTCGTTGATTTTCTTTATCAAAAATGTTCTGACTACTCTTGCACATTTAAAATGATTTAAATGAAGTCGAGAATAGGTATTCTACTCCTAAGCACAGTTGTCCCTCAGTATCCACGGATGACTGGTTCCAGGACTTCCCCATGGACACCAGAATCTGCAAATCCTCCTACAGAAGGATCATCTCCTCCTACTTTAAATCATCTCTAGACTATTTATAACTCCTGATACAGTGAAAGTGCTCTGTAAGTAGTTGTTACACTAGATTGTTTATGGGATAATGTCAAGAAAAAAGTCATACGTGTTCAACACAGAGGCAAATTTTTTTCAAATATTTTCATTCCATGGTTAACTGAATTCATGGGTGCGGAACCTGTGGCTCTGTAGGAGGACTACAACCTGCGATCAATATCTTCTCGTCATAATGGCTCTACTGCATGACCTTGTCAAACCCTACCAAGCCTCTCCTGGACTTTGAAGTAATTGCATCACCTCCTTTTTCCACAGTCACAAACCATTGTGTGATGAATTTCTAGACTGTGAATTGCTGGGGTAAGATATTGATATTTTCCCAGGTCTTTTAAGTCTTGCCATCTTGCTCTCTGGAAATGCTTTCCCCATAGGCGTCTAGTAGCTGTGGTTGGCACACAGTTCCTGAACCCTCAATGACATTTAAAGATAATAATTTGCTAAATCAAACACTAGGGTAAGGAGTACACATATATGTTTAAAATACAAGTCCAGCTGGGCACTGTGTCACACACCTGTAATGCCAGCGGCTCAGGAGGCTGAGGCAGGAGGATCACAAGTTCAAAGCCAGCCTCAGCAACTTAGCATGGCACTAAGCAACTTAGTGAGACCCTGTCTCTAAATAAAATACAAAAAAAGGCTGGGGATGTGGCTCATTGGTTGAATGCCCCTGAGTTCAATCCCCAGTACCTAAATAAATAAATAAATACGTAAACTACAAGTCCAGTTATATAGCTATACGTAGAAAGGATGCTATGGTTTCATATATATATATATATATATATATATATATATATATATATATATATATTTGTGTGTGTGTGTGTATACGGTTATTTGAAAATAAGAGGCAAGTCATTTGCATTCTGTGAGACTTGGTATCCAAAATCTTAGCCTCCTTCAAAGAAATATTATGAGTAGTTAAATGCTATAAAATACTTGAAAGCATATTAGAAAAATTAAGAACACTATGGAATATATGTTATTAAAATATTGATGAAATAATGGTAATGAATGAGGTTTGCATTCTTTTTCCAAAAGGACAAGCACGGGGAATTGGTGGCTGCTGGGCTGTGTTCCAGGCAACATGTAAAGTGCTGGAAGTGTCTGATCTCTCCATATCCTCACAGTGATCAGCTGAGTGACAGGTCAGGGAGCCTCAAGAACCCTTCCCTTGCTTCAAAAGGCCACTGGAAAAAGTTAGGTGTGAATCAGGTTCTCGGGTCTTCCTCAAAGAAGCCACGCTGTGGAAACTGGCTCTTGTATGCACTGGCTCCACAGTGGAGAGCATGAACGTCCCAGGGTCCACCAGACAGAGGGCTTTATGGGGTTAGTAGAGTTTTGGAAAGAGTCCTTCTCACAGTGGGTCAGGTAGGATCCTGAACAAATCTTGAGGTTATTTTGCAGTCACACCAAATACACTGCATGATGGCCAAATCCCTCCATCCCTTCCCTGGCCCAAAGATGAAGGGCAATTATGGCAGCCAGACTACCTCCACCTAGATGCCCAAACAAAAATGAGTCCCTGTCCCTGTGGAAATCCCTGTTCCTTGGGGCCACCCTGGAGACTTTAAAGATGCAGAGGTGCCAATTATATTGTTAGATTGTGCTCATGTGTGCGTATGTAATGATGAACCCCACCACCATCTGCAACTATACTGCACAAATTAAAAACATGGAGAAAAAAACGAAACGTCAAACAAACCAAAACAAAACCCCCAACAAAACAAAACTATGGTCTTACAGGTGTGTAACAGAGAGGGTTCATTCCTCATAAAATCCACATCTGTAAAGAAGTGAACCAAAAGACATGGGGGTGCTGATTCCATCCTCTTCATTTAGCTCATGCGCTCGTCTGTACAAAACCCAGCTGATGGGCGTTCACATAGAATTTAATCAGGTGGAGATGCCAAGGCCCAGGTGGGCCCAAGTGGGAACAGTGTACCGGGAAGAGGCCATGGAGCAGAATGGCCTGCCCCCAGCCCAGGCTGCGATGGCTATAACTCCTGATGAACGTCCAGCCTGCCCTCGGCAGAGGCCAACGCTGGATGGCAGAAGTGCTGGGAAGTGTGGTGCAGTCTGGCTACAAGGGCACGCCCTGGGCATGGAGCACAACGACCAAGCCACCCTCCTAATGCTGGCCCAGGGGGAGGTAGGGAGGCAGAGTCGGAAGGCTTCATTTCAGAGCCCCCACATCCGAAGGCTGAGTGAGGGACCGCGCAGGTTCATGGACTAGCCTGGCTCTCGGTCCTCCCTTGGATGAATGTCTCAGTCAGCTTTTTCGCTGTGTGACTAAAAGACCTGACAAGAACAATTTTAAGGAGGAATAGTTTATTTGAGGGCTCACAGTTTTAGGGGTCTTAGTCCAAAGACGGCTGGCTGTATCCTCAGGGCTGGAGGTGAGGCTGAACATCATGGTGGAGGGTGTGGAGGGGGAAGGGGCTCCCAGGATGATCAGAAGCAGAGAGAGGGCTCCACTCTCCGCATGCAGAATGTGTGCTCCAGAGTCACAACCCCATGCCCACCTCCTCCAGCCACATGCTGCCTGCCTTCCGTACCACTCAGTGAATCCAAGTGGGGTTAATTCACTTTGAATGTTCCTGCTTTGCCTCACACATGAGCTATTGGGGGACACAATAGTGGCTTTGCAGACTTTATGACAAAAGACGCACCACTGTCAAACTGTAAAGGACCCAGAAAGGCAGCCATGAGACAGTTGAGTTTCAAGGGTCACAGTGGTATGCCCAGAGTGGGCTGATTGGACTGAAACAGCAACAGCATACTCAGAAGAGGTGACAGCAGGGGTGAGGTACCACTGAGGCCACAAGAGAGTGGCCCAAGGTCCAGTGTAGCCAATCCATCCAGAGTGGGTGGAGACAGGGCTCTGGGTAACATGGCTTCCTTCACCTGTGATGACTAGGAACCAACTCTGGACAGAAGTCATGGGTCCGGCAGGCACTGAGGCTTCTGTATCAGAAACAGGGTCCCAGCCAGGCACGGTGGCACATGCCTGTAATCCCAGTGGCTCGGAAGGCTGAGGCAGGAGGATCACAAGTTCAAAGCCAGCCTCAGCAACTCAGTGAGACCTGTGTCTACATGAAATACAAAAAAAGGGCTGGAGATGTGGCTCAGGGGTTGAGTGCCCCCGAGTTCAGTCCCCGGTACAAATAAAGGAAAAAAGGAAACAAACGAAGCCCTTTACTCTGTGTCCAGTGTATGATCACAGGTCCAGGGCCAGTCTGGATAACACGGTCTGGTAGAATGCCTATTTTCTCTCTCATCTCTCCCCTTCACTGAGGCGGGACTTCTGTCTGCCTGTTCACTGGCACATGTGACCCCAGCACTCAGCTCACGGCCCAGCACTTTGTAGATGCTTGGGAAGTGACAGACATCATTTGTTTATGGAGGAAACTTCCAAAATCCTTATCTAAATTGGTTTTATTGTTGGTTTTTGCAGTACTGAGGGTGGAACCCAGGGGTGGTCTACAGTAAACTATAACCCAAACCCTTTTTACTTTTTTTTTTTTTTTTTTGAGACAAGTGCTCACTAAATTGCTGAGGCTGGCCTCAAACTTACAGTCCTCTTGCCTTAGCCTCCTTCATAGCTGGGATTACAGGTGTGCACCACTGCGTCCAGCTCTTCTAGCTTTTTGAAGTGTATGGTACATTACCATTGTGTTTATCACCTGCTGTGCAATAGCACCCCAGAACTCCTTGCTCCTATCCAGCTATAATTTGGTACCCATGGTTCAACCTCTTGCCACCCAGGTCAACTTTTTGAGGAACTGCCACACTAGTCCCCAAATAGCAGCACCATCCACATTCCAACCAGGAAGGTGTGACATCATGAATGCCACAGGCTCCCGCATAGTTCCTGTTCCCAGGGGTGCTCAGCACCCACTTTCTTGCTTCTTTACAAATTATGTAAAAATCTTGGCTTAAAAAAGTAAGTGATCTTGCTGAAATGAAGGCAAAAAAATGATTTAAAGAAATCACATTAAATGATCACAAATTCTATTTGTCTTGATCATTCTTGCAAACCTCACAAGCTGCGCAGCCATGAGACTAAATGTGAAATGTAGTCATCTCTGACGTGTTGCCAACTTTTACAAAAGCCATAGCTCTATACATATTTAAAATGCTGTTCCATGGAGTCATGTTTGTCACATCAGGAGGACAGCGTGCATTCACCCCGCAGTGTGTCGGCTGTCACCCTTGGATACGGGACACGTCGGCGAAGGGGCCTCCACTTGCACCGTGGTCTTGGCTGCAGGCCGGGGGGCCCAGCTGGACCCGCCCAGCTCTGTGGTGAGCTACAGGCAGCTCCTCTGTTTTTTTCTTGTCAAATCTGGTAGACATTGGAAAGGAAAGGCACATAGTGGCCTGGACGTGGGTCTAGGATTAAGCTGGATGACAAGAAGTCACCTCTCCTGAAAGAAGGCCGTGCGGCCAAGCCAATCAAGTTGAGGTGGACCTTCACTCTCACTTCCGGGCCATGGGAGGCACCGAGACAGACCATGGCGTGGAGTGTCAAAAACAGTAGGTGGATTTGCTCTCTGGGAAGCTGCTGGTTTGTAGGACAGCACATCCACTTCCAGGGGGATCCACTGGGGTACCCACCTCCACGGACACAGGTTAGGGGGTCCCCTCTGTGAACCGAGGTTCTCTCAAGGACTGTGATCCAACAGAGACAAGGTAAATGAAAACACATCTAGTTGACGCTTCCACCTTTGGTATCCCTCCAAACCCAAGTGCCTCGGGACCTAAAAAAGGCCCATGCAGATGGCGGCCCATGGGGAGAAGGCCAGGGAAGGCCTCTCCTGCCAGGGAGGACACCCACACAGTTTTATCGCCTGTGGCAAGGCAGGACACTGTAGCAGGGGGTGGATGGAGCAAGCTACTCACTGCACAGGGGCAGGGAAGCAAAGAGAGTCAGGAAGGAGAGGAGCCGGGGTCCCAGCACAGCCCTCCGGGGCGTGCCTCAGTCACCCACTTCTAGGCCCACCTCCTGAGGCTTCCCCACCTCCCCATCCAACAGTGGATTCACACACAGTGGGGTCAGAGCCTCAGGATCAATCACTCTCCAAAGCCTGCCTCTGACCACTGCTGTACTGGGGACTCTGTAACAGGGATCCTACAGGAGAAAGAGATGGGGCTCAGCTCTGAACCAAGGACACTGGGGATGACAGCCAATGAACAGAGTGACGGGGTCAGACACCAAGGGTAGGATGATCCTAGCTGGGTGCAGTGGCACTCTGTAATCCCAGAGGGTGAGGCAGGAGGATCACAGATTCAAGGCCAACCTCAGCAACTTAATAAGACCCTAAGCAACTTGCAAAACTCTGTCTCAATATAAAATATAAAAAGGGCTGGGAGTGTATGTAGCTCGGTGCTTAAGAGCCTTTGGGTTTAATCCCCAGTATCCATCCCTAAAAAAGTACCCATCCCTTGCTAGACTGACCTAACAAGGAGATGGGGGATGAGAAATTTGATCAGATATCAGGAGTGAGGATTCTCACTGACTTAGCAGGATTATTTGCTAAGACTGGGCTTGGAAGGCCACAGGGTAGATGTTGAGGCTGAAATCCATCTAAAAAGAGGCCTTGAAGGAGCCTGAAGAAAGCCTGGTCAATGGGAGTCTAGAGACAAGTCTGAGAGGAAGACTGAGAAGAGCAGCCATATGCAGAGCCTTGGTGGCCTTGGCAGGAGCTCTGAAGAGTCTGTTTTCATATAATCCTACTGAAATCACTCAATGTACACACAATTCCTCTGTATATCCACATATATTAATTATGTGGCCATAAAAAGAACAAGGGACCAGGGGGAAGATTAGTGGTAGAGCTAGCATGGTACCTGCCTAGTATGCACAAGGCCCTGAATTTGATCCCCAGCACTGCAAAAAAGAAAAAAATATATATTTTATATGATATGGACTGACTGCCAAGTTAAATTTTTAGGTGAAAAAAGAAAAGAGCGAGCATGTAAAGAAGGTTAGCCCTTGAATGAAAAGGAGGGGATAAAAACACACGTGTGCACATGTGGGTAAATGCACCTGCATGTGTGTGCACCTGGTGTGTGCATAGAATGTTCTAAAAGGATATACAAGAGCCGGTAATACTGATTGCCTGCAAGGAGAGGAACTGAGACGCAGAGCAAAGGTGAAAGGAACCCAATGCATACATTTTTGTACCTTTTGAATTCTGTACCATTTGCAAGTATTACTTAAAAATAATAATTAATATACAGAAAAATCTTTCTGAGATCATATACTTGCATCATAGCTTGCATTTTATTGATCATCTATTCAAATGCCAATAAAGATCTATCTCATTCTTTTTTTAAGTAATTTTTTAATTGTAGATGAACACAAAACCTTCATTTATTTATCTATTTATTTTTATTTTATTTTTATGTGGGGCTGAGGAACCCACTGCCTCACATGTGCTAGGCAAGCGCTCTGCCACGGAGCCCCAGCCCCAGCCCCATTTATCTCATTCTTTCAAATTGCCATATGCATTCCATTTTATAGACAAAGCAGCATCTAGCCAAACTGGTCTCAAAGTATGTATTAATGTAAAAAAAAAAAAAAAAAAACACCACAGGATGTGTCCCTGCACATTTGCATTTCCACTCAGGTTTCTCTAGCACAAATTCCTAGAAATGAAACGAGATACTTCCACTGCTCCAGGACACGCATGTCCAACCCGTCCATAGTGGCAAGTGCACGTGGCTGCACACAGTTTACACCGAGTGCTCCTCCCTGTGTGAGGGGACCCGGAATGGCAGGCACCAGGTCAGAGCTCACTCAGTGCCACGGAGAACACGGTGTGTGACCTCCCTTAGTGACTGTGCAGTGAGCTCAGCTGAGCCCTGATGATGGCAACTGTGACAGCCCCTAGAGCACTTCCAGAAGCGGCTTCTGATAAACATCCCCATGATCCTGGAGCCCCAACTCTTCCTTCATCTGCTGGGTGTGTGCAGAAGGTCCAGGGAGGACTCTGAGCCCTGGTGCAGCATTGGGTTGAGCAGAGAACTAGAGCGAGCACCTGTGAGGTACCTGGCCACCTTCTGAAGTCAGCCAGCACTTGCATTTCCTACAACCTTCTTCCCCAGTGAATGCAGCCTTGATCAACCTGTAAGCTGACTGTGCCACTTAGAGCAGGAAGTGAGAGCGCCGTGGCTGACCACAAGGCCCAGGACCCTCGCCCACCATACTCCTAGTCCACCACAACAGCTGCAGCCCACTTCCCACTCTGGCACCTGAAAAGAGCATGGTGACGGCCTCCTTCATGCGTTCTCAATGTTCCCTGAGCACCTGCTGTGTGCCAGTCACTATTCTAAATGCTGTGGATAAAACAGCAAGCAAATAAGAGAGAGTTCTGGCTTTGCAAAGCTCCCATTCTCATGGGGGAGACAATCGTTCAGCTGATCTACGAGAGCCTGAGATGGTGTGTGAGGCGAGGCTGAAGGGAAAGAGCCCAGGATGGAGTATCAGAAATGAGGGTTAATCCAGGTGGGGTGGTGCATGCCTGTAACCCGGGAGGCTGAGGCAGGAGGATCATGAGTTCAAAGCCAGCCTCAGCAACTTAGTGAAGCCCTAAGCAACTCAGCAAGACCCTGTCTCAAAATAAAAAAAATAAAAAGGGCTGGGGATGTGGCTCAGTGGTTAAGTGCTCTGGCTTCAGTCCCTGGTATCTTAAAAAAAAAAAATAAGGAATTTAAAGGAAAAGAAGTGAGGGTTAGAGGGTTGGGTGGGTGACTGTGGATGGCAAAAGGTGACATTTGTGCAAAGGCTTAGTGGTGATGTAGTTATCAGCACATTTATCTGGGAGAAGAGGGTTCCCAGCAGAACAATATGCAAAGGGCCAGAAGAGCCTGGAGTGTCCAAGAGCAGAGAAGAGGACAAGTGGCCAGGAGCTTGGAAGGACATGAGGGCAGACACGAGGAGGAGGACATCTGGCTGCACCGTGCTTTGGAGCCACTGAAGGGACTTTGGCTTTTGCCCTGAGTGAGATTTATGCCTTTGCACACTTCCAGACGGAGCAACAATATGTATTCTTACATCTTAAAAAGGAGGTCTCTGGCTATCGTGTGGAGGACAGTTATGGAGGTCAAGGTGAAGCAGAAACTGGGACATCAGGGAGGAGGCACACACAACTGTGATAGAAGCTCGTCCGGATTTGGTAACAGCACGATGGGAAGCAACTGGGCTTGAATATAATCTGGAGTCGGGAGGATTTCTTAATGCATTGGATAAGGAGTAGGAGAGAAAAAAGGGGGTCCAAGATACCGCTGAGGCCTTTGGCCTGAGAAGTTGGAAGAGTGGAACCACCTGACTCAGGGAAGACTGAGATGGAGCTGTTTTGCGAGCCACAGTAAAAGCTCAGCTGGGAACCCAGCACGACTGTGATGCTTTAAGACATTGAAATAGCACTGTTGGGTTGGCAGCTGACTTGTCGTGGTTTTACAGGGAAATCTGAGTGGAGAGTGGATTTCAGAGGTCCACTACCTTCCATAGTCACTTGCTGTTTTTCTCCTGAGCCATGCTTTGTGACTCACAGTATGAATAACACTTTGCAGCATCTTTCTGGATAAAGTGAAACAGTGTGCAACCTCAATACGCAGTAGTTGAGTTAGCAGTGTGTGACGGGATTAGCTGTTGTGCTCAGGACTGAGCAGTGCTACTCTGATTTTTAACATTACAAACACCATCTTGTTTGTAATCTTGTTTCCTTGAAAGAACTAGAAATATAGCTCAGTGGTGGAGCCCTTGTGTGAGGCCCCAGGTTCAATCTCCAGTATCACCAAAAAAAAAAAAAAAGTTCAACATCTTTGAGGACTTCATTACCAAGTAAATTAGTATCATAAAGATACTAGCTATTTAGAGTTTAGCTATTAAAAATCAGAATGCTAACAATATCCATTGCCAGACATCACTGGAAACAAAGACTAAGTGATTCTGTTGTCTTAGTGACAAATGGAAGGACACATACAATGGATTAGGAAAGTAAGCAGGCAAAGCAGTTCACACTACACGACTACAGATGACGTGGGATTGTGCTTGGTGGGAAAGAGTATGCAGAAGCATGTATGAAGGGTAGATCCCAAGAGTTCAGCATGAGATAGGCAAGTATTCCTAAATCAATCAGAAGTGGGGGGTTTCACCCTCAAAGACATCAATGTCCCATTGAAAATGGAAGCTGTTGAATTTGGGCACACCCCACCAACACGCCTGCACTCTCATACTGTTCTATGAAACAGTAAAATTACACTTTCTGATTTATTACAAAAAGATTCTCAGGGGATGAGCAAAAGGTTAAATTCTGAGAGCAGATGTGTTGGCCCCGTACAGTGTAAAGCCAAATCTGCGAGGTCTTACCAATGATCACGCTTCTCATGTTGAATCATGGAGGCAACAATGAAGGGTCCCCCTTGATCTTAGATTTGAAAAACGGGGTTTCAAATCATCTTCTAGGGTTCTATGAAAATTGTGATAATATATGGATAGAAACTAGACTTTGCCAACTTATCTGCATATTTGGCAGACAGTGCAAATGTAAATATTGGCAACTCATCCAGTATATAAGCATCTTACCATAGAAAAAGAAGAGATCTTGCTTGCCAAGTGTCCTGGATGCCTGTGAGCTGAGAGCCATGTGACCATCTTCTGTGATGCTGAGGACTCCACAATGTGCATTACGGTCCTCTTCCCATTTCCTCAAAATGTGCAGACACAGGGTCTGGGGACATAGCTTAGTTGGTAGAGTGCTTGTCTCGCATACACAAGGCCCTGGGTAATCCCCAGCACCACACACACAAAAAGGCAGTGCAGGGCTGGGGATGTGGCTCAAGCAGTAGCGTGCTCGCCTGGCATGCATAGGGCGCTGGGTTCGATCCTCAGCACCACATACAAATAAAATAAAGATGTTGTGTACACCGAAAACTAAAGAATAAATATTAAAAAATTTTCTCTCTCTAAAAAAAAAAAGCAGTGCAGACCCACTAATGGGATGTTTCTACTTCATCACGTAAAGTTCACCTGGACTTGCAGCTGAGCTCTCACCAAGCCCACACTATGCCGATTCCTGCGGTCAGTCCAGTGCAGTGACACCAAGCCAAACATCTCTCAAGGAAACATTGAACATACCACACAAAAGAAAAGGATGTCCTAAAGACTCAGGTAGTTTAAAGTATTCATGAGAAAGGAACATAAAAAGCCAAAAAATGTCTTACTGGATGGTAAACAGAAAGAAATGTCATTGCTATTTTTTAAATAAAGGTGACATCCACTTAGTACCACTGCATTTGTGTCCTTCCTCTCCCACGTCAGGCACTTCCATGCTCTAGACCAGCTTGCCTGGGCCTGGCTCCCGGGCCTGAGCTCTGCGGGCAGGGTCTCGGGGATGATCTGCATGCCCCCTTTTCCTCCCCACCATTGTGCTACTGGCAGCAGGGAAGGCCAAGGTGGGCCTTGGAACTGCCATTCACACGCTCCTGGAGTGGCTCCAGTGGCAACATCCAGGCCTCCAGGCTTGGAGCCTCAGGGGCGGCTCCCTCACTGTGCAAACCTGTCCATGTCCTTGGCATTTCTGCTGCTTCCTAATGTTTTCGGGAGTCCTGCTCCTTAGGCTAATGGACCTCACCCACCATGCAGCAGTAATCTGTGGCCCATCAGAGAAGAAAGAGATTCATTCATATTACTTGTGTGTGACCTTGTTTCATAAGTCATGACCTTATTGGCAAATTCTCATTGAATTAAAAAAAAAAAAAAAGGAGGTGTTGCAAACTCTGTCTTTAGGGACTTTGGAATAGGTTCAACATCCTAGCTAAGTGCAGTTGTGCAAGCCTGTGATCCCAGCTACTCAGGAGGCTGAGGTAGGAGGATGGCAAGTCTGAGGCCAGACTGGGCAATTTGGTAAGACTCTGTCTCAAAATTTAAAAATAATTTTTTTTCTTGAAAGGACTAGAAATATAGCTCAGTGGTGGAGCGCTTGTGTGAGGCCCCAGGTACAATCTCCAGTATCACCAAAAAAAAAAAAAAAAAAAAAAAAAAGAATAAGTTCAACATCTTTGAGGACCTCATTACCAAGTAAGTTAGTATCATAAAGCAATCAGAATCAAACATGAGGAACTCCTCCAGCCAGGTATGGATGCATCTTGGATGGATGCATCTTGGCTGGGTTTTGAAAATGGTAATTTAAAAAATTTATCAATGTCTGGATCTCGCCCCAAGTTTCTTATTTAATTAGTCCAAGTATGGCCTGGGCATCAGGACTTTTTCAAGCAACACACTTTATGATTGAAGGCAGCACACTTTCTTTCAAGATTATTAAGTTCCTTACAGGATCTGCTTTTAACCTTGCACACATTCTGCTTGAAGGTTTTTCATGGCACCAACTGTTTACCCAAAGAAGGTTAAGTACTGACTGAAATGTTATCATTATTGTAGTGATTATGGTTTTCAACAAAGTCAGAATGTTCCATAGCAAGCACAAAATCATCCATTATAGCTGGAAAGCTCTCAAAGGTAAAATGGAGACCCTGGGAGATGCACCCCACTTCCTGCTAACATCTCCCACCTCCTCATACCCACAGTGACTAGCACACTCGGTCTCCTCAGAATCCTGAAGGTCACCAGCTCCCTCCAGCACTGCAGCACCTGCACACGGCCCCCCACACTGCCTCAGGCCCCCTCCACTCTTCCCAGAATTCTCCACCTTCCACACTCATTACTTCCCAGAATTCTCCACCTTCCACACCCATTGCTTGGGTGGGCGAAGCCATGTTTTATGGAGTGAGGCATTTTGAAAGATTCCCTGTTATGACAACACCCCCAGCAAAGTGGCTATGCTGGGAGGCGGGTGATGGCAGAAAAGATGGTACAATGGTGGTGGCTGCTGCTGAGGCAGCTACACGAGGCTGTGCAATGGCTGCTGTGGCAATGGGCGGCCAGGAGGTGGCAGCTGAAGTGAACCCAGGAGGTGGCAGCAGCTGAGGCAGCTGCTCTTTGCCACAGAGATTCCTCTCCACCAGCGCCCACTCTGCCTGTGGCCAGCAGGAAGTGGCAGGGGGGAACAACAGCCCCCAGATAGCCCTAGACCACATGGCTGGTGGTGGTTGGTGCGTGAGTACCCTCAAGCCTTCCTGGAGAATCAGGCTCTCCACTGCTTCCCAGAGTCCCCCAGAGAACTGTGGCCCACGGTGGTCATCTGCTCGATGATGCTGCGTCCCCGTCCCTGTCTCACTTCCCACTGCCCTGCCAGTGCTGTCTGGGATCACCTCCCCAATCCCTGTCTCAGGATTTCAAGCTACGACAGTGCATCCTGAGCTGAGGACTGTGACTCAGGCACATATGGCACATTAGCAAAAGCTGAACACATGCCAAGCCTCAAGGCCTCAACAAATGTCAGAAGAGGGAAATCATATAAAATGTGTTCCCAAACCAACTGCAAGTAGGCAAGAGAGCTAGAAAAATCTCCATGTTTAGAAATTAAGAAATACAATTCTAAACTTCTAAACAATCTGATATCAATGAAGAAATCAAAATAGAAAGCTGTGCTTTGTCAGTAATTTAGTGCATATATTAGAAAAGAGAAAGCCTGAAAACCAGTAAGCTAAACCTTCATTTCAATATGCAGGAAAAAGCCAGGTGTGGTAACACACAGCTGAAATCCTAGCAACTCCAGAGGCTGAAGCAGGAGGACTGCAAATTCAAGACCAGTTTCAGCAATTTAGTGAGGCCTTGTCTCAAAATAAAAATAAAAAGGGGTGGGAATGCAGCTCAGTGGTAAAGTGCTCCTGTGTTCAATCCCCAGGACCAAAAAAAGGAAAAAGAAAACTAAAAGCAAGGAAAGAAGATAAGAAAATTGATTCAATTAAAAACAAAAATACAGCTGGGTATAATGATGCATGCCTGTAATCCCAGCAACCCTAGAGGCCAAGGCAGGAGGATCTCCAAGTTCAAGGCCAGCCTGGGTAACTTAGTGAGATTGTTTCAAAATAAAAAGGACTGGGGATGTAGCTCAGACATACTGAAAAGTCAATCTTTTCAAATAAATCCTATAAAAGATCACTGGTAAACTCCTGTCCAGACTGACCAAGAAAAGAAAAAGATACAAATAACCAGTGTCAGGAAGAAAATGGGGCTGGGCATGGAGGCGCACACCTGTGTGCTCAGGAGGCTGAGGCAGGAGGGTCGCAAGTTTAAAGCCAACCTTGGCAACCGTGAGGTGCTAAGCAACTCATCTCTAAATAAAATACAAAATAGGGCTGGGGATGTGGCTCAGTGGTTGAATGTCCCTGAGTTCAATCCCTGGTACCAAAAGAGAGAGGGGGTGGGGGGAGAAAGAAACAGGCAATGTAAGAAATTCCTAGAAAAGTATAACTTACCAAAACAACCACAAAAATAGAAACTGAAGTTTGTATGCTTGTTTAAACATGGGTACAAACTCTGCAGACAGATGCCATCAGGAGTGGCCTCACAACTGCTTTGACCAAGAGTGTGGTAAAAGTGGTATCTTTGAGGCGCCCAGGCCGGCCAGTATCATGGTGGCCTGTTCACATGTGCAGAGCTTCAGGTGCGACTGTGCAGGCTGCAACCCCCGTCCCCGGGGCCAAGCCAGCTGGTGCACCCCAGCTCCAGTGGGCCCTCCTGGACCCAGGAGCGCACCCTGGTTACAGTGAAGCCAGATGGGCACAGCGGCTGCTCATCGAGCTGTGATCCAGCGCCTTGAGAGGTGGGGCTTCAAGCTGGTTGTCACAAGACGCTGAAGGCCCTGAGGGTCCTTGCTGAACGCTACCAGGACCTACAGAGGAAGCCCTTTCACCCAGTCCTCATCAGCAACATGTGCTCTGTGCCCAAGGTGGCCACGGTCTGGGAAGGGTACAATGTGGTCCGGACCTCAAGGGCCATGACAGGCACAGTGATTCCACTAAGGCTGCCCCTGGGACCCTCCGGGGGGACTGCAGCATCCTCATCAGCAGAAACATCATCCACCATCATCCACGCCAGTGACCCAGTGGAAGGGACCCAGAGGGATCCAGCTGTGTTCCAAAGCAGTGAGCTGGTGAACTGGGCAGATGGGGGCCATTACAGCAGCAGCTGCCCAGCTAAGGGCTTGTGCTGCCCTCAGTGCCCAGCAACCACCAGGACCAACTACTTTGGTCAACAACTCAAGCCACACCATCCTGCCTCCCCAAAAGCACTTTTTTGTTCACTTTCTGCCCCAACCCAACTCAAGGGAGTTTGAGGCCCAACTTTATGTGCCTTTCTGAATCCTAAGTTAGCACAAGACTGGACCAAATCCTTCTGGAACAAAGTGCCAGACAACCTCTGGGCATCTTCAGAGGTGACACATTAAAATCCACTGCTAATTGAAAAAAAAAACAGAACATGTAATGTCTTTGAGGTTTCCATTTCACTCTTTTGGACCCCGGAGACCACCATACAAGGAGATTGGCCCAGCTTACTGAAAGAGAGGCCAAATGGAAGAGATATTCTGAAAGGTAGCCTTGATCTCCATTTTGTTTGTTCTCATCACATTTCTTTTAGGTTGTGCGAAGCAAACCCCACTGAAGTCCATTCAAGCAAGTTGGGCTGAAAACATCCACAGAAATCTGAGGCCTCTGGCCATGGCCTGGGGAAATCAGAGCTGGGAGAGAGCCACCAGGACTTAGGCAGTACTTCAGGACCCCCAGGGACTGATCACTCTCCAGGGCCTGGGTCTTCTGCTCAGCAACAGGCATCCTATGGTTCCTGCAACCTTGACTGTGCAGGACTTCCACCCTGGCTCCTAAGCCAATGAATAGGTTCCCTTGTCTTGGAGATTAACCCTCAGGAAAGACTCCCAAGGGCCAGACTCACTTTTCTAAACCAGAGCACAAGTCTTAGGTTTCAAACGGCCAATTATTCCAATTCCAGAGGTCTTAAGTCTGTTCCAGGGAGCAGCAACTTGTCTGAAAAGCAAAACTTGGCTGAGGCCATGGCATTGTTAAACCCAAACTCTGGAGACCAAAGGATCTCTGAAATAAAAGGGTTTACTGAGTCATTAAGATGCTATCCAGTAAAAGAAAGCATCAGGTCCTGGGACATTTTCCCCAGTGGTCAGCTGCAGGGTTAGGTAGCAGGTGAAAACATCTACGGAGCAAGAGCTAAGGGCATTTTTCATAAATGTTGGGAAAGGAAGGCACTGTGACCCACATCGCCATAGTTAAGAGAAGCAGGACAACACAAAGAGATGCGGGCAGCAGCTCTGTGATAGCAGGGCAGTCCTTAAGAAGTCACTGTTACTTCTGGGTTAGTTGATGTCAAGGGTCTAGAAAGTTCATATGTAAACAGTTACCAGTGGGTGGTCTGCCAACATGCGATGGCATTTAAGGTTCTAATATACATTCAAGAATGTAACCGATCATTTGTTCTTTTCAGCTTGTAACTGAATAAGTTCCCTCTGTCCTCTGGTCCTTTATAATTAACACTGGGGACATTTGGAATGTCTCTTGTGGGCATGCTCAGCTCAGTGCTCAGCCAGTGCTCTGTGCTCTCTCCCTGCACCCTTCCCTCCTGCTCTCAACCTGCCCCCACTCAGAGCCTGTGCTCAGGCACTAGGAAGCTGGTACCTGCCAGAGCCACTCAGCATCTCATCTGATCTCTCACCCTCTGCCACACTCTTCTGATGGCAGGAGCACACCTGGCCTTCACAGAACAAAGCAGAAGTGCCAGAGGGTTATCATCGCCCATGAAAACAGTACTGGAGGAGAATGGAGGGGAAAACCCTGAACTGAAACAGATTTCCGTGCAGGCATGTTTGTCGGGAGGAACCAGCTACCATTGCATGACTATAAAGCTCTAATAGTTGAACAGCCCTGTGGGGCAGATGGAGAGTTGGTGGGTAACTGAGGTAAGTTCTATGCAGTCCCTCAGACACCCCCAGTGGAAGAGCCGATTTCCCAGAGATAACTATCCTGATAATGCACAATTTATTGGTGCATCATCCACTCCCTACCAGTTTCTGGATTCAAATTGCAAATACACGATTTGCACTTGTTCTCCCACTGGGCAAACCAAGGCAGAAGTCCAGTACCATGGCCTTCTAGGCCACATCCTTCCAGGCAGCTGTTCAACAGTAAGGCCAGCATTTCGTCTCCTTCCCCCAAAACCCGTGTCTACTGCTCACTTGGTTCTAAATTCAGCAAAGAAGGAGGTGTGGTATTTACTGCCCACCAAGCAAGCTTCTAGAAAACACAATAAATATTTGGTGAGTGCTAGAGTGGAGGGAGAAAGGGGCTCTCCTCACAGGCATGCAGCAGGCAACAGGAAGGAGCACCTTCTCCTCCCTGGCTCTTCCTAGTCAGACCACATGACGTTGGGGGATGTACAACCAGAGTTTCTGCCCAGCCATCGCTCAACGTCCCCACACCCCCAGGTGCTAAAGGCAGCAATCAGGTCATTGCACAGTCTTTATTTATTGAAGTCCTGATGTCCAGGAAGCCAGGTCTGCAGCCCGGGCCCTAAGACTCCAAATGGCCACTTTGCAGGGGGTAGGGATATCAAGGGGCCAGTCACTTATATCCAGTTCTCCTGCAGTCAACCAGGTTCTCAGGAGGCAGGAAGCGGCTGTGCCTGTGGAGAGAACACCAGCATCTGTTGGGACCTCCTCTGGGCCTGGGCTGGGGCCCACTGCTAGGGAGACTCTCTAGACACAGCAGAGGCTGCCTGTACCGTCCCAGGCTGGAGGAAAAGGGTGCCAGGCAATGACCTTAGTCACTTGCCACCAAGAACAAGTCAGCCCTGGCATGGAGTCATAAGGAAAGTACCATTTGGCTGTATTTTGGGCATTTTTTGGTACTGGGGACCCAGCAGGCAGAAATCTCTGATTCTGGGAGCTTCTATTCGAGTAAGAAGGGACAAAGAGCAAATGAACAAAACTATGTCAATTGGTGAGTAATTCTTTGTGTGTAGACTAGAGAACAAAGGAGGCCTGAATCTTACTGCCCCCAACTAGGGAGGAAGAGCTGGAAGGGGGAGGACAGTGGGAAATAACTGGGTATTAATTACAGAGTGGAGAACCATAAAGTTTTTCTGTTGTTGTTTTGGGCACTGGGGATCAAATTCAGGAGCACTTAACCCAATAAGCCACACCTCCAGCCCTTTTTTATTTTTTACTTTGAGACAGGGTCTCATTAAGTTGCTTAGATCCTCGCTAACCTCAGCCTCCCAAGAAGGTGGGATTATAGGCATGTGCCACCACACCTGGCTGGGGAGCCATAAAGTTTTAAAGAAGAGACATTGATCTAATTTCCATTTTTACAAGTTCTTCTGGCTACCAGAGAAGAGAGACTGTGAGGTCAGGAATGGCCACAGGGAGAGGTTGGGTGCCTGTCCAGGAAAGGAAGGAGCAACTGGCCTTAAAATGGGAGAAAGAGGTCTTTCCAATTCAATGCCCAAAACATTTGGAAGAAAGAAATGCTCCTAATAACAATGACTTGAGAAACCATGTGGACAGTATATGGTCATTACAAAACATTTTCTGGGGAAATCAAAAGTCCTTCCAGTTGGTTTCTACTCCTGGGATTGAGAGGTTCACTTATTCCTATTCTACAGAAAGAATCAATGACTACCATTCTGATTCAAAGGGCATCTTCTTAGCATTTAGTCAAGAACTCCCTGAAGCAGGAGATACAAGGACAGCTTTAGGGTGTGATCCATGATAGAGGGGGCCCATGGACCTTGAGCCTGGGCACAAGCATGAGGCACCAGAGGAGGTTCTCTAAAAGAAGTATCATATAAGCTGGAATAAGAATTTGCCAGTAGATGAGTTAAGAAGGGCAATCCGAAAGCAGAGGGAACCAGCTGGACAAAAGCATGAGACACATGCATTTAAGTAACCGCATGTTCACTGGGGTTAGAACACTTAGCTTGAGGAGAAAAGTGGGGAGAGATAGGGATCAGAGGTCATATGGGCTCCAGGTTGTGCTGGAATTGAGAGCTAGCCTGCTGGAAATAAAATCCACGGAAAGATTACTAAGTAGAAGCAGAACATGGTCCGATTTCCTCTGAGATCATTCTGAGGCCATCACAGAGAAAGAACTGAAAAGGTTCAGATGGAGGCCCAGAAGGTGGTCTGGTGGTACAGACAGAAGGTTGGGCTGCAGGGACCAAGAGAAGGCACAGGAGTGAGTGTTCAGAGGAGGCCAATGAAAGATGGGTCTTTTCCTTTTGGAGCTCACAGAACAGTGGGAGAACCAGTGAAGACGACAGAAGTATTTCTCATTCTTTTTTCCTACTACTACCATACAAAGACCTTTTTAGACATTTTTCTAAATGCCCCATCAATAAAATTTTAATCTCTCAGATATGCTGTGTATCTATTTATGTACTGAATGCATAAATCTATTTACCCACTTCACGCCCTCTGCCGTACAGCTGAGGAACAGGGAAGGAAGAATGAGTGAGGGAGGAGGCAGGGAACCCAGCAAGGACCTGGGACTTTGTTCCCACTGTGAATGGGAAGTTACTGCAGTTTAAGCACAAGTGCAATGTGACTAGATTCCAGGCCACTGTGTGGAGGCACAAGAGAAGAGACTCAGGGAAACAAAGGAGATGGCAAGAATGGGTGCCCTGGCAAAGGAGGGGTGGGAAGGTGGTTGGACTAAAATAGGGGCTGGAGGGGGGGCAGGAGGTGACCCCTTTCTGGATTCTGGATGCCTAGGGAAGGCACGTGTGGGAGTTCGGTGGACTGAGGACTTGAATCTTCACCTTGAACAACTAAAAAGATGAGGGGGTAGATGCTGATTAACAAGCCTCCTTTACCTCTACAGCTGTGGGCGAGTGTGGTGGCTGCACCTGCTCAGCACACTGCAGGAAGCGGCGCACGTGTTCCGCACAATTGCCGACAGCTGCCTCATTCTGCCGAAGACACTCTTCGAAGGCCTCAAAAGGCTCAGCACAGGCCTGGCGGATCTGGCGGATGATTGGACTGGGGGAGGCAGGGCGTTTCAGACTCCAGAACACTCCTGCTCCGCTCCCCACCCACCCAGCCCCCAGTGCCACATACTTGCCCACACTCACTGGGAGGATGTGCACCGAGCAATGCTCATCTTAAGGTGGTGGCAGTCTCGCTGCCATGACTCAGGCTTGGCTGCCACACACTGGCCATACTGCTCCAGCTCCCGGCCACAGTAGCGAGCAGTGACCTCCAGGGCCGCCTGCCTGTGGGACAGGGTAGGCTGATGATAATTTCAGACAGCAAGCAAGAAAGGGAATTCTGATCTGGTTCTGGGGGAAGACTAGGGATCCTGGACAGATGTGGGGATATTAAGGCTTCTGGGATGGGGACAGGAAAGGGCAGAGGTGAGGCGAGAGCCCTAGGGGTTGTGGAACACAGTGAGAACTTCTGGGGAGATAGTGGAAGTCCTAAAACAAAGTCTGGTTATACTGCACCAGGCCTTTGGCATCTTGGAAAGAAGGATTTTGGAGTTCAGGAGGTCCCCAGTAGGACTGGAGATCATGTAGAGAAGGCTTGGACCTCAGAAGTGCGACCCAGATTTGTAGGGGGAGAGCTTGGGAGACTTAAATGGGTTTGAAGGTCCAGGACGTTGGGTCTCAGGTCCTAGGGAAAGGTCTCTTGGTCAGAAAGTTTCAGGGATGAGACCTAGGCCCTGTGGTGGGCTGGGGGTGCTGGGATGGGGATCAGGGTCCTAGGCATGACCTGGAAGCCCTGGTGAGTTGGAGGCTCTGGGTAGATTGAGTACTACGCCAGAGATGCTCGGAGTTGCGGGGACACGGTCTGGGAACGCAGGGAACAAGTCTGGGCCCCACACAGGTCTGGGGTCCTGGGCAGAGCGGAGAGCTCAAAAGCTGAGGTCTGGGGCCCAGGGATAGGGCTCTAAGGCCGGACGCCGGAGCCTCGGGGCCTGGAGCCAGGACCCAGCTGCCCGCGGCCAGTACGAGGCATCCCGGCGGGACATGAACGCCGGGGGCGGGGCCTGGCACGCGGGGCGGGGCTTGCGACGGCGCCGGGCCCCGAGGCCGTTCTCCAAGAAGCAGGGGCGGCCAGTCCTTCTTCCTGAGGTCCTGGGCTAGGTCCAGGTCACTGGGAAGAGAAGGGTAGCGGCAGCAAACTCGGGGCAGGCTTCCCCGCTACTCACATCTCGAGGCAGGTGCCGGCGTAGGATCAGTCAGGATGGAGCGCCCCGCCCCTTCCGGTGCCTGGTTGTCATGGCGGCGCCCTGCCTACCTCTCGCAGCCTCGCTTTTCCGGTCGCAGAGAGGAGGAGCAGCCCGTTTCGTTTAGCCTCGACCCATCATGGCGGCGCCCGCCCTTTCCTTCCGGCCCCAGCCTGTCATGGCGGCGCCCGATGCATCCGCTTCCGGTCCAGCGGGCGGTAAGACTTCGTCCTTCTTTACTTCCGTCCCGCCATGGCTGCGCCAGGGATCGCCGGAAGTAGCCTGTCAGAAGTCCTGCGGGGCCTTGGTCTCAAGCGAGAGCGGAATATGGTGTGGCTGAGCGGCGGCCTCGCACGCTCCACCTCTCTTGACTGGGGCTAGTGGCGAGCGGCGGCTGCTTGGCGGTCCCTCCACACGCTGCGCCATGGCCGCCACTTGCGGGGTTCGGGAATTCTGAGCCGCCACCATGGCCTGGACATGTGCTTGCTGTCCTCTAGCGCATCCTGTGCCAGTGCTGCGACCTGGAGGAGGGCGGTCACGGCCGCCGCAACTGCTCAGCCTAGGTGCCCACGCAGTCCTCCCCTAGCCCTGGGCGGAGGCTCTGGGGGGACGTGTGGACGTCTAGCCTGGTTTCCCTTTTCCCCTCCTTCCTCGGCTGCCTCCAAGTGCCAGGTGAGACATGGCGTGCTTTCCCTACTTAGGAAGCTGGATATCCTCGATGGGAGAACTGAGCATCTGTCCTGCCATCTGGTATGCAGGACTTCCTTCCAAAACTCCAGCCCAAATGAGCAGAAAATGCAGTTAATCATCGCGTTTAAGATGAACAAGAGCTGTTTGTGGGCGACAACCACCTGGAATGTCAGTATGTTGCTCTGTGAAGTAGGAGTGATGACAGTGACCTCCTTCACAGAGTGCACAGGGCGGTTCTCAGATCCTGGGGCCTCATGAGCCCTAAGTGACAGCTGTTACAGAGGCTGAACCCATGAGCTGCCCTGGGAGGCAGTTGACATCTGATGGCTGCTCCACTGGCCATATATCTGCTTCAGATGACAGAAGTAGGTTTGAAGCCATGAGCGATGGAAAAGGTTTACACCCAGAACCTCCTCTGTTCTTCCCATCTGAAGACTTCCACGCTTATATTTGGTGAGAGAAGGGAGGAAGAAAACCGCAGCAAGGGCTGCGGGAAGACAGAAGACTGGCTTCAGCTGCGAACTGAATCCTTACATTTTTTCTTTTCTGGGAGAATGAGATCTTTAATCAATCCCAAGCTTCTCCTCCCGTCTTATCCCAACGTCTAGGCAATGTGTTTCCCAAGGAAGGGGCTCAAACACCTAGGTTTGGACCAAGTAGCTGTAATGAAGATTCAAGCCTGGGATACCCCTCTTGGGAAGTGTGACCCCCAGACTTCTAGTTGCTTTTTGACTGGTAGCTCAAGAATAAAACTGAGTTCTCTAGGGATCAAATAAATGTAAGAGGGAGCTAAGTGACCATGGGGTTTGGAGTGAAGCAAATCGGAGTTTAAATGGGAGATCTCAGATGGAGTTTTCTGCATTCTGGGTTTCTCCCAACAGCTGCTTTGGGATGCCCACACAGGGTGCTGTCTCCTTAAGAGCCTCCAGGGAGGCTTGCAGAAACTGGTCTCAAAGAGGGGGCATTTTCATCATGTCTCTGCCTTTCCTCAAAAGGATACAGTTGTTTCAAACAGAACCTTGTTGCACCACTTAGGAAGGAAAAAGGCATGAGAAAAGTGATTTCAGACCAGATTTCAGAAATTTAGTAATATGCTTTCTCTTTTCTTGTCTCGTCAAACACAAGGGAGATTCCACTTCAAGTTTTGAAAAGTTTTATTCTACCAGCAATTAAAATTTGCTCTTTATGATTCTGCTTCCAGTATGGAAGTATGTCACTTGTCTCTGCCAGTCTCTTTGATCTCAGCCATTTCCTTTCTCTTCTCATCCTGTCAGTTTTGACCTGAACATCTTTGAGTGTTATCATCCTTATTGCAAAATTGAAATGTCTGTGAGAAAAATACTCTCAAGACTTCTAGTTCTCCCCACCCCATCCATTTTTTATTGTTTTGGAGAAAAAAGGTAGTAGTGGTAGACTACTTTTCTTTTGTCCTAAAAAGGGATGAAGTTGGGGCTGAGGTTGTGGCTCAATGGTAGCGTGCTCACCTAGCACACATGAGGCACTGGGTTCGATCCTCAGCACCACATAGAAATGAAATAAAGATTGTGTCAACTAAAAAATAAATATTAAAAAAAAAATGAATGAAGTAGTGGCCAGCAGAGACCTCAAGTTATTTTGTTCTGAATCAGAATACAGGTAACCCAAAGCCCTCCAGATCTGTACTGAGGGAAAATTTAAGTTCTATCAAGTACTCTATCTCTTTTTAAAAAATGTATGTTTATCACACAAAGTAATTTTCAACAAACACTGTACTTTGTGTGGTTTAAGGTCTTGATTACCATGTTTTTGAGAACTGAATTTCTTCAAATGCACTGCTTCACCATTCCTTGTTAGATTACACACACACATACTTGAAGAACCAATTTGCTTTTCCCTCGTGCATGAGAGTAAAAGGAATTGGGTTAATCTCCCAACATAATCAACTAAAACCTGGGCAGGACATGAGACAACAAGAGTTCAGATGTTGAAAACAAGCTTTGCGGCAGTGTTCTCCGAGGGAGTGGGACAAATGAGCGGACACTAGTAGCCCAGCTTATGTCTGCAGTTTCCAGGCCACTCAGCACAGGGAGGAGGAGCTACACATATCCCAGTGACTCCTTGTATTCAAAGACTAGGCCTTGCAGGAGCTAGCAGCTAGAGTTCACAGGCAGGGTGCAGGACTGCACAGATCTGCAGAGGCTTTCCCAAGTCTTCAGCTCCCGGTGTGCCTGTGAACACACTCCTGGAGGCCACGGAGAGATCCACCAAGACACAGGCAGAGTCCCTGGAGCTCCTGATTGCCCAGGTTCCCACAGCCTTAGTGGACTCACTGCCCCTGTGTCTTCAGGCATTTCTTCTGCAGTGGGCAAAATCAGCCCTAAAGACCGCTCTGGTCTCAGCTAAGGAAGCTTAAAAACATTGAAGCCTTTTTATTTATTTATTTGGTACTGGGGGTTGAAAACAAGGGGTGTTTAACCACTGAGCCACATCCCCAGCTCTTTTTTGAGACAGAGTCTAAATTACTTAAGTTGCTGAGGCTGGCCTTGAGCTCGTGACCCTCCTGCCTCAGCCTCCTGAGTCACTGGCATTACAGGCATACATCAGCACATTGAAGCCATTTATGTGAAGGAAGATATTAGATGGAAATCTAGTATAAAGAACTCCAGGGGGCTGGGGATGTGGCTCAAGCAGTAGCGTGCTTGCCTGGCAAGCACCACATACCCCACATACAAAGATGTTGTGTCCACCGAAAACTAAAAATAAATATTAAAAAATTATCTCTCTCTTTAAAAAAAAAAAATCTCCAGGTATGACCAAAAGGGCGCTAGATGTTCTTATAAATCTCTTTGGAATTGCTTATGGCAAGAGGAGTACTACATTGTGGTGTTCATGTTTTTGTGAAAGGTATGACAAACGAGGCACAAAGGCCAAGTGATGGGCAAGGGCGTGCTGTTGAAAATCTCTCACACTAAGTGACGTATTTATGAAAGCATGATAAATCTAAAGATGAAGACTAGAAACTTTATTACTTGTTTGTGGTACTGGAGATTGAACCCAGGAGTGCTTCACCACTGAGTTACATCCCAAAATCGTTTTTTTTTTTTTTTTTTTTGAGGGGGCGTGTTGCTATGGATTGAACTCAGGGGCACTTGACCACTGAGCCACATCCCCAGTCCTATTTTGTATTTTATTTAGAGACAAGGTCTCACTGAGTTACTTAGCACCTCACTTTTGCTGAGGCTGGCTTTGAACTTGCCATCCTCCTGCCTCAGCCTCCCAAAACGTTGGGATTACACACAGGCACCACTGTGCCTGGCCCAAACCTTTTAATTTTGAGACAGTGTCTCACTAAGTTCCCTAGGCTGACCTCAAACTTGCAATCCTCCTATGTCAACCTCCCCAGCTGCTGGGATTACAGGCAGTGCCATGGCACATGACGCTAGAAAACTTTAAAGGAAACGCAAAATGTAGAGGTAGGATTAGTAAGCCAGCAAAGGAAATATAAAATTAACCACCCCCAAATTAACTAACCCCACACAAATATCTCCCACTGGTTTTCTTTTTTTAAAACATAAGAGCAAAACTAATTCAATGGAGGAAGTAGAGTCTTCAAATATGGTGCTGGAGCAACCAGAATCTATAGGCGAATGTCCACTCCAGAATCTTTATGTAACCCCACATTTTATACAAGAATTAGCTCTAAATGGATCAATTTAAATGTAAAGCATAAGACTAGAAAATCTTTGAAAATAATATGAGAAAATCTTTGCACTGAGTGGAGTGTCCTTGGATAGGATACTGGAAACATTATCCACCGAAAACAACAGAGTAAACTAGGACTCATTGAAATTACAACTCTTGCTCTGCAAGACCCATGGAAAGGATGAAAAGACAAGCTGGGAGAAAACACCTGCAAAACGCTAGTGCAACCAAGGCTTTAGATCCAGAATGCAATCAAGACTCGGCAGTAAGAAGTCAAATAGAAACTGAGCCACATCCGGAAGAGCTACTTGGAAGCCTGAGGCAGGAGGATCACAAATTCCAGGTAAGCAATTCTCAAAAAGGGCTGAGGATATTAGCTCAGTGGTTGAGCACCCCTGGATTCAATCCTCAGTACCACAAAAACTCATGAACAGATATTTCACTGAGGATTTATAAATGGTAGATAAACACATGAAAGGATGTTCATTTAGAGAAATGCAAATTAAAACCATGAATATCACTACTTACTTATCAAAATGGTTAAAATAAAACATAGTAACACCACTAAATGCTGGTCAAGATGCAGAAAACATGGCCCACTCACACACTGCAAGTGGAAATATAAAAGGGTATGACTACTCTGGAAAGTTTGGTGGTCTTATAAAACTCAGCAATTGCACTGTTGAAAACTTGTCCCAGGGAAATGAAAACCTACAACTATACAAAAACCTGTACTTGATTGTTTAGGGCAGCTTTCCTGTTAGTGCCCCAAATCAGATATGACTAATATATCCTTTGAGGTTGATGGTTAAACTGGTATATCCACACTGTGGAGTACTATGTAGCAATAATAAAAGGAATTAACTATGAAAACATTCGACAACTTGGGTGGATCTCAAGGGAACCCTTGTGAATAAAAAGGGCCAATCTAACTGTGTGATCTAAGTTACAATATTCTTGAAATAAAATTATAGAGATGGAGAACAGATTAAGAGACAGAGGATAGGGAGGGCTACAGAGAAATAAGCATGACAGAGATTTGTGGTAATGGAACAGTTCGGTATCTCAATTATAGTGTTTACACCAATCTACACAGATGATAAACTTAGATAGGACTATTCACACAATGCAAATGAATGCATATAAAACTGGTGAAATCTGAATACGCTCTGTGGACTGACCCAATGTTGTTTTCTTAGCTGTGAATCTACAATTTAAAAATTAAAAGCCAACAATTTTTTTCAAAAATATTTTTTTTTAGTCTGCTAAAAAATAGACTTCTACAACAGATCTCAGCTAGGGAGTGTGAGGAAGAGACTGGAACGGGGGTAAGTTTATACTTGAGATTCTACTATGGTAAGGCAAGGTATCAACCAACAGATCCAAGATGTTTTTCCTTATTCTTTTCAGGTTCCTGAAGCAGAGCCAGGATATATCTTGAAAGGTTAGGTTTTTTTTTTTAGTCTAGTTCTAGCTCCCTTATAACATGTCAAATACCTAAAGCGAGACTTTAGATATTTGACATGTTATAAGGGAGCTAGAACTAGACTAGAACTATCGTAGGGAAGCTTTTACCATCAAAATATCTTACACAAGTACATGCAAGGTTATCTACTGCCAACACTGTAAGAGTCAAAACATGGAACCACCCATCAACAGGAGACAGTACAGCCATACAAAAACAACAACAACAACAAAAAAAAACCCCACACTGTACAAACTGACAGGAAAGGGGCTGGATTATAGCTTAGTGGTAGAGCACTAGCCTACATGTGTGAAGCACTGCATTTGATTCTCAGCACCATATATAAATAAATAAAAAGTGAAGGTCCATCAACAACTAAAAAAAAAAAAAATTTAAAAAAACTAAAAAAAAAAAATTTAAAAAAACTAAAAAAAAAAAATTTAAAAAAACTGATGGGGGGCTGGGGATGTGGCTCAAGCGGTAGCGTACTTGCCTGGCATGCACGCGGCACTGGGTTTGATCCTTAGCACCACATAAAAATAAAAAAAGATGTTGTGTCCACCAAAAACTAAAAAATAAATATTAAAAAAAAATTGATAGGAAGGCAGCTCAATGTATAATGCAGAAAAAGCCAAGCACAAACTAAATACAGATTGGATTTCAGAGACGTATGAAAAAAAGAATGTAAATTATCAATTAATTTTAATATTCTTTACATGTTATGACATTTTGGCTATATATTTCATTAAGGTCATAAAAAGTAATTTCTAAGATACTCCAATCACCTTACTGTTTGTTCATCAACCGAGAAGACACGTGGTGCTCCACACAGCACAGTATCATTCAGCCTTCGAGGAGGAAAGCCAGGCCCGTCTACAACTTGGCTGAACCTCGAAGCCAGGGGCCAAGTGAAGTCAGCCAGACACAGGAGGACAAATACTGCATGGTCAACAGTCCAAATGAGAGAAGCAGAGAGTGGAATGGTGGTTGCCAGGGGCTGGAGAAGGAACCCAGGGCGTGAAGTTTCAGTCATGCAAATGAGTAAGTTCCCGGGATGTGCCACTCACTGAAGTCCCTGTAGCTGACAATTCTATACTGTACACATGAAAACTGGTATACTTTTTGAGTTCAGTATTCTTAATATATACAAAAAAGCAAAAATCACAGGACAGACCTTTTGGAAGTGATGCATGTTTATTTGCCTCGACTGTGGATGCAGCACAGGTTGTGCACAAATTCAAACACATCAGCTGCATATAGTTTTTTCCACGCATGTAGTTTTTTAAAAAATTTTTATATTTTAGTTGATAGACCTTTATTTTATATATTTACATGTGGTGCTGGGTCGAACCCAGTACCTCACACATGCCAGGCAAGTGCCCTACTGCTAAGCCCCAGCCCCAGCCCCCCTCCCCGGCTTTTTAAATTTATTTATTTTTTGTTGATAGACAACACATGTAGTTTTTTGCACATCAATTATACTTTGATACTTCAATAAAGTTGCTTTTACTTCATGTGGCTCTAAGAATTAAAAAAAAAAAAAAATCACATAATTGGCCTGTGTTACATTTGTATCCCTTTCCCCTGACAGCTTCATTACTAGTACATCATTTAAAAATCATTTTTAAATAATACATGTGGAATTTTTAAACAAATATACTAAAAGTCAACTTCAGGAATTATATCAGAGACTTGGGAACCTTAAATTCTTGTTCCTGTTTTTGGTTTAAAGTATTAACACTCTCGAGAAAACCTGGTAATACCTTCACTGAACTAAACAACATTCTGTTTCCATCTGATGACCCTCCTGTCCTAAAGAAAACAGCCTGTTACACGACGTCCAGCTTCACTTTGATGTTCATAGCTGCCAGTTCAGCTACAAAATACCGAAAGACATAAGGCACAGAGACAGTATCAATGGTGTCACTGCGGTTACAGAGAGCACAGTTGTATTTTCTGTTGCGCAAGGCGGACCAGGAAGGGGGTGGCTTCTCCAACAGTGGAGAAAGTAAACTGCCACACTTGACACACACGTGGGCCACCGAGCGGTCAGAGCAGTTGAAGAGGCGGTCATGGAGGAGAAAAGATGTGCCGTGGGCCAAGAGAGCATCCCGCTCCATCTCCCCAAAACGGATTCCGCCCTGCACATTTCTTCCCCCAATAGGCTGGTTGGTGACTTTGTCCCTGGCTCCAGTTGTTCTAACTTGAAATTTGTCAGACACCATGTGACGTAAGCGCTGATAATAAACCACGCCTATGAAAATGTCTGCCTCCAGTTCTACCCCACTGATGCCACTATACAATCTCTCAGTGCCATAGAAGTTGTAGCCCGCAGCCTTTAACATCTCACCGAAGTACTCCAAAGCAGAGTTCTCCTCAGAAAAAGTGAAGGGTGTCGCATCGTGGCAGAGGCCATGCAAAGCGGCAGATTTCCCAGCCATACTCTCAATTAACATGCCGATGGTCATACGGGATGGAAAGCCATGAGGGTTGAACAGAATGTCTGGCACCATCCCACTCTCAGTAAAAGGCATGTCCTCAGCTGGCCACAACCGGCTCAAAATGCCCTTCTGCCCGTGACGACTGGCGAACTTATCTCCGATTGTTGGGTTCCGAGGGACGCGCATTGTGACGCAAACACACTTGAATTTCCCATTCCCAGTGTCATTGCTGCAAACTTTGATGTTATCCACGATGCAATTTTCTTTACTCCTAGGAAATGTCAATCACAGAAGTCAAGCTTTTGGAGAAGTTGTACTGGCATACTTAGTGTTTCATAAAGAGCATTTGTAAAATGAGTTGGTATCCCTAAAAGTGCTTTAGGGCTATTATTATGTTCATCTGCACCAATACCACCAATAAAGAGAAGGAAAAGCCATCACAAAGGCCTATTAAAATCTAATCTGTTGTAAAAGAAACTAAAATAAAATTTTTGTTTTAAAAAGAGGCTTAGTGAACTCAATATTTTGGCTGTAACACATCATGTAGGAGACGACAGAATTCAGTGACAGTTTTAACATAAATCACAGATAACTCAAAATGTGGGACTGTTAACAAAGAAAGTAGAAAAGTAAGGGCAGCAAGATAAACATGCCCTTGTCTCAGCAGGCAGTGCCAGCTCAGGCTCGACCGAGACCAGAACTGCTGTGGTGTGGATGCCTGTGTCCCTCCAAGTCCACACCGAAATCCAGCTTTTACTGCAGTGTGCTGAGAGGAGGGGCCCTGGTGGTGATGGGGACTGGAGGGTGGAGGAGCCAGCTGCTCCTGTTTGCCCTTCACCTCCTACCCTGAGGACACCCAGACATGCCATCTGCGGGGAACAAGTCCTCAGCGGACACCCGATCACCTGCCAGTGCCTTAAGGATTTTGGACTTCCCAGCCTCTGTAACTGTGAGAAATAAATTATTTTTTATTGCTCAGCCTCAGAAATCTTGTTACAGCAGCACATTCATATCTTCTCCAAAACGTCCCATTACAAGACAACTCTCATCAATAGCCAGTAATGCCACTGAGAAATTGACTCTGGAGAACAGCAGAGACCACACACTTACTTATAGAACACCACAAAGCTCTCCCCGGTGTTGAGGTTGAGGTAGCCATAATATGGGTCTCCATACTTCAGTGCTGCCCCTATGAAGGGCAGTCCATCGCCATCCAACTTCTGTAGAGTCCGGGGGTCACCAGGTTTGACCCCAAACACCAGACTATCATCTCCCTGTTTAATCCTTTCAGACAGGTCTATGAACTCCGACTTGTAGACACTTCCATGAGCAAAGCCTCGCTCCCAAGAAGCCTTATTTAGAATCTGTGAGGACAAAAAATTGTTAACTGAGTCTAACGGAGGATTTTGAAAATAAAACCAGTTAGGATCATATTAATACTTACAATAATTGAATTTAAAACTCTTCCCATATTTTACAAATCATTAATACTATTAAAACCCAGCTAGTGCTTAAATATAAAAGGTAACTACAGAGACTACTCACTCAACATTCATTAGTACTGTGTGCTCAATGTGGAAGACAGATGCACACCTGAAATCTGTGTGAATATATCTCAAGGCCCACTTTCAACTTAGAAGAGGAACAATTTAACAGAACACGAAAGTTTTAAAAAAGACTGGAACGACATCTCCTGGTAAAACTTACCATGGCATCTTCCATGTCATAGCCAGTGTATGAAATCACAGCAACAATGGCATTTGTCCCTATTGGGTAGTTATCCATGTCATAATAATCATACATGCATGGTCTTACAAGAGGACTCTGTGGAGTCTGAAGACGGTACAGTTTATTATCTGATCGGTCTTGGTAAGTGAGAAGGGGAAAGCCCATAGTCTGCTTACCTACAGAAGAAAAAACAATTCTTTGCATTTGTTTTTCAGCCCTCAATTGTAAAGCTGTTACATAAAACTGAAATGACTAAATATTCATCACAGATGAATGAACAAAAAATCACGGTGGTTATAATTACTACATAGTAATATTAGCTGTGAAAATGAAGTAGCTCTAAGTATCAACATGACCAGATTATGAGAACAACTGGGTGAGAAGCAGAGTGAGGTGTCTTATGGTTAGACATGAGGAGGCGTCTCCTGACTGCTCACGTGTGAGACGGTGCAAGTTTGAAGGAGAAATGGCTGGCTGTGGCTGGAGGAGTGGATCATGGGGGCGTGCCTTTGGGGTGATTTTCCTAAGCAAGCAAGGGCTCTGAGTCCTGGTGGCCAAGTCCTAAGCTGTTTTCCTTCATTACACTATTCTATCATTATGTTCTATCTCTGAAATTTTGAGCCCCAAATACACTTTTTCTCCTCTAAAATTGTTCTTATTGGGTCTTTTGGTCACAGCAATGCAAATCTGACTAAAACAGGTGTGATGATACTATTGGTATACATATGGAGCACACCCAAAACAATTCTATATGTTCATGGACCCAGGTAAGAAAAGTACAAAAAGGGGATATAAAAGGCTACACACAAACTACAGGACATTACTACTGGGGGAATGTAGGGAGAAGATGGAGAGCAGCTGTTACTGAATTATATTACTTTCTTATACACAGAAGAAAATGTCAATATGTATAAACTCTGAGTAGTAGGACATTATAGGCAAGACTCATCGTACTACTTTAAAGTATAGGGAGTCATTTCAGAACAAAATGGTTTTAAAGACTAAACTATTTACACACATAATGAATTTTTATTTTTTTCATATAGAAGATTTACAGCTTTTAGTAACACAGGGCAACTCCCTAGGGGAAAAAACAACTATATATATAGAAACCACCAGCCAAAGCACTGGAGAGGAACCAAAAACCATCAGACTGAGTTCCTAGTTTTTTCATTTTTTTCCCCTCATGGTCCAAACAGTGTAGTACTTACAACTTAGATTGAAATTCACAGCCTAACTGTATAAAGAGCCCAAGAATAAAGTTGGGGATGTAGTTGAGTGGCACAGCATCTGCCTAGCATGTACCAGGGCCCTGGGTTCAATCCCCAGCACCGCAAAAAAGCAAAGAAACAAAAAAAGGACCAAGGAATAGAGCTCAGATCATGACAGTGACTAGAAAGTGAGGAGCTTATTTCAGAAAGGCAAGAACTACAGAGGGACAGCCTTAAATTCTGCACATAAACTGAGGCCACACTTCAGTGAATTTCTGAGGTCTGCATCCAAAGGACAGGACCAGATTGCACACCAGTGACTAAAAGTGAAGGTCTCTACCAATTAGAACTAAAAGCTGATCCTATCCAGGAAGTTACAAGAGAACCCAGAATGTCCACGATGCGATTCATGACTGGTAGACAACGAAACAGCGAAATATGACCTATTCTCCACAAAGAGCAGGAGCTGTCGTGACATGGTCCAGAGGCTGGGATCAGATAGTGACTCAACAGCACCTCGAATGATCCATGCTCAGAACCTTAAAGGAAAATGTGTCCACAATGAGCAAAGCAACCTCAGAAAACTGAAACTATTAAAAAGAAACAAATGTAAGCTTTAGACCAAAAAACACCTGAAATAAAAATTCATTAGATGACAGATGAAGTCAACGTAATGATCTATTAAAAAAAAAAAAAAATCAAATCTGACAAGAAAGAAAAAAAAAAAGAGAGAAAAAAGAAACTCAATGGCTCATGGGACAATACAAAAGGTTTGACATAAATAATGCACAATTGAATCTTAGAAGAAAAAGGAGAGAGGCAGAAGCAAGAGCTTTAGGAACAACAGTGGAAAACTTCCCCAAGTGGGTGAGTTTACTTTTTCTTACAGATTTAAGAAGACCAGAAACTCTAACCAGGACAATCGTATCATAGTCAATCTCCTAAAAACCAGAAAAATAAAAATCCTTAAGGTCAGAGGAAAAAACACATCATATTCAGGGAAATAAAAATAAATATAAGTACTGCCTTCCAATTAGAAGAGACAGCAAGAACAGGTAGCTTAGAACTGTAACGTGCTTAAATAAAAGTAACTGTCAACTCAGAATTACATATCCAGTGGAAATTTCCTTCAGAAATAGTTTTTTTTTTTGGGTGTGTGTGTGTGTGGGGGGGGGGGGGTGCGGTGCTGGGGACTGAACCCAGGGCCTTGTGCCTGTGAGGCAAGCACTCTACCAACTGAGCTGCATCCCCAGCCTGAAAATAATTTTCAGATGAATGAAACTAAGAACCTGTGGCCAGCAACCTGTACTACAAAACCTCTAACACATTTTTCAGGCTGAAGGAATTTACACGTGATAAAAACATGACCCCTTGAGGCAGAAATGAAGTGCGCTGGCAGTGCTAATTATGTGAGTGACAGTGATGGCCATCCGGGTCTCCTTCAAAAACTGAATCAAAGGGGCTGGGGGTGAGGCTTAGTGGTAGGTAGAGCACTCGCCTAGCATGTGTGAGGCCCTGGGTTCAATTCTGAGTACTGCATATAAATAAATGAATAAAAATAAAGGTCCATCAACACCTAAAATAAAAAAGAATTGAATCAAAGATCTTGGACAAATCCAAATCAATGGATAGTATACAAAACAAATCACCTTTTTCTCTGAAAATATCAGTGTCAAGAAAGACAAAGAATGGCTAAGAGCTATTCTAAACTAAAGGAGACTGAATAGACATGGCAACTCAACACAGAATGTGATCTTGGGCTGAGTGCCTGCTACACAGAAAAATCTGTCGTACACGGATGCCCAGTTGAAATCTGAGTAAGAACAGCACCACTGTTAACTCCCTGGGTCTGCTAACTAGCCTGGGCTGCGTGGTGAAGGGCCTAGCTTGGAAGGCGTGCTGCGATGTTCAGGGGTAAACAATGTCTGCAACATATTCGCAGGGGAAAAACAGGGCAATGGGAACTGTCAACAGAAAAGATGATGGTTTTGGGGAGCTCCTGTCCTATTCTTGCAAATTTTCTCCAAGTCTAAAAAGTACTTCAAAATAAAAAGAGCTATGCACATTCTTCTTGCCCAACTGTACCTACCACCGGCCTCCATCCACCTTACCCATCTGGCACTGGTACATGTTCCGTGGACTCTGGTTGTGGTCAGAGAAGGGGATGAAGTTGGCGATGACACTGAGCAGGCTGTGAGGGAAGAGTTCCTGGTGTGTGGTGACTCCAGCAAAAACCTCATCCTCAAAGATAGCGATGTTCATGAAGAGCTGCAGGAGAGGAAGGCTGAGGACAAGGCACAGAACAGCCAGACTCTCACTACCTCCCCACCTCCAGCACTCAGAGGCCCCAAGGGAAGGTGTGAGGCAAGTGGTATTTCTAAGTGGAAATTTCCTGTGCATGCTGAAGGGACCCTCTGGGGTGTACAGGAAACTTCCACTTAGAAATTCCACTTGCCTCACACCTTCACCACAAACCTACCAGGGTCCAGCTGTGAAGGGGACCAGGACGAAAGACAACTTTTGTTAAGTAACACAAATCCCACAGTTTTGCAATTGCGAAGATGTGGGCAAAGGTGCTATGGGAGTGGGGCAGGATGGGAGCACTGAGCCTCCCTCGGGTTCTGAGGAGTGAGGCAAGACAGCAAGATACGGAAGTGGTTCAGTAATGTCACCTAGGGGTGGCCAGAAAATAAGTGCTTTCTTTCAAATGCCTAATTTTTGCTGAAAATTGTTTCAGCAATTAAAAGCAACAGTGAAGTCTCTGGAGGTTCCGCTACACAAGCAGAGACCCGCCTTCACACAGGCTGCGCGTACCTGTTCCATCGTGCCAATCAATTCTTCTTGGCCCAGTTCCAAGTTCTGCACAGGCCGCACCAGTCGGCAAGGAGTGGTAAAAAGCAAGAGTCCTGGGTACAGACTTGGCTTTCCTGTCATGGGCACAAGGACCACCTCCATCCAGGGGGGGATTCTTTTTTCTCTTAACACCTGTTTTCAACAAGAGAATGCAATTAAGAGCATGTGCTATGTTTTACGCCCCTCCCCCAAATTCCCTTCTATAGGGAAAAGTACTACCTAAAAAACATTAGGTCACACCAGTAATCAACCCAGGGCCCACTAAACCTGAAGTCACAGTTATCCCTGCCAGTCCATTCCCATACAGAACACCATCCACCTCTTATTCAGAAATGGCAAAAGCCTGGGGAAAAAACAAAAAGTTTATTCTCTGACATCTGAAATACAGATGATTGGTTTTACTTTTAAATATATTAATTACATGAAAAGACCCTTCCACCTGGGAATTAAAAAAAAAAAAAAATCCAATAAACTATTAAACAACTCCTGCACAAAGGGATAAATACAACTAGAAATTATGGAAATTTGAAAAAAAATGATAAGACCCCTGTGTCAGAACTTATGGGAACTCAAAGCTCAACACATCATCAATAAAGATGAGAGGGTGCTGGGCAGAGGCAGAAATCAGCAGAGGCTGGTTAGGCCAGAGGAACAAGTTCTGGAGCTCCACCGTACAGCCTGTGCCCACAACTAACACCACAGCTCAGCTGATGACAGGGGATTGTGCATTGCAAATCTGCCAAATGTGTAAACCTTGGACATTCTTAAAAAAAAGGAAAAAAAAAATAGAAGAAAACAAAATGGTACCAAAATAAATAAATAAATAAATAACTCAACTCATAATTCAAAAGCTAAAAGGAACAAAGTAGACCAAAAGAAATTAGTGACATGTTTTTTTAGAAATCAGCAGTCTAGGAAATTCCCACTTCCAAGAGGAAATGGGAAAAAGGCAAACTACTAAAACAGATCTTAATGGAAACAGCAAGCTTAAGAAGACTAATCCCTTAATAAAAATAAATAATTTCTAATGTTTTACCAAAGCAAGGAAGATTGAAACCAGGGCCTTAGCACATGGAAGGCAAGCATGCTACCCACTGAACTACAAAACAAAATACTTACAAATGCTGATTTCAAAACATCATAGAAAATAAACAAACCACATCTTCTACTGGTCCTACCATCTCTCTGCCTCTCACTGTGGACCTCTGGCCTCAGCTGTCCCTGATGGACCCCTCCTGTTCCTGAGCCACTGGGGCTCTTGTACTGCTCTGGTCCTACACCTTGCAAATACCCCTCCTCCAGAGGGGCTGCCTCTCACAAAGCCAGCATATCCTGCTCCCAGACGCAAACGCAGACTCACTCACTGCATTCCTCCTCCTATGAACACAAGAACAACAGCAAGTCTCCGACTTGGGAAAACCCATAAACTACTATTTTCTCACTCAATACTGGGGAGGGGGAACCTAGAGCTTCTTTGCATGTGCTAGACAATTGTTCTAGTACAGAGCTACATCCCCAGATACCCACTTTTTTTGAGATAGGGTCTTGCTAAATTCTGAGTCTCAAATTTGCAATCCTTCTGCCTTAGCCTCACAAGTAGCAGGAATTACAAGTGTATGCCACTGCACTTGGCTTGGAAGTACTATTATGGGTACTCCTTAAATATTAAGAAAACAGTCACCAGCACCAAATGGGATCTTTCCTTAAAATTGACTCATCATTAATTACTATTATCAGAGAATGAATTAACTACCAGATTAATCCATCTAGAGGAAAACTTGAATTTTCCCCCAAAAGGTGTCAAAAATCACTAAAGGTGATTCAGTAATTCCATTTCTAGGCATATAATCCCCCCAAATTGAAAGCAGCTGGGCATGGTGGCTCATGACTATAATCCTAGCAAGTAGGGAGGCCAAAGCAGGAGGATCACAAGTTCAAAGCCAGCCTCAACAACTTAGCACATGGAAGGCAAGCAATTTAGTGAGACCCTGTGTCAAAATAAATAATAACGGGCTAGGGCTGTGGCTCCATGGCCAGTGGTTAAGCTGCCCTGGGTTGGGTTCAATTAGTAGTTCAAGGAAAAAAAAAAACAGAAAGCAGAGACTTGCACAGGTATTTATTTAGCGAGGTTCACAGCAATGAGGGACTTGCAGTAAACAAAATGTAGCACAGCCACACAATGGACTGTCACTCAGTCTTGGAAGGAAGGAAACTGACACGTGCTGTGAAATGTCAGACTCGATGAACCTTGAGGACACTACACCACATGAAACAAACTAGTACCAAAAGGTCACCGTATGCCACTTACCACAGCCAAACCCACAGAGGCAAAGCAGAAGAACAGGGGCAGAGCGGGGATAAAGAAGCAGTGCTCAAGGGGCTCAGAGCTGCAGCCCAGGATCACGACTGAGGTTCAGAGACAGCTGGTGGCACAGCTGCACAACAGTGTGAATGTGCCTGAGGCCACTGGACTGCACATTTGAAGTGGTTAAAGTGGTGAACATTTTTGTGTATTTACCAAAAAAAAAAAAAAAAAAAAAAAACAGCCCAGAGGGGTTCCCACTGACCAAATAAAATGATAATGGGGCGGGGGGAGAGGGCTGGGTTGTGCCTCAGAGGTAGAGCGCTGGCCTAGCACATGTGGGGTACTGAGTCCAATCCTCAGCACCACATAAAAATAAATAAATAAAATAAAGGTATTGTGTCCAACTAAAACTAAAAAATAAACGATAGTGGCTGGGGGGTGGGTCAGTGATAGAGGACTTACTTAGCATACACACACCCCAAGTTCACTCCCCAGCACCGGGGGGAAAAAAACCCCTAGCAACAGAATGCCCATGAAATAAAACAGGCATTTATGAATCTATGTTGATGTAAATAAACACAGAATAGCAACGTATAAACAGAACAAGCGACAGAGTTAGGAAAGAGCACTCAGCAAACCAGCAAACCCTGAACTCTGCAGAGAACCTCCAGCGCCACAGTGCAAAGCAGCCAAGAACATCGACCACTTGGTGACAACTGGATGGGGAAAAAGGGCCTTCATGTACGTTTCAACTGCCTCTCCACAAACCACTTGGTAGTCATTATATAGTTACTATTATACAACCTAATAAGAATTAAAATTAACCTTTCCACAGAACAAACCAACATTATGTGCTTCCTGAAATGATATCCCAGGTATAACCCCAGGAAAGTAACATATAATCCCAATTGCAGGGATCCTGTACACAGTAAACGGTGGTACTCTTTATTAAAGTTAAAATTTGTTAACACAAGCAGACTGAGGCCTCAATGAAACCAGCAAAAACTGCATGTGAGTTAGGTATCTGTCACCGACCTGAACCTGTAAGGTCGATACAAGGCAAGATTCCAGGCACTTTTAGAATTAGCTTTCACCCCTGACAGTGGATGGTTCCATACTGCCCTGGGGCTACCTCATTAACCAGAAAAAACCCACGAACCTAAAGTCAAGGGGCATAAGAATTCAAAATCACCTTAAATCGTCGGAGAGAATCTGCGATGCCAGGAGCAAGATCCTTATCCACCCAGCCCACCATGAAGCCATCCAGCAGGACAGGGTAGCACTCACTGTAGGGTCGATGTGGTGCTCCATCAACGGGAGTGACCCCTGGTGAAGACAGCACACAGAATGATGAATGCAGAGAGTTTTACTTAATCCCTGCCAGGCAGGCTTGACAAGGACTTCATCAGTTGAGCTATCTAATCATCCTGCCTCTAAAGAGGTATTTTTGTATTACAGCATAAATCACGTCAGGAAATATGTGGGCAACACTAGGAACTGTGCCTGTGAGTAGACTAGCCAGGGAGAGTGTCCAGAAGGTTGTCCACTGTGTAACTTCTTACATGCCGATTTCTGAGCCATGGAAGTATATTAACTTTTCCCAAAATAGCCTAATTATAGTAGATCCTCATTATCTGCAGACTGGTATCTGTATATTTGCCTACTTGCCACATTTTATTTCTAACTACAAAATTAATACCAGGGGCAATTTCAATTGTCATGCAACAAAAAATTTGAGTCACCTCATACACACCTTCTGCTTTATTGTCCCAGCTCACACTATCAAATGTCCTGTTCAAAGCTACACTTTTTGCATTCCTGTGCTTTTTGCTGGTGATTTCATTGCTTTAAATGGCCCTCATGTGCAGTGCCGAAATGCTGTCCAGTGTCCCTAAGCGCAAGGCAGCTATAATACGCCTTATAGAGAAAACACGTGTTAGATACACACGTTACAGTGCGGCTGGCTATGAGCCCAGGGCTAGATTCAGGGGATGGAAAGCAGACATTCAGAACAGGGATCCACCATTTGTAATTCAGTGTTGGCAAGTAATTTACAGGCACAAGTACTGCAAATAATGAGAATCGACTGTAATTAAGTAAAACCAAGACCCTCTTCGACTACTTCTGAAGGCACTGTTTTACTGACTGTCATAGTTGCCCATGCTGCTTCATCTGTCATATCAATACTTCCTACAGAAAGTAGTTTGCCTCTTTTATCCAGTCTTCTTCCCCAGGGTTAGAGCACATTACCCTCCCACCCTTCCTCTGCTGTGGAGACATCTTCTGCCTCTCCACATTTTTCTTCTTCCTTTCTACCTTCTCCTGGACTTTGACACTTTATAAATCACTGGTGGTATACACAATTATTCTTTTCCTCACAGAGGGCAAAAGTGCAAATTACACTGATTCTGGTTTTTTTTTTTTTTTTTTTTTAAGATATATATATATATTAGTTGTAGACGAACACACAGTATCTTTATCTATTTTTATGTGGTGCTGAGGATCGAACCCAGTGCCTCACTCATGCAAGGCAAGCGCTTTACCACTGAGCCATAGCCCCACTGAGCCCCAGCCCCAGCCCCTGATTCTACCTTTTGCATCTTGACTACTTCTTGAAAACTTCCCCTGGGGCTCTCTCTTACAAGTCACTCTAATTGGGAGATATACTTTTATGCAGCAATGTCTTGACCCTTTTGGGTTGCCTAAGAACATCCATCACCTGAACTGTATGAACATTAGTTTTATTGTATAAACATTAGTCCCCTGGAGACGCACCACCAACCACCAGAGACAAAACACTTTTGGTTTCTCAATCACAGCCAGAGAAACCCAGAACAGGAGAATGTATTAACATCCAAAGAAAAGGCTGCTATCTGTACCTGTGAAGGTCAACTTCAAGTTCAGTATCAAACCTGGAAGAGGAGGAGCATGTTCCAGGCAAAACAGAGACAGCAACTGCTGGGCTACCAGGAATGGAGGTTACTTATCTGATGATAGCAGGGAACAGAGGACAGCCTCCTTTTTAACTGTCTTCCTACAATCAGCACTGTTTGCTACCTAGAGATGCAACGGTCCACCAACAAATACAGAGAAAGAGCCCCCAAAAGTTACATAATACCTTCTCTGCTTTCAATATCCACATTGATCTATTTCAAATTTTTAACTTCTTTTTTAAGTTTAAAAAAAAATCTACAACTTTTAATTTTCCTTGTTTTCATTTTCAAAGAATGCATTCGATCCTCTGTAAAGAAACCAAGAATATAGACCCACTCCTGCATGGAGCAGTGAAAAAGAATTTTGCCTTAATGGTTTGCATGTGTTAACAACCACAAACCCTCATACCTAAGCTGCAGAGCAGAGTTGGAAGAGATGTTGTATATACAAGCTGCGTGACGACCTCACACGTGGCAGTTAGGTGGTTCATCAGACCACAGGGTGCCCCATCTGGGGTGTGCACGGGGCAAAGGAAGCCCCAGGACTCTGGCAGCAGCCTACGTACAGTGGTGGTCCTCATCTTGGCAAAAGCAGCCCCTCTGTGCACACAGCGGAAATGGGAGAGATAGCGTATGAAGTTCAGCTTGTCAGCCACAACACAAAGTCCAGAATCTTGCAGGAAGCCAAGACCTTAATAAAACAAAAGTCACTCAAAAACAGGCCTGACTTTTCCAAAAAAAGGGTCCACTTCTGAGGCTTTGATGTCAAAACCTCAGCAAATTCTACAGAGCAAATGGGTCATTTTAACATTCACTCTATTCATCCTGATAAGTAGAAACAGAAAATAATTTTGAAAGTCCTTAGGATTCAGAAATTGTATTGCCACAGCTGGCTGCCTATCCCCTCCACCATGCCCTCCTCTGTGGAGAACACTGAATGATAATGGAACCACCAGTAAGTACATTCATCTAAGCACACTGGGAATACATGAGCACTGCCAGCATGCCAATGAGAACCTGCAGCAATAGCACCTGTTTATAAAAAGCAGATTGCTGGGTCCCTATTACAGCTTCTTCCGCTTCCCAGGTCATTCCATGCCCTTGGTCCAGGGATGGGCCCACAGCAGTCCTTCCAGGCCTCCCACTAGGTCGTCCTCCTGAGACACCTAAGGCAAGGAGGTACCCACTAGGATGTAAGCCACACACAGACACCCATCTAAAGCCCTTCAGGCCGACACTTGTCAAAATTTATCATAAAACAAAATCTGTCTTGAGTGAAAGTGAGAAGTTTACTTAAAAAAAAAAAAAACTTCCTCAGTTACATATAAACCTACACTATGCAAATATTTGAAAAACATAACTAAAGTAAAGCCTAACTATTTAATTTCACCTGTTTTTGAACGCAGATTCCCAGTAGCAAGAAGATATTCAAATGGTCTTGTAAGGTCTGTTCCCATACTGAAAATCTTCATCAAATTTTCAGAGTTTATGGACACATCAGTCTTCTGAGCCTTCTTATCTAAAGCTATTTTAATAGACACTAACCAAGCTTCCATTTTTTCCTGAAAGAAGAAGAAAATTCAAATTTCAAACAGTAAATGATTTAATTATCACAAATTCCATATTCACTCACATATCATCTGTACAATCAGTAACAATCCATTAATTTATACACATTACATGAAAATGTAAACCATAAACCTTAAAAACAGCTTTTCAACATCCTGCTGGAGGCCAGGCATTTCTTAAGAGAGAAGACACAACTCATCTAGACCAGGGTTTCTTCCTCAGCACTACCAACCCTGGGGCTGGAGACCGAGGTGGAGGTTGTCCTGAGCACCGCAGGGTGCTCAGCAGCACCCCTGGCCTGCCGGAGTATCCCTCAGTCATTGCAACCAAGCACACATCTAGTCCATGGACACGGGTAGTGAAGCAAAGCATTGCATGTGGGGGGGAGGGGTCAAGGGGGGGCAGAACACTGTTCTAAACCATCCACATTGATGTTTGACCATAGATAAGCTTTACATCTAAATGCTCTTATCAAGCAGTCAGAACACTCAACCACAAGCTTTGAGACCAAAACAATCACTGTGTTCCCAAGAAGAAATACAGCCAAGAGCACAAGGTCCCCAAATTAGATCCAACATCCAAGACAGTGACAGGCCAGGAGGGAAGGCTGACACTGTCTTCTGTAAATCTGAAATACAATCAAAGAGCAGCCAAAGACAAAAATCCAGAAGAGGAAAGAAAGCCACTGAGATGCTAGTCAGAGGCTGGGCAAAAGCTCTTGGGCCTGAAGAATAAAGAGCTATGCTCTCTCCTCCCTTAGAGGACTGACTGCTCATTATCTTTCCTTTCTAAGATCTGACACATGACTATGCCGATGGGATGTCCTCCTGCACACCCTGTGCAGTGGTTGAATCTGGGAACAAGCACTTGCGGGCACACACCAGCAGCTGGCACTGTGCATGTTTGTTCAAGCCTCACACAAGCCCCCTCCAGGAAGTGGAGTGTGACAGGAGCACTGAAAACCCTTGGCCAAATTTACTTCAGAACCCAGAATTCTGCAGATATCTCCAGAAAGCTGACAGGTGTGTGAGGCATGCAAAGCCCAACACTGGGGCCCTGACTCGCCATCAAACACATCTCTATGGTACACACACAGTCACTCGGAGGACAGGAGACACTACACAGCCTCCCGCAACTCAGGTCAGGTATGGCTGCCAACTGACTTTTTCTGGTACTTTCTGGAGCTGGAACTACAGATAGGGTCAGGGACTCACATGGGCAGCCTGCACACTTCAGCACGAGCAGCAGAAGTGAGCAACCCCCTAGGCGGCCTTCCTGTGGTGCTCCCCAGCCTCTCCGAAAGGTGTAACGTGGTGATGATGAGACCACGCCGGAGGCAGGGAAAGAGAAACCACAGGGGACAGTGAGCAGAGTCTACCTGACCTGCTCCAAGGGGCAGAAAGGGAGCAGTCAGTGCTTCCACTCCCGTCACTCAGCCCTCAGAACCAATCCCACTGACCCACAGAGCGCCCGGATCTCTGTGGCAACACTCAGTGCAATGGCTAGAGAAGTCAATTCCTCAAGTCACTGACAGGTATCTTCTTCGTTTTTTTTGTTTTTTTAAGTATTGGAGATTTAACTCAGGAGCACTTGACCACTGAGCCCCATCCCCAGCCCTATTTTATATTTTATTTAGAGATAGGGTCTCTGCTTAGTACCACGGTGTTGCTGAGGCTGGCTTTGAACTTGTGATCCTTCTGTCTCAGCCTACTGAGCCACTGGGATTACAGGTGTGCGCCATGGTGTGCATCATTGTGCACGCCTGGCATTGTCAGGTATCTTCTAAAGACAGTTTTCACATCTCATATTCAAGGTTTGGAAGCTTAAACAGAGCTAGTGAAAGGTAAGGAAATCAGATACTCCCCTGTTGCTGACAAAGGTCACCCTACTAATATCTTGCTTCTGAAGACACACAGTCAGCTCGGGGATAAGACGAACCCCGAACTTCACTGCAAGGATGTAGCGGGAGATGCACCTTAGCCTTTACCTGATAGGCCACACAACAGCAAACTTCTGATTTAGATTTTTATCAGGGAAATTCCAGGGTGCTAAAATTTTTCAATCCAATTTTATGAACAGAAAAGACAAAAACAAAAACAATTACCTTCCAGTAAGAATTATCATCTAGATGAGGAGGAATCAGGATATTTCTTTTTTTTTCAACTTTAGCCCTCTCCATCTTCCAATACACAACATTACCTTCTAGACTAAATCTTTTTAGGGATAATATGCAAAACATAAAATGCTATGGAACTGACTTTCCTATGGAATCACTTCTATACCAGCCAAGTCTTACTGTATACAGCGACATCAAGTCTGGCATGTTCATGTTCTGGGCCACCACTGTGAACACACAACTAGCAAGTGCTGGCCCTACTCCAAAGACAAAAAGACACAGGGCTTGGTTCCTGCCAGTCTCTGGTCAAAACACTTCTGCAACTGGTCAGTACACAACACCTTATTTTACATGTGTGTCTGTTGCAAGAAATCTTATTTAATACATACAGTTGCTTCTCCAACGTTAATGTGGGTTCAGAGGCAGAGCATAGCCTTCTTACTTTCAGGAGAACTAGACAGGACTTCACCACTATAGGTCCTTCTAAAAGGCACAGCGTGCACACAGGCACCCATAAAAATGTGAAAACCTGCACTTGGTAGAACTCACAAAGACCCTTGTTTACACTATGACAGCTGAGAGAAGGCAGCCACAGCCTTCTTCAACCTCAGCTGGGAACATAAGGATGAGGGGCCTCCGTGCCCATATCTGTGAGCAGCTAAGGAAGAGCTGGGTACTGATCCTGGTGCTGCAAATCACTTCAGCAAGTCGTGAATTTGAATACACAGAATCTGCAAATAACGAGAATCTGCAAATTAACTATATGTATGCATACAGGCCATTTATACTATATCATCAATGTTATGATCAAGATCTGGTGTTGTTTTTACACTCTACAAAAGATAGTAAACAAATCTCTGAACTTGGTATAAGCTAGGATTTTTGATTAATCCTCACTGCTGAACACACAAAAAGGAAGACTCTGCAGATACCAAAACCAGGAATCATAAACACGCAGGAAACATACCATACCGTTCCCTGAGTGGCACAAGTGGTCCAGGGTGAGAGCAGCATGGATTTACCTTCAAAAACATAAGAAACAGCTGGCCAGGTGTAAGGACTTCTTGATTCACCAAACTATCAGGATTCTCCTCCATGCACTCTCCTTTGGCTAAAGCAAAGAGCTTCCGGGTCATGAGACAAAGTACATAAAACTTTTCAGTACTGGATTTCAAGTGGATGCAGATGCACTGGCTGTAAAATAGAAAAGTAAAAGCTTCAAACAATTCAGCTGCAAATGCCACTTAATGTCCCTCTTACCAGGTCCCTCATTCATGTTCACTTTTCCTTTTGGTAGGTACTAGAGATTGAACCTAGAGGCATCTTACCACTGAGCTACATCCCCAGTCCTTCTTACTGAGACAGGCTCCTGCTAAATTGGCTGGCCTCGAACTTGTAATTCCCCTGCCTCAGCTTCCCGAGTTGCCAGGATTATAAGCATGCACCACCATACCCAAATTCTTGTTTACTTAAAACTCCTTCCTACAAAAAATTACGTTTCATCTTTACTAGCAACCTTAACAAAAGAGCAGAATATCCTCATAAAGTCTAGAACTGTGCTGGCCAACGTGGCTATTTAAATTTAATTAAAACTAAATTAAATTAAGAATTCAGTTCCTCCTGTACTGGCCACATCTGTAAGGCTCAACATGTGGCTCCTTACGAGACAGTACTACTCCAGAGCTGGGCTCCTCTAATAGCTACCAGTAGTCACAGAAGACGAAGTTCTTGCTGTGGGGAAACCGATTGACAGGACACCCTCAACAAGTGCATCCAGGTACAAAGAAATCAAGCAAATGTCTAAAATTTGAACTGCTTTAGTGACTACAGTGTTCAATGTGCTATTTGGACGATGTTCTGAAGTCTGTAATTATTTCTAAACAAAAGAAGTACAACAAAGTGAACTGAAGTGACCATAAGAAGAAGGGTGAGGACGGCCACAGAGACAAAGCTGGCCCATAGCAGCGGGGCCTGATTCCACCCCAGCTTCGCTCTGACCCCCAGGTGACTCCCAGCACAATCCGTACTCCACTCAAAGACCCCTAACACCCTCCTCCCAGCCCTTCACCCCCATACACAAGCCAAGCACACATACTTGAACAAGAACTCCGCCGCCTGTTCATTGGAGTACCAGTCAGGAAGACTGAGTTTCACTCTGAAGCATTCCCCCAGGTAGTTAAGGACCTGTTTCTGTGTGGAACAACCCTCTTCCATTACTATCCTCAACATCTGAGACACAGAGTTCCTAAAGAAAGAGTCATCCTCTTTTCCTTTGATGAGCTCTTGAAAAATCTGATAATCAGAAAAGCTGACAAGTGCCTAGAATGGAAAAGAAAGTTTCTTTTTAATCCTTTGCCAATAATAACACAAATATTTTATTGTTTAGTTACAATTCACTCCTCTAATGACTTTAATAACCAAGAAAAATCAGCACTCCATTATTGCTGAAATGAAGTAAATTCTGCAAAATAATGCATTTTTTATATGATAGCTGGACACCAAGATGCTCCCAGTGATCCTCACCTCCTGATAATCACAAATTTGTACAGTTTCCTCCCATACTAAGTGACCCAAACACTATGGCAAGAAAGATGCTGTAGACTCCCCAGGCTGAGTCACGAAGGGCACTGGCTTCTGCCTTGTCTTCTTGGTTAACTATCTGGGGGAAGATGGGTGAGAGGAACTGAGACCTCCTGCCAACAGCCAGTACCAACTCACTAGCCAGTGAGCGCAACACCACGAAAGTGGATCCTCTAGCCCTGGTGAAGCCTTCAAAGTGACTGCCACCCTTGCTGACATCTCACTGCAAGTTCTTGACACCCCCAAGCCAGAAGTGCCCAGTCAACTCACTCCTAAACTCCCAACTCACAGAAATTGTGGGAGATATGTTTACTGACATTTAAGCTATGGAATTTGGAGGCGATTTGTTATGGAGGCAGTAGATAACTGGCACAGCTTGCACCTGACAAAGAGAACCTACCCGATCTGCACAGGATACTACTTCAGATGAGTCTCCTCATAATAAAAAGAAAACTTTCACAAATCATACCTTAAGTGCAAATCCCAAAGGAAGAAAGAACAGCTCTTTCCGGTAAATGAAGTTCAACATAACTGTGCCATTTTCCAGGTAGTGAAGGTTCATATTGACTGCAGAATGTTCTCCCTTCACACAGTGCATTGAAACTCCTATTGAAATAAACAGAAAATACCAGAAACTTGTAAGACCATAATTTCTTCAAAGATTTTTCTCTGAATTATTTTATTCTTTTAGGTATAATTCAAGCCAAATCACTAAGTGTATCCAAGAATGACAACCAAAAACGGCTTCAAGACTTTACCAAATGTCCTCTGGAGTACAAAATCTTCCAGGATGTGAAACTGTGATGTAAAATAACCAAAGCAAAGAATTTAACCAAACTTCCAAGTTTCTTTCCAGGCCAGAGCCTACATCCTACTGAGCATGTTTTAGTTCCTGCACTTTGCAGAACAGGGCTGTCAGTGCAGCGAACCCCACCACCCTACAGAGTCTGACAGAGATGACGGCCTGACCCAACAACTCAACACAGAAAAGCAGAGCTTGTCAGCTTAACACAAGGGTTGCTAAGACAAACCACATCAACTGAACAAAAGAATAAACAGCTAGACATTCTGACACACGGAGATACTGTTTTTTTTTCTAGCTGCCATATGTATGATGACAATTAAAAGACTGACTTTTATCTCATTTATAAGGATAAATCATGTTAACTGTTAGGACTGCCAAAGAATGCCATACGCTGTCCTGTGAAGCCAGGCACAGTCACAAAGAGTGCTCAAACAGGTCAGGAGGCTTTCAGAGACCAAGAGGGGAATGCCAAGGCAGCTGGAATCAAAGACCTCCAAGGCACTTGCCCCCGACCCCACCCCATGACCAAGCGAGGCCAGTCTTTATCTTTACATCCAGTAACAAACACATAAACAGTCTTTCAGCTTTAAAACACAGAAAGTAGTTTTCCCGATATAAAATGTTTTATCAGATGTTATTTTAATTCTTAAAATACATAATTGATTAAAAACTGTACATATTAAAATGATTGATAGACAGATGACCCCACTGATAGGCTGTGACTTTTTTCTATTTTACCATGGTACAAAAGCCATACTCCATTCATACTTCCCTTTTTTATTTTTTTGGGTACCAGGAAATGAACTCAGAAATGCTGAACCACTAAGCCACATCCCCTTTATAGTTTTAATTTTGAGATAGGGTCTCACTAAGTTGTTGAGACTGGCTTTGAACTTGCAGTCCTCCTTCCTGAGCCTCCCAAGCCACTGGGATTACAGATGTGCACCACCATGCCCAGCCATTTCTGATTTCTGATCTTTGCCCAGGCTCCAATGCTGTATGGTACTCTCTTGTGATGTTGGAAAGCAGCAGATAGGCTACAATGTACTCTGTTGCGGGTGTTTGGGGCACTGTGTTTTGTATTTTCACATCCCACCATATCCACAAAAAAGCTCAAGTGTGTGTACATGAGACAACCAACACTGTATAAAATAAACTCTGTGTCGAGATGATCTTGCCTACCTGCAGGCTAACATCAGTGTTCTGAACATGTTTAAGGTGGGCTAGGCAACGCTCAGCTATGATATTGGGTAGCTTAGGTGCATAAAGTGTTTCCAGTGCCAGGGACTGAACTCAGGGCCTTATACATGTTAGGAAAGCGCTCCACCACTGAGCTGTATCATCAGTCCCTAAGTTTCAACCTAGGATGGGTTTATCAAAACAGCACCCCATCCTAAGCAGAGGAATACCTGTATACTAATGACTAACATAAACTGATTAAAACATCATTCATCACCCAGGTCTCCATCTGTGTGTATGTGTGTACCTATGGGGCCATGACACTTTGATCTACTGCATTGTCAAATTTCAAGTAAACAATACAGTATTATTAGCCAGTCACCATGTTAAACGTTAGCACCAGAACTTATCTTATAAACATCTGTACCCTTTGATCAATCTCTCTCCATTTCCTCCTCCCCATTATGAATCTTAATATAGATATTACTAATAGAAAAACAAAAAAAATTATGTAAGAGAAAAATATTAACAACTCTACATAGATGCATATACTTTTTTAAATATGAGTTTTAAACGTTTCTTTAAAAAAAAAAAATCCCAATGGTCACTCAAACTTACCAAACTGAGTATAGCCAGGCCCTCTGCTTTTCCACTTTGGTCTTACCATTGCAATGGGGAAATTTCTCCGAGGCATAATTAACATTCGGATGACTTTTTCAATGCCGTTGATTATAAAATAGCCTCCCATTTCCTACCAAAGAGAATCTGTTAAACAAAGGTACACAACTAATTGTGAACACAAACCTTATTTCTAGCCAGATGCAGTGCACTATGCAGAAGAGGTGCACATAGGTGAAAGGGACAACAGATCCCTTGAAAACAGAGAGGACGTGGTCTTATTAAGTACTTTAGAAAGGCCCAGGGACACAAGGGAATTTTCATTCAGAAAATTAAGGTTGGGAGTGTAGCTCAGCAGCAGGGTGTATGCTTAGCATGTCCAAGGCTCTGGGTTCAATTTCCAGGAGGAGAAAGAAAAGGAAGAGGAAGAGGAAGAAGAGGAGGAAGGAAGAAGAAAATTAGGGGAAAACCCACCAATTCTTCCCTCAGTGTGACTCTAACTGTGGAGCCACTTTTCCGATACCGTCTTAGTTGACAGTCGTCAAGAGCCATACGCAGTATGCAGATGAGATAACATTGACCATTTTACCATCCAGAGCTGAGACAGAAAAACTGGCTCTTGCCAACAACTCCCTGTCTTCTCACTCCCAACCCAGGCTGGCTACTGTCCCACAGCCTGGACCCTGTGATTACCTCTGCCTCCTCGTGGTGCTCAATGAGGGCTGGAGGAGGAAGGCTGTATAAGTTGCAAAGCTTGGACTTCACCATGATGGGAACATAGCCAAGAAACTGCTTGATGATTCCTTTTGAGATTCCATTCACTGCCCAGCTGATATCAGCCTAAATGAAAACAAGAGGAAAAATTAGTTATAATATCTGGATCTGGAGAAACAAATTAGTATTTTAAGAGTGGGGAAGAGGAAAACAATTAAATGATTTTATGCTTTTGATTTAGAAGATGGGATCTCTTAGATGACATCTAGATGATATCTTAGATGACATCTCTTTATATAAACCTTACTAGGAATCAAGTCCTTTTTTCAAAAATGAAGGGAGCACCACGCACTGTCATTAATACTCACTGTCAGCTTCCCACGGTAGGTACTCCTTCGGCCCCGGCATTCAGCTGGATAAACGTTGAGCTCTTTGCAGATGGTCCCTTTTGGAACTGTGGGTGGACTGATGACAGCATCCACAATAGTAAGAGAGATACGCTCATCTTTGAAAGCAAAGTCAAAGGAAGGTATATCCTGAAATACAATTCATACTATTAAACAAACTGCCTGCATTTCCAAGGCACTTTTTCTCTAAGACTTTCAACTCCCCTGTGTTCTATAAGCAGCAATGCCTAAATGCCAATAACGACACATCTAAATAGGATACTCCACTCATACCTCTTCTGAGTACATTAAGTATTTTCTGATCCTGCACTGTTTGTGTCAGATTCTGTGCAGGCTTTGGGGCACAGCAGTGAAAGAGCTCCTATTCTCTGAACCAAGTAAGTGCCTACCTTCCTTACCTTTGTTCTCTGCACGGCAGAACAAATGGTACTGCTAATAGGGCAAGGAAAAGGAAACGTCCTTCTGATCAGGACGGGACACTCTAGTGCCCTTCCTTGAGCTCACACTTGCACATTTTACTCCGTGGCAACCTCAGGCTGAAGCCAGAGCCATGCAAAAGTAACGGTGGTTACCCTTCTATAGCAGTTGCTACTCTGCAGCAGTCCCTGGGAAAAGCTTTGCTCTTCTTCTGAGGAAGAAGCACCACTCAGCTCTCCTGCACAGTAATTATGAACAACTTCCTAGCCTAAATTTAGAATAAAAAGCAAAGGTTCTCCACCCTCATGTGAGTTTGAGCAACCTTTTCTAAATTTTTACCCAAAGCTGGTATTATGTTAGAAATTAATATTTTATTTAAAAATCAAGTTTATAACATATTTCATATTTAAAGTAGAGCAGTAGTTTAAAAAAACAGATGAGATTTGCTTTCTCAAACCACAGCCGAACTGTATAAATAGTCAGTTCTCATCATTCACAATAGCTATGATCTAAAAAGTCACTCCAAATACTGAATTAGAAGATTAAGGAGTATTCACCTTCAAAGAAATCCCCTGGGCTCCCATATTATTTATAAGCATCAGACCAGCCATCAAAGCTCTCTACATTCTAACCCTCTCCATGCAGTGTCCCCTAAGTCTGTGGATCCTGGAGGAAAGGCACTCTCCTCTTCCCTTGAACTCATACAAACCTGACTTCTCTTGGCAGAGCAATTCCCAAACCACTGAGTACTTTCGGGTCCCCACTTGTCCAGTGGCCCAAACGCTCAAACGCAAGAGCTACTGCCTCTTCCTTACCTTCAGGGCCTGGTGCCTGGAGATCCTCTCCCCGCCATCCTCACCTGTGCTCCGCAACCCCTGCGGTCTAGACCAGTCATTAGGACTCCTTTGTATTTCCTCATACCAGTCTAATCGGACCTCCAAGACACGAAAACTGAAGGAGCTCCACCTACGGATCAGCTCAAGCCTTTTGAGGCGCTTTTGCAGAAGCCAGGATTAGGAAGGCGCGTGCGACGTGAATGATGGAAAGCACCCCCAGGTGGGCACCTCTCGCTCCCCCAGCTCCCAGGAACCGTCCTACAAGCAACCACGGCTCGCCGCCACGGCTCAGCCCAGACACCCCGAACCCACCTTCTCCAGTGAGTGGAACCGCGGCAGGAGGAAGCCGGCGCCGCGTCCGCCGCACGGCGAGGCGCACGTGTCTAGCGGCTGCTCCGCGGCCTCGGCCGGGCCTCCCCGGCGCCGCCCGCACCTCCCTCTCCCGGGCCGCCCTCCCGCTGCCGCCCAGGTCCCCCGGCACCGCGAGCTCGGCCGGGCGCAGCCCCGGCGCCGGGAGGCCGCCGCGCACCTGCACCGCGTGGCTGAGCCCCTCGCGCACGGCGTAGTTGAAAGACTCCACGTGCGCCCGCGTCAGCTCCTGCAGCGCCGCCTTCTGCTGCTCGGGAGGGACCCCGTAAGAGGGGTCGGTGAGATGCCTCAGGCTAGGCCCGCTGGGCAGGCCACGCCACCGGCCGCCAGGATCCATGCCGCCGCCTCACGCCCCACACCAGCGGCGGCTCCGCGGCGCGGGAGCAATGGCCGGCCCCGCGGCCTGCCGGGAAGTGTAGTTTCCCACTGCTCTGCCCGGCTCGGTCCGGCAGCTTTATGGGGTCGGTGTGCAAACAAAACCGCAGCGCGAATGGGCGGCCGGAACTGCACGGAGCCAGAGCAGGACGGACCGGCCCCAGTCCGCTTCTGCGGAGGACGCTGGCGGCGGGGGCGGTCCCGCTGCCCGTGGGTTGGGAGTGCGGAGTAGCGCTGTCTTCCCTCGACCCGACCCTGGGCCATCATGCGAGAGTCAACCGTTACCGTCAGCCAGCTCGTCACTGGAACCCAAGCAGAGGCGGCCCGGGCTGACCCTGCCCTTCTTCTGGACCGAAGCCACGGGCCGGGGAAGAGGGCGTCCACGTGGACTCACCGTCCTTGGGCCTCGCGCGCGTGTCAGTGCGTGGTGCAGCCGCTGCACACCGTACTGCGCACGTCTAAAGTGAAGGCGTGGCCAGCTTCCACCTTTGCACACTTGGGAGGCCGCCACCGAAATGCAGCCAGTGAGCTGACCCCTCGCCCCTCAAAGCGTGCTCCCGCCCTTTGGGAATGCAGATTCCCTGGTGTTAGCCTCCCCTCTTCCTAGTTCTGCTAGCGGGTTAGTCAGCATTTTGTGGCTGTGGCGCAGGACCTGGGGGGAGGGGGACAGCCTAGAGAGGGAATGATCTGTTTGGGCTCCTGGTTTCAGAAGTCCTGTCCACTGCCTCCATTACTTTGGGCCTGAAGTAAAGGCCCATCGTGGTGGAAGGGCATGGAAGAGGAAAACGTTCATCTCATGGCAGCCAGGAAACAGAAAGGTAGTAAGATATAGTCCTCAAGGGCATGTCCTCAAAGCCATCCCCTCCAACTAGTTCCCACCTCCTAATAAAGACATAGCTGATTCCCTCAATGGGTTGATCCCATTGATGAGGTCCAATCACTTCCCAAGAGCCTTCCTTCCCTCTGGACATTGCTGCATTGGGGACTAAGCATTCAACACAGAAGCCTTTGGGGGAGACTTGATATTCAAGTCACAACAGCTGTTCATTTCCATTCCTATATGACTTTCAGAGGAGTTACCTTCTATGCCTAGTTCTCGACACCGACAGATCTACCCAGATGTGCAGCTATAACCTAGGTCCTGCCTCCCCTCCTTCACAGTGCCTCTGCTCCTTCTAGGAAACCCTTCCTCTAGTCAAGGACTCCTGAAAGGCAGGAGAATAAAGGGATTCTTGCAGGGGCCATCATTCCCATCAGCACACAAAAAGGCCAGAAAAGCTCTTAAAACTACTCACAGATCCCTTTCTCTTTTCAGCTACCCCATCATTTCTCTGTCCCCTTCAGAATACAAATTGGAAGAATTGACCATCCTCACTGTCTCTCCACTGTTTTCAAGGTTCATTGATGTCACAGCTTTTCCTTTCATGGTTGAATAATAACTCATTGTTGTGGATGTACATTTTGTTTATTCATTCATTAGTTGATGACATTTGAGTTGATTCTACTGTTTGGCTATTATGAAATGCTGCTGTGAATATCAGTGCACAAGTTTTTGTTATGTGTGTTTTCAGTTCTCTTAGGTATTACAACTAGGAATGGAATATTTGCTGGGTTTCTGTTCTCGCGACTAAAAGGCTCAGGGGTCACTCTAGTTAAACTGGGCTAACTGGGCTGCATGAAATAACCACACAAGAGACACAAATACCTTTTTCTTTGGGGTTGCTGTGACGGCTCCTCTGACCTTAAGGGTCCGCAGAAAGAGAGAGAGAGAGAGAGCCCGCGCACTGACCCCTTTTATTGAGAAGCTATTCAAGTGAGGCAAGGGGTCAGGTTTCAGGGGGATGAGTCTATCTTCATGATGTCCACTGTCAGCAGGTTGACTGACACCTAGGTAGGCCACACCCAAGGGTACAGTAAGAGGAGGGGACACATACAAGGCACTTCCATGGAAGATTCTATCCTAAACAGGGCAAGGGGTTATATTACAAAGGAACAGGTGAGCATAGCTTCACCCATGGGGCTGTAGCAAGACACACCCATTTCTGTGACTGAGCGCTTCAGCACCCAGCTTGGGAGTGTAACTCAGTCACACGTAAGGTTGGCCTCCCACATATATTAACTCCATAATTAACATTTTAAGGTTCCGTGAAACTTTTTCAAAGCACCTGTACAATTTATTTAATATATAAGGATATTGTAGCAATAAATAAGGATTCCAGCTTCATTGTGTCCTTACCAGTGCCTAATACCGTCTTTTGACTATTACTTGCTCATGCAGTAATATCTGGTTGTGGTCTTGATTTGCATGACCTAATAACCAGTGATATTAAGCATACTTTCCTCTGTTTATTGATTAATATTTTCTTTGGAGACGTGTTTAGATACATGGCCTATTTAATATTGGCTCATATTTTTATTGTGTTGTGATAGTTCTTTGTGTTACATATGGCTGTCCTTAATAAGCATATTACTTACAAATATTTTCTCCCATTTTGTGAGGTTTTTTCTTCCTTGATGATGTCAAACTTTCCAAAAAATTTGTAACTTTGATGAAGTGCAGTTTATTTCTAAGAGTTTCATAGTTTAAACTTTAAGTCTTCAAACCTTTTTGTAGATTGTTTGAAAAAGGGATCCACTTCATATCTATTTTCAATTGTCTTTGCACCATTTATTAAAGAATATTCTTTCCCCTGCTGCATTATCTTAGCCCTCTTGTCAAAAATCAATTGACCTTATGTGCAAGGGTTTATTTTAGGATTCTCAATTCTATTTCTTTGATCTGTGTATCTGTCCTTATGTCAAAACCACATAGTACAGATTAATGGTAGCTTTGTGGTAAAATTTTAAATTAAGTATACATCTTTCAATTTTGTTCTTTTCCCTGTTTTGGCTATTCATTGTTCTTCGTAATAACATGAATTTTAGTGTTAACTTATCAATTTCTGCCCTCACCCCAGAAGAAGGAGAAGGGGGAAGGGGGAGGAGGAGGAGGAGGAGGAGGAGGAGGAGGAGGAGCAGCAGCAGCAGCAGCAGCAGCTGAGGTTTTTGATCAAACTAGTTCATTCAATTTGGGGTATATTTCCAACAATAATTTCCTTACAATCCACAAAGATGAAATGTCTTCCATTTATTCAGATATTCCATAACTTTCTTCCAAGATTTTGTAACTTTTGGGGTACAGATGAATTTTTGTCAAATTTATTTCTAAGCATTTAATTGTTTTGGTGATCTGGCAACCTTGATGGACTCATTAATCCATCTATTAGTTTCTGTAGATTCCTTAGTCTTTCTATACATAAGATCTTGTTGTTGGCAGAGAGTCCACTCTCCCTTTCTGACCTGGACATCCGCCCTCCCTTCCTTTTGTCTAATGGCTCTGCTAGAACCTTTAGTACACTTCTAAATGAGGTGTCAAGAATGGATATTTTTGTTTTCTGCCTGATACTAGGGAGAAAGTTTTCAGTCTTTGACCATTATATAGGATATAGTCTTTGGGTTTTTCCAAAGATGCCCTTTATCAATTCTTTTATTACTTTATGAGGAAAGTTGCATCTTCTGACTCCTGTGTGTTTTTATCAAGGAAGAGTGTTGTACATGATTTGAGTGTGTGTGTGTGTGTATCGAACCCAGGGGCATGCTACCACTGAACTACATCCCCAGCCTGTTTTTTTTTTTTTTTTTTAAAGAGAGAGAGAGAGAATTTTAATCTTTTATTTTTTAGTTTTCGGCGGACACAACATCTCTGCTTGTATGTGGTGCTGAGGATCCAACCCGGGCCGCACGCATGCCAGGAGAGCATGCTACTATTTGAGCCACATCCTCAGCCCCCCGTTTTAATTTTTTGAGACAGGGTCTCACCAAGTTGCTAACACTGCCCTCAAACTTGTAATTCTTCTGCCTCAGCCTCCCAAATTGCTGGGAATTTCTTTCCCTTTTTGTAGTGCTGGGGATTGAAGACAAGACCTTGTGCATGCTACAAGCACTCTACCCCTGACCTAATCCCTAGCCCCTGGAAATATTTTTTCTTAAACCCTCTTTTGTCTAATATTAGTAGCTCTATTTGAATTATTGTTTACATGGTATATCTTCTCATATTCTTAATCTGTCAGCCTATTTGTTTTTTAATCTAAAGCATACCTCTTGTAGATAGCATGAATTGCATAATTCTTTAAAAATCCATTTTGGTCTAAAAAATAAAAATAAATTTAAGAAATCCACTAGGCACAGAGGTACACACCTGTAATCCCAGTGACCCCAGAAGCTGAGGTAGGGGATCAGAAATTCAAGGCCAGCCTCAGCAACTTAGTGTGACTGACTCTCAACACTTAGTGAGAACCTAACTGGGGATGTAGCTCATGGTAAAGTGCTCCTGGATTCAATCCCCAGTACCCCCTCCTGGAAAATACACTTTGCCAATCTCTGTCTTTTGATAATGGTGAATGTTTAATCCATTTGCATTAATGAAATCACTCGTAAGACAGTATTTATCTGCCATTCTGTCCTTTGTTTTCTATATCTCATGTCTCCCTCCCCCTTTGTTACTGTCTTCTCTTTTCTTATATACTTTATACTTTCTATTTAACATTTGAGTTTCCTTATCTTTTTGACTATAATGTTAGTCTCTTTGTGGTTGATGTGTCTTGGTGTGGCTCTCTCTGAATCTATCCTATTTAGAATTTATGGAGCTTCTTAAATGCATTTTAATTGTGTGTGTGTGTGTGTGTGTGTGTGTGTGTGAGAGAGAAAGAGAGAGATAGAGAGAGAGAGAGAGAGAGAGAGAGAGAGAATCGAAGTAGAGAAGTTTTGGGTCACTATTTCTTCTAGTGTGTGTGTGTGTGTGTTTGGGGGGTACTGGAGATTAAATCCAGGATACTGTACCACTGAGCTATATCCCTAGTACTTTTTTAAAAAAAAATTTATTTTTTGGTAAGTTGCTGAGGCTGGCCTTGAACTTGAGATCCTTATGCCTCAGCCTCCCAGGTCACTGGGATCACAGGCATGTACCACCACACCGGCAGTTAGGCACATTCATAATACCTAGGAAAGCATGTTGCAGTCCTTAGTCCTCACTTCCTGCCATGTACAGACTCAAGGTCACACAAAAATAAAAGCTGAGGGAATTCAGTTTTTCCCTGGGCATGCACATAGTCCTATGCCTGCGTGTGACCTTCTGTGTTCTTAGAAATATGTTGAAGCTTTTCAAAACTTCCTATGGACATCTCCTTCCCCAGCTTCTCCTCTTTTGGTCAGTTTGCTATTGATCCGATGGTTATAGTTACCTCAGGAAGTTGATGTAAAATAACTGCTGCACTCATTTTCAGCAAGTGTATGCAGGGAAAAGATCGTCACCTGGGCAAGCTCTGAACCCCATCAAATAAACACCAGGAGTGGGGGCTTCATGGAAGACCAGAAATGCCAAGCCATGGCAGTTCTCTGGTAATGGGGCTTCGAGGAGCTCCAGCCTCTTTCTGCCCACTCGATGGCTGCTAGGATGCTGGACTCCTCTGTGGGTTTGTGGCTACTGGCTTCTGAGGCTGCCATGGAGCAGGAAGGGGGATGGAAATGAACAAGTTAAAATGTCAAGGCTAAAAGTTAAAAGCTCATGGTTCTTACTGAGAGGCAGCCATTTTTATTAAATAAGTTGTTTTTTTTGTTTTTTTTTTTTGATTGCTGCTAACCTTTAGTAAATGCCCATACCATGTTGCTGGCGTTCTGTTGCTTTTTCGGCAGAGGGGATTTTCAGAGGTTCTTACTCAGCTATTCCAATACAGGACATTCACCTGATGTCCTCTCACATGAATTTTTAAGGAGTTTTGCTGTGATCTTCAAGCCCTCCCACAAAGCATCCCACCTCACAGGGGTGTTTTCCCTGCCTTTAGGGATACTTTAGGGAAAACATCTTCAAAGTTTTATTGCATCTCTGGGGCCAAGGAGAACAGGAGGTTCTTTAAGGAGGGTAAGCTACTGAGAGCAGGTGTGACCAGCTTCTGAGAGGCGTCCTCTAGTAACTTTGAATGTGCACTCTCGGGCTTCTCAGATCTGCCTGCCTGGTGCCACACCTGCTCAACCCTGCACTTTGTCCACTTTGTCCACAGGACCTCTGCTGAGCCCCATGGAGAGTGTCATGTCACATCTGAAACTTCTTTGGAGTAGGGTACCTAAGCCAGGGTTTCTGGCTTGGAAAGACCCTCATCTGTGCTAGAAGTCGGTCTATGGAGTATAAGCAGCCCCTGGGGTGAGCCAGCTGTATCTAGGGAGAGCAAAGCATGCCGCCACATTGCATAAGAAGGGACAAGTTAGTGACTGTTTCCACGTGTGAAACCTTGAGGTGTTTGTGCTTCACAGCCACATAAAGACTTGCCCCAAGTAAAACGCTCAGGAAGGAACCTTGGCCTTCCAGCTCATCATGGAGGTTGCCTCCTTTCAGAAGCCCCTCCAACTCCTCCTGACTGTCCTCCACAACCAGGATCCACACAATACACAAGACGTGTGAAAAGTGGGGAACAGATTTCAGCACTTGAAATGGCTTTGATGCTTCACCCCAGAGCAGTTCTGAAGGACAATCTGTTGGCTGATGTAATGAGCAGTGTCCTGGGGTCAGCGGACTATGGCCACATCTGGCTTGGTTGGTGTGTGGTCTATGAGCTTAGACTAGTTTTTCTGCTTTTTTAAGTTTGGGGGGAAAACCCAAAGCATATGCAACAGAGATCCCACACAGCTTGCAAAGCCTAGGGATTTGCTAGCTGCCTGTTTATAGGGCAAGTCTGCCTCCCCTTGGATAATGGTGTCATGGATTTAAATAGTGAGGGACATCCTAGGACAGCCAACACTACAGTAAATGACAGACACACGGGGGCAAAAACACTTGGAATATCTTTAATGCACCAGGCATTTTAGACATCCATAAAATCACCTCATTTCAGAAATCATGTCCTCTTAGGTACAGAGTCTGTGTTCAGGACCAGAGACACATATACTACTGAGTTCTCGATGGCACCCACGTGCTACATGCGACCCACTTTGGCACCTTGTGCTGGGTAGCAGAGCCACCCCCACCACAGGGCTTTGTCCATGCCTGCAGACACCTCAGCTGTTAATGAACACACCTGTGGCTTCATTAACACCTGCTGGTTCTGTGGATCCCAGTACACTTCTAGCCCTCCCCGATATCCCATGCATGTGACCATCAGCCTGAGGAGCGTAGTGACACATCATGTCAGCTGGTACATGGGCAGCACCTGCTCCGCTCCATCTGAACACTGAGGCACTTAGATGCTCTTGGTGAAATGGAGCTTATAGTTATCTTAGGAGTAAAGTGTGAGGGAAGAGGCTTTTTTTCTCATAATTAAAACTTCAGCACATATTTAGATTTATAAAGTCACATGTTTACATTTCCCCACCAAGGATTCATGCACTGTTGAAGTGAATGAAAGCATGTTTGAATTTCCAAATGCTGTGATGGAAGCAAACAGAACCTGCTTGACAACACCGGCTTGTGCCATGAATACATCAGTGTCTGACTGTTCTGAAAGAAATGCTCATTTCCAAAATGAATTTTCTAAGAAGCCTTGTGTGATTCTTCCAAGCTAATCATGCTTTTCTCCTTCCTCCTCAAGCAGTGGCTCCAGGCATCTCAAGACATCTTGCTGCCTGAGGCTCTGACGGAATTGGCCAAGGGGGGGCGCCAGCATTCTCTGCCAGCTCCCAGGTGTCTCCAGCATGAGAACCCTGGTGCTCTTCTGGTTCTCATTCATCCTCATGACAAGCCCTGATCCTCGGGTCAGGCTGCAGTCTCTTCCATGAGATAAGAAACTAAGGCACAGAAAGGTAACAGGCTCAATGGACACTGTGCGATCAACGACAGAGCCAAGGTCGGCATCAACGTGTCCTAATAAGCAGCGCCGCCTCCCCAGCATCTGGACTAAGGAACAAAGCCAATGGGGAGCCAGGTGTGTGGCCTTCTGTGCCAAGGATGGCACGGAGGGACATGGGGCAGCTCTGAGCCAACCTCCCACCTTAAGCAGAAGAGATACATAAAAGAGATCCGTATCTGAAACCCTGTGAGGGTCCCACCACAAGGACCTCTTTTACCTAAAGCCTCACCTCCCTCAAATGCATGTGTGAATGCAGGTTTCTTAGAAGCCCTGCCAGGAGTCGCACTCCTCCTGACAGCTGATCCCTTAGCTCCCTCATGGCAAGAGCTGCAGAACTTTCCCGTGCCCCTGACTTGAGTCCCAGTGCATACAAAACCTCCACAGTCCTGTAGACCTGCCAGGGCCCCAGCACCCTCCACTTTCTAAGTGGACATGCATCTTCTCTCTGCCTTTTCAGAACTCCCAGACACCAGCCCCTCGGCTGCCTCACCACTGGCTGTGTGAATTCACTCTGGATGCAAACTTCATTCTCCATGTTCCAGGTGACCAGGAGGACTTTCACTTTGTAATTCCAAATCACCAGCTGAGCGGAGCCAAGCCAGCCGGGAGGCCACTTCAATGTATCACCTTCCCGTCCCACACCCACTGCTACACCTATGAAATCAGTCTTAATCACTATTCCCTTTTTGTCACCATAAGCTCCCACATCTCATCGTACCTGAGGAGGCGACATTATTCCTTCTTCTTCTTAAAGTCACCTGACTACAGAAACTGCCAAGTAACAATGAATAATGGAAGACAGCACGCCCCAAGAAAGCTTTCCACACATCTGCTGTGACTTCCCGAATACTCTAATCTCACACTGAACACAAACGACGTCTTGCTCCCACTCTGTCAATCGACTCATTACTTGGAAACCACATCTGAATGAACCTGTTTGTGGAGGCCTCCCAGATGCTGTGTCCAGCTCTAAACCACACCTCACCCATCTGCAGGATAGATGCTCAGAAACTGTCTCTGCAGCTCCAGGGACTGCTTGGAGCACAGGAGAACATAAGAGGGAACGCCACCTCCCTCCGGCCAGGGCCACCTGGAGAGTGGAACTCTCCCTTCTCCAACCCTTGGAGAAGCTTTACAAAGGTTAAAAAAAAAAAAATAGAGTGAAGGAAAGGGAACTCAGCAAATGTGCATCTAGAATTCTCGTTAAACAATCATAAGTGAGAACCATGTCCAAAGACCCTGTCCACCCACCCCACCTATTAAGTAAAGCACGATATGTTTTTCCTCTCATGCTTATTTGATGCTTACAGGATTGGCAGACTGGCTGCTTTGTTTCTAAAACATGCAGAGAGCAGACTGACAGCAGTCTGTGCTGTTCGGTGCCTAATCCCAGGACCCCCGATAGGCATGCCACCAGGAAGGGGGCGAGAAAACGGCCTCCCTGAGACACTATGCACGGCACAAAACTAAGGACAGTTGGTGCATGCGTGTCCAGAGTTTAGTGGGGCGGAACGAGGTGGAGGAGATGAGCAGGGAGCACACGGGCTACCTCCAGAACGCACAAAGGGCCACTGTGTCCCAGCACAGCGGGCTGCAGCAATGCTCAGAGCTCAGGCTGCAGCAGGTGGAAGGACCCCGTGGAGGCCGCAGCGCCTGCCATCCCGGGAGGAGAGGCTCTGTGCCCAGGGCCAAGTACGGAAAGACCTGCAAAGAAGAGCACACTCAACAGCCAGATTCTGATGGTGCCCCCTAGGAAGGCTGGCCTGCTCCTCCCTCAGGGACATCTGCTTCAGGTCCCGAAAGCCTCCACAGCCCTGTGGAGCGCTCCGCTTGGGCAGCTCCCTGAGCAGCCCGTGGGGGCTCCTCGGAGTAGCCTTCTCTTATCACACCGTGCCAGGGCTCTCTCTTCCCATCTCCATCCCGTCCTTCACAGCTTGATGAAAGTGGTCGGCTGAGGCTGAGGCTGTTGCTCCACGTCTGGGGGCGGGAAGACGCTGGATATGGCTATGTCCACGATGCCCTGGCACAGTTCTGCGTAGAGCTTCCTGGAACGAGTTTCAGAAAAGTCACTGAGGATGTTCATCAACGTGCAAGGGAAAAACAAAGGCTTCTCTCGTGTTTTTTTTTTTTAAACCAAGCTCTGCCCTAGAAATCCCATCTCATGACCATCATTATAAAACTGGCTTCCGCTGCAGAGACAAATAACTCAGGAGGCAGCTCATGCAGTCAAAGAATTCTCTCAAAAGCTGTGTGTGCCTATAATCCCAGCTGCACAGGAGGCTGAGGCAGGAGGATCACAAGTTCAAACACAGCCTCAGCAATCTACCGAGGTCCTAAGCAACTCAATGAGATCCTGTCTGTAAAAAAAAAAAATACAAAAAAGGGCTGGGATGTGGCTCAGCATTAAGTGTCCCTGAGTTCTCCCAATGCCAAAAAAAAAAAAAAGAGAAAGTAATGAATTATCTCAACAAATAGCTTCTTTTTCTTTTTAATTTTTTTTCTTTGTAGTTGTAGATGAACAGTATGCCTTTATTTTACTTATTTATTTTTAAGTGGCGCTAAGGATTGAACCCAGTGCCTCACGCATGCCAGGCAAGTGCTCTGCCACTGATCTACAGCTCCAAAGGCCCGCCGGGTGAACCGATCAGACAACTCCTGCTGTAACCACAGGGAAGACAGGCAATTTCAACAGCATGAGAGCCATCTGCCCTTCCAGGAGAGGACCCACATCAGCTTCCCCTTCTCCTCCTCCTCCTCCTCCTTGGTGAACAAGTGAACAGGCATTGAAAAGACACTTCTTTCAGCACAAGAACAAGACCTCAGGGCCCTGGCTCCTACCTCAGCGAGGAGGCTCAGGTAGCCTCCAGGCCCAGCTCACTGTAAGACCCCACCCTATGCAAAATCACGTACCAAAAAGACAGCATCTGGGCTGGGGTTGTGGCTCAGTGGTAGAGCGCTTGCCTCACATGTGTGAAGCACTGGGTTTGATTCTCAGCACCACATACAGATAAATGAATGCAATAAAAGTCCATCAACAACTAAAAAAAATTTAAAAAGACAACATCTGTTCACTTTTCTATTGCTATACTTGAAATATACTCATAATACTATAACCTGGGTAGCATCTGTCTCCTTCCTCAAGTGGACTTCCTTGGGGACACTCTTCTTTACCTGTCCCGAGACCCTGCCATTCCCACCAAGACCGAGCAGAGGGACTCCAGCAGACATGGAGTGGCAGCTGGGGAGCCAGGGAGAAGAGCCCACAAAAGACAGAGCACTGAAGCAAGCTGTGAAGCCTGGGGCCCTGCTCTGCACGGCTCCTCAGGGAAGCTGCGAGTCTCCACTGGAACACAGGGCTGCTGCTGGTGGGCGGGCATCGGAGCACTGCCTCACACTCTGGGTTAACTGGGGAGAAGTTGCTGTTCCTCCACCCTCCCCTGTGGGTGTCGAGAGCCATCTGTGGACTATGTGTGGACCAAACAGGCATCACAGCCAGGAAATAGGAAAATCTGGTATTATGGGACTTAACAGTGGCAATACTGCTTAAAGATGGCCCAGACACTCAGCTCTGCCAGGTCCCACACAGATGGATGGGGTGACCTGCTGGAGCCCCATAGCCTCTCAGAGATGGGTGTAGCCTGCCAAGATGCCAATCAACCTGCTGACTGCAAAACCTCATGAAGCAAGACTCCACCCCTGAAACCTCATCCCTGCCTTTGACATACCCCCTCACACCGCTGGAGCCATTTTCTAGTTGTTCAGCTCCAGCTCCTATGAGGGCTGGACCTATCAGGGCCTCCATGCCTCTTAAAACTGTAATTCTCACTTTGTCTTTTATTTCTTCACTAATTATTTCAGACTTTATTTTCTCAGGTGGCTCAGCCCTTCCTGAGCAGGAAAAATTACCAAGCAAGGTGCTGGCTGCCTTGGGATAACAGGGCATCCATCCTTAACTCCTCATGGGGTAAAAGAAGCACACTAGCCTTCCAGTACCGCTGCCGGGGCCCTGCTCAAGGGTTTTCACCCTATAGGGGGGCACCACTTTGATGGGAACTGCTTCATTAATATACAAATAAGCTTCAAGAATAAACCAAAACAGAATCACTCCCCCTCCACACAGCAGGGTCCCCTTCTTTCTTTTCTACACATTATACTTGTAAGTCTGACTGCATTCTTCATCCTGTTCCCTGACCCACCACCAAGATGCAATGGCACCCTTGACTTCAGTACACACCATGGCACTCAGAGGCCCCATCTGGACACTCTCAAAGCTCTCCATAGAGAGCCCACTCCACTGCCCCCATCTCCGCTGATGTGTAAGGATGGGCCAAACATAAGTAAATCTCCCACCAAAGCCACTAGGTAGTAGAAAGGTGATATTACGATGTCTCTACTGCAATTACTAACTCGTGGAGGAGCAGTGCTAACCAGGAACATGTGTCTGTTCATCCAACCATCGCTTATAGAGAACTGAGTGCCTGGCAGTGCTGGGCTCCAAAACTGAGTGATAACAAGAACCCAGGCCACCCCCTCATGGTCTATGCCACCTAGAAAGGAACAGAAGCTAGTCAACTTGGTGGCAATTGCCACATGAAGGGAATTACTAAGACTCTGGCTGGAGGATATTGGGATTGTCCAGGGACGGCTCCTTGAGATGCCATTTTGGCAGAGAAGGAGCCGGTCATGGTGAGACTGGTGGTGGCGGAGGGGGCTCTATATAGGGATTATAGCCAGCACAGAGGCCCCCAAAGCTGGACAGTGGGCAGCAGCCCTCAGGATGGAGGGCGGGGTCTGGTTCTAATCTCAGGTGCAACCCGAGATCTGGTTTCCATGTTTCCACTCTGGCTGCACTGGGGAGGGTGTATTTTATGGCGCAGTGCAGAAGTGCAGACCCAGGGGGCTCTTCGGAACAGCCTCCATGGTGCTGGGAGATGACCTGCCAGAGCGTCAGTACTGGTGGCAGAGGAAGGCAGAGGACAGGGAGGTGGGAGGCAGAGCCCATGGCTCAGGGGGCAAAGATGAGGGTGCCGGCAGGGGAGGAAGGATCTGTGTCCACTTCCCACTTAGACTGTGGGGATAGGGTGGTGGCCTTCCAGCCCCAGAGGCGGGGTAGTCTGTGGAGAGGAGGGCGAAGGGGCTGCCTACGACATCCTCCCAGGATCCGACATCCTCCCAGGAATGAAGAGCTGAGACAATCTGTGTGGGAGGAGCCAGGCAGCAAGATGAGGGAGTAGGAAGGGCAAGAGGAGGGAGGGCAGCGCAGAGCATGGAACAGGGCGACTCTGACAGAAGGACACAGGAGACGCAGGGCCCACTACCGCGGAGGTGGAGAAGGGGAGCGTGAAGACCTTCTGCTCCCACCCCCAGTGGACCTCAGTTCCCACTGGGCCTTCGGTCAGTCACACCCCTTGACCCTCCTCCTCGCTCTCGTCCTGGTGGTACCTGTACCTGGCCCCTCACCTTGCCCACAGCTCCTCTCCACTGAGGCCTGGGCCAGAGCTTCTGCTCCCTCACCAGGGTGCGCGACCTAGGGAGCCTGTGTCAGCTGCAGGGAGTGACAGGTAGGTGGAACCACACCTGTCAGTCATCAGGCAACTACAAATGGTTCACGCTGCTCGTTGGAAAATCACCTCCATTTCCCCAACAGGGGACACGGAGCCATGAGAGGGTCCTACTGGCATGAAAGTGGGTCTTCAGAGGCGTCAGGACAGCAGGGGATTCTGTCCCCTTGACCTGCCCCATACCTGGGTCTTTCCACAGAAGGTCCCAACGTGCTTCCCACCTCCACCTTTCACCCCTCCGCACACAGCATAAGTACTGCTGCTGAGAGAAGGAACAGGAGACCCCGGGCAGCTTCCGTCCACCTGAGCATCTCCCAGACCTGCCCGGAGCCCAGCACAGGGCGCTGTCCCCCTGGACGCCGCCTCCCGTCTGCAAGCCAACCCTACGCCCTCTGGGGCCCCAACACTCTCTCCTTGCGTGCCAGCTCCCGCTCCATGGCGTCCAGGTGCCTTCTCAGACGACCTCCTGCCTGGGCTGCCCCTGAACCTCCCGTCTCCCCTCCTGGCAGGATCCTGCCCATGCCACCTGCCACATGAGGGGGTCTCTCTGCCACTATTAGTTTTGCTACAAGCTCTGGTGGCATCTGCCACCCACCTGGCAACCACATGAGGAAATGGGCAAGCAAATGGCACAGCTAAGCCCCCTATCAGCCAGCTCCTCCCCAAGACCCCTGTCTGCGTGGCACACCCTGGGGCAGCAGCAAAGGGTCAGTATGAACCTTCAGTCAAACTATCCCAAGTGCACGTCCACCCCGCCCTCCCCAGCACACCATCAGGCTTACTGAGCACAAGCGGGGGCGCCGTTGACCTCGATGAGCCAGACCTTCAGCTCCTCGTCCACCATGAAGTCGAAGCCAAAGAGCTGGAAGCTCTGGTAGGGCAGGTGTTTGGTGCTGATGGCTGGCTCCACGCTCAGGAGGCAGCTCCTGCAGGGAGAGGAGGGGAGCTAGCTGAGCGGCGGGTGGGTGCGTGGAGGAGTGACTGTCAGCTGCATATGAACATCAGCTTCAACCGAACCTTCCCTTCAACATTGACCCAAGAGGTCACCCAGAGCAGGCTACTCGAATCTGCACCCATGTTCTCCAGGCAAAGGCTGCTGTCCCAGGCCTGGTAGGCAGCTCAGCACAAGGCACTGATGCCTCTGTGACCGCAGATGCCACCAACTGGGGGCTGCTGCCACATGTGTCCTGTACTTCCGCCTGTAAAATATGAATCTCCTTTGTTGGAGAGCGACATTTGCAGAAAGAAGGCTGGCCTCATTCATTTCTTTTGCTAGCTCTGGTTCTACAGCCCAATTATTGCTAATTAAAGGATTTCAGAGCTGTCCACATTAACACTAAATGCTGAGATACAGCACTGAGTTACTATCAGCATCAACTACTATTTGAAAATACTAATGGATTTCAGAGACTCAGAAAGAAGTTGAAAGTGAATCTCAGGAACATGAGTCTGCAGTCAGGCTAAAATGTGGGACAAGTTCTTTTACATTTTTCGTTGTCATTGCTGTGGTATCAGGGACTGAACCCCAGGGCACTCGACCACTGGGTTCCATGCCCAGCCCTTTTTATCTTTCATTTTGAGGCAGGATCTTGCTCAGTTGCCCAGGTTGGCCTTGAACTTGCAATCCTCCTGCCTCAGCCTCCTGAGTCGCTGGGATCACAGGTGTGTGCTACTACACCTGGTATGTTCTTAACCTTTCTAAGCCAAACGTTGATTTCCTTACCTATGACATAAGGAAAATACCACCTACACCTACTGTTGAGAGTTCACTGAGATAATGCTCTAAGGAACCTGGCCCAACTCTGGTACCTACAATCCACTTAATAAACGTTACTCTTAAGAACAGCACATTTCATTAACTCACCCATAGTAACAATAACACATTTATTATTTCTAGATGACACCATCCTCTAGTACACACATCCCAGGAACCTTCGGCTGTTCTGTTTTATGAAGATCTTCCTGACTTTTCCCTCCGCTGGATGTGGCAAAATGTTTACCCTAGTAAATAAAATGTGTTCTGGTGACTCTGGTATCACCAGAGACAACCGTCCTTCCATCAGCTGTAGGTTTAGAAGGAAGATGTGCAGGGAAGGGGCTTCCACGTGACCAGCTCTAAGATACACCCTCCTCACATGACTTCAAGAGGAACTGAGGCCTTGAAGGTAGGCCAGGTCTTATCCCCAGCCTTCCTCCAATAGCCACCCCCAATATTGATCTTACATTTCTTTCTCACCCAAAGAGAAAACTGTTTCTACAGATGTTTAAACCTTTGAAATCCATTTTGGGAAGGTTAGCCATCCACCTTTTTTTTTTTTTCCTTTTCCTGGTACCAGGGATTGAACCAGAGGGGCTTAACCACTGAGCCACATCCCAGCCGTTTTTATGTTTTATTTTGAGACAGGGTCTTGCTAAATTGCTCAGGGCCTCGCTAAATTGCTCAGGGCCTCGCTAAGCTGCTGAGGCTGGCTTGGAACTTGTGAACCTCTTGCCTCAGCTCCAGAGTCACTGGTATCACAGGCATGTGCCACCACGCCCTAGCCATGAGTTTTTAACCCAGGCTGGCAAATCGCACATCACACTTTGAAACATAATGGCCCGGGCATGATGGGGCACACTCACTGTCCCAGCTCTTCGGGAGGCCCAGGCTGCAGGATCAGTTAACCTGGGAGTTTTGAGACCAGCCTGGGCAACACAGTGAGACCCTGCTTCAAAACACATCTTATCTCTGCTCTAGGAGAGAATATCCAAAGATATTTTAATTAAAATAGCTTTTAAAATGTTATAATTAAGAAAAGTTTAATAGATGAGAGAGACCAACAATTGAGAAGCATAAAAAGTAGAAACAGCATTACACTCTCCAAGGAAAGGAAAAATGGAGCCAGAGCCAAACCAAAGCGAAACCTTGGGCTTCATCTGCCGGGAGCTCCAGATGGATGGTTGGTGAATCGCAGTTTTTCATCCTCATACTCTGCATCTTTTTTTGGCTGGAGTGGGCAGGCAGGGGAGGGTGACTAAGGAGAGAACCTGAGAGTGGTGCGGGGGATGCTCCGCAGCATGCAGGTTGGGGACAGCCAGGGAGAGCATGTGCGGGGGACAGGGGTGGGGGGGTGGGAATGCTGTTCAGAGCACCTGGGGGCAGCACTCCCTGAAAAGCAGGAGCAGCCAGGAAGGGCCGTTGTGCTTCCACACACCCCCTGACTAAACAGGAATCCTTCCCCCTGCACAGCTTATTTATCTGGTATCAGAAATTTACTCACCTATAATCCCTGAAAAAAAAAAAATGGGACTCCAAGCCCTGAATTCCTCTGCAGTACTCTGTAAGAAGACATCAAGGGAAGTCTCGGGCATTGCGACAGGGCAGCAGTGACAAGGCAGATGAACAGACTAAAACATAAGGGAGACCCAGGAACAGACCCTCTGGCAACTGGCCCTGACTGGTAACTCAGGGTCTGCACAGGGCAATGGCAGTGGGCAAATGGTCTTGGCTCCCTAAGATACCCTTGTGGAAAAGCAAGAAGCCTGACATAGAACAATCCCAGGCAGATTGTAGGTCTAAAATATAAGAAGTCAAATCCAGAAGCCTGTCAGTTATAGAAGGATAAACTCTAGGATATTCACATGGTGGAATATTACACAGCAGTGAAGAAGGACCAACTACTGCTCTGTGCAGCTCTGTGGGCCACACCACACCACAGGCTACATATAGTCTCTGTTGCATAACAGAGTCAAACACCAATGAGCTCACACAGAGACCACGTAGCACTCTACTCACATAAGGTTTAAGAACAAGCAAAAAGGAACCTATGGTGACAAAAGTCAGAAGAGTGGCTATCTTTGGCAGAGAATACATTTTTTAAGGGGGTTCAGAGGTGCTGTAAATGATTTAGATCTTAATTTGCATTATGGTTCAGAAAGTGTGTGCATAATTAAAAACTTACGAAATAGCACACTTCATTCATGTTAAACTTCGTTTAAAAAAATCCTTGATTGGATTTAGTAAACTGTAATAAATTAATACTAAAAATTATTTAGAGGCATATTAAGAAATAGACCAAGAGAAAAAAAGATAGATACAGACATAGACATCAGGGGCAGGCAGATGTTTTTTTTTTACAAAGGACCCAACAGTAAATATCTTAGGTTTTGCAGGCGTAAGCCTTTCTGTTTCCTTTTTCTTCCTCTCTTTCTTTTACAATCCTTAAAGTTTTTATTTATTTATGTGGCACTTGGGATAAAAGCCAGAGCTGCTCTACCACTGTGCTGTACCCACAACCCTTTTCATTTTTTATTTTGAGGCAGAGTCTTGCTAAGTTGCCAGGTTGGCCTGGAACTTGCCATCCTCCTGCCTCATGTAGCTGGGATTATAGGTGTACACCATCCTGCCTGACTACACCATTTAAAAAATAATTCAAAAAACATTCTTAGCTCCTAGACCTTAAGAAAACAGGCATTTAGCCAGGTCCAGCCCCCAGGGCACAGGCACTAGCCAGGGGTAGTCCAGATTTTGTAGTTATCAGACAAGGATGTTAAAGAATTGCCAATGACAAATTCAAGAAAATAAGAGAGAAGTGGGAGCATCTCATGAGAACTGTAGCTTGAAAGAAAAGAAGCAAATACAAACCTGAGAACTAAGCCCAATATCGAGAGGCGTGAACTCAACAGTGAGACTAACAGCAGATTCCGAAAGCTTTTAACTCTTTAAAATGTCTTTACAGGCTTTGATAGCAAACAAAGATTGGGAGAAAAGCAGGAGTGGGACCGTCAGGAGAGAAAGTGGCACAGGAAAGCCACAGGAGTGAGACGCCAAAGCAGGAGCAGGAACAGGAAAACCACACACGGGTCTCAGCAAAATCCGTAAAAATTAGCAAAGAGGAAACACAAAAGCAGAAAGATGGTGACAGGAGCAGCACTGTGCTTCCTACTGGCTTCTCAGAGGAAGGATCAAAACCAGGTGACAATGACATGCCACCTTCAAACTGGTAGAATAAGTTAACTGCCAACTGGACATGGATTTCCAGAGAAAAATGTCCTCAACAGACGAAAGGCAGCATCATCATAACAACTGAGATAATCCATCACAAGCAGACCTTACTTTTTAAGTGCTAAAACAACCAGGCACAATGGCACATGCCTGTAATCCTAGCAACTCAGGAGGCTGAGGCATGAGGTGAAAGAACGATCAAGGCTTGCCGTGGGAAAAAATGTCCATTTATTGAGGAACAGCTCTGCATATTTATAGAGCCGGGGGTGGCTTGATAGTTGGCATGGGATGCTTTTTTATTAGTGAGTAAGGATCAGGTGAGCAGCAGGGCTAGTCTGATTGCTGGGTAAGGATCAGGTGAGCAGCAGGGCTAGTCTGATTGGTGGGGAAGGATCAGGTGAGCAGCAGGGCTCATCATTGAATGGCAGGATCATGTGAGCCACCAGGGCTCACCACTGGATGGCTCTTCTTGGGGGATGGGGAACTTAGTCTTTGGAGCCGGGGAGACTCCCAACATGAGGACCACAAGTTCAAGGCCAGCCCCAGCAACTTAGCCAGACCCTGTCTCAAAAATAGACAGGGTGGGGGTGTGGCTCAGTGGTAAAGCACCTCTGGGTTCAAGCCCAGCACCTAAAAAAAATTCATATGTATGTATGTGTGTGATACTGATGAACACCCAGTGCTCCTCCCAGTGTCTTAGCCCCTGCCTCCCCGCCAGAGGAAACTGCGGCCCTCATTGACTTTGCTCTGCATTCCTGGTTTTTCCTCCTGCTTCTGCCAGACCCGCACAGTCATCTACATAATGCAGGAGGGCTGCCTGCTCAGTGCATGCTCTTCAGCTCGTTCAAAAGGGATCAGTCTGTGTGCATCTTGCACCCAGCTTGTACTTCTGGCTCCACATTATGTTTGTGTAAATCTCATAAAAATATCCTTCAGGAATAAGCTGAAATAAACACATTCTCAGATGATGGGAAACTAGGATTCATCACCAGCAAAACTGCTTCAAAAGTCTGAAGGAAAGTTATGTCAGAGAAGAATTCAGAACTGAAGGAAGAGCAAAAGAAATGGGAAGAGTCTGAGGAAAGAGAAAAGAATATTTCCTCCTCTTATCTGGATTTATATATAGTTTCACTTACATAAAAATTCAACCTGAAAATCTAACACGTCTGGAAATACATATAACTCTTGACAGCAAATAACATGCGCAGTAGATTTCAGTAAAGCAGATGTAAAAAACGTGAAAATCACAATAGAGGGCAGAGTTACTAAACTGGAAGTTTATTTGAAGTGGTGAATTACTGATTCTAGAAAGGCTGTGAAATATTAGGTATGTAGTTAATCCTTAGGTCAGCCACTAAACAAGACAAAACAAAACAAAAAACCAAAGAGAGATAGCCAGCCAGGCGAGGTGACACACGCCTGAGATCCCAGTGGCTTGGGAGGCTGAGGCAGAAGGATCACAAGTTCAAAGGCGGCCTCAGCAACTCAGCAAGACCCTGTCTCTAAATAAAAAATAAAGAGGGGAATGTGGCTCAGTGGTTAGGCATCCCTGGGTTCAACTCCTGGTACAGAAGAGGGAGACAGACAGCCAAACACTCAGCAGAAAAATTAAAACGAAATTTTAAAATTACATACAAATAATTCAAAAGAAAGCAGGAAAAGGAGAGGTTAAAAAAAGACAAGACAAACAGACAACAGGTGATAAGATGGTAGATGTGCTCCCAACCAAATCAATAATTACATTGTTTAAAAGGTATCAACTAATTAAAAGAGCATCATATTAGAGTAAGATTGAAAAAAAAAGCAGCCAGGTGCAGTGGCGCCTGTATTCCCAGCAGCTCAGGAGGCTGAGGCAGCAGGATGGCGAGTTCAAAGCCAGCCTCGGCAACAGCGAGGCACTAAGCAACTTAGTGAGACTCTGTCTCAAAATAAAATACAACATAGAGCTGGGGATGGGGCTCAGTGGCCAAGTGCCCCTGAGTTCAATCCTTGGTACCAAAAAAAAAAAAAAAAAGATTAAAAACTCAACCATAGATAGAAAATAAAAGAGTGGGATGAAACACACCACAGACACATGAATCAGAAGAAAGCAGGAGGCCGTGACCCAAATCAGAATAAACAAGGACCCCCGGAGACACAGACAGTTACACACTGACAAATGGCCAGTTCAAAGAGGGTCAGTCCTAAACACAGGTGCACCTAACAACAGATCCCAAGACAGATGAAAAAACCCAGAACAGTTGAAAGAAGGTACCGGCCAACCCAGGACCTCGCCCAGGACGCCAACGCTCCTGCTTGCGACGAGGTCGGGACAGGCAGGGCAGTCAGCAAGGAGCGGGGACTCAGGGGACATCCTCAGCCTCCACCCGATAGGCGGGCGCTGGGGAACTCACCCAGGGATAGCACCGCGCGCCTCTCAGTGCGCCACACTCTGTGACCGGCCACACTCTGGGCCACAGAACCAATCTCAACAAAATTTTAAAAAATGAAACCATATTTCAGGTATGTCCCTGTGACCATAATGGAATTACTAGGAAATCCTCAAATATTGGGATATTAAGACAAAATTTTTTAAGTCCCACGTGAGTCAAGGATGAAGTCACAGGGGAAATTTTAAAATATTTCAGTACAAATAATAGAATAAGAACACAACATCGGTAGGATGCAGCTAATGCAGAAGCTGGAAGAAAACCGTAGGCACCAAATGGTGGTGGTTGTTTTTTTGAAAAGAAATCTCTCCATTCAATGATCTAAACATTCACCTTAAGAAACAAAAGAAGAGGAAATTAATTCCCCCTGAGAAGCCAAAATGAAAAAGCATAGATCAAAGAAATAGAGAAAAATCCATGAAGTCAAAAGCTATTTTTTTGAAAAGTTTAACCCTCTAGCCAATCCCTCCAAGTAGAGAGGAAATATAAATGATCAATATCTGGAGTGAAAAAAGGGACATCGTTACAGGTCCTACAGGTATTAAAATGAAAATTATCATCACCAATGATTTTTGCCCATAAATTAGACAACCTAAGTGGAACGATTCCTTCAGCGGCATGAACACTCAAGGCTGCTGGGAAAAAAACTGAGAAGGCGTGGGGCATTACCTTACGATATGTTTGATCTGTTGTAAGATACTGCTCTCCAAGGTGATGTTCAGAGCACTCGTCAGGTACTGGTTGAACTCCTCGAAGAACATCTCGTTCCCTTCCTCGTACTTGCCGTAATTCTTGGAGTACTCCTTCTGAATGCAGTGGTTGGTCAAGTGGCAGGTCTTGTCTTGGAAGTCGTCAACGTGATACGGCTCGGACGCCGTTCGGAGCACACCCTCCCGGTAGAGGTAGATGTTATACTCGTGGTCCACCAAGACCCAGCTTCTGCAATCAACACAAGCGCTGTTACCCAGGTTCCGCTCAGCCTCTCACGCTGTAGGTGCACGCAGCATTTGGAGCAACACCGTAGGCATCGGCTATCTCTCTATGGTGTGTGAAGTGGGCAAACGGGAGCAAGGTGAGTTCTGGGGTTATACAAGGCAAACTGTGAGTTAGCCACGATGGTGGGTCATCACCATAAATGATGCCGTGGAGACTTGAGTCCATTAAAAAGACAGCATTTTGCAAAGATTGGATGGATTTTGAGGATACCCTATAAAGCCTCGCTTTACCCCTTCGGTGTTTGCAGAGGACCAGGGCTCCTCAGGAAGACTGACCCAACTCCGGCTGATGTGTGAGAAGCAGCAAGTCATTGTGAAGGCCTCAGGGAGACAAGAGCTGAGGGCAAGGTCAAGGGCAAGCTGGGGAGAGGCCGTTTGGCTCTAGAAAGCACCACATCAATTCTTCCTGCATGACAGGCCCTTGCTCAGAAACTGAGAATCCAGAAACCTGAGGCAGGTATGCGCATGACATTCGTAAAAAGCATGACACCAATAATGAAGTGGGGATCAACGGCTTGGCAGGGTCACAGTGCACTGTGTCTGGATTGTGGGTCCCATGTACCTCTCTCAGCTTCCTCCACCAGGAGGCCCCGTGCACTTATACTCCTCTCTGCACCCACAAGCCCCTTCCTAACAGAGAATGCATTCAAAAAAAATAAAACCCATCACCTTAGTGACGTTTCCTAGAAAGAAGAAATACTAAAGTAGAAAATTCAGTAGAGCTCGGTTCCCTTCTTGTGCACTCAACAAAATACCTCCTCATGTTGCATGTCCCACCTCCCACCAGACCCTGGACCCCCTCCCCTTCCCTCCAGGTGGAGGAAAACAAGATGCGGACCCCAAAGCATTACCGAATGTCGAACTTGCGGTGACCCGGCTCGAGAAGCAGAGGGTGCTCAAGGTACTTCTGGATCACGTGCACTTGGCCCTGGTTGTCTATGAAATCCAGAAGTTCGGAAGCCTCGGAGGAGATGAGGATGCCTTCGCCTGGCAGAGAAGAAGACACACTCCAGCACAGCTCAGGCCAAGGGCAAGGGGCTCCCTGGAGCCAGAGACAGACCCCACAGAAGGAGGCTCTCGCTGGCCTGCTCACGGGCCCCTCCCTCCCTTCCCTCCTGCAGGCCCCTCCCTCTCCCCTGTCCCCATGAGAGCACCTGGCGTTACTCAACTGACTCTTGGGCCACATAGGTTCTCATCACCATCCTGCAGGTTCCAATGTAACATTTTAGTTTTACAGACACCCACTCTAGGTCAGTGGCCACCATAAAGACTGTAGCGCATATGACCAATAAATTCACTTCTAACACTACCTTACAGAAATATCAGAAAGGTAGAGGCATAAACGCAAATGTGTAGGGATGTTCTTGTGGCATAGCAATAAAAAAATGGATACGCTTAAATTGTTCCTACACATCAAACAAGTGATACAATATGTCCTTTTGAACAGTTTAATTCAGATGTAAAGTATCATAATATTCACCCATTATTTTTCTTTTTTTGGTACAGGGAATTGAACCCAAGGGCACTTAACCACTGAGCCACATCTACAGCCCTCTTTATTTTTTAATTAGAGACAGGGTCTCACTAAATTGCTTAGGGTCTCATTAAGTTGCTGAGGCTGGTTTTGAACTCTCAATCTTCTTGCTTCAGCCTCCCGAGCTGTTGGGATTACAAGCGTGTGCCACTGCGCTCGGCAGCTGTTTAACTTTATGAGGGAGTACAAGACTCTTCCAAAACAGCTGGACCACTCACATTCCCACCAGCAGTGTCTGAGGGTGCCAATGTCTTCAGCTTCTCACCAACGCTGGTTATCACCCGTCTTCTTGATTAGAGCCCTCCTGGAGTACGTGTGTATGTGCCTATGAAGTGGTATCTTATGCGGTTTCAATTTGCATTTCCCTAGCAACTAGTCATGTTGAACATGTTCCTATATGTTTATTAACTAATTTGTACATTTTCTTTGGAGAAATGTATATAATTCTTTATTTTTCAATTGGGTTAATTGTCTTTGTATCATTGAGTCATAAGAGGTACACGTGTGTAGGTGTATGTGTGCGTGTGTGCTCTAGACACAGGTCCCTTATCAGACATGATTTGTAAATATCTTCAATTCTCAACAATGCCATTGCAGCACAGATCCCTTGTGCTGTCTTCGTAAGGCCACACCTTCTTCCCTCCCCCAACCCATCCCCATCCTGGTAACCACCAATCCGTTCTCCATTTCTATAATTTTGTCATTTCAAAATGTCATACTAGCCAGGAGCAGTGGTGCACGCCTGTAATCCCAGAGACTCGGGAAGGTAAGGTCTCGGGTTTGAGGCCAGCCTCAGCAACTTAGTGATACCTTTTCTCAAAATAAAAAACAAAAAGGGCTGGAGGTGTGGCTCAGTGGTAGAGCATCCCAGGTTCAGTCCCTAGTTCAGCTAAAACAAAATGGTATACAAATAGAGTCATCCAGTATGGGCTCCTGCAGGACCAGCTTTCTCCACGTGGCATCATTCCCCGGTTCCGTCGCTGCCGGGCAGACTTCTGTGGTATCAACTGTCCTGTTGTTTAATCACTCACCTGTTGAAGGACATCTGCATCGTTTCTAGTTTGAGCTTCAAACAAAGCTGCGATGAAGAATCGCGCACAGGCTGTCGTGGGAACCTGAGTTTGAACCTCTCCAGGACACGGGCCGGGCGTGTGCCATTACTGGGTGGCATGGTAGTTGCAGGTTCAGGCTTGTTTTGTTTTGGATTTTCTCTTTTTTTTTTGCTGCTGTTGTTGTTGTTGCTATGTTACCCAGGCTGGCCTCAAATTGCTGAGCTCAAGTGATTCTCCTTCTACGCTTGCCGAGTGCCAGAGCTCCAGGTGCTCCTCACCGTGCCCAGATCTAATGCTTACTGTATAAGAAACTGCCAAGCTTTTTGGCTCTTTTTATCCACCCAGAGGGGCTGTGCCACTTCACATTCCAACTAGCAAGGTTGAGCGCTCCAGCTGTCCCAGAGACTGGCCACCATTCGCTATAATTAACACTTATTTTAGCCACTTCAATAGGAATAAGGTGACAGCTCGTGGTTTTAATTTACATTTTCCTAATAGTTAATCATCTGGAGAAATCTTTTCCTCTGCTTATCTTCTGCCTGCGTAGCCTCTTCAGTGAAAAGTATCCCCACGTTCTCCTGCTCATCTTCTCATCAGATGGGGTGTCTGCAGTTGGCTGCTGGTTTTGAAAGTCATTTACATTTTCCAGACCTGGGTGCCCTGTCATGTACAGGAGTTACAAATCCTTTCTTCCATCTGTACCTTGTCTTTTTGTCCTTTTAAAGATGTATTTTACAGAGCAAAAGTGATATTTTGATGAGTTTCAATTATTTAATTTTTGCTTTTATGGACTGTACCTATGGCAACAAGTTGAAGAACTTTTTCCACACTATGGTGGCGCGCCTGTCATCCCAGTGGCTCGGGAGGCTGAGGCAGGAGGATCATGAGTTCAAGGTCAGCCTCACCAACTTAGTGAGGCCCTATGCAACTCAGAGAGACCCTGTCTCTAAATAAAATATAAAAAAGGGCTAGAGATGTAGCTTAGTGGTTGAGGGCCTCTGGATTCAATCCCCAGTCCCCTCCCCCCACCCCAACCACCCCCAAAAAGGAATTATTTGCCAAGTGCTACCTGCTATTCTCCATCCAAAATATTTAACATTTAATTCCATGATCCATTCTGAGTTATTTTTATATTAATTAAGTTAGTCAAGAGGTGAGGTTTATCGAGGTGAGTTTGGGTTGATTATTTTTGCCTATGGATATCCACCTTATCTGGCTGCATTTGTTGAAAAGCTTCTCCTTCTATTGAATGGCTTTGGGATCTTTGTCAAAACTCGGGTGGGCATATGTGCTTGGCTTACTCCTGAGCTTTCTGTCCTGCTCCACTGATTGCATTTCTATTCCTTCGCCAACGCCGTAGGACACTGAGCACCCCCCCCCCCGGCACTGAGCACCCCAGGGTACTGAGCACCACAGCAGCACAACTTGACGTTGGTCACAGTGATGACTTCTAGTCATTCTTCTTTTACAAGATTGTTGATGCTATCCTAGGGCCTGTGTGCTTCCTTATGAATCTTAGCAGCTTTATGCCCATTTTGCTGATGTCCCAGTGGAGTGACAGTAACCCTGCAGACATCTTTACTATGTGGAGTTCTGAGATCCATGAACAGTCCATCTGCTCATTTTTTTTCCATAAATATTTATTGAGTGCTTTCCACACAATAGGGAGTGCTCGAGACTTCGTACAACTGTGGAACACATGCATGCACACACCACCACCACTATCAACAACAGTCTATTCATCTTAATCTGGCATCTGTGGGAAAAATTCAAAGATATTTTTCAGATATTTCAACACAGAAAATGGTAACTGCTGACATCTTACTATGTAAATCTATTCCTAACATATCAAATTTTCCAGGAATAAAAATTTTTGCTTATCAAAATTTCCTGTGCATGCAAAGTAGTCCATCGAATAAGGCACCACATCTCTAGTAATCTTAATGTCGGCATAAGACCTAGAATTTCTATTGGCTTCATGGTTTTGGCAGTGGGGATGCCTGTAGAGGATTGGCTGGTATTCTGCCGCAGTCTGGCTGCAGCAAAATAACCGGGGGGTGACGAGCAACTTGTGTAGATTGATACAGCAGGAGTAGGAGCCCAGGAGAGGGAGCCGTTTATTGTAGGACAGCAGAGGTATTTATACATTCCACATAGCTTACCTTAATTAACATAAACTCGATACAGTAGTCAACCAATAAGAAATCTCCACACTTAATGGCTCGATGGCATTACTTCACAAACCACTCCCTCTGGCATTTTGCCAGGCGTCATCCTGACTTGTTTACAGACTCTAACAGTATTCTAGTCAACTCAACTGCCCTGTAAGCATCTTCAGGACTACAGCGAGCCTTCCTCAACTCAGTTGCAGGATCCAAGCCTTCAAGATAGTGGCCCAAGCTTTTTGCCTTCTCTGAAATTTAAAAGGATTGACTGATGTATAACTATAGTACAACGAGTCCTCTTTAAGTGAACTGGAAATACGCATACTTTCCGTCTGCTCATTTTTTTAGGTGCTGTTTGGCATCTTCCATAATTTCTAATTTTTTTTTTTAGCATTCAGAACCTATAGATGTTTTGTCAAATTGAGACCCAAGCACCTCATTTTCTCTGAGGTAACTGTAAATGATACAGTTTTAATTTCGGTTTCCACACAATTGTCTTTTTGTGTGTGTGGATCTCATATATTGTACATTGCTGAGCTCACTCGTGGTCTCTAGGGCCCTCCCACCAGTCCTTGGATTTATAGCTCATCTCCATGTGGATCTGATACCTTCAGTACACACGAATGCCATTTGTTCATTAATTCTGTGACCCATCTTTCCTCAGAGCACCCCATTCTTGACTGCCCATTTCTGTCACTAGTCCCCCCATTTGGTTGGGCTCTTGGAAACTGCAAAGCAACGTGGAAAGTGCCCTTCTTCTCTTTTCCAACCGTGACCTTGTCTCACCTCTCTTAGGAACCACACACGGACTTGCTGGTTCCAGTTTTGTTCCAGCTACCAGTTCTCAAGTTCAGGCTTCACGCTCCGTCCTCTGACCTGCCAGCAAACCTCCTCCAGAATGAGCACCCCAATGCGCTTCCCTGACCGTCCTGCAGATGCCCTGCAGCACAGGATAGCCCCCTTCCCTCCCATCTGCTCCAACCTTGTTTTCCTTGTGCAATTTCCTTATGGAAACTATTTCTTATTGAAAACTAATATACTTAACGCTGGCAGATTAGAAAAAAAATAGTGGGGGAAAGGGAAGGAGTTCAGCAGATACATTTTTGTAAGTTTTATAACTTTTAACAAAAAAATGGAAAAGCTAACCATATTTTATTCTAATTAATTAATTTTATTTTTTCATATCACCTTCCTGTGCACCTGGACAGAGCCTGGTCAGTCACAGGGAACTCATGGCAGATTCTTTTTCACTTTATGTTATCATATTTCCACTGTTCTATGTGAACTTCACACTTATGTTAATAGCTCTAAAACATCCCATTGTGCGGAAGTAAAAAAAAAAAATACACACACACTTGTTTACAGACTTAGACAATGGGTTTGTTTCTAAAAAATATTTATTTTGGTATTACAGATAACAGAGTAGTAAATGTCTTTGCAGCAGATGAAATATTTCTCTTTTTTTGAATATTTTTTTAGTTATACATGGGCACAATATCTTTATTTTCATGTGGTGCTGAAGATCGAACCCAGGGTCTCACACGTGAGAGGCAAGTGCTCTACCACTGAGCCACAACCCCAGCCCATGAAATATTTCTTGGAGTAGATTTTCAGAATGAGATGACTGGGATTAATTATAGGAAGTCCTTATGGCCCTGAGGGGGTTCCATGCTTTTTCAATGGGCTGTGGATCCTCACCAGCAGAGCAGTTCACTACCAACTTTCAGCAACAGTGTCACTAACACTTTGTTTTTTTATTTTGCAGCTGTAAAATGGTACATAAAATTTAAATTTATTTAGTAATTTTTGGATACTGGTGTAGCATGTTTCCATGGGTTTGTTACCTGCATTTACTGCATTTCTTTTTTTGGCGGGGGAGGCAGAGGCAGGGGACCAGGGATTGAACTCAGGGGCACTCGATCACTGAGCCCCATCCCCAGCCCTATTTTGTATTTTATTTAGAGACAGGGTCTCACTGAGCTGCTGAGGCTAAAATTTTGAATTTGTGATCTTCCTGCCCCAGCCTCCAGAGCCACAGGGATTATAGGCATGTGCTACCTGTGCCTGGCCTTCTCATTTCTTATATCATTTACTCATTCCTGTCCTTATTCACTATATGTGGAAAAGTTCTAAAGGGACTTTTTTTGTGGGGGGATCTTTGAGAAGCTTCATAGTCATGGTCCCTGCCCCCCTGACCCATTCCTATTTCAACTTCTGGAAATAGATGCCTCACTAACCTTCTTGTTGACTAGACTTTGGGTCCTTGAGGGCAAAAAATCACATGTGCCTCGTCCACCTCCTTATTCCTATATGTCCAAGCACTCTCATACTCGGTGCAGATCCTGAACCTTTGCTGGATGCCAGCTCCTGTCCTGGCACGGAGCAGACAGTGCCAGGCACAGACGAGACACCGTCTGAGGTGGGCTTTAATAGTCTCTCTGGCTGGGAAGTTCCATGTAAACGTTGGAGAATGGCCCGGAACAGGAGGACAGGGAGCAGAACTCCCGGAGAGATGTGAAGGTGACCTTGGATCAGAGGGCGGCTGGATGTGAAGCAGCTTGATGCTGGACACAGTTTCAAGGCTGAGCCATGATACCAAGCACGTGGTGGGTATTAAGAAGAACAGACACCATCTGTTCATCCTGTGATTCCTAAACAAAGCTAACACACACCACTCACCTCCTCAACTCACAGCAAAAGTCCTTTGATGGACGTTTTATCCCCTCTTTACCTCTCCCTGCTGCATGGTGTCCCTCTGTCTGGTCTTAGAGAAGGTCCAGGGACCGTCAGAGGTCCTCCTAGTGGCCATCCTAACTCCAAGTTCAAATCCACAGGAGGAATACGGAATACCATGGATGACCATTTCCCCTTCCAAGTGCCCCCTTTACTGGGGACAGTACTCAAGAAGAGAGTGCAAAGGGGTCAGAGAAGTGGGGGAGGTACCCACGGAGGCAAAAGCCCAATTCTCCCCCATTCACGAGACTCCAGGTGATGCCCGCCTGCCTCATGGTGGGTGGAAAGGAAGGGGAGTTCGGCTGGACCAGGAACAGGAATGAGTACCAAGGGCCAGATGGTCTTCCAAAGAATAGGAAGTTCAAAATGGAATGGCTTTTAAAAGAGTATATGACAGTACTTACAGAGAGGCCACTGATGTGCCTGCTGCCTTGGAAGCTGCCTCTACTTTAAGCCTGAGTTGAAATCACAAACCTCAGCCCTCCTAGGCAGTCATTCAACACACATTACGGAGTGATGCAAGGAGGGACGAAGACCAACAAGAGCTGTGGGTACGGCGTTTGTACTATGCTGGGGGAGACGGGCAGGTCATGTAATATAGAGCTGGATGGGGAGACAGGATGTGATGGGCTAGAGGCTATTTAGACGGAAGAGGCTTCTCTGGCAAGGCAACAGCTGAGCTCAGAATCCAAATAATCCACGTCAGCACATCCAGGCCCCGAGACAAATTTAGAGCATCTGAGGGACATGAGGCCGTCTTTGTGGCTACAACACAGTGAGCAAGGCCCAGAATAGAAGGAGGTGAGATCAGAGATAGGGGGACATGTGCAGTGGCGTGGGAGGCCATCAGGGACCTGGAATTACTGTGATTGCATTAGGAAGCCAGCTGGTAAGTCAGGAAGTGACCTGATCAGATTTACGTTTGTGAAACATCCCTCTGTCTGGGGGAACCGGCTGCGGATGGACACTGTGATTAGAGACTGGGAGGATGGCGGCTTTGAGTTAGGGAGGGAGCAGTGGACATGGCAAGAAGAAGCCTAATTCAGAGTCCAAACTGAAGGTTGCACTAGCAGGACTTAACACTTTAGGTTTAGATATCAAGGGTGAAGCTGACTCTGGGGCTCCCAAGAGCCCCAGAGTGAACAGTGGACAAACACCAAGAAGACGGGACAAAAGAGGGGCAGGCCGGGAGGGCGGAGAAGGAGTTCTGTATCAGACAAGTTGGAAATGCCACTTAGAGATGGAGAGGGTGACACGGCATCAGGAGCTTCAAGGGAAGTCCTGGAGCAGAGAGAGGATTTAGAAGGCACTACCACACAAACAGGCATTTAAAACAAGACGCGGTCCATGGGCCCCGAGTTCAGATCTGACTAGGCATCCACCTGAGTGCGTCATTAGAATCTCAAGTGCCAGCACAGAGGAACAGAGGGGACGGCCAGGCCAACTCACCTTTGGCGCCTGCTGATGACTTTGCAATCCACACGTTGCCCTCCCCGTCCTCTTTCTTTCTGTTATAGGAAGCCAGGAAGAACTCTCTCTCATCCGTCCTGGAGTTATTGACGGGTGGCTGGATTCCATTCTGTGCTGGAGCAACTGGGGTCTTGAGATTAGTTGGGTAAATCACATAGGACTCGGGGAACCAGGTGCAGGACTCAGCCAGTTCTGGGCTTGTCTTGATCAGCCTAGCAGAGGACAGAGGGTCAGGCTCCTTTCTTAGTGCCCGCTGTCACCCTGTTCAGAAACGACACTGCGTTCCCTTCAGGGGTTTCCAAGGAGTCAAGCCATGGCCTGGTCTCCTCCTTACCCCTCCGCTTCCTCTCGACCTCCCTGGACAGACCTCTACCATGCTGCACCTATTACATGCAATAGTAAAGGCGTGCCCAGTGCATCCACAGGACCTCCTGCCGGCCAGGTGCAGTGCCACACACCTGTAAGCCCAGGTACTCGGAAGGCTAAGGCAGGAGGAGAAAAAGTCCAAATCCAGCGTGGACAACTAGTCAAACACAAAATAAAAAGGGCTGAGTTTATAGCTCAGCCTCAGAGGACCTGCCTAGTCCTGGGTTCAATCCCAAATACGGGGGAGGAGGCTTACTGCCCAGAACTTGAGCAGTAAAGGGATTTCTAAGGACACCCAACTTGACCTAACTCTGAATAAAACACCTTTTCAACAAACAGGTTGGGACTGAGCCAGACCAACACCAAAAAATGAAGTGGGGGACAGAAGAAAAGTCAAACAACTAGTAAAATTACTATCTTGGCCTCCGTCTCTACTTGGGACTCTGAATAGCTAAAGACTATTTTTAAGTCCTTTATTTCCTGCTTTTAGCTCAGCCTCACTTCAGTGACAGAATAAAGAAGGAATCCTTCTAGTGGGGCACAGGACAGGGGACGCAATGAAATATGCCCCTCAGTCCCAAAATAACACACCACCACAGAAGATAAAGGCCCGCCCTGGGCAAGGCCCTTAACAGACACAGGGTCTTACCAAGAGCTTCCCACTGCCGGCTTCCCAGGTCAGAGGCACCAGGATCCACTTCACAAAAGAGGAACTGGGTCACAGAGGAGTCCCCCCCCGAGAGCAGCAAGTAGCCAGCACCAGGTAGGACACAAGCCTAAACTGCCCAGCCTTCCCCTAGCCCAGGAACCAGGGCTCAGAGGCCTCCCTAAATTGCTCCTCCTTCTGTCTACAACAACTGTTCCTGCTCAGCCTATATTATGATTCACCTACAAAACCCGGCCTGTGAGCAAACAGCAGAAATAATGAAAAGAACAGTTAAATTAACATTAAAAACAAAGTCATTCTAGCTGGGTGCAGTGGTGCACCCCTGTAATCCCAGCAGCTCAGGAGGCTGAGGCAGGAGGATCGCAAGTTCAAAGCCAGCCTCAGCAAAAGTGAGGTGCTAAGCAACTCAGTGAGACCCTGTCTCTAAATAAAATACAGAATAGGGCTGGGGATATGGCTCAGTGGCTGAGTGCCCCTGAGTTCAATCCCTGGTACACAATAAATAAATAAATAAATAGATAGACAAAGTAATTTTAAAGTTAAAGGCAACAGAAGTTGTAAGTTACTTGAACCGAAAGGAACAAAAATGATAAAAATAAATACATAAACTCACCGAATACTCAAGTCTGAACCTACACTGTCCTGTAGGGTGGCCACTAGCCACATGTGGCCACTGAGCATTTGAAATGTGAGCGGCATGACTCAGGAACAGAACTAAAAATTGCATTTAATTTTAATTTAAAAATGGATGCATCATAAAGTATTTTTCCATTAAGCAGCATTTTGCTGAGGTGGCAGGATGACATTTCCCTTGACTACACTGCTGTGTGCATGTTGGGCCCGTGTGTCACTCCTAGTATCACACAAACACACAACACTGTTCTGTTCAGGGACAATGGACCTACTCAGTTGAAGTGACTTTCTTCTGTGCACTGATGAGACGTGACCACGTGCTAATGACACAGACAGCAGGAGCTACTATGCAAAGGACAATCAGTAACTAAGGGGCAATTATTTTTCTAAATAAAAATTATTATTTGTTTAACTAAAAATAAGTATGGACTAATTTTTAAATTTAAAGCAAAAGCATTCTACTGATGCAAAACTGAGCAGGGACCCCGAAGGCAGAACAATGACCAGGACAGGGAAGACAAAGGACTGGAAGCAGGTGTGACAAATTCACAATGGATGGCGGCTACACCAGGCTACTGCACAGTCAAGTGAAAAGCAGTTTGCTTTGCTAGGGAGACATTTTCAGCAAACAAATAATGAATTTGATGAACATTTTTCTCTCAATAGTCAAAATAGAATATTAGTGGCAAAAGTCATAAAAATGCAACAAAAAAATTTTTTTTCAACAATTAAAAAAAATTTTTTTGTACTAAGGATGGAACCCAGGGGTGCTTACCCACTGAGCCACATCCCCAGCCCTTTTTATATTTTATTTAGAGATGGGGTCTCACTGAGTTGCTTAGGGCCTGCTAAGTTACTGAGGCTGGCTTTGAACTTGTGATCCTCCTGCCGCAGCCTCCCCAGCTGTTAGGATTATAGACATGTGCCACCATGCATGGCTTCAATAAAAAAAAAAATAAGAATATATATAAGGTCTCTACTGAGCTATATACATCCCAGTCCCTGAAACTTTTTTTAAAATATTTATTTAATTATATTTTAGGTGTAGATGGACACAACATGAGGCTCTGAGCTTATAACTTCAGTCAAGTATAAAATGGCCTGGATTCTAACACAAAAGGAAAACCACTTTAGACAGAAATATGGTGAAAGAAATTATTTTAAGGCAAAGTTTTAAAAGATATTTTATGAAAGTAAAATATCTTCAGGTCAGCCAGAATTGGCCACAGATAACGAGCTCTTTCTAACAAATAATATCAAAGACTGACTCAAAATTTGAAAAAAACAAATTAAGCATTTTCCTTAGCTTTAGGTAAGTTGTGATGTGAGATGCTGCTAAATTAATGCTTTGGGCATGCTTACATTAAAGAGAAAAAAAAGAAACCAAACTGATGATGCAAGTATTTTTGAATATTTTACATCTGTCAAAGAGCCACAGAAGGCTGGGGTTGTGGCTCAGTGGTAGAGTGCTCACCTAGAACACGTGAGGCACCAGGTTCAAACCTCACCACCACATAAAAGTGAAATAAAGAAATTGTGTCCACCTATAACTAAAAAACGAATATTAAAAAAAAAAAAAAAGAGTCAAAGAATTTTACAACTAGATTGCTTTTTTTTTTGGTACTGGGGATTGAACCCAGAGGCACTTACCCACTGAGCCACATACCCTGCTCCTTTTCTCTTTATTTTTTATTTTGAAATAGGGTTTTACTAAGTTGTTGAGGTTGGCCTCAAACTTTCAATCCTCCTGCAGCAAGTCACTAGGATTATAGGCATCCAACTGTTTCCTTTTTCACTTCATGCTACTGTATGATGCAAACATTTGTTTTCTCAGTTTTCTGAAGCAGAACTCTATAAAAAGTATTGTGGATACAGTTGTTGAAATGGTTCAGTATATACTTGCAAATGTTACAATGATTCACCAGTTCATGGAACTGTTGAAAGAAACAGAAGACAAAGAATTTAATGATACCAAGCTCTCTGCCAATACTCTGTTTGATGATGTTTGAGATGAAAGAGTTTTACAAAGATTTACTGTACATCTCTGATTCAAATATTCTTAATATAAAAGGAATGCTTGCCAAATCATTATATACAATCAACATGTCATTATTTAGTTCAAAAATCCAAGATTAAAAATGGCAGCATTATTTATATTACCCATATCCATGCTACACAGGAACAAGTTCAATTATAGTTCCAAGGCAGGGAAAAGACCTGGCTTTGATCCCCCTATGCAGGTATTATAATTCATGTTCCAACTTCATAGAACAAGTTAATAATAATGATTTTACATGTTTTTATTACATGACAAGATGCAGGTTTCAATTATAATAGTATTATAAAAACTGGCTTCAAGGCTGGGGTTGTGGCTCAGAGGTAGAGCGCTTGCCTGGCATGTGTGAGGCACGGAGTTCGATCCTCAGCACCACATAAAAATAAAATGAAGCTATTGTGTTCACCTATAACTAAAAAATAAATATTAAAAAATTATAAAAGAAAACTGGCTTCAAAATCAAAAACAGAAAATTGAAGAAAACTTTGTTGATATTGATAAACTCTTCATTATATTCAATACCCCCTTTAAATCCGGTGTGATAATACTGAGCTGATGCAAGTTGGTGAATTTGCTAGACTGGGATAGACCTAGTTTTGCAAAAGATATGCTTTTTTCCTCAAAGCCAAATCAGTTCTAAATAAGATCAATCCATTTTCTCAAGACATATATGAATATTAAAATGGTTTTTTTAGAGCTCAATTCAGTTCCTAAAAACTCTATGTCCATTGGAACAACTTTAGTATGTATATCTACTTTTTCAATCATAAAATTCTTATGCAACCTCAATGCAGATCAAGGGTCTCCAATGAAAATTTAGTGACTGAGTTAAGTTGTGCTACAAAGATAAAATACACATCAGATTTTAAACACTCAGAATTTTTTTAAAAGTCTCAATGTTTTTTATATTAGTAACATGTCAAAAAGGACAACTTTTTGGATTTGTTTGTTTGATTTACAATGCTGGGAATCAAACCCAGGGCCTCACACATGCTGGGCAAGTGTTCCACCACTGAACTATACCCCCAGCCCAATATTTTGGATTTAGTTAGTTGAATAAAAAGATTACTAATTAATCTGCACCTGTTCTTTGTACTTAACGTGGCTACTGGGAAGTTTAAATGACAGGTGTGGCTGGCCTTCCATTCTGATGGACAGAATGAGAGCAGGCCTGCAGAAAGACCTCTGCATGGCTGCATCCCCCTCAACAGCCCACTGGGGAGCAGTCACAATGGAAGGCTACTCAGGTCTACAAGGGAGTAATGCTCACCCAGGAAAAGAAAGTTCCCACCTCCCAGCAGAAGGGACGCCCCTCAGGCCTTGGGACTATGGCCTTGATGAATCTGACACTCCCTGCAGGGAGAGCAGCCAGAAGCAGGCCCTCCCCGGTCCAGCACTGAGCCCTATCCAGGCTCTAGGCAGCCCTGAGGGACACCTAGTCATGCTGTTCGTGGGGCCCATTAATACTGATCAGAATATCCTGGCTTAACCCACACGGCTGTGGCTTTGGTCAAGAAAGCTGACCTCTCTGCGCTGCTAATCTGTCCTGTACAATGAGGGAGAGTGCAGTCTGACTCTCTGGGGTCCTGTTAAGTCACAAAAAAAACCAGGGAAGACAGACAAAGGGAACCAAGACCTCCTGGAATCACCCCAGCCCTGGCAGGACCCCTGAGGGATGAAGGAAGCTGGTAAGGGGGGGCAGTCCCCAGACTGCAAACATCCTGTCACCATGTACAAGGCGCCACCACAGTCATGGCACACACCTCAAGGGTCAGACAGCGGGTATTGTCCACCATTTGTCTCCACGTTGTACGCTGGACACTGGGGTTCACAGCAACAGTGCTCTCCAAGGTCACGATACCGCCTTGGACCAGGTCACGACTCCAGCCCTGTACTCACTGCCTCCTTGCAGCTGCTAAATGTGAAATATGCAGAACGCTACTTTTTTTTGCGGGGGTGTGGGGGGGGTGTGGGGGGGTGTGGGTACCAGGGATTGAACCCAGAGGCATTTTACCCCTGAGCCACAACCCAGCCCTTTTTACTTTTTATTTAGAGACAGGGTCTTGCTGAGTTGCTTAGGGCCTCGCTAAGTTGCTGAAGCTGGCTTTGAGCTGGTGATCCTCCTGCCTCAGCCTCCCAAGCTGCTGGGATTATAGGCATGCGCCATCGCACCCAACCAGAATGCTACTTTTTACAGTGTATTCTACTTCCTACTTTTAAAGGGCAAATTCTACCTTAATTGTTAGAGAAAACTATCACAGCTCTGTTTGGCTGCATATCCATGTTTACTAGTTCATGGAAAGCCTGGAAATCTACTCCAGCCCTGACTGTAGGGCCCAAAGCCAGTATTCTGCTCTAAAAATGACAGCAATAATAGCCATACCAAGGAGTAATAAGAACTCTCACTTTTGTAGTGTGAACCACGCGACAGGCATCCTTCAAAGCCTTCATAACAACACTGAAGTCGCTGCTATCAGTATACCCATTTTACAGGGAAGAAAGCTAAGGCACAGAGTCAAAGACACACAATGTACCTGGTCACTGAATGACATATACTCCAGTGTGTCACCTGATTTAACCCTCACCACTGCCGCATGAGCATGGTACGGAGACCAAGAGGGATAAGATCTGACCACACCAATCAGAACTGGGTTAAAACCCATGCTGCCTACCCTGGATCTTAATCATCATATGACACTGTCTCCCTCCACTTTACAAACCTGCTCCGGCGGCATCCAGTCGTAACCCACTGTTCAGGATCCAGGTGGAAGAGCTCCTCTCACACCTGCCCAGATCTCTTTTCTGCAAGGCCCTAGCTGCTGGGAGAGGGGGCTGCGGAGGGCGATGCACACCTTTCTCCAGGGATGAGTCTCTGCCCAGAAAAACCTAGAAAGCTATGTCCCCCACCTTTCTCCCAAACAGAGGCTGGAGCCCAAAAGCCCAGTGTCCTTGCTTTGAGATGTGCCAACTCTGAGGTGCCATTTGCTCCACAGTCCCATGGTGACACAGCTGAAACCGCATCTTTGCTTGGCTCTCAGCTTGCCCTGTCCTGCTCCCTGGCTTCCTAGGGGTGTGACTTGAGGACCTGCCCCCAAGAAATCACTTCTGCAGGAAGCCGCGAGTCAGCTGTGCTCCTAGGCAGCCTCACCTGAGGAACCCCAGGCTTCATCAAACCCCACAGCAACAACCCCTCGAAATGCAAGCCTACAAGAAGCTTCAGAACTGGTATTTATGGACTTTTTGAATAGTAAAAGCATTTTCACCCTTTAAATAATCCCACGTTTTTGCATGAGTGTTTGAAGCCAAAGACATTTATGTAAAACATTGAAAATGGAAGAACACTTACTTCACTAAAGAAGCTTTGCGACACAGTTTGTCAGCCCCCCTGTAGTAATTCACCAGCTGCGCCAGCCCGGGCTCGTGACCTGCAAGGAAAGAGCAGGCTCAAAGGGGGGCCTGGACAGGTGGGGAGTGACGGCAAGGCACCAGCATGCCAGATGGGGACCAGGAGGGGCATGCCCAGCTTTTCATTTCAACTTTGGTTGTTAGAAATGGAATAGTTTGGCTTCTCTGTCCCTGAGGGTCTTTCTCTCAGTATCCTTCTGGCCACTCACCCTCCCCCAAGGGATGCTACTATACCAATACTGCAGGTCTAGGAAGACCATGGCCACCTTTGTTTTTTCTTATTGGAGTGGAGCATGCTGGGTATTTTCTCTTCAGCTCTCCCTGGTCTTACTACGCTCCTCTTCCGGCTTAACGTGAAGACTTGCAATCTTTAAATACAGGAAGCTACTTTAAGAGTCATGCTTTGCACCTCCCCAGCCCTGCTTTCTACAAACATCAGAGAAGGCACAGAACTGTGATACTGCTAGTCTCAAGCATGCTGGTCTCTGCCAGCTTCTGGAAGGCACCAGAAGGTAGAGGGAGGTGGTGGGCGGGCCATGTCAGAATGTCAGAAGTAAGAACTTCATTCTGTGCTTCATCCCACAGGGATCTTATTCTCAACAATTCTCATTACCACAACCCTTCTCTATGAAATTAGAGCTGAAAGGATAAAAATAAAAACACAGTTTTACTTAATTTTTAGGGGATACTGGGGAATGATATTTGTCAAATTATATTGTTATATTGTGTGCATGTATGAATATGTAACAACAAATCCCACCATTATGTACAACAATATGCACCAATTTTTAAAAAAGTGGTAAAAAAGAAACTGAAAAAATTTTTTGTTTTGTTTTGTTTAAAATCCTAATAATCCATGCATGGTGGCACATGCCCATAATCCCAGCGACCCTGGAGGCTTCGGCAGGAAGACAAGTTTAAGGCCAACCTGGGTGACTTGGCAAGACCTTGTCTCAAAAATAAAAAGGGCTAGGGTTATAGCTCAGTGGTAGAGCACTCCTGGGTTCAAATTCCAGTACTGCAAAAAAATAAATTTGTATATGCATATTTAAATTTTATTTATTAACAAAATGCACTGCATTTCCTATAATAGAAAGTAAGATGGAATAAAGGCATTATGAGTTGATGTCAGAGGCAATGATTCATCAGAGAATGGCATACGCCCAAATCAAAAGTGTCAGGCATTACTTGAATTTCAGTGCTTCCCTGTGGTAGAGAGACCCTCATTCTCCCTGCATGGCCCTCTCCACATGCCCAGGGCCCTGAGCCCTTACCTGACCCCTGAAGCTCCTTGGTTTCCATGTAGCACACGTTTAGTAAAAGGTAAATAACTCCAGTTAACAGCACAAAACCTATTTTCTTTCCCATAAAAACTAAATATTTGCTGATCACCTGCTGAATCTACGGTGCCTATGTAAGATTCGAAACATATAGGTTTCTGCTTCTCACCTCCTTGCTGGGCATGAGCTCCACAGCTATGCCAACTGCCCCACCTCCACCTGGGCAGTGCTGTCTTTGACTGTTTTCCATATTAAGACTCCATCTAAGCTTTCACAGCCAGACACCACCAAGCACAAGAAGAAAGGAAGGCAGGAAGGGCAGTGGACAGAGTCAGAGGAAGTAACTTCTCGACTAGAAGCATTTGTTTCCTTTCCTCTTTCAGGGAAATAATTCCACATGAACATTACCTCCTCCACCCCACTCCCCCAGCTTTTTTGAGGAAGGCTTCCTGAGGAGATCCTTTAACAGGAAGGACTCTCCAAGCACACTCCCTGTAATACTAGATTTCTGGGGGGCTCCTGTCAGCCCTTCCATGGAGTCACCATTCTTCATTATAAACTTGCATGGCAATGGGAAGTTGTCCCCAGCACTATTTCAAAGAAAAAACTCAGGAAGGCATTGCCTCAACAAGTTTGGTTCTCAAACACTGGCCTCACCCAAATGCTCTAGTAAGTTCACCAATGGCCAGTCAACTCCAGATGGCCTGTTTCCATTCTCTGTCCACTCATCCTTTTTCTGAAAACCCTCTCCTCTCCCCAACATGGCAAGAACACCGCTCCCTTTGGTTGGCCCTCCAAGACTGAGGCTTTTTCTCGGTATCAATTCTCCCCTTCTATCCTTGGAGTACAACTGACCCCCACCCCTGGTGAGTTCTGGCCAGGAACACAGCTACCCAGAGAGCCCTTCCCAGATGACTGTGCAGTGAGCAGGTCCCCGGGATGTGAGTGCACCTTCCGGAGAACTTCTGGATTACGTCATTTGGAAAGGAGCGGCTGGTCCTCCCCTCACTCCTGTCCCTTCCTAAGGAGAGTAGGTGGACAGGGTGGTGCCAAGCCGGCTTCTACCACGTGAAAAGGCAATTCCCTCCGGACAGAGATGGAGGGGAACCAAACCTCTGGTTAAAACCTTTATTCAATGCACAACTGTAAAAACACGTTCGTTGGTGAAGCCTTCGCTAAATTGAGACGCTCCTCCAGCTTTCCCTGGGGTAGGGTCTCCTCTGAAGCTCCGCTTTTGAATCCAAATGGCTTTTCAGAATGCCCTCCCTGCCTGTTATCCGAGCCTTGCGCGGGTACAACCCCAGGTTCCAGCACCTTCAGGGCCCCCTTCCACGCCCACACCAGGCGGGGCGACGTCCTCCGTGGGAGACGCGCAAGGAGACTTCCCGGCTCTGCGGAGCCCCGCGTGCCCTGCGCAGCCTCGCGTGCCCTGCGCTCAGCTCCGCCAACCTGCCCGACCCGGGGCGTTGGGCCCGGGAGCCGGGAACCAGTGGCCGACAGCCCCCATGGTGCAGGGACAGGTCATTGTCAGGAGTAGCGGAGCCGCACCGCGAGTCCCTCCGAATGGGACTCAGGAAAGCCGAGAGCGTTAAGAACGAGCGCGGGCGTTGGCGGATCCGCCCGGGATCAGCCCGGGAAGCCTCACGAGAAGCCACACGGAAGGGAGACTCGCGACCTTAAAAACAAAAGCGCCGGCCGCGGCTGTGGAGCGCGCCCCGGCCGGGGGCGGGGACGGGGACAGGGACGGGGAAGGCTCACCCAGTCTCCCGAAAGGCAGCCGGTTCCTCTCGCCCAGCATCAGGTTGAACCTGGGATTGTCTCGCCTCAGCCTCTTCCAGTGGCCGGAGGCGAGGAGCAGCCGGGAGACCTCGGCATAGACGCTGCTGTTCTCGTCGCGCACCACGAAGGTGTACATGGCGAGGCCGCGCGCCCGGGCCCCAGGTCGCCGCCCGAGGACGAGCCGGCCGAGGCGGTGGCTCCGCGTGGACGGTGCCCGCCCCCCGCACCGCACTGCTCTCGGGCCGCGCCTCCCGGGCCCAGGCGGCGCCTTCTCGGGCGCCCGCGTCCGCCCAAGTGGCGAGCGCCGCCGGGACGCCGCGCCCTCCGCCGCGCAGCCCCGCCTCCTCCCCGTGATTCCGCGCGGCCAGCTCGGCGCCTGCGGGCCGCGCCCCCAGCCCCGGGCCAGCCGGTGGGGGTGCCCTGGGGGTGCACTGAGCCGAGCGAGCCGAGACCACAGCCAGGCGGTGCCAGCGGAAGACCCCCCTTGCAGAGTTCCCCCGCTCCGCCACCTCTTTCACAGGGACTTTTATGGGTGAATAAAAGTTGCTCGGCCCCGTCCTGTGTCCGAGTGAGCAGCGCTCCCTTCCTCTCCGCCCAACCACTAGAGCACCTAGAACGTTGCGGTACTTGCTTAGTTGGAGTAGAGCGCTCTTTTCAAGTTCTGAGACCTCCCGATTGTCGCACAGCCCGGGGGCCGGGGTGACCCCAGCGTCCACTGGTGGAAATAGTCCCGAACAGGCTTCAGGGAGTCCTGGACCCGTTCCCGACCTGCCCTTCCAGCGTGGGCCATGAGCCTTCTCTATTTCGGACCTCGTCTTGTCTAAGCTACTTTTAGGAAACCGATTTTGGTGCATTTGAGGGTCAGAGAGGACAATGACTATCAGGTTTTCCGCAAACGTGCCCATATGCCCTCGTGAATGACCTACCCCAGCCTTGTGCCTCACAGCTATTACTCTGCTTTAGAGAAAGAACCTCCCATCCTGTGCTCCCCGCGTTCACAGTATCTACCGAGCATTCTGTAAAAGCACCCTCCTCCCCCAGCTCGGCCCACATTCGCTCACTTTGCAAAACCATTCTAATCTGTGCACTTTCGCTGTCCCTGGGGAGCTTGCTCGGTGCACAAAGGCAGCAACCCAGAGTGCGGGTGCTTAAGTTCCCTCTCATCCCTCCATCCATCAGGATAAGAGTGGGTTGACAATGCACTGGCGTCCTCACCCCTGGCAGCATATGCTGCCAGGAGGTGCATTTCCTGGACTGTATTTCAAGGTATCTACAGAATTCAGCCCCTGCTGTCCACAGCTGTCCAATGCACTTCTCTTGGCTTCCTTCCTTTCCCTAACTCACTACCCCACTTGCTCCTCCACAGATATCACCTTGCTTTTAAGTCCTTGTTCCAGGATCACCTTTTGGGAGACCTCATGCTAAGATAAGCCATACCTGCTGCTTGTCACCGAAGGCCACATTCTTTCCTCCAATAGTTGGCTTCTCTGCCACTCCACAGCCATGGTCTCCCTAGCAACGCCAGGGATCCTCAATTCAGTGGTTCTCTTTTTTTTTCTCACCTATCTTTTATGGTGAACACTATTTAAACTTGTTTTAGTTTTAATTTGGGGGCAGTGTTCCTTATCCCCTTTGCTAGATAATAGTATTCATCTTTTCCCCTCCGGACTTTATGAGACTCTGGAGAGATGAACACAGTCCATTATGGGCACAGGAAAGGCAATCTCCCAGTTCAACAGGGCTACTCCATCCCTTTCTGCCATAGTAGATGGTAAAGCATAAGAACATGACCCAAATCTGGACAATCTGATTCTTTGTGGGATTTGGAGCTATAAAGAAAAAACCAATTTTTTATTTTATTTTTACAGCTGAAATTGCTCAGATGGAAGACTGTGTGCCACAACATGTAGCTATCTTAGTATCCTACAAAGAGGAAGACTCTGTCTGTCTGAGACTTTGACTTCCAGCACTCCCTTGAATTAGGCCTGGCTCTCTGGCTATACAAGAGGAGTAATATGCTTTACTTCCTATTCTGGACCTTAAAATTAGAGCATGCCGCCTTCTTCCAAATGCAGAACCACAATAACAACAAAACAAAAAGATGCAAATGTTATAGTTAAAGCTTCGTCCTGGGGTTTCATACACTGACTTCCAGACCACTCACATATAATTGAATCAAGCCTTTATTGAAGCACACCGGTGGCGGCTGACTAGAACATAAAGCTGTTCCCCTGATCTGCCCTGAACAATTGCAAGGGCACTACTTATAAACCTGAAAACCGCAAAAGGGATGTTTGGGGGTTCAGCCAATGCAAGCAAGCCAGGTTACAGAAGCGGGACAGTGCAGTCAGGCAGTGGGAAGCCTAAACAATCACAGCCCAGTCACCTCAGTTACAGAAACAGAGCCTTGTTCCCCTAGTTACAGAAACAATGCCCCATTAGGTAGTTTGCGTGTTCTTAAAGGTTTCTATAGCAAAAGGAAAAGAACATCTTGCCCCAGTCATGACCCTTTTCCTTGGCATGGTTGTTTCTACAGAATGGAGTCACAAAACAAAATGGAGTCACATTTGCTTTTACTATCACGCAAGGATTCTACCAAAATTGGCTCTTTGATTGATCCTAAAATAAACTTCAACAGCCAGGTACAGTGGCACACACCTATAAGCCCAACATCTGGAGAAGCTGGGGCTGTAGGATTATAAATTTGAGGCCAACCTCAGCATCTTACCATGCCCCTCAGCAACTTAGTGAGGCCCTGTCTCAAAATAATAAGTACAAAGGGCTGAGGATGTAGCTCAGTGGTAAAGCACCCTGGGTTCAATCCCCAGTACGAACACACACACACACACACACACACACCCCTTGAAAAATCTCCACAGGTTGAGACAATTCTAAACACTTTCTCTAACAACAGTGGAATTAAGTGGCTAGGAAATTCAGTAATATACTTCTAAATAACCTATGTTAAGTGAAGAAATCACAATAGTATAAGAAATATTGGCTGGGGATGTGGCTCAAGCGGTAGCGCACTCGCCTGGCATGCGTGTGGCCCGGGTTCGATCCTCAGCACCACATACAAACAAAGATGTTGTGTCTGCAAAAAAAAAAAAAAAAAACCTAAACCTAAATAATTCATTTTTTTAAAAAAAGAAATATTGTTTAACTGAATGACAATAAAATTATGACATCAAAACTGGTAAGATACAGCTAAAGCCATGGTTAAATGAAAATTTATAGCCTGAAGCACAAATGTTAGGAAAAGAAGACTGAAAGTCAGTCGTTCAAGCGTCATCTCATGATACTAGAAAAAGGACGACAACATCACACCCAAAATAAGTGGAAAGAAACCAAGGAATGAAGAAACAGATATACCAAAAATAAATCAACAAAGCCAAAAGGAAAAAAAAAAAAAAAACCTATTTGGGCTAGCTCATGGGTAGAGCACTTGCCTAACATGCGAGAGCCCTGAGTTCAATTTCCAGCATTACCAGTAAATAGATAAATAAAATTTAAAAATACACTACTTAAATTGCTAACCATTCACAGCCCAGCAAGAAGGAAAGAAAGAAAGGGAGTGCAAGTAATCAGTACTAAAATGTCTAGGGGAACCCACTAGAAATCCTAAAGATGTTTAAAAATAAGGTACTGGGGCTGGGGATGTGGCTCAAGCAGTAGCGCACTCGCCTGACATCTGTGCGCCCGGATTGGATCCTCAGCACCACATACAAACAAAGATGTTGTGTCCTCGGAAAACTAAAAAATAAATATGTTGAGAGCCACAGCCAAAGGAGCCCCAGCAAACTTTCAGCTGCCAGCAAACTTCCAGCTGCCAGCTGATGATTGGCTCACAGCAGCCCCAGCAAACTTCTAGCTGCCAACTGATTGGCTCCTCTGCGGTGATGCTCATTGGGCTGTTTCCCCGCCCTTTCAGACCGCGGAGCTGCTCACTGGGGGACTTTTTTTGGCTCCGCCCATGTGACCTAGCCAATCGGCCTCAAGAGCAGGAGGAGTGGGGGAGGTTGAGAGGCTTGTGGGAAGCTGGTGGTGGCAGTTGGGCTCTGAGGGTTTTTCCTGAAGAGCAGTGTGGTGTGATGTGTGTGTGTGTTCTAAAAATAAAGTTCGTTTCTTTTGACAAATGGCTCCTGAATTGTGCCCAGCCAGACTGCGGCATAAATATTAAAATAATAATAATAATAAAAAGTACTATAAATAATTCTTGCCAATGAATTTAATAACTTGGACAAAACAGACAAATTCTATGGAAAATCCTAGTTTACCAAAAATGATTAGAAAGTAATATGAAATCAGAATAATTTCATATCTGTTAAAGAGATTGATTCATTTGTAGATGACATATATAGAGAGAAAAAAACTAAAAATATCCTGAAGATTATACAGATACCCCAAAAACATTAACCCTAATAAGCAAATTTAGCAAAGTTTAAGAACAATTCAGAGAGGAAGTTAAGAAAATAATTCCATTTTACAATAGCATCAAGTAGCCAGGTCAAAAAGAGAAGATTTCTTTTTTTTGGTGGACCCAATATTTTTATTTTTATTTATTTTTATGTGGTTCTGAGGATCGAACCCAGTGCCTCACACACGTGAGGCAAGTATTCTACCACTGAGCTACAACCCCAGCCCAATAAGACGAGATTTAAAAAAAAAAAACTGTCATTTTTCAAAGATGACATGGTTATATATACAAAGCAAATCTTAAGTCGCTAGACATAAGACCAATATATAAACACTAATTGTATTTCTGTCAACAACAAAGAAATAGAAGATGAAAAATTTTAAAGATACAATTTATAGTAGCATCAAAAAATGTCAAATACTTAACATTACTAAAGAAAACTATGCAAGAACTCTACACTGAAAACTACAAAATGTGACAAAAGAATTTAAAGAATAAAATAAAGGAAACATACACTATGATCATGATTAGAAAACTCAAAATTGTTAAAGCTGTCTGTCCATTTTTGCTGAATGGATCTGCAGTGCAATTCAAGCAAAATCTCTGCAGAGCTCTCCACAGAAATTGACAGGACAATTCTAAAGCTCATATAGAAATGCAGAGGAACAAAAATAGGAAAGGCAGGCTGAAGGAAGGCTACCAGACACCAATCCACAAAAGTTATAGAATTTGAATATAAAGGTATTGCAAGATGTAGTAGCTCACGCCTGTAATCCTAGAGACTCCAGAGCTGAGGCAGGAGGATTGAAAGTTCAAAGCCAGCTTCAGCCACTTAGCAAGGCCCTAAGCAGCTTAGCAAGACCTTGTCTTTGAAATAATAAAAAAAAAATTTAAAGGGCTGGGGATGTGGCTCAGTGGTAAAGTGCCTCTGGTTTCAATCCCTGGTACCAAAAATAAATAAATATAAATAAATTTAAACAAATAGATAAATAAATATAAAGATATAGTAATTCAGGAAGCAGGATTTCAAAGAAATAGATCAGTGTAAAGAGACCCATGTCCCTGTGGTCACAGAGCAAGGTCCCGCAGCTGCCCTCATATTGAATACCCAACCTCCAGAACCAAAAGAGAAGGTTTTTGTTTGTTTGTTTGTTTTAAGCCACCCAATTTATGGTTGTTATAGCAGTCCTAGGAAACTAGAATACTAACTAAGATATACAGGTATTTTGTTTTAATGTTCTTTTTTGAGTGCTATTAATACAATTTCATAACTCTCCTGGAAAAAAAAAAGACACGAAAAGCTAGGGATAAAGGGAAATTTTGATGGATTGGAAACCGTGAAAATTAGAACTTTCATGTCTCAAGAGACACTATCAAGAGAATGCAAAGGAAAACCACAGAGCAGGATGAGAGGCCCGTGGAAGCTTCCATGGGGAGCTGGGTAGACATATGTAGGGTCTATGCCTTGAACCCCATGTGGTCTCCTCACCCCCTAACCACCAATCTCTAATAAAAAAATGTCACCCAAAGGGTCATTTTCCATCCTCTTGCTGCCAAGAGCTATGGGAAGAGGCTACTGAAACCTCTGCAACCCTCAGTCTGATTGGCAAACCAGCCTCCCAGATGAAAGCTCTGTGGCCCTGGTCTATAGCTGGAAGGGTCTGGACGGAAGCCTGGCTCATCCCTTAGCCTTCAAATGCTCCCCATTTCCCATCCTGACATTCCACCATTATGATGTGACTTTTAGTCTGGGCATTGCTGCTTATTAAAATCCATATGCCTTAAATATTATGAAATATAATCAGTAAAACTTTAGTAGTAGAGTTATTAGGGGGCAGGTGTTTGAATTTTAACAGGTTCTATTAAAGGAGGACTGCAACCATAGGTACCTGCTGACCCAGGAGGAGAGGGGTGCAAGGCGGGCTCTTGGTTTGGGTACCAGTTCTTTTGGAGGGGTGGATACGCTGTCCTGGAGTGGCAGGGACAGGCTAGAGGAGATATCTCAGAGGCACTTGACGGCCGGCCTTCTCTTCAGCCCCCATCACCCTCATCCAAACAATAAACACTCCAGATGGACCCATCCATTCATGGAATGTAGCTGCCTTACCTTCTGGGTTCAACCAAATATAAACGCCACTCTTGGGTGACTTTTGGGGCTGAGTCTAGGGGACAGAAGCAGCTGCCACCGCTGTCCCCATCACTCCAAATAATGTGCAATCATCTTCAAGCTCCTCCTGTCCCGATTGCCCGAACAGGTCCTGCTCCTCGCAGATGCAGCAATCGCCAGGCAGATGGTGGGGACGGCCGGCAGGTGCCTGGCCTGCCTGGACGCGCTGGAGGCGGCGGAGGACGCGCCCTCGCTGCGTGACCACTTGGGGGAGCTGGTGGCGGCGCTGCAGCACCTGGGCGGGCTGGTGGCGCGCGGACGGAAGGAGAGCTTGGGTCCCACGGGTCTTCTGTTGCGGGAAAGCATCCCCGAGCTGCTCGCGACTGCCCGAGGCCACCTCCAGCATCCGCGCAACTCACAGCTGGCCGCGACCCGAAGCCGCGTCTTCGCTACCACCAGGAAGACCCTGGAAGAGCTGCTGGAGCGGCTGGAGTCCGGCGTCGCGATCCCTGAGGCTGGGACCCGTGTCGGCGCGCTCTCCTGGCGCCTGCAACAGCTGCGTGAGCTGCTGGCGACGTCCGAGCACCTGCGCGACGGCCAGCTGGACGCGCCGCTGGCCGCCGTGGTCGCGCACTGCATGCACCTGGCCGCCTGCTCCGCGCCGCCAGAGAGGCTGCACCTGGTGGCCCGCTGCGGCCGGCTGCTGGAGGTGCGGGGCGCCATCCGGCGCCTGGACGGGAGCGACGGACCCCCGCGGACAGGCCAGGAGAGGCTGGAGACCGCCGAGGAGCGCGCGGCGCTGCTGGCCGCCACCGACGCCCTCTCCCAGGGAGTGTGCGCTGCGCTCCTGCGCCAGATCCTGGACACGTTCACAGACACCCAGAGCCCTCTTGAAAGGCTGGTCCGCGTCGCCTTGTCGACTTCTGCAGTCGGATCGCTGGGCGCGGGCGGGGACTTGCGGAAAGGCCTCCAGCGTTTCCGTGCAGCTTTCCACGAGCGGGCCGAGCAGATGCTCCGGGTGGCCCACTTGGTCTTGGTTTGCTGCTCCCGGCGACAAACTGGTAGAGACCTGGAGGCCGCCGTGGCAGACCTTGGCGGGCTGGTGGCCAGAGTGCACCAGCTGTTCTCAGGAGGCCCCGCAGCGTCTGGTGCGGACTGGAGCCCCGCTGCCCTAAGGGCCCTGCTTCAGGCCTGGGCTCGGGCGAACGAACGCCTCGTGGCCTGTTTTGATGATGTTCTCAACATCCCTGAATTCCTGAGCGTGTCCACTCAGGAAATGATCAAGCACTTGGACTTCCTTGCATGGGCTTTGAGGAGTGGAGATCCCGGAGGGTTTTCCAGGCCTGTGATGTATTTGCAGGGCCGAGCCGCACACATAGTGCAGGTAGTGAATAGGTATGTGGGCCGCGATTCCGATCCCATTTTCCGGAATGGCCTGAGAGTTTTGATCTGGCAGCTGCAGCAGTCTTCCTTGGCCCTGGGTGCAGCTACCCAGCACAGGTCAGGTGGGTGCAGCTCTCAGGATAGAGAGGTGCTTTTAGCCATGGCAACACATCTCATCTATTCCGTTCAGCAAGTCCAAGAGGGATTGGACGGGACCAACCATCCACATATCCTCAGCCCTCTTCGAGACCAAGTCCAAAGATTTGACATAGCTAAGGGACAGCCTCATACCCTTCTCCCAAGCCTCCAGGACAACTCACTTCCTGGGTGGAAACACCAAAAGGTCCCTGTGTTAGGGGAACGTGACCTGGCCATGCCCTGTCCACCAACAGACTGTACTTCTCACCCCTGGAGTCCTAACACCTGTACACAGAGGAGATCTGCTGCTCCCCTCACCACCAGCAAACTCACTCTTGCTGAAGAGAGCCAGGACCTCCAGGCAGTGGCCTCAACTTGCACCCAAGTGCTGGAGCAGGGTACAGACACAGATGCAGCTCAAGAGGGTGGGGAGGGACCACCGGGATCAGAGAGGATGATGAGACTCCAAGAGATCCCGACACTGGCACCTTCTGTTATTGACGTGGCCAGGGAGACAGCCCATAGCACAACTTCTAGAAGTGATAGCTTTCTAGAAGCCACTCGCCGACTGTCTGGGGGGACCAGGGAAACCAGGCAGGTTTTGGTAGCCACGGCTGGTGACTGGTATCCTCTGTGTCAACAACTCTTTTGCCATAACCCCCAAACTGATCTACCAGGGAGCATTTCAGTATTCACAGAGCTTCAGCAGAATTTAACTTCAATGGTTCAACTAGCAGCTAAAAGTTGCGGCAAGGATCTGGATAAGAAGGATCCTGACTCCTTGGGACATCCAGAAGTGCTATTACAAATCGGGGACAGATTGGAGGAGGCAGAGATCCATGCCAAACGGCTGTTGGACATGGTTCTGGCCTCTGATGGTCTCCAAGCTCCTGCATCTTGGGAAGAGAACATTGAGAATGGATGCCTTCTGTGGTCAGTGGCTGTCCAAGACCTGATCCAGAACATGGAGAGGCTCAGCGGGAGACAAGGCCTGTTTCTACTGCCCCTGCAACAGGCTGTAAAGGATCATCAGGGATTGAAGGAAGGGTTGGATCAGGTAGCAGATGTTTCTCAAAGGCTGCAGGAGGCTGCCAGTCTGTCCGGCCTTCTGTGTGGGGATGAGCAGGTAAAGGGTGAGATCTCCTTTCTGTGCAGGGAGGTTCATGTACTCAGAGACGCTCTGCTGGATGTGGCACAGATCCTAGGCTCCTCCCCCAAACCATCTCCCAGCCTGTCCACACGCTTTCAGCTTCTCTGCCTGGAGCTCACCCTCCGAGCCAAGACCCTGACTGGCCACCTCAGTGGCATCAATGCAGAGTAAGAATGTGCCTTTCAAGATGCTATTTGTCCACAGTTCTCTGTCTGCAAGAACTCCCAGACCAGGACAGAAAGGTCCCTAGAAAGAATGGTATCTGGTATCCAAGCTGTACAGGGAATTGTAGTGAGACGTCAAGAGTCTGGGCCTTGCCCAGAAGACCTTCTTATAGCTCTGGAGAGCATTCTCATCCTCACCAAGGAGGTGAACCAGAGGGTTTCTGTGCTCCAAGAAGGTCCAGAGGAGTGGGACATGCATGTGTTGGAGTGGCTTCGGTGGGAGTGGGCAGCCAGGGCCCACCATGTGGTGGCCCAGCTCCAGGCCTGGAAAGGTGGTCATACCAAGGCCTGGAATCTCCTGGACCAGTGCTTAAAACTCAGGGAGGAGCCAGCAAGGGCCCCAGAACAGGACTCCATCCAGCCCCAGCTCCACTGTGAGGAGGGTGCTGCGGGAGGCAAGGTGGATGCTCAGGGTTCTGCCCCCAGGGCCACCCTTGGGAGTTCAATGGGAACCTGCACGGCTGAGCCAGCTGTCGCTGGGACCCCCCCAGCAAGCACGGGCATGGTAGGCTCCTCAGCATCTTTTCTCCACCCACACCTCAACCCTCTTCTAGGCATCAGAGATCCTGCCAAGTTCCAGGGTCTCAGTGCCACGATGTAATTCCCCCTGGGCAGGCAGCACGCAGCCTCCAAGAGCCCAAGCTTGGCAGTCAGCTGTCTGGGCTGCACCTTCTGCTACCATTTCCCAGCTGGGAAGCTTCATCGCCATTTTGGACTCTGGCACTCTAGCCTGATGGAGGATGAAGGGTATCCAGGCAAAATATTTGCATTTGCCTGGCCTGTGGCAGTGTCCTAGAAGCAGTGCCTACCTTAGTACTGTCTTCCATGAGGTTTTCCCCGGTCACCCCACCCGGAAGTGGTTTCCTTGCCATGACTGGCAGCACTCTTCTTGAGGGATAGGCTTTCTCATGCCACTTTGACCTCCACAGATATCACTTGCGTGCTCCAATCAGGGTTCTTTTCTTTGCAAGTGGCGGGAAATCAGTGCAATTGCTGTAGCAAGGGGAAAAAAGAAGGATTTATTGGAAAGATGTGGGGTCTGTCCTTCCACATGCACTCATTTCTTTCCAGGGTGAGACAGGACACGTAGGACACCCATTCATATTGACCAAGGCCAGCGTCAGCAGGACATAGACTAGGTTGGCAGGGCTCGGGAAGTTCCTCAGCAGACTTGTTCAGGCCGGGCCATGGCACAGCCTGGTCCGTCCCCCGTGTGAGGTTATGCTTGGCTGGGCAGAGCCTCCCAACCATTCCTGAGATCTCCTCCCAGGTGCAACTGACCACCCCCTGTGCTTCTCCACCAGTTACTTTTCCCTCATTTTCCTCACTAAAATGTGATTGCCCTCAGAAGCCACCCTATTGCCACGGGAACAGAGAGGACAGTAAGCACAGTTCCTTCTCCTGTCGCCAGAGTCCTCTGCTCCGATACCAGCAGGGCTCTGGGCTCACTCACTGCCCTCCTCTAGTCACACAGATTCCCCTGCCTGGCAGCCTCTTCCCCCCATCCCTGTTTCTCCATAGGGTTTGGACAGAGCTGGTGCCGCTGGGTTCACTGACAGGCCCCTTGATGGACTCTCCTCCATCAGAGCCTCTCCGTGGAGCATCCCCCAAGGCTCAGGGCAGGTGGATGCAGCTGCCCAGGTCTGAAGGCCTCCAGGATGGAGAGCAGCAGCTCCAGCAGCCCCTTTGCCCCTCTTGACCCTGCAGGGAAGTCCTTTCTCTGTTGGGGTCTGGGTCCCCCAGGTGAGGGGCAGGCCCCCATATTCTGCTCTTTCCACTCCAGGGGAGTGCTGTCCTGCACGTACAGGGGAACACTGGGACAGGGAAGGACTCTGCCTCCAGGGCCACCCTAGGGTGTGAGGACAGTCAGAGAGGCCAGCATTGCTGCCTGACACATTGCCGTATGATGCTGTCCCCACACCCTGGGGCTCCTGTGGTACAGGCATGCCCTCCACTCAACCCAGACCAGCATCTCACAGTGAGCCTCCCTCAGAACCTGACAGGGAAGACAGGGGCCTAGAGAGGGGCTTGTGCATCCCCTGCCCTAGTGAGTCACCCTCCGAATCTTTCCTGCAGCCAGGGGAACTCGGACACAGTGTCCTGGGCTCCTCGCATTATGGAAGGGCCTGAAGACAGATGTGGGTTTGGATGCTTATGGCCCCCACAGTTCCATCTGGGACATGAGTGGAAAAGGGTATTTCCCAGCCTCCTCACCCTTAGCTGGGCTCATCAGGGTACCATTTCCTCCCCTGGCCTTCAGTCCCTGCAGTTGAGTCTTGGTCTCAGCAGAGTTTTCTCCCTTGTCCTTCTTTTCATCTTCTGAGTCCCTTACGGCTGGCCTGTTGGTGCTCTCTGGAAAAGGCTCCCAGCATTCAGAGGGTACCCACACTGTCCAGAACTAGACCAATGAAGCAGTAGAGGACACTGCACATGGTCAGAAGGTGGGGATGATTAAACTGAAAGCAACCAACAGGAGTAAGGCCAGGTGACTTCTTGGTTCACACTAGTTCAAGTTTCTTAATCCACGTCTTGCTGCTATAACAAAAATACCACGTGCTATGTAATTATATTATAAAGACAAGAAATCTATTCAGCTCACAGTTTCAGAGGCTGGGAAGTCCTGGATGGAGGGAGCCATCTCTGAGGAAGTAAGAAAAAGACATAATCAAAGAATTTCTCAACTCAGTTACTGGATTTACTTCCAAATGCAGAATAACTTGTCAATTCCAGGGTCAAGAAAAGGCTTAGGGAAGGCTCTGCTAAAAGTTCAATAGGGAAAGAACATGGCCTAACTGTGAGCATGGAGCCTGCTTGTAGATATCAGGGGCAGCTCTTTTTTCTCACTAGAAAACAACCACCACCAAGCTCTTGTGTGTGTGTGTGTGGTGGGGGGGAGGTCATAGTTTTTGATACCCAAACCTTTAGGTCCTTTTGCAAAAGTGTCTTCCCAGAGTTGGAATATTGAAGGATTCTTGAATTTCTTCAAGAGCTGCAGATGATCCTTCTCCCATGCAAAGTCTAAAACTTCACAGAAGAAAATAACATTTAATATTTTAATGGTATCTGGAACTAAGTGTACCAGGTTTCGGTTTATGCCAATTCCAGATGAACGGAGCACAAGTTAATAGGAAATCATCCTGTCCCCTCATTATTCTCCTAAATATTTGGGGTAGATGGCCAAGACTGCTGGGATTTGGAGGAATCAGGAAACCCTCCTGACTCCCTTTCCTCTTTCTTTAAAACATAATAGAAACGCAGTGGGCAGGCCGCTGCCGTCTGAAGGCTGAGGGCCAGCAGGGCCACTCTGTTAATGCACTGTCTTCTTACAGCAGCAGGACGCCTCCCCCGACTCCCCCAGCCGTGCAGCCAGATCTCACGCTGAGCTGGACCAGCCTCCCCAGGAGGACCAGGACGGCAGCACAGGCAGCACAGGCCACGAGAGCAGAAATGCCCAGATCACTCGGGAGATGACGGAGCAGGTGTCCCTGATGGCTCAGAGCCTGAGGAGGAGCGGGCACGTCCTGGTACTGGGCATCAGCAGCCATGGTGGTGGGAGGCCTGGGCATTATGGGAAGTTACTCTCCGCACTGCTGCCCTCCAAGAGCCAGGGCCGCCCTGGGCAGCTCCCAGCAGGCAGGAAGGGCGCACGTGGCACCACTTGGCACTCACATCTCTGTGCAGTCCCTTCATCATCTACCTGGGAATAGCTTGATGTCACCACCCCTCCTCCTTCCTCTCCTCCGCTACTGGGTCTCTGAGGCTTTGTCACATTGCACCAGGGAAGATAATTTCCCCAAAGCTGAAGGGAGCTATTTATGTCTTTAAAACTCCCCAAGGCAAACTCAGAGTGGTGGTACACAGTTGTAATCCCAGTGATTTGGGAGGCTGAAGTAGGAGGATTACAAGTTTGAGGTCGACCTCAGCAACTTAAGGAGACCCAGTCTCAAAATAAAAAATAAAAAAGGGCTGGGCATGTGGCTCAGTGGTTTAAAACCCCTGGGTTCAATTCTGAGTACTACCCCCACCCCCCAAAAAAAAATCCCCAAAGCAGCCACTTCCTGAAGGCTGACCACTCAGGGCCACTCATCCTGGAGGGAGACCCTGCTCCCACCAGCCTTGGGGGGCCAACTTCAATTATATGAGGCCTATTCTAATTCTCTTCATCCCTCTGCTTGGTTAAATTGAAGTAAGCATTCTTTGATATCAACACACCTGCAAGGAAAAAAATAAGAAGTCCATTTGCTGAGTGTGTGAAAGGAAGACATAAGATGGCAATGAGAGGCTCGCAGAAAGCCTCCGGTGTGGATCTACGGCAATCAGCAGCTCCCAAATCCACGGCTGAGCCAGGTGGGCCCCGCTCTCAGTCTAGGGTGAAGGGTCCAAAAGAGAAGGGTGGGTGTACCTGGCTAGGGGACCTCAAACCCAGCAGCCCCCTCCACACCCAAGCCTCAGACCTTCATTGTCCTGTCCCTGTTCCCAATCCCTGCCCATTACTACTGGTCAGCCCCTCACTGGAACAGTGACCCCAGGGTCATCAGAGCACAGCTACGTCCTCTTGCTGACTTTTCTTTCTAAGCATCTCAGATATTCTGATTTATCTAAAACTTGGGTGCTGGCAGAGTGGCTAAGGACCCCAAAATATGGTCCTCCACCCACTGAGTTCCCTGTGGTAAATATGGAGGAGATGACAAAAGGAGAACCAAAGGACCCCCTTTTAACAGGAAAGCTAGCGCCTGGTGAAAGAGAATCCCTGTGCAGGGACCTCCCCCAGCTCCCCAGACCCCAGTCCTGATCCTGGACTTTAGCAGCCACAGTATCTGTGCTCTAGGGCCAGAAACAAGAGTTTAAAGGGCTGGTTGGGAGGCACTGGCGAGGCGCATGGTGGACCAGGACTTCCTGAAGCAGTGCAGTCAGATGTCATGATGTGATCAGAGGCAGCCTTACCAGCAGCTCCGCATCCCCGCAGGGGGGTGCTGGAGTTGCAGGAAGCAAGGGGTGGCGGGATATCCAGCTTGATCTCTGCGTTTGAACCCTTCCCCTGCACACAAGGAGGTGCTCTTGCAAGGAATTTCCCTAACTTCAGATCTTAAATCTTCCTTGGCCAAAGGCCTTCTGTGTGCCAGCAGAGAACTCAAACCATTCCTACAGTCACGTCCAGGTTAGGGCTTCAAGCTGTAACATGTGCAAAATAAAAACACCCTCAGGAAATTGGGTTGAGGGGAGGCGTTCTCACCTGTCCTCCCTTATCCTTCCAGGATTCCCTTTCCTCCTTATCTCAAAGACCAATGGCCTTGAAACCTGGCAGTCCATCCGCATTCTGGACAGGGAGAAGGCTGATGGGCCAAACAGCGGCCTAGACCCAAACCTTATCCAACAAAAGCAAAAGATGCATTTTGTGACTTACTTGCCAATGGGGCGGCATGTCGTAAACAACTTGCCAGAGTGTGAAGACCTGGGTATCCTCCTAGAAGGGCCTAAAGAAGTGGGTGTTTTGGGTGGGTCTCAGTTTGGGGTGGCCTCATTGATCTTTAAAAACCAGAAGGAACTACACGGTACAGGTGACCAGTGCAGGTTCAGCTCATTTGGGAACAGCTGCTGCTGTCCTGTGTTTCAACAAGGCTTTTCCTGTCTCCCAAGAGCTCTCCACAGGCTGGCAAGGAGCTGGGAATGGCTCTGAATTAAACACTGGGCTGGACGTACCTGCACCTGTTCCCTTAGCATTGGATTTGCAAACCCCTCTCGTGAGCTAAGCCTCTCACGCTGAAACCACTAACTCTGCATTCTTTCTGACCAGAGAAGCTGGGGTAGCATGCACAGGGGAAAGAGGGCCAGGGAGTGAGTCCCCTAACCCTAGGAGTATCTGGAGTTCAAAGCCAGTCTTAGCAAGAGCAAGGCGCTAAGCAACTCTGTGAGACCCTGTCTTTAAATAAAATACAAAATAGGGCTCCCGGGGATGGGCTCAGTGGACGACTGCCCCTGAGTTCAAAACTTGTTAGAATCCCACCCCCCCCAAAAAAAAAAAAACAACACCAAAGCTGTTAATTTAGTCCAAATCTCTATGAAAGGAAAATGAGGTTCTTTCTCAAACTTACTTCAAAAAGGTCAAATTTTCAGCCTATTAATTACCAGTCCCCAGCAGTGCTCTAGAGCAGAGCTCTACATGACTCTGCACTTTTGCTCCAGCCTGGATGTCCCCATACCTGTCCCTTCTTGAGGCCTCACACCTGCCCTGCCACCTGCTGAAAGCTGAAAGCAGGGCACAGCTCTTGGGGACAGTGGGTGAGATCATGGCCAGGAGGCTGTCCTCCCTTCAGCAGCCCGATGCAGACAGATGGGCCCTGGCCACCACATTCTGCTGGGTGCTAAGGGTCAGCTTCTGACTAATCCAGGGAGGCTCAGGAGATGGTGGCTTACGCTGAAGCATGCTCACTTGGGGAACCGAAGGAACTTGTGCCCAGCAAGTTTTGGACAGGCTTTGCAGTTTGCCACCAACATCTTGGGGACAAATAGTGAGGGCAATATTTACCCAGTTTTAACACTTTTCTTTGATGCAGACCAAAGATCAGCTTATCACCTCTGCTAAGAAAATTGCAACTTCTGGACAAAACTTCACCAGACTTATTCTTATCATTGCTAAGAACTGCATAGATCAGAGATGTTCCCAGGAGCTTCGCTGTGCGGCAGAGCAAATTCAAACCATGAGCAGTCAGCTCCGCATCATCTCCAGGTGAGAGGCTGCTTGGCACAAAAGGCTAAGCTCTGCTATTTCAAGACCCAAAGGGGAAAGTGAGATTCCTCTTCTATTTGTTGATTTTTTATTCTCCAAGAGTTTACGTTCCTCCCCCGTCCCTTCCAAACACCATATTGCTGGTACACATCACTTTGGGTAAATCTACAAACACAAACAACTGATCTCTTTATATTATAACCACATCTAAATTTTGACCATTAGTTCTCTATTTGTTTTTATACTAATTTTATTGAATGAAAGACGAGTTAACTTTAACAATACAGTCAATCCATACAGAATGACATTCTGGCCCATGACGGACTGCATGTGCAAAGGCAGTCCCATAAGATTGTCTCCCCCAGTGACATCATGGCCAGCTCAGTTTGTGTAAGTCCCCTCTTATGGCCACACGATGACAAAACCACCCAAACGCATTCTCAGAATATGTCCCTGTCATTCACGATGCTGGCTATTCGTGAATGGCAAGCGAGAAGATCATGGATGTGCATGGACGTCATCCTCCAGGAAGACCATGCCAACCCAGAGCCAGACTGTGCAACTGACCAGCTCCCACTGACTGTCTCCGCACAACAGCTTCCTGTTGATAGTACAGAACGTGGTCAAGACCACAGGATTGTTCCCTTTCCACCCGAGTTCCTTACATTATGGAAAGCTCGGTAGTTAGAGCTACTGTCAATTATTCTGAGGTATAAAAGTAAATATCACCCAAACCAGGTACATAAATTGTTTTTAAATTAGCAAATAAAACCTAGCTACTTTTCTCCAAGAAATAATATCTTAGGTGCACAGTCACCTCAAGATTAGCTGCCAACATTTTTCTACTTAATTTTAGCGTTTCATATATGGGTATTGTTATAAGGGTCTGGGATTTGCCTTGACCAGGTAGACAGAAGGCAAACACACAGGTGAAGAAGGCAGTTTTGTGCTCACAGAGCCAGAGGCAGGAGGCACAGCATGCCACCCAGGGCCGCACAAGGAAGCACCAGGGTCAGACCCCGGTAGAGGAGCGAGGGGAGCCATCGGCAAGGTGCCGTGGTGTTCACAGGAAGCACAGGCCAGGCAGCACAAGCAGGCTGGCACGTCCAGGGCTGGTGAGTTTGAAGGATTTCAGGGGCTCTGAGTATGGGAGTTGGCCTTGGAATGATGAGGGCAATTCGGTGTGGCCTGGAGTAGAGAAGCAGGTAAAGGAAGAGGTGGGGGTGAGGGCTCTGGGAGGGTGGGTTCACACATGGAAGGTGTGTCTGCAGGTGACTCATTACCGTCTGGAAATTGGCTAACTCTCGGGGGGCAGTCCTTCTGATACTCAGGCGTCAGTGCATCAGCAAACATGCTTAGCATGCAGAGGGCCTGGGTTCAACCTCCAGTGCCAACCCCATCCATCGCAGGGGACTGAATTAAGGTCGCTCGTGTGAATATGGGGTGACACAAAATAAAACACAGACATGACTTACCTTTACCCAAGCTTCAGGACTTTCCCCCACTCTCCTTTCCCCCAGAAGGGAGAGCAAGAGAAAGTCATGAGAGGCTGATGAGAGAGAGAGAGAGAGAGAGAGAGAGAGAAACACATTTGGAAGTGACCTTTTTTATTTGGGAGGACACTGTTCTTAGGGAGTTCTATCCATAAAAGGGCAGAAGGGATAGGATTACAAGGGAGAGGTGAGTGTAACTCCAGCCAAGCGGGTGCACCTACACCTGAAGCCACGCCTTGCTATCCCTGCTTCTGGACTGGAAGGCGTGGTCATTCGGAGTGGCTCCCCACACCCCAGCACATGGGAAAAGGGAAAGAAAGAGGGAGGAGGGAAGGAAGAAGGCAGAACCACATGAGTACTCGAGGTGCATTTATCAAGCTCTCCGCCTTCTAACGGACCCGGAGGTCTTGCAGTTTTGCCAAAGTGAGTTACTTAAGTTCCACAGCATTTTTATTTTCAGTGGTAGAAAATGACCTGACTAAATTCAGTTATATTCAGTTTAAAACAAATACTATTGAAATGTCAATTTACTTAGTCTGACCTTCCATCACAAGTTTAAATCTAAGACTTGAATATAATTCTATACAAAATTTCTTATTCCCTTTCATTATCTGAGGTAGTTGCATTGGTTGTGTTACATCAGCTCAGTTATTTTCATTAAAAATATACTTCTTGTTAATTTATAGATTCTATGAGAGTCACACTTTTTTAGCATTAAAATAAAAATGTCAGTTTAAAATGTGAAATTAGCCTTTAGAGCATTCTTCCTTCAAATAGGCCCCCCAGGGCACCCCGGTTTTCTGGAAGAGGCTCATGTTGTAAAACCTTCTGGCATTTATTATTTAGTTGAAATTGCCATCCTGCCCAGTGTAAGACTGGCTTTTCTTCTGTACACTCCCAAGTGTAAAGGCCTCCTTGGCAAGAAGCAGGTCCTCTGAGGAGCTGCTGGTGGACAATGCCCAGTGGCTCCTCCAGGCTGTCTTCAAGACCGTGAAGGCTGCAGAAGCTGCAAGTCTCAGGGTAAGTGGCCATGGGGACGTGGTAAATGGCAACATTTGCAAGGATACTCTCTTCTGCTTAACAAACTCAACTTTGTTCCTTCCCCAGACCTGTCACCTGACTTCCTGTTTCTGTTTGGCTAATTTCTATCAGCTGACCTTCCCCTCGCACTGATTACTTCTTCAGCTGTATCTAGTCTGTGACTGAGCCTGTCAAAGCCTTCTCCATGTCTGTTACCATATTTTCTCTTACTTCTAGCATTCCCATTTATTGTTTTTAATAGTTGTTAATCTCTGCTGCGATTCCCAATTTGTCCACGCATTTTTGCCTGCTTTTCCCACTAAAGCATGAATATATTAATCATAATTATTTTAATTTCCTGTCTGACAATTTCAATAAGTGGCTCATGTCAGAGTCTGGGCTTTTTAAAAATGATTATTGAAAGGAAAGTGACCACAACACTCAGAGCAACCAAGAGATCTTTATTGCAGCAGTGCAACAGAGACGAAAAGAGAGAAAGAGAAGGCGAGAGAGAGCAAGAGAGAAGGGTGCGGTAGGAGGGAGATTTTATAGCCCAAATCTAATAGGGTCCCTGGGTTTGCAAGCTGCCTTGTTGGAACACAAGGGGGTTAAGTGTTCAGCCCTGAGCGGGGGCTTGGGCATTTGGGCTTGAAGCAAACAGGTGATAAAGAACCAGACAGAGGGTTTGAGAAGCCAGGTCATCCTGCAGCTAACTTTGTTTGGCATGCCCTGCAGACAACTTATTCAGCCTGTCCTGCACCTAACAATTTTTATTTTTCTTGACAGTGTTTTTGTTTTGTTTTGTTTTTCATTTTCTCTTTTTTTGCATGTCTCATAATTTTCCATTGAAAACTTGACGTTGTGTGGTAGACCATCTGTCCCGGGCCTTGGTGTCCTGGGGAGTGGACAGTCTGGAGCCGACCTGAGCTGGGTTTTGTGGGTGGAGTTGCTGTAGACACAGAGGTGTCCAACTTGCTGGTGTCATCTTAGCCTTAGTTCACCCTTCTTCCCTCAGTGGCTTGAGGCCCCGTCCCCTACGGAACATGGATCTGGGCGGGGATTGTTGCCTTTATGGCAGTAGTGGCTGCACTGAGGAAGGTGTTCCCAGCACCTGCCCTGACCCGAGTCTTTCTCCTGAGTACCCGGTAAGGTCCAAGACCAATGGCTACCAGTAGATGAGGACTTCCTGTGTTGTGGCTCCCATGGATTCTACATTTGTCCATGGGTGATTTCTCAAAATTTCAACTGAAATCTTATCGATTCACATGGCAGCCCCACGCTGCTCCCATCCTATCATGCTGTGCCTGACATACACCAGTGCTTACGCTGTCTCTCCTTGGAGTTGCCTGTTTTTTTGAGGCGAGGGGAGTACTCAGTGTTGAGCCCAGGGGCACTGAGCTACATGCCCAGTCCTTTTTCCCCCCCAATTTATATTTATTCTGAGATATAGTCTCACTAAGTTATTGAGGCTGGCCTCAAACTTGCAATCCTCCTGCCTCAGCCTCCAGAGTCACTAGGATCACAGGCATGCAGTGCCACACCTGGTGAGGTGTCTGTCCTTTATTAGATCTCATACTAGAGGAGCTTCAAACTCAGTTCTCTAATGGGTTCAAGAAAAGTTATGATTTTGCATATTGACTTTTCTTAGAGTGGGAGCAACCATCTTTCCAGCTCTCCATATTCTAAGTGGAAGCTGAAGAGGGACAGTATTTGCATGTTTAAAAGAACACCTTCCTTAGGGCCATTATGTGAGCTGCTCGCCCTGTGTGAGACCCATCTGCCCTCCACTTCCACTGCTTCTTGTCCTTTAGACCTGAACTCGAGTCCTGCCATCTCAAAAGGGACAGAACACCTTCTGCATAGGTGTTCTTTAACTCGCGATGGAGTTGCACACCTATAAACCCCTTTTAAATTGAAAATATCACTAAATGGAAATGTGTTTCATATACTTGACCTACCAGACCTCTCCTCCGTTGCTTAGCAGTACCACACGCTATGCTTGGTTGTGCACCCTGGCAATCTCATGGCCAAACCCAATTCTGCCACTTCCCTGCACCTGGAGAGAGAATGACACCACAGAATGCCAGCCCGAGAAAAGAGCAAAATTCAAAAGTCGAGAAGGTTCTGTTGAATGCAGATTGCTATGGCACCTTCGTAAAGTTGAAATATTTTGAGTCAAACCATCATCATTCAGGGACCATCTGGCTCTCATCTCAACCAGACCCAGTTTCCTCTGTTTTAGCATCTTCTATGATTCCTTCATTACTCTCATCACAGTTTGCAATTTTCTTTCTTCTATTTATTTCTCTGTCCATTTTATTAGAAAGTAAACTCCAACAAGCCACAGATTTTTAGCATGAAAGTGCTAAAAAAATCCAAGGAGAATTTTCATTTTGTAGTTTAAGAAACTTTGTACCAGTTAAGTTCAAAGAGTGCACAGACTAGGGGCTGGGGATATAGCTCAGTTGGCAAAGTGCTTGCCTCACATGCACAAGTCCCTGGGTTCAATCCCCAGCACCAAAAAAAAAAAAAAAAAAAAGTGCACAGACTAGACATGACCTATGAAGAGCACTTGAAAACATGCATCCTTCAGGTCCACACCCCAGAGTCCCTTGAATAGAAGGAAAGCTGAGACAAAAGCTCAGACTTGCCCCATGAAGCTGTTTTGGTGCCCAAGAGACCTGGCTGAAGCCCCCAGCCTTCTACTGACCCTGCAGCAATCACTGGAGGCAAGAACGCCCCTCCCTATCTCCAGACCCTTTGAGAGCAAGTGAACCCCAGAGCCAGGTGAGTGCTTCTGGCTCCACGTAGACCTAAAGACCCGTGGACATTTTGTATAACGCACGATCCTAAGGGAGGCAGAATCTGGAGTGGAGAGAGTATTGTTAAGAACTCTATACATTCTCAGAACATTCCCCTGTGACAAACAGACATCCCCAGTCCTCAGGCTGTGTAGGCTCAGTTCAGAGAGCCCCGCTCCAACATTGCTCCTTGATCTCCACCAAATTAGGGGTAGAGAGTCAGAATAGCAGCACCAGCCCCACTTGGAGGAACCCCTCAGAGAGAGCTCCAGGGAGCTGACACTGGGACCCTGCACTGTGTCCTCCAGCACCACACTTAGTTCTCTCTCTCTCTACTCCAGGGCTTGAGACAGCCTTTCCTGGATCTGGAAGAACGGGAAGTTGCTGCCTTCTGTATACAGCAGAGGAAGGAAATACTAAGTCACAGACCTCAAGAAACCGCAAACATAGACTGTGAAGAGCTGAGTCTGCAAAAGGCAGGCACCAAAGTCCCCCCACTTGCAGCCTTGGTTCAAGAAGCCTTATAAAAAGCTACGACATTGTCTCCAAGGCAGACTTGGTTGCCCTGCACTTTCCAGACCCTGGGGTCCTCCAGGGAGTGCCCTTTAGGCTGAATCAGAGTGACACCGAGTGTAGGGTGGCCAGGGCCTGTGCCTTCACAGAGCTGCCTTGACAACATTCCGGGTGCTGCAGATGCCTCTGGCCCTGATGACTGCTTTCCTCCTGGAAGGATGCTTCCGTTTCTGGGCTTAGAAGGAATGTGTCAAGTAAACCGTGGAGAGGGGAGAACGTTCCAAGCACCGTCAGCTTGAGCCTTTCTGAAGATATTGCAATGTGAGAACAGTCCCAGAAGATTCTGCAGGGAGCCAGGAACTGTCACCTTGGGGAGGTCAGAGTTCATCTTGCTCAGATATGTAGGAACTGTTCAAATTCCGAAGAGGTGGAAAGAGGTCGTGCTGATTAAGGGGTGGGATGCTTCACCAGAAGCTGGAGCCGCCAGACTGTTAGCTGGTGAGTCTGGGATGGAGAGGAGCTAATCCTGGCCAGGGTTGGTAGGAATATTTCAGTTCATGGCATCTTGCACAGAAACTATAAGGAAATGGGGGTTGAGCAGACTGGCAACTGTCCCCTCAGAGGCTGAACCACCAGGGCCAGGAACAGAGGGCTGAATCTAAGCCCAGGGACAGGAAGGAGGGAGCAGAGATCTTGCTTGCTTGAGGGGAACCAGGTAAGCCTCCTGGATGGGGCAGTTATCGAGAAATTTAATTATCCTGGTCAACATTAGATGATTGAGTTTGCCATCATCCAGTGGAAGAGCAGTTTGAATTTATAGTAAAGACAAGAATTTTTTCACATTTTTATAACAAGTTGGCAGTGGAAACTCATTGTGGTGTTAATTTGCTTTTTCCTAATTAATGGTGTTGCACTTCGCATATTTATTTTCTTTGACAAAGTATCTTTTAAAATCTATTGCCTCCATTCCTTTTTTCCCCCTTGTTGAATTTTGCGAAGTTTCTTTGACAGATTATGTAATTGCAAATGTTTTCTTCCAGTCCATAGCTTTTTCATTCATTTAAAATGCTTTTAATTTTCTCACTGGATCCCTGTTTTCTGTTTCATCAAACCCTTCTCTTGCCTTTAATGTTTTCTTTCTTCTGATAATTTCAACTTTATTTCGGTATATTTTTTTCACATTTCTGAATGTGGAATTTGAGGTCATTATTTTGTGACATTCTTTTCAATATAGCTTTTTATTCTCTACATTTTTGAGTACTGACTTAGCTAATCCTAAATTTTGACTTTTATTTTTGTCTTTCTCTTTATACATTTAAATTTCCCTTTGATTTTTTTCTTTCACTCATTGATTTTTTTGTAACTGCTTATTTAGTTTTAAAAGTATTTGGAAAACTTCCAGACCTTTTTCTTTTATTTCTAATTTAGTTATTTTGTGATTAGAAAACATTCTTTGTATGACTTGAACCCTTTTAAATGTTTAAAGCCTTGTTCTTGGGCCAGGGTTATGTTCTGTCTTGGAAAATGTTCCAATCCACTAGGAAACGATGTGGGTTTTGCTGTTGTTAGGTAGGGTGTCCAACAGACAGTAGTAGTCTGGGGCTGCCTGACGCTGTGGCTCAGGTCTTCTATGTCCTTCCTCATTTCCATTCTACTGTTTTTATCAGTTATAATGGAGAGTGGGATATTGCATCTGTAACCACATGTGAATTTGCCTATTGAGTTTTACCTAATGCATTTTGTGTCTTTATTATTAGGTGCAAAAACACTTAGGTCCTCTTGATGAATTTACTCCTTTATGAAATTATTTTTATTTTTATTCCTGGTAATATTATTTTCTCTGAACTCTACCTTGTCCAATATTTATGCCATGTAAACATCAATCTTTTTTTGATTGATGTTTACATGGCATATCATTTCCATTCAATTGTGCTTCTCAAATTTGTACCTTTAGGGTTGGGGTTGTGGCTTAGAGGTGGAGCGCTTGCCTTGCTTGCTGTAAGGCACTGGGTTCAATCCTCAGCACCACATAAAAACAAATGAAATAAAGATACTGTGTCCATCTACAACTAATAAAAATCATTTTAAAAAATTTGTACTTTTATAAAGTGGATTTCTTATAGGGAGCATATAGTTGGCTCTTGCTTTTTTAACAAAATCTGATGATCTCTGCCTTTACATAAAGGTTCTTTATATTTAGACTGTTTATGTTTAGTATGATTACCAATACCATTGAGTTTAAATCTATCATCTTTCAATTTGATTCACCTTTCTATTTGTTTCTTACTTTTCCCTTCCCTTTTCTTTATATTTTCTGCCGCATATTGTATTGATTTTTAACAGCTTTATTAATTCACATATCATATAATTCACACATTTAACTTGTCTAACTCAATAGCTTTTTAATATATGCAAGCATTGCCACAGTCAATTTTGTAATATTGTCAACACCCCCAAAAGAAACACCATACTTCTTAATTGTAATTTCACCCTCCTCCTCCTCCCTCTTCTCCTCCTCCTCCCAGGTTAAGCAACTACTACTTACTTTCTGTATATATTTTTTTATGGATTTACCTAAACATTACATATAAGTAGAATTATACAACATGCAATTCTCTGTGACTGGCTTATTAGCATAATTTTAAAAGTTCATTTGTAATGTAGCATGTATTAGTACTTCATTCCTTTTTATTGCCAAATGGTGCCATTGTACAGATAGACTACATTTTAGTCATTCATCAGTTTATGGACATTGGGTTTTTTTTTCCCCCAATTTGGGAGTGATTCTGAATAAGAATGCTATGAACATTTACTTGAACTGTCAAATTTATTGACAAAACATTGTTTATAGTATTTATGTATTATTATTTTGTTATCTATAGAAGATGCAGTAATACCACATCTCCCACTTTTTATATAGCTAATTTGAGTCTTTTCTGTCATTCTCTTTTTCCTGATCACTGTGCCTAGTGATTCATCAATTTTGTTGAACTTCTTGAATAACCATATTTTAATTTCACTGTCTTCTGAACTGTTTTTCTCTTTTCCATTTACCTGATCCCCTTTATTTTTCTGCATTTTCTAGTTGTTTAAGACAGGAGGATAAATCCAGTCCCTAACACTTGTGTTAACTGTTCATTGCTTTAGGTACAGGTGCAGTTGTTACAGAACCAAGAATGAATAGAACTGGGATACCAGGAAAGCAAATTCTCAAGGAAGAAGGAGACAACTCAAGATTTAAAAGTGGGTGGTAGGGCAGTCTCTTTCTGAAATAAAAACAAGAAAGGTAAAAACTGCTATTAACAAAAAAGTAAGGTTAAGTCTGAAGATCAGAGAAAAGGGATGGCAAGGAGTCTTAGAAACAAAGAGGCAGGTGGGAAGTCTTCCTCCCTCTCTTCCTGACTGTCCTAAGGGTCAGATAAAGTGAGACTCAGGAAGCTGGTATGTTGGGGAGACCAGAGCCCAGACATGAGTACCTGGGGTAGTTTGCTCTGTGAGCATTTCCTGCGATGAGACTCTATTTTGATCCCAAATTCCTGATCTAAGCAGTTTATCTTCTAGCAACATTTCAGATTCGAATCTTTTAATAAAAATTTAAACACATGTTAAGAGATGCTTCCTGGAATGAAGCACATTCAATGTTGTCAACCAGCACAGTCAGGTGCAGCATAGTCTCCCTGTACCATAGATAAACTCCAGGGCAGCTTAGTGCCAGGGCCTTCTGGGAAGTTCTGGGGTGCATTCCAGGCACACCTCTTAAACGTGCACATGGCTCCCCTCTATTCTGTCTCTAAATGCTGAAGATTTATTAAAGCAAAGCAACACACTGCCAAACAGATATTATTAGAAACATTTTAATTTAAATTCAGACAATAGAAAGGTATCACAGAAAAAACATTACAGAAACTTGCAACAGCAGAATGCGTCTTGGAAATTTATCAGCAAATGAAAAGAAGAAAAGGTAATCCTGATCTTACCAAGCAATTTGTCAGTCCTTAATAGGATAATGATGAATTCAGCAAACAAAAAAACAAAAAACCCTTGCTGGTGTTTTTTGAACAGAAAGTAGATTAATAATTCAATCTACCAAACTGGTATGTACAAAAACCTTCTGAAGTGACATGGTCTAGCGGCATTTCCCAACATTTGAGATATAACTTGGGGAATTAAAATAATAACAAAAGACCTTATACCAAATAGGTATAACCTGGATCTCAACCCATAGACACTGTTTGTGATTTGATAGGAAATGGGTGATCCTGTCTGGCCACCTCCCCACCCCCAACACACACACTCCATCCTGGGGCCACCAGTGTCCCTATAGGCCCTCACCTGAAATAAAATGCCCAGGTCCTGTAGCTTGGGGTGGAGGCTGAGCCCTTTCTGAATTGAGGTGGATGGGGCAGCAGGTTTAGCATAGGGATGTAAAAATTTTTTAAACTTTGGCAATTTAAATGTACAAATTGATTGTCACTTTTATAAGGAGGTATCATCCTGCCTCTTGAAAAAATATTCTTATTTGAGTTCCCTCTAAAGCATCTGGAGGGCAAACTCCTATAAAAGAGAGGTAGACTAAAACCTCTTACCTGTAATAATGGTCAATTTACCATTTTTCACCTTCCCCTATTTAAAAAGCATATAAAATGTCAATCTATCATTGACAAATAAGTTGAAGATATTGCTGGTAATGGAGGTTTGGAAACAACTTTGTTAATTTATTTAAAAAATTGGGCTTCTATATATTTACTTCCTTTACAGTATGTTATAAATCAGACCTCTGAGAAAGTACCAGAAAATGCAAACTCCAGTACTTCCAACTTTAATACCCTTATGAAAGTACTAAAATCAGTAACAAAGGGCTGGAGGTGTGTGGCTCAGTGGGAGAGCGCTTGCACCTGCCTAGCATGTGCAAAGCCTTGAGTTCCACCCCCAGCAACACACACACACACACACACACACACACAGTGTTTATAAAATCTGTAATGAGCCAAGAAGTGAGGGGACTGATGACTTGCAGAGCTGATTTTTTCTAAAACGTGGTAAGTAGCTATATATTCACTTTTTTATTACAAACTTTAAGTTTAAAAAATAAACAATTCTTAAAAAATAAACAATTCAAGAGTAAATAATGCCATAAAATACTATCCTAAAAACTCAAGAACTCACAATCTTCTTTAAAAGAACCAGATTTTCTTTTTGCCTACAATGATGTTGCTAACTGTAGCACATTATTATTCTATTTCAAAGATGTTTTAAAAACAGATATAAAGGCTTAGAAATTAAGAGTTAACGAATAACTGAAAGAGTTCATGATGTTGGTATAAAAGGAATTTTAATAGCTTTTGATAATTCACTAGTTTAGGCTTATCTTCATAATTTTAGTTGACATTTTAAGGGGAGTAGAAAGGAGGAAATTAGAGAAGAATTTTAAAATAAAAATATGCTGGGTGCCTTGGTACACACTTGTAATCCCAAAGAGTTGGGAAGCTGAAGCAGGAGGATGGCAAGTTTGAGACTCTGCAATTTAGTGAGACTGTGGCTCAAAATAAAAAATAAAAAGGGCTGGGGACATATCTCAGTGATAGAGTACCCCTGGGTTCAATACCCAATATCCCACTCCCCCCAAAAAAGATAGAGGTGAAGAGACTCCAGTTATGCAGTTCCTTGTCTGGTTATAGAAAGAGTTTTTCATAGATGTATACGTATAAATTATTCATCTATCCAAAACTCTGTGGAGTAAAAGAAACTACCTTGTAAGTCAGGAGGAATCTTAGCACTATGATCATAGAAATACTTAACTCCCAATAAAATTGTCATAAACCTGCCTTGGCATTGCTTAGGATGAGAACAGGGATGAACCAAGGAGGCAGTGCATTCTGGGTCTACTGAGAGGTCTAGTTGACGAGTTGCGCCCTTTTAATACAATCATGGACTGTCCTGCCACAAAGCCTTCAACTAGCAATTAGCAAAGCATCCAGTGTGTGCCCAGAACTAATTTGTTGCTATGAAGACAAATTTTTTCTTCTAAAAGCTTAGTATAGGGTTGAAAATACACATATTGTTTCTTAAACATTAAAAATTCTAAGTACTATGTTGATATTAACCTAGTCTTTTCTTAGGTCTGTATCCTTTCCAAGAAAAGCAGGTTAATTTGGGCTTGTTACAGTTACAGATAAACAACATACTCAAACAGAGAACCCCAGCAACAGAGTGACTGGCAGCTACTAAAGTTGGTTCAGCCAATCACATTAAACTGCTTGGGGTGAGGCACTAAATAAATGCTATATTCTAACACGTAAGAGAAGAAATCAGCTTAGAACACCTAGACCCTGTTTCGTTACATTTTGTTAAAGTTTACATTTCTTACACTAAGTCTTATTTTAAAAGATTATAGTTCTGTAATGCTTATATATTCTACTTGACTTAATTTCTAACATATAAAGTACTGCCACATCATTGTTAGTAACACGATTACTCTTCATGTAATATGAGATTCACAGAAAGCCTGAATACTGCAGGCTGCAGGGCCCAACAGTGGACTGCTTGATTGCAGGAATGCCCTCTGAGGCAAGCCTGACGCAGGGAAAACCTCTCTACTCCACCGTGACATTCTGTGTTACACACTGGGGAAGGTTCTGACAGCTTCTCCAAGAACTCTCAACCACATGTCTAGGAGCTTTCTAACTTCTAGTCACCATTAAGCAGAAGAAAAGAGAGTTACCATTATCAAGCAAGTGGTCACTCAGGCATGTGGTATCACATGCCTGCAGAAATACATACTAAAGGGTCAGAGATAATGTACCTTGTTTCTAAGAACAAATGGCTTTCACACCGAATGAGCTGGCCATTTTGTCCACATTCATTATGACTTAAGCAAACAGCTATACAATATGGACTGTCACAGCGTTTTAACCCTCCATCAACATCCAGCCTAAATAAAATGGAAAGGAATGTCAGATCTTGAACAGACTGCAAGTCTATACAGCGCCACAGTGGGAAGTCCCGTGTCTGTCTGATACACCAGTATTCAAGGAAACAGCTCACTGTCTGGGTTAATATTCCAAAAGAGCTTCTCAGGCAACTCTGTTGTAGAAGCTGCAGTGTACATCACCTCAAACTTCATAAAATTGGTAAGCCACACAAATCCCATCATGCTATTTTGGAATCTGTACAACTTAATACTACCTGAATTGGGAGCAAAACAATTATATTTGGTGACAGTCACAAAGCGATTTTATATTTACAAATACTTTACAAAAATAATTAACTCCCTCCCCCTTCATCAGACCTTTGATAAGTCAAAATTATCCTAATTTCACAGATAAGGAAGGAAACCTTGAGATAAACTGCATAGAAATAAATTCAGAACAAGAATATGAATTCATTGTCCTTAACTCCCAGCCCTTGAGAGTCCTCTCCCTGCTCCCTCTCCTTCTCTCTACTTAATTCAGCCCACACAAGATTTCTTTACTAATCAATTATTCTTTTGCCCTTGAAATACGTATGACTAGCAAACAAAACTACAGTTGAGAGTCTGTGACAAGTGAAGAGACAAATGGAACCTCCACACATCTCGTTCCACTGTCACTAACACTAGGGCTTTGCACTCAGCAGAAGCACAGCACATCCACTCAGAAACAGACCCACGGCAGAGGCATGTGGAACCTCTCATTTCCTAAGTTCAGAACTGAGATATGAGAAAGTAGTTGCTAAATCTAAGTTATAATAATCTTTTGGTGTCCCAGTCCCACACCTTGGCATATCCCACTTGATTTAATATTAAATTAACAGGTTCCACAATTTCTGTGAAAACCAGTACCAACAGTCAAGTGGCACCCCAATTGAGCTGCCTCTCTAGAAACCTCAGACACAGGGACGCTTGTGATTCTAAATGTGTGGCTTCTAAGAACACAGTTTACTTTTAGTGTGTCTGTGTAAATCAAATTCCGTGGGTTCTAAGACACCAGTCCACCTTAAAGAGCTTGTTCACTGGGAAACTGCTACTTCTTAAATTTTTTTTGTGAGGCAATAGGAAAAGAAAGAACTTAAAAGAATCTGTTGACAGAATCTGACAGCTACCCCTAAGCTAATGCTATCTCAATAAAAACTGTATGATAAGAACAATCATTATTTTAAATGCAAATAAAACACTTTCACATGAATGCACTGCTAGATTTGAAACTAAGTCCAACTCTCTCTGCAAAATTGCCTCCAAGTGAAGATTCAAGAATACTGAATAAATGAACATTACACAATTTGCACTAATGACTTTTAAACCTTACTTTTAATTTATTTTTAAATATCTCTTTCAGTAGTAAAAGATTTTCTGAGCAGGGCATAGTAACACATACCTGTAATCCCAGCTGCTTGGGAGACTGAGGCAAGAGGATCACAAGTTTGAGGACAATATCAGCCATTCTGTGAAACCCTGTCTCGAAATAAAATTCAGAGCTAGGGCTATAGCTCAGTGGTACAGCTCTTGCCTAGGATGTGCAAGGTCCTGGGATTTTCAATCCTTAGAACAGATAAATAAATAAATATATAACTAAAAAAGTAAATGGAAACTGTTAAAACTTTGGATCCTATTTTGATCTTTTATAGTCGGATTATCTTTTTTTGTATAGAATTTAAAATGTAAACATCATTACTTAACACAATGATAAAATACATGAACTAAACATTTGCCCTGATAAGAGAGTAAATTATACTACTCTGGATTATTTTTAATCAGTTTTATCTACTTTTTTCAATTAACAATGATATTTGTTTGGACAATAAATCAGAAAATACTTTCTATGGTGGCTTTCAACCACACTTTTTAGACCTAAAATGTTATCCAGGGCCATTTTAAGCAACAAATGCTACCAAAGTATGAACAGCAAGAATTCCCATTTTCACAAGTAACTGTCCTTCCACTGAGAACACAGTGACCCCCTCAGGTGGCAGAGTTCTTGTCCATGTAACTATAACACCATCATACCAGAACTCAAAGTATGAAAAAGAAAGACATGATCAGAAAGGCTATGCATTATAATCCAACCATATGCTATCTGGGTGTCAGATTTCACAGAGATATTCCGCTGTGTGTTTTCAAAATCACTTCTCAAGGGTAGATGTTTTCATCCAAGGACCAATTTTATTATCTACTTCCATTATCCTTTATAATGAAATACTCATTTTCAAGTTGCTTACTGGAGATGTTACCAGCAAACATTGCCATATGCCTGCAGTTCAAGATATGAACATCAGCATGATACTTTATGTTATAAATTATAAATGAATGAAACAAATAGAGTTGCATTATTTTACATACTGCAATAAATACATGGGAATGAATACAAGTTATTTTTCACGAAATACAATTGCTGATCAATTTAGATTTCAAAACCATGAGGTTTCTAAAACACTAGGTAATTCCCTCTGTTACATAACACCAGTCAGGTGAGATCTGAAAGAGATTCTTTATTGGTGGCCATACACAGTTGACGATTCCTGCAATCTCTGTGTTCTCATGCTCAGGAAAAAATATAGAACCTAGACATTTAAAATATTGTCAATGTAATAATCACTATAGACTCACTGGATCTGTTAAAGTTTTGTTAAAAATCTTCAAAGTCATGATGAACCCAGTTATTGCAGCAACTTCATTTGAAAAAATAATATAAATTATGCCACTAAAGACAAAAACATTGAAATACATCATCACAATGTAACACAAAAGTAACTCATGATCATTGAATATGAAAAATTAAATTTAAAAAGTTATGTAGGAGAGTTGGAAATTTTCCACTTCACCAAAACATTCTATTTATGTACCTCCAACTTCTATTATACAGTATACAATAAAAGACTTTTAAAATATGACATTTAAATGTTTCATTTACACAAATAATATTGCCAATACTAACAAAAGTGATGCCCTTGAACATGAACTGCTCTGCTAATTATGATTTTTACGTTTTCTTTACTTCATTTTACATATTAATTAGCATACTAATCAATTCTGTGCTGACAAATAGAGAAGGTCCTAGTCAAAATACTGTTTCTCAAAAGTAATGTATATCATATTGCTTAAAACTAAACAACCATATAAAAGTGGTAATCGTCGATCTAAACATTGATTACGAAAGACAACTGGCATATATTCAGGCAGAGTGTTGAGTTCATGATGGTTTATTTACAATAAAAGTACTTTTATTGACGCTAACATGATATATAAGTTTCTATGTCAATTACTACGGTCTCTTAAAGTTATAAAAATATCATATAAAATACCACAGGCTTTAGAGGATATAACTTCATGTGGTTCTGATACTAGCAGCTGAAAAGTGTTTATAATTTAAAAATAAATAAACTATAGAGGTAAACCAGTTACAAAACAGCAGAGGATTGCGACAGTCACAGAGTGAAAGAGCTGCTGAATTACACAATAGCTAACAAAATGGTGAGGCTGTCGGATCAAAAGTTTTAAAAACCTCCTTTAGAGATCTGTCATCTGTTTCCCTACTGGGCTCACTGTCTGGAGTCGGGCTGCCCTGGCCTGGTTGCCTCACCTGCCTTGGATCGCTGTACGGGGGTCTAATCAAGCCCGCCAAGGCCTGAATAGGAAGACTATGCACTGCTGGGACCTGAACCTTCCCAGAGCTCCTGAGAACATCTGCTTGTGTGTCAGCTGGCCCAGTGACAGTGACTTCCACATTTGGAGTGGTTTTCGGTGCCAGGATTGCTTCTCCAGGAGGCTCTATTTTGTCATTATTTTTTAAACCACCACTTTTTTTTGGGTTCTCTGCATTTTCTCCTAAAGAAGCTGTGGCTAGCTCTGATGTAGGTGATGAACCCTGCTCCCTGGGGTCGTATAAACTAATACCACTGAGGACAGAACTTGGAGTTCCCAGTGGAAGGCCTGTTGAAGAGGAGAGCTTAGGGGCATATGGATGCAGAGCCCCAGGACTAGGGCTGCTAGTGACTGCCCCTGAGGGCTGTGATGAACCAGGGCTTGATCTAACTAACTGAGGGGCATTCTTTGATGTATGTGATGCCTTCATACCTACTTGATTAGACTCTGTATTGGGCAGTCTGTGAAGTCTGGGATCGAAATTTTTTTGCAGCCTAGGATCTCCTAATTTACTTCCTGAACTGTGCAAGTCTCCAAATTGTTCTAAGTAGCCTTCTCTATTTGTTGGATTACTTTTGGCTTTGGTTGCTAATTTTGGATCCATGGACAGTGGGTTTTGCTGAAGATCACCTTTTGTGTTCCATAGCCTATGGAGCCTCTGGTCAGCTATAAGAGGGGGAAGAGGTAAGTTGATTGAAGACACTGGATCAGGCTTAGGTAAAGGTACTGGAAGCAAGTCTTCTGGAGCCCACACGATGTGCTTTGCGAAGTTGGGTTTGGTTAGGATAATGTCCATTTTGATGTGACTGAACTGTCTCAATTGTGACCTTGGATCCTGCAATATTACACCAGGTGAAGAATCCAAAGGTATTAAGAAAGCTTTTTCTCTCAATTCTCTTTCTGTATCTTCTTCATCGTCATCTCCTCGTTTTTGTTTGATATTAGCACCAGCATTTGCATGATGTAAATCAAACTTGGCTCCACCAACAGAAGAGCCTGTGTGACCACTTCCGTTCCCTCTTAGTTTCCTGGGATCCCATGCAAGTCTAAGATCCACTGGGACAGACTCAGAAGACTTTCTAGCATCTTGTCTTGGGATGTTCCTGAGTCTAGGATCAACCACTTGACTTCCTTTACTTTTCTCTTTAGCAAGTCTCGGGTCAGTAGGAGGGCTGAGTTCTGAGGAAGGTTGTTGCTGGCTCCTTAATGTTTCTGTTTGTTTCTGTAACGTTCTCAGTATTGACTTGACACTGCTTCCTTCTTCCTCTTCACTGCTGGAATACCAGTTACCTGTATCATCTAAATGTAGACAAAAAATTATTGTAAAGAATGAAGCATTCAATTGGCCTTAAAATAAATAAATACATACTGATTCTGAAACAAGTGTAGTCTAACTTCAAGAAAATCCACGATAGGGGCTGGGGTTATGGCTCAGTGCAAGGCCCTAGTTTCAATCCTCAGCACCACATAAAAATGAATGAATAAATAAATAAATAAATGGTATTGTGTCCAACTACAACAACAAAAAAATAAATATTAAAAAAAGAAAAAGAAAATCCATGATAGAAATGCCAGGTTTCGGGCTGGGGATGTGGCTCAAGCGGTAGCACGCTCGCCTGGCATGCGTGCGGCCCGGGTTCGATCCTCAGCACCACATACAAAGATGTTGTGTCTGCCGAGAACTTAAATAAATAAATATTTAAAAAAAAAAAAAGAAATGCCAGGTTTCCATACTGAACAAGATAATGTGGTAAGGAAATTAGCAATCAGGTGTCACACTCTATACAGAAGGAGCTGAGACATTGAAAAAAGTATACCATCCTCCCAGTCAGAGAAAAGTCAGGACCTTTCATTCTAACTGGCCAAAGGAAACTCACAAGTGTGTGGCAGGATTGGGAGGGGGAGGAAAATACTCTGGGAAAGGCTTTCTATAATGTCTTGGGTTTCTTCAAGCAATCCCTGAGCTTCATATCTCTGAATTTAACAATATAACAAGGGACTGGAAATAAAACAAATCACTGATAACGATGGTTAAGGGAGCAATGAAAACTGAGCAAATGAGGGACAGGGTGGAGATTCTATTCATACTTTATTATACTTTCAGATGTTTGATCAAAGCAATATATTAGCTTTTTAAACATTAAATTAAAAACCACAAATAAAACTTACTTCCTAAAACACTGTACACTTTAACTTTATGAAAACACTTTGGTACTATTCTTCAAGCCAATGGAAACAGGGTATGGAAGACGCGGATTTTAGAAGCCTGGCTGTTGGAGGTATGCTTGCTAGCAGAGTAGTAAGGGGTTACAAGCTGATGCTTCAGAGAGTGGTCTTCTTTCCTCTGGAATGAAGGCTTACACAGAATGGTTTTGAACTGGCCACAGAGAATCTACTCTTCACACCCCAGTCAAAACATAGCATATATGCACACATTATCTATAGTTAATACATATATATATATAATATATCTATATGGGGATGAGATAAATCAATCTTAGAACATCTTGGGTCAGTAGACTATCATAGATATTTTCACCTTTACCTAGTATACAAAACTTTATAGTGTTATGGGATTAGTTGAACAGAGAAGCACTTACAAAAAGCAAGCATTGGTATTTAGGATAGGATGTGGTTTAAAAAAATATACATATATACCTATATATATACATATATATGTATATATATAGGTATACACACACACACACACACACACACACACACCACAATGCCAAAAAGTTTTCCTCAGATCTCAGTGTCTGTAAAATCCACTTCTAGACAATAGATTTCTCTTCTCTTCTCTCTAACCTTCAGGAATCCTAGAGTTGGGCTACTGATTCACTTTTACTAGTTGTGGTTATTTTGAATATTTCTATATAGTAACTTCACTCCTCACAATAGTTCTTACTTTTATCCTTATTTTTCATATCAATATATTTCATAAGCATTCTGATGGTCTTTTTTGGAATGAATAAATAGAGTAATACAATGACAGAAGAGTAGAGATTGCCCAACAGAAAACAGATATTAAATAGGAATAGAATTAACAGTTTTTTATCAAAAGAGAAAATTCATAAAAGCATTAAGATTTATAAAAATGAATACAAACACAAACAAATCTAGCTATTCAAAATTCTTTCTTTCTTCTTCTTTTTCTTTTTTTTTTTTTGAGGGGTGGGGCAATGGGTATAGGGGCTTGAACCCATAGGTGCTTAAGCACTGAGCCACATCCCCAACGCTTTTTATTTATTTTTTAAATTTTGAGACAGGGCCTCACTAAGTTGCTGAGGCTGGCCCTGAATTTGTGATCCTCCTGCCTCAGCCCCCTGAGTAACTAGGATTACAGGCCAGCACCACCATGCTCAGTTTAAGATTATTTCTATACGTAGAGCAAACGATCCTCACAGAACATCACCAATTATATAATGTTATAATATATAATTTTATCATCTATAAGCTTTAATTTTCTTGCTTATTAAAACTTAAAAGTCTTTAAGACTTAATAGAAAGATTACCATTAAAATGGTTATTTTTAGGGCTACAGATGTGGCTCAGTGGTAGAGCACTTGCTTGTTGCCTGGCGTGTGTGAGGCCCAGGGTTTGATCCCCCAGAACTAAAAAAAAAAAAAAATTAATTAATTTGTGTTTGTAGGAGGAGGCTATACACATTTTTTAAAAATTGTTATTATTTTAAATTAAGTTTTATCACTTAAAGAAGTAAGCTTAAACTGTATAGGAAATTCACGTATTAGGAATCCCTCATTTCTTGTGATATCAGATACTAGGAGAGCTAATGTTACCTTCTTTAAAAATTTCACAAATAATGTTCATATAATAGCTTGGAGTTATCTAACACTAGCTAGTGTTGCCTAATTTACATGGTTATTCATAAATTTAATGTTTAAGAATGGCCAAACATAAATTTTATAATTCATAAAAAGAACTGGATATTTTAAATTTTCCTCATCCTTACCTAAATAAACTAATTGCTATACACTAAACAATGTAAAAAATACTAAGATAAACTTACTGTTTCCATATAATCTTTTTATATTAAAATATTCTTTCTTTTTTTTTCAATTTGGTTGGTGATGCTGGGGATAGAACCCAGGCCTCATGAATGCTAGGTGAGCACTCCACCACTGAGCCACATCCCCAGCTCAGTGGTGAAGTGCTTACCTAGTATTTCTTAATAATATAGAAGTATACACTCTATGCCCACAAAAATTTCTCTGATAATTGCATTATTTTGAAGTAGAGCTAGAACTCAAAATCCCCAAATGGAGGGCACCCTTTTTTTGTTCTATTTCTTTTCTTCCTGAAAAAAGAAAAAGCTTAATTGTTTGTAAATATGATCACCTAGGCCTTGAATCCAGTTTTAAATGTATTCATGACTTCAAGTCAAACCTTTGAAATTAATTATTATTTTAAGGGAAGGGGCACTGGGGACTGAACCCAGGGCACTTTGCCATTAAATTACATCCTCAGCCCTTTTAACTTTTTGAGACACAATCTTGCTAAGTTGCTTAGGGCCTTGCCAAGTTGCTGAAGGTGGCCTTGAACCTGTGATGCCCTTTGCCTCAGCCTCCAAAGTTGCTGGGATTATAGGTGTGCGTGACTGCAATTAATTAAAGCATTGAAGCATTAACGTCACTGAAACTGCAAGCGGTTCTAAGAAGATGGAGGCTACAAGACAAACTGGAAATATGATAGTTCAGAGGTACTAATTTTCACATTCTAATGTACTCAAATAGGTAAAATGCTATTAAGCTCCTGACACACCTTCTTCCTTGCTTGGTGTCCTGTGAGGGTGGTTGCCAGCTAACTCTTCATCTTCTTGGTATCTCTGAGTAAGTCGGAGGAAAAGAGCTCTCTGCACAGCAGGGAGGAGCCCTGGAGTAGACAGCTGGCCATGGCCTGTCAGGCTGCTGCTGGTGTCATGCCCACTTCCCAGGTTAGGTGAATCCTCAGCAATGGAGGGTTGCTGCTGGGCAAATTCTCCATGCCACATCCCATCTGTAGTCATAACAGGGAAGAGACAGACACTGCATGAACAGACTCCACCTAAGACATTGAAATTCTAATAATCATCACACTGGATTCGCCAGGTATTATGTAACTTTTAAGTATTATTAAAAGTTATCTAAAGTTCTATTATTTCTCCAAAGTTCTACTCTTTGTATTGTTTTGGTGCAATGAGAACATATTTTAAGGTTTTAATTTCAACAGTTTCACTTCGCTTTATTTAAAACATACATTCCTATCAATGTTTTTAACAAAAAATAGAACTTTGAATATTTTAAATTAGAAATGAGTTATTTAACTTACCACCAGAGTTATCAGGAGGCTGAAAATTATGGGCAGCATGCTGTGAATAATAATTGTCATAAAACTCAGCTGGGTTCTGCAGGGACTCATAATTGGTGTTGAGCTGCATTTCCCCAGGAATTTGCTGGTATGATGAGCTTGGAGAGCAGTGGTTCTCTCTGGGCACTTTCACAGCATGTCCCGGGAAGCCTGGCGAGTGGTAAGCACCACTCACACTCGATGGTGTCAAGGGTGTATCTGGTTGACTATGAGGACCTATGATTTCAGGTGGGCTCTGCGGCACTGGTAGACCTGAAGGTCCAACACATGGGTGATGTCCAGGTGAGCCTGGGAGCATCACAGGACTATTGCGACCCTGAGACATGTTAGGTCCAGGACCTGGACTTGACCCAGAACTATAGATATGCTGAGAACATGGGCTGCTTCCCTGAAATTGTGGTCCTGGTGGTGAGGCACTATTATAATATGCTGGTGGTCTGTAGAGAGAAAAAAAAATATGTTTCTTAGTTCAAACAAAAGAGACAAATAAGAATAACCCACTCCTAAATAGATACCAGGTATGATTCCCTATATCCAAATAGAATAACATGTGTTTAAGAAACAACTTGTTCTATATCATCTGTTAAATGGAAACTCTACTTCTGTCTCTTGTTTTCCTTTTAGCTCAGTTTTTTAAATTGTTGCTTACAACTGGCTGTTCTAAAGCCTACTCATTATTACAGATATTTTGGAAAACACAAAAAGTATAAAGATAAATAAGAATCACTTCTAAAATCCCATCATCCAGAGATAAAATTTTTTTTTTTGAGATAAAATTTTTGATCAATTCTGTCCAATCCTTTTTCTAAGTATATGTACACTTTTCTTACAACAAAATTAGAATTGTACTAATATGTACAACTTTTTATTATAATTTCCAATGAGTTATTGCTGGCATATACAAAGACTTCTAGAAGTCTCTGAATGTTGCGTTTCTTTCTGGACATTTTGCTAATTTATTATTTCTTTTTTTTTTTTGGCAACAGAGATTGGATCCAGAGGTGCTTAACTACTGAGCCATATCCCCAACACTTTTTAATATTTTATTTAGAGACAGGGTCTCACTGACTTGCTTAGGGCCTCACTAAGTTGCTGAGGCTGAATGAACTCATAATCCTCCTGCTTCAGCCTCCCGAGGCACTAGTATTACAGGTGTGTGCCACCATGCTCAGTTTTTAATTTACTATTTCTAATAGTTTTGTCAGTGAAATCCTTTGGGCTTATTGAAGGAAACTAACTTTAATGAATCTGCCTCTCCACTTCTAATCATTATACTTTTTAAATCTTTCTATTATTGCCTGGATTTGTTACATAATATTAAACAGTAGACTTGCTTGTCTTCTTAACTTTAATAGAAATAGCTTTAATGGGTTACATTAGTTGTGATGTTTACTAATTCACTGAAACCTCATTGCTTTCCTGTGTATTCAGGGTTAAAAAACTAACCAATAAGGGGACTTATAGCCCTTACAGTGCACAGACACTAAGGGATGGGCAGCAGAGTTGGAATAGTATTGTTAAAAAATAGAATTCTAGATCCAGCTTACTCAGAGGTTTTCCTTTAATAGCCTAAGAAATTACTTTTCAAAAAGAACTAAACATACTGGAGACATATTATCCACTATTTGAAGATATTCTCAATAAAAATGTAGGCTCATAATCTGGCAGGAGGAATGCCAATCTATCCACCTGGCAGTGTCCTTCAAGATTACTATGTTGACAGGTTTCTGAAGTTCTGCAAAGATTCTGTTTTGAGTGTCTGGTGTTTGAGAAACAATTTGTGCTCAAACTATTTGCACAGTGGTAGAGTGCTACCTAGTATTTGTGAGGCCCTGGGTTGCATCCCCAGGGAGCACACACACACACACACACACACACACACACATTCTTAAAGGTGGGGGGGACAAAGAGCAAGGGGAAGCAGCAATCTGAGTGCATGCCAGATATCTGTTATCTCTACCTAATGTTAACTAAACAATTAATTTGAAACGCAACTTAGTATCTTAAAGTAAATATTTAGGGGGAATATTTCTGGCATTTGCAAAGTTTTAACTTACTTCTTCCCAATTTTATGTGCTAAATCCACAGTTGGTTTTACAACTATTTCAAAAAGAGATGGAATTTTTTTGAAATCATCAGAGAGATCTGTCTGAAAATCGTCTTCAGGATCAGAAAAAGGAAAATGCTCTGGTGGAGTTGGCAAAAGCCCAACTCCAGGAGGTGGTTTGGGAAGAGGAGTTATGCCACGCTTTCTAAGTTCTTCTAATTCTCGTTCATCTTCATTTATAAGTTCTTCATCCATATTCAACACCTAAAAATAATTGGTAAAGATTACTATCTCAAAATAAGCTTTCTTTCTCACATTAAAAATTGTGAAGACTTTAGTTAACTAGTTTAGAAATAGAATAATACAATATTAAAGGTGAAATGGGTCAGCTTTAACTAATATAACCCATTAAAGCTATTTCTATTAAAGTTAAGAAGACAATATTATTTTCAATAAATGAAATGAGGTAGCCAGGTGCAGTAGTGCATGCCTGAAATCTCACTGACTCAAGGAAGCTAAGGTCAGAGAATTCCAAGTTTGAGGCCAGTCTCCAAATTTAGCAAGGCTCTGAGCAATTTAGCAAGAACTGCCTCAAAATGAAAAAACTAAGAGGACTCTTAGTAAAGTGCCCCTGGGTTTAATCCCTAGCACCACTCCCTTTCCCCCACTGAAAACAAAACAGAACAACAGAATGAGGTTCAAAGAGGTAAGCGATGCTGCTCAAAGTAAATAAGTTTGTTTTTTTGTTTGTTTGTTTCATTTGTGGTACTAGGGATTGAATCCAGGGCCTTGTGCATGAGAAGCAAGCACTCTATGTACTGAGCTATATCCCTAGCCTGTAAACAAGATTTTTAATGCAGAACAAAGAGCAAAATTTCCTAATTCCTAATACAATAATTCAGCTTTTCTAACATACAATATTAATAGAATAAAACATCAAATAGCAAATCCTCTATATCTCATCAGAATTCCATAAAATATACTTTATAAAATGTGATCTCAGTAAAATTAATCTGTGGAGAAATGTAACAAATACTCAAGGTAAAAAAAATGCTACTCACTTTATCCAAAAGTTTCTTTGTTTCTTTTGTCAAATCATCATGGGAAAATTTACAGTTGTCTCCTTGATAACATTTTGCTCCACTATGATAAAACTTGCATGGGAATTCATGTAAACAAAAAAATTAAGGAACAGACAGAAGTAAATCAAGGTCTAATTTTTTTAAACCAAAAATGTAACTGTTATATAAGATGATTAAGTTCTAAAGATTTGCTATAAAACAATGTGCTAATAGCCAACAATACTGTATTTTATCTTTTTAAAAATTTGTTTAGAGAATAGATTTCATATTTAGTATTTTTTTAAAATATTTATTTTTAGTTGCAGTTGGACACAATACCTTTATTTTATTTCTTTTTATGTGGCGCTGAGGATCGAATTCAGGGCCTTGCTTGTGCTAGGCAAGTGTTCTACCGCTGAGCCACAACCCCAGCCCATATTTAGTATTCTTACTACAATTAAAAAAACTGTGCCAAATCAATAGGACTGTATGGTATATGATGCTGAAGCTTCTATAACTACATAGATAATTTATTGCTTATTTTAATATTAATATTTTCATTATGTAAAAATATTTAAAAAGCTTTAAGTCTATTATTCTATTAAAAATAGAAATCACTTTTTGAAAGAAAAAAAATTATAATGGTTGTATCAAATATGACAGTATTATAATTGTTAGGTCCTGCTACTTTTACAATAAAATTTACAGCATATATAAATTTTATATCAAGAATTTATATCTATGATGAAAACAATGAGGGTTTATATGTCATTTAAAAGCAAATACATCCAATACTTATCATACTTAAGTTTCTGGAGACAAACTTCTAAGAAACTATTAAATTTGGAAGAAAACTGAAAGTATACCATTTTGGGGTGGCGTAGGCCCAGAGAATACCCATTACTGCAATCATATTGACATGGTCAAGGGAGAAAAAAAATCATATGATCATCTTAGAGCATGCAAAAGATAGCTGATAAAATTCAAACTCCTAGCTTGGGATGTAGCTTCGAAGCAGAGTACTTTCCTAATGTGCACAAGGCTCTGGGTTCAATCCCCTGTTACCATGAAGAAAAAAAAATTCAAAATTCTTTTTTTGTTTGTTTATTGTTTTTCTTTTTCTTTTCTTTTTTTTTTTAATATAAAAAACTCTTGGTAATGTAAGAATTTACTTCCTTGATATTTAAAAAATCAATCTTAAAATTATAGCTACAAGCCAATCAAAGGACATTATCATCAAAACATGTCTTCCATAATCACTATAACCTAACTTTATTCTGAAAGTGTAGACAAAAAAATTAAAATTAAATCTGAAGTATAAATACTGTTAATGAAATAAAATGATCAGTATGTACAAATGGCATGATTATGAAAAAACCCAAGAACAAACTGAAAACTTTTAGAAACAAGAGTTTAATAAGTGTCTAGTTTCTGAAGAACTATGTCAAATCTGAAAAAATAATTTTTCTTGAGTAAGACAAATTTACTATAACATTTGATAAATTAGAGAGGTTTATATACCCTACCAAATATCAAACATATTCTTTTAGTGGGGAATAGTTAAATAGCACAAGGGATAAGAAGCAGAACTGTTTATTTAAAGAAAAAAACAAACTTGGGATCTGGTAAAAGTGCCTTTTACTTGCTTTGTTGCCCAAGCTGGCCCCCAAACTCACAAAGCCCCTGCCTCCACCTCCCAAAGACAGGTGATTCTAGGCATGTGCCATAGCACCCAGCCATTAGTTAAAATAAGACAGTGAGTTAACCATTTGGAAAAAAACAAGGTCAACTGATAAAAATATTTTAAAAGTTTTAATATTTGTACAGCCCAAAATAGAATTAAAAACATAAATATTAAGTAAAACAATAAAATCTTTACAAACATAGATCTCACTTTTGAGATCTTGAGTATATATTCATGTATACGTTCCCTCACACATCTATAATTTAGCATAGAAAAATGCCAAAAAGGTTTAAGTTGAACTGTAGGTACAGTTACCCTGAAGAATGACATTACTTAAGACTTTTTTAAAAAGTTAGTTTGAAAGTTATCAAACATATGCCAAAAATAAAGATAATAAAATAAACTTCCTCATGCTAACCATGGAGACCAGTTTCATCATTTGGCAATTTTGTGATTCTGAATCACCTCTACACTCTCTTCACAACTCACTCCAAAAACTTGAGAATTTTAGAGCATATTCCAAACATATTTCATCTGCAAATATTTCCATATCTATTTCAAACAGATAAATGATACTTTTTCTTACCAATATAACTTCATTATCAACTTGACAAACTTACTGCATTAATTTCAACTAGTACTCAGTCAATATAGAAAGATTCCAGGCTGTCTAAGAAGATTTTTTTTATGCCAGCTGTGGTGGAGCATGCCTATAATCCTAGTAACTGGGAGGGCTGAGGCAGGGGGATTGAAAGTTTGAGGCCAGTCTCAGCAATTTATCAAAGCCCTAAGCAACTTAGCGAGACCCTGTGTCAAAATAAAAGTTTTAGAAAGGGTTGGAGATGTAGCTTGGTGTAAAGCACCCCTGGATTCAATTTCTAGTACAAAAAAAAAAAAGAACCTAGAAAAATAAATCTGAGAATCTAATATATCATAGCATATAAAGTAGCAAAGCAACACAGATATGAAGGCAAACAAATTCACAGAAAACCCAGGGGAAAAAAAGTATGTATTAACATTCTTGTCTCCGTCAAGATGGAGTTTCAAGTCCATGGAGAAAGCTTCATTAGTTGTAAGCACAGCAAGCAAACATCTTAGGTATTCTGGGGAAAACTGACATGGAAAGGTGCATAACATATATTTTTTTAAATGGGCCACTACACTATATATATAATGAAATTCTCACTTGCCTAGGAGCAAGAGTACAATTTAAATGTATATATTTCCAAAAGGAAACAGAGGGAGAATATACAGTGTTAATCACTGGGTGGTAGATTTGATGAGACTGATTTTATAATTTTCAACAAAGATAATTTATAATTTTTAACTTATGAACCTAAGTAAAAAGTTGTAAGATAAATATTTTTCTAACTATTTCTTCAGGATGTACAATGCTTAAAATATTTTAAGCAGATTATTTTATACACAAAGCTTCTTTTTTAATAGTTTTCTCTAAAGGAAGTTATTTCATTTTCCTAAAGAACAAAAGCCAGTTTGCCTATTCTGGGTTTATGTAATATGTTGTTTTAAACATAAAACTAAGCTAAGATTTCTAAACTGTATTTATGATTTTTTTAAAACCACAATGAGACTTTAAAACCTCAACATTCTGGTTAACACACATCTTTAATAAAGGATATTATGCATATAAATGCAGTTCTCTCCTTTGGTACAGTATCCTTGTAAATAAAACTTGCAGATCTCTTTTCTCTTTTCCAACTCAGCATCATGATCAAATTTACATTGATCTCCCTGTTCAAAAAAAGAAAAATAAGTGAGAAATGAAAAAGAAACAAAGAAACATTTGAACTTTATTTCCTCCATGGGGTTTCATAACGGAATTATGGTCCTTCTCTTCAGTCTTTAAATAATGAGCTAATAATAATGTAAACGATCTCTTAGGTTCCCTGCCCAAGCAGTGGACATGGCTATGTGCAGTGAGGCAGCAGAGTGAGCAAGGCCTCAGAGGACACTGCCCACCAGCACTCACCATTTCCAGCTGACTTTCCATGGGATCTTATTTAGTCTCTTGGTGCCATATATAAAGTGGAGATGATAACAATAACTACTTGGTAAGGTCACTATAAGGATTATTTCATATTCATTGTAGTATTTGCCACACTGACAGTACTTGCCACAAATATTAACATATTCGTTAAATAAAATCTGATTTCTACAAATTGTGATAGTGTTGTCCCAGAATTAATTAAATGAGATCCAGTGTACAGTAATTTCATACAAGATATATTTTAAAGAACTAGTTTTATGGGGCTGGGACTATGGCCCAGTGGTAGTCCACTTGCCTGGCATGTGTGAGGCACTGGGTTTGATTCTCAGCACTGCATATAAATAAAAGTCTATCAACAACTAAAAAAAAAGAACTAGTTTTATTATGATTATGTGAGAAATGAAACAAAAATTAACCACTCCCATAAAAGACTTTTTTTTTTTAAAGAAATTTTTTAATATTTATATTTTAGTTTTTGGTGGACACAACATCTTTGTTTGTATGTGGTGCTGAGGATCGAACCAGGGCCGCACGCATGCCAGGCGAGCGGACTACCGCTTGAGCCACATCCCCAGCCCCCCATAAAAGACTTTAAATGTTAAAGATTATTTTGGAAGTCAGAATGACTTGTGACACTCTTTACACATCTTACCTTAATACATCTTCCTTCCAAGAAGTATTTACAGATTTGCTTTCCTTTGTGTTCCACGGTGTGCTGGTTAATAAATTCCTGAGTCATCACCTTCCATTTTTTCCCTGGTTTACTATACTGCACGAAAAAGTTTTATTTAAATGAAACATATGAAATATTAACAGGTATTAAAAAATATATAGTTAAGTGGGTCTGGACAGCAGTATAAACTGACTAATAAGGTTAATCAAGATTGAATATTTTGATACTATTCATTTAACTGGAGAGAGAGCTATTTCTAGTATTCTGCTTACTGCTACCACTGATTGAAAAGAAGCTGCTTCTATTTTAATAAGAATGTAATACTTATATTTTTAAAACAAAATTATAAAAAACTCAAAATATCACAATAATACTGTTTTGGCAAAGATGCCATAAAATATGCACTTTCATATACTGCTAGTAGTTATGTCATAAAAAAGTTAAAATATCCATATTAGAGTCAGGGGCCAGTCAGGAGGTAGTTCAGTAGTAAAGCACTTGCCCAGGATGCACAGGTCCTAGGTTTAATCCCTAGAACTGCAAAAACAAATACATTAATAAAATTACATATTGTTTAACAAACAATTTGTAGATTTCAGGATTATACTGAAGGAATTCTCAGAAAGGCAAATATAGATTTATCTATAACAATTATTACTAAAGAACTACTTACATAATAACAATACACAAAACCAGAAACACTCAACACATCCCAAAGTAGGAGACAAGTCAAATATATTATAAATACATTAAGGTACAGTCATAATTAAATCATGTGATAGAGACCTTTGTGATATAGGAAATGCTTATAATACCTTATGAAGTGAAAAACTGATCCCAATTTTAAAATAATAAATAAAGGCAAATAAAAAAAGACTCAAATAAAATACCTTTACATTTTAGTGTCTGTATTTGGATGGTGGGATTAGAGGTTTTCTAAGTATGTGGCTTTTCTGTGTTTTCTTTAAGGGGAAAAAAAAAGCAAAAATGAGCACAAATAAACTTTTTCTACTCTTAAAAAAAAGAAAAAACGGGCTGGGGATGTGGCTCAAGCGGTAGTGCGCTCGCCTGGCATGCATGCGGCCCGGGTTCGATACTCAGCACCACATACCAACAAAGATGTTGTGTCCGCTGAGAACTAAAAATAAATAAATTAAAAAAAAAAAAAGAAAAAACAAGAATTATTACCTTTAAGTTTATAAAATTAAGAAAAATACATTAGGAAAAATTATGAAAAAGAATCCAAGTACTTTTTCTTTTCCTTAGTTCTCCCCAGTCCTCTATTCAGTGTAAAAATATTGTATAAAAACAGTGCATAAAAGTACTAGGTAAATCGGGCACAGTGGCTCATGCCTATCATCCCAGCAGCTTGGGAGGCTAACCCAGGAGGATTATGAGTTCAAAGCCAGCCTCAGCAGAAGTGAGGCACTACGCAACTCAGTGAGACCCTGTTTCTAAATAAAATACAAAATGGGGCTGGGGATGTGACTCAGTGGCCAAGTGCCCCTGAGTTCAATCCCCATTCCATAAACAAAAAGTGCTGAGTAAGAAGGCAGAATATGGTGCTGAGACAAGCTGAATATAATGAGCTACATGCATAAATTTTATAAAATAATACTGTTTTTCAAGCACCTACTGTGTAATGTGTCTTGTACATCATAGGTATTTGCTCTTTGATTGCCTTCCCTCTTTCCCTTAGTTTGCAAGATGCAGTACAATCTATTGAAAATAATTGCAGAGCAAACCTATGAAGCAAGAGATAGCCAACTAAAATATGATCCTCAGCACTCACTGCTGATATTGGGTTTTACTATAAGAAATCTGAAGAGGGCACAAGAATACCAAATAACCTAGATGTTTGTTTTAAAAATATAAGTATACTCAACTTGCCCCAGGAAAACACGATGAAATTACTTCTACTGATAAAATCATTTAAAATAATCTTCAATTTGCGTAAATTTGATTCATAAACATTTTTATAGTTAGGCATGGATTCATTTAAAACAGCCAAATATAAATGACTAGCTCACATATGCCTTCTCTACTAAGAATTGTGGCTATAATAAAATAATCAGCCACAGGGAGTACATCATGCAAAGTTCTATAAGCCAACCTGAAGAATTAAGTCTGAAGTTGAAAAACGAAAAATTAGCTGGTCATGGTGGCACATGCCTGTAATCCAGCAACTGGGGATTGGGGGCAAGGCAGGAAGACTGCCAAGTTGAAGGTCAACCTCAGTAATTTAGTGAGAGCCTAAGCAACATAGAAAGACCCTGTCTCAAAATTTAAAAAATTAAAAAGGGCTAGGGATATAGCTCAATGGTAAAGTGCCCTTGGGTTTCATCTCCAGTACCAAAAAAGAAAAGTGAAAAAGTAAGTAACCTCATACACACACATACACACACACACCCTGAAAAATGCAACAAATTGAATTTATGTTTCATTAATAACTCCCTCTGTCAACATTACTTTCCAATATTGCTTCATTATTTTAATAAAGGATGTGGGTAGATTTATTTAGTTCTGTAGTTTAAACAGGTACAAAATATCTCAGTAACATTAACTATAGGCATCTTGGCTATAATACTACAATCAAAGTACTCTGGAAAATCCTAACATTAGCAGTTAACAGCTGCTAACATCTCTTTAAACAGTATACTAAGAAGAACATCTTAAGAAATCTCTGCCTATAACCTTTAAACTCATAAATGAGGAAAATAAACATTTTCAAATTACAACATATAGTTCATTTAAAGTTGCAGCTTTAAATAACCTACTCCTGACTCCGTATAATGCAATCATATCTCAATAACAGTGGCGAGATCTAGTCCAGAGAGTTGCTATGGGTTGAAATATATTCAGATTTCAGCTCAACACATACTTTAAAAAGAGCTACTTCATGCAAGGTATGTAAGTTTATCCTTCGAACCATTCACATTCTCTTCTCTTCTTTTCAGTACCTTCCACTGTAAAAAGTAAGTTGATTTACCATTGCCTCCCTTCTTGGTCTTGCTCCATGTTGAGCTGTTAGCAGTTTATTGGTATTTTTTATCTGGGGAAGAGGACTCCTAGGGAAGGAATGCCAAGGGAGGACTAATGGGATACAGTTTTGCTTTGAAACATCTCAATTTTACTTTAAGGTTCTTTCCCACATACAAATTTTATTTCTAGGTCACCTAAATTTGTACTTCTATTCCATAATCATGACTACTTAAAACAACTCTCACTTAGGGGAAGTTTATTTATACTCCTTTAATCTGAGCTGGACATTTTTTATTTATTAGGAAAGAGGTGTTAAAATCATAATGCTTTCTTTTCAACCGAATATATTTTTGTTATTATCTTTTTTTTTAGTTGTAGATGGACACAATACCTTTGTTTTTATTTATTTTTACGTGGTGCTGAGGATCAAACCCAGTGCCTCACATGTATGAGGCAGGTGTTCTACCACTAAGCTACAGTCCCAGCCCCAACAACCAAATATATTAAGAGATAGGAAAACTCTAATCTTTCTTAAATATAAATTCTCAGTACCTCTTGAAAGTCATCCATTCCTGAAAAAACACTGGGCCCTTTATTGACTCTTCCCCCACGGTCTTTTCGTTTGATTTTCTTCGGCAAACCACGTCCACGACTAATATTAAAACTTTTAATCCTCTGCTCAGTACCTAAAAAAGTTAAAATATACTTCAAATATTATAGAAAAACAACATATCTAGCAATCTATTAGTTTATGAGGAACAGTATATTTTAATAATCTACAGTATACATTGCATCCTTTTATTTCTCCTCAGGTTCCATGAAAAAAATTTAACTGAATCTTTACATTTTACCTCCTGGGTACTGGTTCTTGTTTCTTTGTTTCCAAAGAGATGTTAACAACACAGGAAGCAAGGAACAAGAATATTCAGAGATAGAGAAGCCAACACTAGTATTTTTTCTTTTAATTTTCCTTAAGACAGGATAATTAGCCAGCATTTTTTGTTTTCTTAAGCCTTTCTGTTTTAAAGAGAGGTAAGCATTATATTCATATTTAAGGAATACAACATAGATATCAGTGGATAATTTGGAGTAAACCAAATTTCTATTGATAATTTTGAACAGATATATATCTCCAACTAAAAATCATACTGGTTTTGTGCTTTTGAAAAATTTGGTACTTAAAAGTACTTAAAAAGATACTCCAATTTTTAAAAATTTTATGTTAGGATGGTACATTATTATACAAAGTAATTTCTCATTTTGCCAAAGTCACACTGAAAGTGATCTAATATCTTTAAAATCTATAATACAACCAATAAACATCAAAAAAACTTTCAATTTCATTGACATAAATCAAAGAAATTAAGACTTTGAAAAATAACATAACAATTTTCACCTCAAAGAATAATAAATCTCTGTTGGTAGGACTTAGGAGAAATCTGAATTTTTACCCACTGATGAGGGCCTTGTAGTTATAAAACTGGTACATCACCTTTTGGCTATCCACTTGGCATATGAGTCAAAAAATCTTTAAATGTGTATCTGTGTCTTTTGACTTTGCAAATTTACTTTTCATAATTTATTCTTATGTTTGCCAATGTTTTCTGAGGTATGTACAACTAAGTTTATCACAGGGTCAATCACAGAATTGGTTGCAACTTGTATCCCACATAATCACTGTACTTCCACACATACCTAACAATTTGTTAAGGCAAATTATGGTACATCTATTTAACTGACTAGAACACAGGTGTTAAAAGCTATTCATTAACTTTAGAGTAACTGAGATATAATTCACAGTCAAGGGAGGAAAAAAAACAAGGTACAACAATATGTATAGGGTTTTTTTGTGTGTGTATGTGTGTGTTTGTGTGTGTTGTGCTGGGGATTGAACCCAGGGCCTTGTGCATGTGAGGCAAGCACTCTACCAACTGAGCTATATCCCCAGCCCTGTACAGTTTTTTTTTTTTTGGGGGGGGATGGGGGGGTTGAAAATAATGGTCAGAAAAATTCTGGAAGAATGTGGGCCCAAGATAATTATATTTATTATCTTTGAGTGATAGACATTCAAATTATTTTTGATTTCTGTCTAATCACTGCTAAATTATCTTTTCTATACAAGAAAAGTTTTCTGCATTGACCATATATTGTTTTCACAACTTAAAGGAGAAGACATGGAAGGAAAAAAAAAAAGAAATGCTCAGTTCTTTAAAAGGACAAAGAAGGAAGAGCTTGAAAGGAAAAAAACCCATGTGAAAGTGATGAAAGAGTTTTCTCCATGTTACTCATCTTCCCAAGTGAGATTGCTACAAATGGACTCCAGAGACACATTGATCTGTTAAGATAGCCTGCATGTAGATAAATTCCTTTCCCTTTAGATCAACTAAGCCTTGATTCATATTTTTCAAAGGAATTTTGCTAGAAAATCAAGAAAAAAACAAAGCCATAGAAATAATCAAATTTATTCATAACTGACTTCTTTATTCAAAGATAAGGCAGATCACTACTTCACCTCAACCTCATCTTGCTCTAGTTTTCTTGAAGCAGATAGATCAACAAGCTGAAACTTTTTTTGTGTTTATTTTTTTTCAGTACTAAGGCTTGAACCAAGGGTCACTCTATCACTGAGCTACATACATCCCTGGTCCTTTTTATTTTGAGTCAAGGTTTCACTAAGTTGCCCAGACTGGCCAGGAACTTGTGATCCTCTTACCTTAGTGTTCTGAACTGCTAGGATTATAGGCATGCACCACTATGCCCAGTTTAACTAGCCAGTACTTAAAGCTGATTTAAGCCTTCTATGACCTAAAGTTTCTTCATCTATTGTCTCCAGCTCCCAAGCTACCAACTTGTACTGGTCTCTCCAGGGACCAGATACTTCAATATAGCGATAAACTGGTGATCACTGCAAAAATTTCTTAGATTATGTTCATATTTTCAATCTTAAAGGCTTCATAGCCCCATGTACATTTACCTAGCAAAGATGATCACCATATTTACAGTTCCCAGTATTGTCTTTATTGGTCTAAAATATAAATAACACATAGGTTAACAAAGATAATATCAAATAGAAGGAGAGAATATAAGAAAGTTTCATTATATGTTTATACTTTTAAATTATTAGAACATCTTTATAGTTGAAATATTAAGATATCATACAGATTGATTGTAGCCTAAAGGCTTACATAAAAAGGAAAATGGATCTGGGTACCATAAGAATTAGCAAATCTTGAGAAAGGCTAAAACATTTCTCAATTTTTAATCTACACTTTGCTGTTCAGTAAGGCTCTCATATTCTAAAAGACTAATTTCAGACTTACCTTGCTGAGCTCCTTTCAGTCTTGTTTTTTTCCCTGGTTCTTTAGAAAATGATGACCCTAAAGAAGTACTTGAGGTTTCTTTAGCTTGTCTGTACTGTTTCAGCTGATTGGCAAAATCTTCCTCTGTTTCCTGACTGTAGCTACCAAAGTTGTCATCACTGTAGCTACCAAAGTTGTCATCACTGTAGGCACTGTACTCGTCATACTCTTTACTTTTAAACTTCTTGTTATGTTGATCCTTCTTTGAAGTCATGTAGCTTCCTGATATATGTCCATGCTAAGTGAAGATGGACAAGCATTATACGAATTTTTCAGTTATATATAGCAGTTGACAGTAACACATGATGTCTTTTCTTCCCAGCAAATTGGGAGAAGAAAAGGAGAAAAGACAGTTATTAATTCTGTTTCTTGATTCGTATTTCCCTCTGACACTATTTAACACGAAATTCAGAAGGCTAAATGCAACTCTGATGATATTAAATGTTATGGTCTTCCTTCTTTAGCTTTTATTTTCCATGTTCTATGTCTCAATATCCATATGCACAGGAATACCTAAAATCCACACCACCATACACAAATTCCTTCTTGAAAGAAAGAAAGAAAGAAAGAAAGAAAGAAAGAAAGAAAGAAAGAAAGAAAGAAAAGGACTTTTGAAAATTAGGAAAAGATAGTAAAATCACTTAGGGAAGTATAGCAAAATATGTACATATTCTCTTGCACTGAAAAATTCTCAAATGACATTATGCTTAATAGAAAACTGTATGTGTGTAAAATTTTGGAAAATGTTTATCTAAGGTCTAATAGAAAAACAGAACTTTCCCTAATGGTGAGAAAGCTCATCATTAGAAACTGTTCATTGCAATAAGCATTCATTTTATTGCTTCCTTACTAAAGCATGGGAAAACAAACAAAAAGTACAATTTAATATTACAAGTTTATTTAATAATAATGTTCAAGTCTGTCTCTTTCATGTCAGTATTTTTATTAATTCTATCACATCCTGACAATTTTTTAATCAAGCAAGAAAAATTTCACATCATTACAACTTGAAGATCTAGAAAAGACCAGACCATGCATCATCATTAGATTAATGAATTTTAAATGTGATATATATTCTAATATTTACCTAACTTTACCTAAAAACATAATGTTTTTCAATTTTTAAATGAAGACAATTTAATAAAACTTAGCAACCTCAACTATAAAGCAGGCATAGAGAAAATACAGAAATAACCCTAACAAACTAGTAATTTGGTTTCTAAACTAACAAGCGATTAGCAACACCAAATTAGGAGAAAGAATAGAGCTTTTATAAATAAAAGTAATGGCATCATTACTTTCCTAGCACAAAATTAATAATTTTTATAATGAAGACTTTGTATGTCACAACAGATTTAAGATATAAAATCACATTGTTTCAAATTGTTTCATTTAAAACATTTCAAATAATTTTTGAACTTAAAGAGGCTGATGTCACCTATCTTCAAAATTTAATTCTGCCCTATTTTCTAATTACATATGATAAAGTACTGTGATGTGCTATCAGTTGAACTGTCTCCCCAAAATTCTCATGTGGAATCCCTAACCCCCACTATCTCAGAATATGACTATTTTTGGAGGCAGGGCCTTTAAAGAAGTAATTAAAACAATGTGGCTTTAAGAATGGGATCCAATCCAATTTAACTGGTGTCCTTATAAGAGGAGGAAATCTAGACACAGAGACCTTGGTATGCTTATGCACAGAGGGAAGATCACACAAAGCCAAAGCAGTGAGAAGGTGTCCATCTCCAGACCAAGGGAAGAGGCTGAGAACACACCCTTCCCCTGTGTCCTCAGAGGAAACCAGTCCTGCTGGCACCTTGACCTTGGACTTCCAGCTTTCAGACTGTGACCAGTCCCAGCATATATGGCAACACTAGCAAACAAATATACAATGTATTCTTTATTTTCAAGGATTTAGAATTTGCAGCATACCCCTGAAAAGACATTTTTCAAAATACCATAAAATAAAACTTTTGAAAGTTTTATTCTTTCCTTTAAAAGGCGGTACCTCAAAACCACAACCAGTTTCCAAATTAAAAAAAAAAAAAAAAGGAAATAACAAGTGATCACAGTGTTGGCAAGGATGTGGAGAAGTTTACATTACTAATGGAGCTCTAAATGTTTTTCTCTGCTGAGAATAGTTTAGCACTTCCTTAGAAAGTTAAACATAGAATAACCATATGAGGGTTTTCAAAATGGGGGACTAGAGGAGGTCGCTTTCCTGGCTGCTCCATGGGGTGAAACCAAGAAGGTAGACAGGCAGCTTCTCAGCAAGGTGGATAAATTTTAAAAAGGGTGGGGGAACTTTATTAGAATTAAAAATTGGATATTCAAGGCAGATCAGGGACTCAGGAGGTTGGATATAATAAAATAAGGAGAAATCCCCAGCAGCACAGTCACTCCTGTGGCTGGGTCAGAAGCACCAGCCAGAGAAGTCCCTCCACAGCACAGTGGAGTGATAAGGGAATTAAAGGAACTTGCATTTTAGGGAGCACTGAGATCAGGGACACTGACTAAACTGAGAGGTGCACTGCACAATATCCTAATGTGGGAAGGAGCCACCATCTCTCCAAATGGCCTGAGGAGCACAAAGGAAGGATCCATTTTGCATAGGGGACTAAGAATTGGGTCCCCTATCACAGGAGTAGATCCCAGGGGTATAGTCTTCCAGCATGGATAGGCAATTACTCGGCCTTGGAGGCGTGCTGATTTAAAATCTCCAGACCAAGTGACATTCAACAAAGGGCTTGGAGCCCACCTTAGCATAACCCTGCCTCCAGGAATCCCACCTACAGGATTACCTCTCTCCAGCAATCTGGAGGGTGGAGCATCATACTCCAGATGACCCCACCTAAAATGGCTGAGAAGCTGAAAATCTTTTAAACTGCAACAGAAAGAAATTTTTTTTAACTTTTCATTGATATTTTCTCTCTCTCTCTCCCTCCCTCTCTCTCTCTCTCTCCCCTCTGTTTAATTGTGACCTTAATGGTTCATAGATATTTATAAATACTCATTTTTTTCATTTCTAGCATTTTTGAAGCCAGTTATTTTTCATGGATCACTCTGTCAAGGACTAGGATGTTTGATTAGTATATTTTAGTTTTGTTTTATATCTTTTATTTTTAATTTTTTAAATTTTTACTTTATTTTTCTCTTACCTGTTTTCCTTGATTCTCTTTCACTCTTTTCTTACACTAACAGCCAATTTCCATTGTTGTTGTTTTCAGTCTTCCTTTAATCTTTTACTTCGATCTTCTCTATCCTCCCTCCTTCATCACATCCTATATCACTTCTGTTCTCTCTTTGTCCATAATTTAAAATTATAAACGCTTTTGCAAAATTGCTATTTTTATTATAGGCAATAACTGATCATATAATTTGTTTACTGTCACAATTAATAGTCTAGATGCCATAGCAGCAACTATTTGGTTTAATACTGTATATTCTTTGCTTGTTTGTTGTTATTATTTGTCTCCCCCTAAACAGTGAGGTACTAGAAACCCTCAGGGACACTAACAGATCCATACTGTTAGATGGGTAGCCACACAAACAATAATAAAAAACAAGGGAACAAATCATCCCCCCAAAACCAAGATATTCTAATAACAGAATCCATCCATACCACAGTATAAAAAATATCATAGAAGAAATTTAGAATGTACATAGTTAAATTGATTTGTGAAGTAAAGGACAATATACAGAGAGAAACAGAAAATACAGGAAGTGAAAGATCACTTCAATGAAGAGAAATTCTGGGGAAAAAAACAAGCAGAAATCCTTGAAATTAAGGAATTAATAAACCAAATTAAAAATTCAATTGAAAGCATCACCAACAGACTAGATTACTTGAAAGACAGAATTTCAGGGAATGAAGACAAAATATATAATCTTGAAAACAAGGTTGATCATGGAGAAATGATGTTAAGAGACTATGAACAGAACTTCCAAGAAATATCAGATAACCCAAAAAGAACAAATTAAAAATTTATTAGGATAAATGAAAGCTCAAAGATACAAACAAAAGGAATGTACAATCTTTTCAATGAAATAATATCAGAAAATTTCCCAAACTAAAGAATGAAATGAAAAATCAAATCCAGGAGGCTTACAGGATCCCAAATATGCAAAATTACAAAAGACCCACACAAAGGCACATCATTATGATAATGCCTAACATAGAATAAGATAAAGAATAACAAAGAATAAGGATAAAATTTTAAAGGTTGCCAGAGAAAAATGACAGGTAACATTTAAGGGAAACCAATCTGGACCTCAGATGATCTCTCAACCCAGACCCTTAAAGCTAGGAGGTCTTAGAATAATATATACCAAGCTCTGAAGGAAAATGGATACCAGCCAAGAATACTATGCTCAGCAAAATTAAGCTTAAGAATTGTTGATGGGCTGGGAATGTGGCTCAAGCGGTAGTGCGCTCGTCTGGCATGCGCGGGGCACTGGGTTCGATCCTCAGCACCACATTAAAAAAAAAAAGTAAAATAAAGATGTTGTGTTCACCAAAAAACTAAAAAAATAAATATTAAAAAAAAATCTCTTTAAAAAAAAAAGAATTGATGATGAAATAAAATATAAACCTTCCATGATAAACAAGTTAAAAGAATTCACAACTAAAAAGCCTGCACTGCAAAACATAATAAGACATTTCATGAAGAAGAAATGAAAAATAAAAGTGAAAACCTGAAAAGGGACGAACTACATTAAAAGAACAGTGAGTTACTGGAGAAACTAATTCAAATTAAAAACAGAAATAAATTAAAATGACAGGGAATAAAAATCATATCTCAATAATAACATTGATAGTAAATGTCCTAAATTTATCAATCAAAAGACACAGACTGGCAAATTGGATTAAAAACAAGACCCAACAATATGCTGTCTCCAAGAGACTCACCTCATGGGCAAAGACATACACAGACTGAAAATAAAAGGATGAGAAAAACATCATTCACATGGATCTCATAAACAAGTAGGGGTTTCTTTCTTTCTTTTTTTTAATAGCTTTATTTTATTTATTTATTTTATGTGGTGCTGAGAATCAAACGCAGGGCATTGCACATATTAGGTGAATGCTCTACCGCTGAGCTACAACCCCAGCCCCACAAGTAGGGGTTTCTATCATCATATCAGATATGATGGACTTCAAGCCAAAGTTAATCAGAAGGGACAAAGAAGGACATTTCATGGTGCTTAAGGGAACTATATATCAACCAGACATAACCATCATAAATATTTGTGCCCCAAAGAATGAAGCATCTACATACATCAAAAAAATCCTTCTCAATTTCAAGAAGCAAACAGACCACAACACATTAATACTGGGTGACTTTAACACACCTCTGTCACCACTGGATAGATCCTCTAAACAAAAACTAAATAAAGAAGCGATAGAACTAAAAAAAAAAAATACAATTAATTTAGACTTAACAGACATACATAGAATATTTCATCTATCAATGACTAAATACCCAATGACTGAATACACTTTCTTCTCATGGATCCTTCTCCAAAACAGATCATATCTTAGGCCACAAAGCAACAATTAGCAAATACAAAAAAAAAAACAGAGATAATACTTTGCATCCTATCAGATCATAATAGAACAAAATTAGAAATCAATGATAAAATTAAAAATAAAATCTACTCTCACACTGGAGACTAAATAATATGCTATTGAATGATTAATGGATAGAAAAAATTATTAGCAACATAATAAAAAATCCTTAGAGGTAAAGGAGAACACCAGTACAACATATCAAAATCTCTGGGACACTATGAAGGCAGTGCTAAGAGGAAAGTTCATGGCATTGAGCTCATGCATTAAAAGAATAGAAAGTCAACAAATAAATAACCAAAGCCCTAGAAAAAGGAGAAAGCAACACCAAAACCAGTAGAAAACAGGAAATAATTAAAATAAAGAGATGAAATTGAAACAAAAGAAACAATCCAAGAGATTGACCAAAAAAGTTGGTTCTTTGAAAAGAAAAATCAATAAAATTGATAAACCCTTAGCCAAACTAACAAAGAGAGAGAGAAAACTCAACTTATTAAAATTTGTGATAAAAAAGGAAATATTACAACAGACATTACTGATATACAGATGATAATCAAAACCTATTTTGAAAATTTATACTCTTAATAGAAAATCTTGACGATATCAACAAATTTCTAGAGACAAATGACCTACCCAAACTGAATCAGTAAGACAGATCAACTTTAAGCAACGAAAATGAAGACACCATCAAAAGCCTACCAAGAAAGAAAAGCCCAGAACCAGACAGATTCTCAGCTGAGTTCTACCAGACCTTCAAAGAAGAACACCAATTCTTCTCAAATTATTCCATGAAACAGAAAAGGAGGGAACCCTTCCAAACTCATCCTATGAAGCTAGTATCACCCTGATACCAAAACCAGACTAAGACACATCAAGGAAAGAAAATTTCAGACCAACATCCCTGATGAACATATATGCAAAAATTCTTAATAAAATACTGGCAAATAAAATACAAAAACATATTTAAAAGATAGTACACCATGATCAAGTGAGGTTCATCCCAGGGATGCAAAGTTCGTTCAATGTACGGAAATCAATAAACATAATTTATCACATCAATAGACTTAAAGACAAGAATCACATGATTGTCTTAAAAGATGCAGAAAAAGCATTTGACAAAATACAGCATCAATTCATGCTCAAAACACTAGAAAAACTAGGGATAACAGAAACATATCTCAACATTGTAAAAGCTATATATGCTAAGCCCAAGGCCAACATCATTCTAAATGGAGAAAAATTTAAAGCATTCCATTTAAAAACTGGAACAAGACAGGGATGCCCTCTTTTATCACTTCTATTCCTGGAAACTCTAACCAGAGCAATTAGAAAATAGAAATTAAAGGGATACATATAGGAAAGGAAGAATTCAAACTATCCCTATTTGCTGATGACATGACTCTATATTTAGAAGACCCAAAAAAACTCCACCAGAAAACATCTAGAACTCATAAATGAATTCAGCAAATTAGCAGAATATAAAATTAACACTCATAAATCAATTGCATTCCTATATATATAGGAATGCAATTGATTTATGAGTGTTATAAGTGATGAGTGACTTGAAAGAGAAATTAGGAAAATGATCCTATTCATAATAGCCTTAAAGAAAATAAAATAGTTGGGAATAAATGTAACAAAAGAGGTGAAAGACCTATACAATGAAAACTACAGAACACCAAAGACATTAAAGAAGACCTTACAAGATGCAAAGATTCTCCAAACACAGAGACAACCCCACATAAATACAGTATCTCATACTAGACAAGAGGTTCCATAAAAACACATTGGAGAAAAGATAGCCTCTTCAACAAATGGTGCTGGGGAAACTGGAAATCCATTTGTAATAAAATGAAGTTAGGGGCTGGGGATGTGGCTCAAGCGGTAGCGCGCTCGCCTGGCATGCGTGCGGCCCGGGTTCGATCCTCAACACCACATACAAACGAAGATGTTATGTCCGCCGAAAACTAAAAAATAAATATTAAAATAATAATAATAAAAAAATAAAATAAAATGAAGTTAGAAGTGCTGGGGATATAGCTCAGTTGGTAGAGTGCTTGCCTTGCATGCACAAGGCCCTGGGTTCGATCCCCAGCACCACAAATTTTTTAAAAAATGAAGTTAGAGCCTTATCTCTCAACATGCACTAACCTCAACTCAAAGTGGATCAAGGGTCTAGATATTAGACCAGCGACCTGTGCCTACTACAAGAAAAAGTAGGGGGCTGGGTCTGTGGCTCAGTGGCCGAGCACTTGCCCAGCATGTGTGAGGCACTAGATTTGATCCTCGGCACCACATTAAAAATAAATAAATAAATAAATAAAATAAAGACATGCTGCCCATCTACAACTATGTTAAAAAAAAAAAAAAAAGAAAAAGAAAAAGTAGGCCCAAATCTCCATCATGTCTGCTTAGGATCTGAATTCCTCAACAAGGCTCCCAAAGAGCAAGAATTAAAATCAAGAATCAATAAATGGTGGGGCCAGAGTTGTGGCTCAATGGTAGAGCACTTGCCTAGCATGTGTGAGGCACTGGGTTCAATCCCTGGGCATTACATAAACAAATAAAATAAAACCATTAAAAAAAAATCAGGGGCTGGGGTTGTGGCTCAGTGGTAGAGTACTTGCCTTGCACATGTGAGACCCAGGGTTCGATCCTCAGCACCACATAAAAATAGACAAAATAAAGATATTGTGCCCATGTATAACTAAAAAAGATTTTTAAAACGAATCAATAAATGGTATTATATTAAAAAGTTTCTTCTCAGCAAAGGAAACAATTAATAATGTGAAGACAGAGCCTACAGAGTGGAAGAAAATCTTTACCACATGCATTTTAGATACAGCACCAATTTCCAGGATATATAAAGAACTCAGAAAACTTAACACCAAAAAAATAATAATAACCTAATCAATAAATGGGCTAAAGAATTGAACAGACCCTTCTCAGAAGAAGATATATAATCAATTAACAAATATTTGAAAAAAAAATGTTCAACATCTATAGTAATTAGAGAAATGCAAATCAAAACTACTTTAAGATTTCATCTCACTCCAGTGAGATGAAATGGCAGTTATCAAGATTATGAGCAACAGTAACTGTTGGTGAGAATGTGGGGGGAAAAGCACATCCATACATTGCTGGTGGGACTGCAAATTAGTGCAATCACTTTGGAAAGCAGTATGGGGATTCCTTAGAAAACTTGGAATGGAACCAAATGATTGGTCAATCCAACCATTTGACCCAGCTATGCCACTCCTTGGTCTATACCCAAAGGACTTAAAATCAGCAATACTATAGTGAAACACAGCCACATCAATGTTTATAGCAGATCAATTCACAATAGCTAAGCTGTGGAACCAACCTAGATGCCCTTCAAGAGATGACTGGAGAAAGAAACTGGTATATACACACATTGGAATATTTCTCAGCATTAAAAGAGAATAAAATCATGGCATTTGATGGTAAATGGATGGAGTTGGAAAAAATCATACTAAGCAAAGAAAGCCAATCCCAAAAAACCATAGGCCAAATGTTTTCTCGGATAAATGGATGCTGATCCATAATGGGGCAGGGAGAGCCTAGAAAGAATGGAGGAACTTTGGGTTAGGCAAAGGGCGGGTGGGGAGGGATTGGGGGTAAGAAAGATGAGAGAATAAGATAGATATCATTACCTTAGGTACATGTATGATTGTAGAAATCTACATTGTGTACAACCTGAGAAATAAAAAGTTGTGCTCCATTTGTATACAATGAATCAAAATACATTCTGCTTACATGTATAACTAATTAGAACAAATTTTAAAAATAGCTCTTTCCCCCCTCAAAAAAAAAACTACACTGAGATTTCATTTCATTCCCATCATAATGGCAACTATCAAGAATACAAGTAACAATAAATGTTGGCAAGGATGTAGTGAAAAGGGTACACTCATACATTGTTGGTGGGACTGCAAATTGATACAATCACTCTGGAAAGCAGTATGGAGATTCCTCAGAAAACTTGGAATAGAACCACCATTTGACTCAGTTATCCCACTCCTCAGCATACACCCAAAGGACTAAAAATCATCATACTATAGCCACATCAATATTCACAGCAGCTCAATTCACAATAGCTAAACTATGGAACCAACTTAGGTGCCTTTCAATAGATAAATGGATAAAAAAAAATGTGGTACATACATACAATGGAATATTAGTCAGCCATAAAAAAATAAAATTATGGCATTTGCTAGTAAATGGATGGAACTAGAACTGCTAAGTGAAATAAGCCAATCTCAAAAAACCAAAAGCTGAAGGTTCTTTCTGATATGGGGATGCTGACTCACAAAAGGCTGGTGGGGGTGGGCAGTGGAGGTTCACTGGATTGAACGTGGGGGAATAGGGGGAGGGGAAGAAAAGGGGGGATGGGAATGGAAAAGACAGTAGAATGAACTGAACATAACTTTCCTACGTTCATATAAGAATAAACAACCAATGTAACTTCCCCCAAGAATGGAAAGTTATACTTCACATATATATGATATGTCAAAATACATTCTATTGTCATGTGTAACTAAAAAAATAATAGGAAATAAAAGAATAACCATATAATCCAGCAATTACACTCCTAGGTATAGGTACACACCCCAATGAACTGAAAGTCTGAAGGGAATTTCTACCTACATATTCATAAGCAGCAATGACTCACAATAGCCAAAAGATGAAAACAATTGTCCATTGATGGATCAATGGATAAACCAAATGTTATATACACACAATATTATTTGCCTTTAAAAAGAATGAAATTTTGATACATGCTAAAACATGGATGGACCTTGAAAATATGCTAAATGAATAAAGCCAGGCAGAAATGGTTAAACACTGTAAGACTTCATATATATATAAGGTAAATCCATACAGTTAAAATAGTGGTTATCAGGGGCTGGAAGCAAGGGGGAATTGGTTAATGGGTATAGAATTCCCACTTAGGATGATCAAAAAGTTCTGCAGATGGATAGTGGTGATGATTATTAGACAACATTGTGAATTATACTGAACACCACTAAATTTTACACTTAAAATGATTAAAATGGTATATTTTAGGTCATCTATGTTTTATCACAATAAAAAAAGGCAATACCTGAGAAAATGGAATGTCATAATCCCTGTAGAAACCAGTTCTTTTTTTGTGAGAACTTTCTGTATGTTCCACATCTGAATCAAGACTGTAGTCTGAACTATCATCACTAGATGGGGAATTATGCTGAAGGGAAGGAAAAAAATGTGTTACATTTGCAAAAAGAAGAAAATTTAATAATTAACATATAAGCTTTAGCCAGATGTGCCAACAAGTAGGTCATAGTGTTCTGGTAGACTCTTAAGTATAACTGAAAAGTCTTTTCCACAGGCCACCAGCACCCCAACTTCTCTGAGATTTTCTGGGGAAAAGTATTTCTTCCTCTGTTTATAAAAGTATTTTTTTCATCATCCCTTTGGCCCAAGGACTTCAAACAGAAGTCATTTGGGCTCTAAAATTATCTTATACTTAAGCTAATCTTAAAGGAAGTAAAACCGGTTCCTCATAACCAAAAGGGGTCACAGAACACAAGTAGGAAATGCATTAATTTATTTCTATGTAAAATGCCTTTACGGTTCTTATTCTATTGTGTGAGTACACTAAAATGAAGATATCAAAACAATGCAAATCACATATATGAAATAAACCTAGCCTGTAAAATTAACCAAAAGTGAAATGAAAGCAACAATTGATTATGATGGAAAAATAGTTTTCAAGTCTGAATGCAATTTCCAAAAGAGTCACCAAATCTCTTACATCTGGTCAAAATACTTACCTTTGCAAGTTGAGTACCCTCTTAAAAAGTTCTCAAAGTTTACAGCGTGAAGACACTAAGCATGTATGTCCTCATTCCTGCATTCTCAGCATGTGGGTATAGTACAAAAGCAATGAAATTCTTTGTAAGTGAATTAATCTCTGATGCTCTTACAGAGGAAGATCTATTTTGCTCCTTTCCATTCTTAAATATTCTTTTAGAGAAAACAATCTGCTTTCTTCACTCACTTTAGTTTTCTCTTTGTTGACTTGATAGGTGATATGGTGTACTTTTTTGAGAATTTTTGTGTTTCCTTTTATACCTCCTTTTGGTAAGAGTGCTGGGAATCCAACCTAGGGCTTGGCACATGCCCTAGGCTTGGCACAAGTTCTGCAATTGAGCTGCTATATGCCTAGTCCCTAACCCTCCTTTTTTGTGGTGAGAATATTGTTTTAGTTATTCGTTTAAGTATTTGAAACTACTGCTTTAACTTTTGTGATTTTACCTATAAAACACAGGTGAATTATTTCTTTCTATATATTTAGTTGGTAAGTACTAAAGTTTAAGGTACTGGAGTTTTGGATATCAGTTGTTATGGATTTGAGCCAAATCATCTTCTTTTTGGTCTGTAGAAATCGCTTTAGTTAATCTTTCTGGAATCCAAATCGGCTGCTGTTCTCCCTGTGGAAACACATAAACAGACCCCCGACTCCAGACAATCACTGGGTCAGGACCTTGGTTAATCTCTCTGGAATCCAAATCGGCTGCTGTTCTCCCTGTGGAAACACACAAACAGACCCCCGACTCCAGACAATTACTGGGTCAGGACCTTTCCATTGTCCTGTTAGAATATCCTTCCAAAGTACCTTGGGCTTATGCACATTTTTTGGACACATATGCCTTTCCGCAGCACTAAGTCCTGATGAATCCAAATTTAAAAAGTTTAGAGTAAAAAGGGTTATTTTAAGTTTATCTTTGGGGAATATATACCCCTTCCCAATTCCTTCTTTTTGCTTTAATAAGTACATTTTAAGAGTTTGATGAGCTCTTTCAACTATGCCTTGTCCCTGTGGATTGTATGGGATTCCTGTTATATGAGTAATGCCAAATGATGAGCAAAATTGTTTAAAAGAGGTAGAAATATAACCAGGGGCATTATCTGTTTTTAACTGTTTTGGAACACCCACAGTGGCAAAATTTTGTAAGCAATGAGCTATAACATCTTTAGTTTTTTCTCCGGCATGAAGGGAGCCCATCAAAAATCCAGAAGAAGTATCAACTGTAACATGCAAATATTTTAATTTTCCAAATTCTGGCAAGTGTGTGACGTCCATCTGCCAAATATGGTTAGGTATCAATCCTCTAGGATTGACTCCAAGATTAACTTGTGGTAAAAAGGTCACACAATTTTGACATTGTTTTATTATTTGTCTAGCTTGTTCCTTAGTTATTTTAAAATGCTTTTGTAAAGTATTAGCATTGACATGGAACTTTTTATGAAAATTTATAGCTTCTTCTAGTGTAGAAAAAATATGTATGTCATGTGTAGTTTTATCTGCTAAATCATTGCCCAAACTAAGGGCTCCAGGCAATCCTGTATGTGCCCTGATATGTCCTATAAAGAATGGATCTTTTCTGTCCCAGATTAGACTTTGTATAGTGGAAAGCAAAGAGAAAACAGTAGAAGAAGGGGAAATCCTACCAGCATCTTCAAGAGATACTATAGCATTAACTACATACTGACTATCAGAAAATAAATTAAATACAGAATCTTTAAACATCACAAAAGCTTGTAAAACTGCATTAAGCTCTACCTTTTGAGCTGATTGTTTGGGTACTAAAAATGTAAAAGTTTGATCAGGGGTAACTACTGCTGCTGTACCATTATTTGACCCATCAGTGAATATATTTGGAGCATTCATGATAGGCGTTTTTCTTGTCATTTTTGGAAAAATTACAGGATGCAATGACCAAAAAGACAATAAAGGATTAAATCGTAAGTGGTTATCAAATGAAACATTAGATTTACACATGATTATTGCCCAAGTATTTAACTCATTAGCTAACTCATCAATTTGATTCATAGTATATGGAGTAATAATTTTATTGGGAGAAATTCCAAACACTCCCTTTGCTGCTTTTATTCCTTTGAGTATTAATTGTCCTACAGCCTCAGGATACCTAGTAAGAATAGTGTTAGGAGAATAAGATAAATGTATCCATAATAATGGACCTTCTTGCCAAAATACTCCTGTAGGAATATTTTTTGTTGGTAGTACAATAAATAATAAAGGCAAACTTATATCAATTCTATCCAAATGCATATTTTCCATATATGTTTCAATGATTTTTAATGCCTTTCTTGCTTCAGGCGTTAACATTCGGGGTGAATTTGGATCTGATGGACCTTTTAGGATATCAAATAAAGGTCCCAACTCTCCTGTTGGTATACCTAAATAAGGCCTTATCCAATTTATGTCTCCTAATAACTTTTGAAAGTCATTAAGTGATTTGAGTTGATCTACTCGTATTTGAATTTTTGGTGGACGGACCATGGTTGAGGATAATAGAACTCCTAAATAATTAATTGGAAAATTTAATTATACTTTATCTATTGCTATCTCTAGATTATAATTTTTTAATAAGTTTGTAAGTGTGGCATAACATTCTAGCAATGTGTTTTTATCTTTGGGTGCTAATAATACATCATCCATATAGTGAAATATTTGTAGTTCAGGATTTTGATTTCTAAGTGGCTGGATTACTTTGTTAACATAAATTTGACACATAGTTGGGCTGTTAGCCATCCCTTGAGGGAGTACTTTCCATTCATATCTCTGATCAGGACCTTCATGATTCAGTGCAGGGATAGTAAATGCAAAACGTGGACTATCCTCAGGATGAATTGGAATTGAAAAAAAACAATCTTTAATATCTATAACTAAAACATACCAGGTTTTTGGCAAAGCAGACAACTGAGGAATCCCTGATTGAGCAGGTCCCATAATAACCATCTCATTATTAATGGCTCTTAAATCTTGCAATAATCTCCATTTACCAGATTTCTTTTTGATGACAAAAATGGGAGTATTATGGGGAGATACAGAAGGTTGTATATGTCCTTCCGCTAATTGTTGTTTGACCAGGTCATGGGCTGCTTGTATCTTTTCTTTAGTCAGGGGTCACTGAGGAACCCATACTGGTCTTTCTGATTTCCAAGTAATTTTTATTGTCTCAGTGGCCCTTTCTGAAAATCCAACCCATGTCTTTCTGTTCCTTGATCTATTTGTATTGGTGCTGCTATACCTTGTTCTTGTTTTTCTAATCTTTTTCCTTTCCTAAAACCTTGTCTAGTCATAATAGTGGGTGCATTTTGGTTGATGTTATTTGTTAATGTCAAACCTAATTGATCTAGGACATCTCGTCCCCATAAATTTACAGGAAGATGATCCAATACATATGGCTTTATAGTTCCTTCACATCCTTCAGGATCCTTCCAATCTAATACCATTGCACTTCTATGGGGATTAGTCGCCACTCCTAGGCCTCGAAGCGTTTGAGTGGCTTGTTGTAATGGCCAATGTTTTGGCCATTCTTGACGAGAGATGATGCTAAGGTCTGCACCTATATCCAGTAGCCCATTAAATTCATGTCCTTGAATATTTAGTTTTAGCATGGGGCGAGAATCTAAATTTAAAGAAAGCACAGCCCAATCTACACCTGTGGAGCCTAATCCCTTGGAACCTCTTTCTACAGTACGACTGGAAAATTTATCATGTAGGCTGGGTATTATTAGTAACTGTGCTATTCTATCTCCTGGTGAAATTACTGATATACCCTTTGGAGAACTGGCTATAATTTTTATTTCACCTTCATAATCGGGATCAATTACCCCAGGACTTATCATAAGTCCTTTTAGAGTAGAAGAGCTGCATCCCAATAATAAGCCTACTGTTCCTTTGGGAAGAGGTCCTTTCACCCCTGTGGGAATGATTTGAACTCCCATCTCTGGAGTTAGTACTGCTCTGGCAGAGGCGCAGATGTCCAACCCTGCGCTCCCTCTGGTTTGTCTGATGAGGGATCTGATGGACAATGTGTCCTGGGCACTACCCTGATGGGGTTGCTGGGTTCCTCCAGTGCTCCGTATATTTGTGGTTTTGGGCCCCGGAGCATTGGGCCCCCCTGTCCATTTTTTGGCAATGGAGCCCGATGCCTTTCTCCACGATATCGTGGATAAACACCTGGTCCTTGTTCGTTTTTTGATAATGGAGTACCCTCTATGGTGGTTTGAGAACGGCATTCATTAGCCCAATGTCTCCCTCTATGGCATCGTGGGCAAATACCTGGTATTCTACTCCTTTGATACCTAGTTTTGTTAAACCCTCCTCCAATGGGGCAATTCCTTTTAAAATGTCCTGTTTGTTCACAATTGTAGCATGTTCTTGGCCTGGCATCTTAAAGCCTGTTTTACTGCAGCTGCCACAATTTGCCCTTGTTCATTAATGTCTCTGGCATCTAAAGCCTGTTTTACTGCAGCTGCCACGACTTGCTCTTGTTCATTAATGTCTCTACATAATTTAATATGTGTGTTTAAATCTTCATGTTTCCATGGTCTAATGATATCTCTGCACCAACGATTCGCTTGCTCATAAGCCAGGTGTTTTAGTAATGGCATTGCTTGTTCTGTATTCCCAAAAACTCTGGTAGCTGTTTGAATAAGCCTATCTACAAATTCAGCATAAGGTTCATTAGCTCCTTGTATTACCTTAGATAATTGACCTTGTAAACCTCCATGTCCTTGTAAAGTCTTCCACGCCTTAATTGCATCTGCAGCAATTTGTGCGTATACGCCAGGATCATATGCAATTTGTTGCTGCTGATCCTCATAAGGTCCCTTTCCTAACAACATATCTAGATTTCTCTGAGGATAACCAGCTGCTGCATATCGCCTAGCCGTCTCCTTGCAAAATTCCTCATTGGCAACCTTCCATAACAGGTATTGTCCTCCATTTAGCACAGCTTTACACATATTAGCCCAATCTGCTGGCGTCATGTTCAAGTTGTTAATGGATTCGACCATGCTTACAGTGAAGGGTGCTTGAGGACCATAGGTTGTTACAGCCTCTTTTAGCTGCTTCACTGTTTTGAAATTTAAAACTTGGTAAAATCGCTGCCCTCCTGCCTCAAATACAGGGCATGTTAATATTTGAGATCTTGTCTCAGGATCCCAACTATCAACTGCAGGGGTTGGGGACCTCCCAGCATATGGAGGTGGCCTTGTTAGTTGGACACTTACGTCCTCTGGTGATAGAAAGGTGTTAGTAGCAGTCTCCTGTAGAGGTGGTGCTGTTGGTTGGACACTTACACCCTCTGGTGATAGAAAGGTGTTAGTAGCAGTCTCCTGTTGTAACTTTCCCCCTGATGGCTTTTTCTGTTTTACACTTTCTTTCTCTGTCTGACTAGCTTGAGAGACCTTCTCTTTTACTTGAATCTTTTCCTCTGTCTAACTTGAGAGACCTTCTCTTTTACTTGAATCAATATGTCTTCTTCCTCTACCATTGTCTGAACTGAAGGCTTTGGACTAAGCAAACAAGATATGAACGTCCACAATGGCAATGTGCCAACTGGCAGAGTCCCTGGGCTTTTCTTTTCTATTCTTTTTAAATCTTCACCATGATGGTTCCATTGTGATATATTTAACAACTCCTCCTTAAAAAGCCATGGGCTACATTTTTGTATTGTATCAACGTATGCCCTGATTGTTCTTGATTTTACTGAGATGCCTCCTTCCTCTAGCAATTTACTTAACACTCTTTCAGTTTGTTTTTTACTAATTTCTGATCCCGTATTTCTACTATAATACAACCCAACAAGATAACGCCTAACAAAACTGAAACAGAGTGAAACAAAATTGGAACAACACAAAATCATAATAGCCTCCTGAAATGTCCATCCGTCCTTTCTCCCTATCTGTTCCTCAGATGTGAGCGGTTTTTCTTCCATCTTACACATCTCCAGGGACAGGCAACTTAAAACAAAAGTGAAACAAAATAACAAAAGAAGAATCTTAAAATGGCTACCCATCCTCTTGCCCTGCCCTCAGGGGCGAGCAGTTCACTTACCCTCAGTCGCTCCCCGTGCGAGCCACCAAATGCACTAAATTATTTTTTTTTCTACAGCACTTTTTTTTTTTGGTACTGGGGATTGAATTCAGGGGCACTCCACCATCGAGCCACATCTCCAGCCCTATTTTATATTTTATTTAGAGACAGGGTCTCACTGAGTTGCTTAGCCCCTTGCTATTGCTGAGGCCAGTTTTGAACTCAAGATCCTCCTATCTCAGCCTCCTGAGCTGCTGGGATTACAGGTGTGTGCCACCACACCTGGCTCTACAGAACTGTTAACATCATGTCACCTTATGATGAGTAAGGAGGGCAAATGACATACAGTTCAAGGACTAACATGCAAGCCACACAATGACTCCGAAAGTATTCAAATAGTAACAGAAAGAATTTAAGCACTTAAATGACTTCCTCTAAACAGACCACCCTTTTCACACTTTTTTGCTTTGGTATTTTCTGTGCCTCTTTGGACAATCTTACCTGTCTTTGAAGATTTACCACAAACTTCCATCTAACAAAATATACTTACTGAAGGAAGTATAGCACACAGCAATTGATGAAGATATTTTGGAAAATTTTATAATACTGTAACAAAATGTTTGCCTTATGATATTAAGTAAAATGCAAATATAAAATAAACAGTATTATTTCCAATATCAAGGAAACAGAAAAATAACTGGAAAGAAATATACTAAAATGTTAATTAACACTGGTTACTCTAGTAAGTCATTATTTAATTTTTAAATAATTACCTTCATGTTACTTTGTAACACAATATAGTATACTATATTAATAGTATGATTAATAGTCAGCTGGATACCTGTAATCCCAGGAACTGAGGAAGCTGAGGCAGGAGGACAGTAAGTTTGAGGCCAGCCTCACTAACTTAGCAAGACCCTGTCTCAAAATAAAAGAAAATAAAAAGAGTTGGGGGTGTGGCTCAGTGATAAAGGTACTCTGGGTTAAATTCCTAGTATACCCCCCCAAAAAAAATAGGAATAAAAGATAAAAGAAAATGTATTCTGGACAAAATTCAAACAAACTGAAAAAAATGTCTCCTGGACTGTCTGCCTTATATCTCTCAGACATCCAGTCCACCCTGCATGATTAACTTTCCCAAAATGCCCATTGTGTAACATGCCTTCTCATCTGAAATGCTTCCCTCAGACTAGCACATCAATACCAGGCAGCTCTGTGTTTGTTTTCCAAGATCTCAAAATTTATCTACCTCCTTAAGTTCTGCCTCCTTTACAATGAGAACATATCTTAATCTAGCTCTTCTCGAGGGTTCCTTCATATATAAAATGCTCCTGCAAAATCTGGTCTGGCTAGTTCTTCCTCATCATTGGAATTATTTTCTCCTTTCTCTTCCTTTGAAATCTCATTTTTTTACATCAACTCCAATTCTTATTACTGTCTTCCTTTTCTTATTGTAGTGCATGCTCGTGTGCAGGCGCACGTTCTGAACCAAACGATTAGCACAATGCCAGATGTCTTCCCTATATCTCTATGCCATGGGAGTTAGCACATTATACACTGTTTGATTTGTTTTTTGTGATAATGGGCATTGAACACAAGGGTGCTCTACCACTGAGCTATATCTCTAGCCCTTTATATTTTTCACTTTGAAATAGGGTCTAAATTGTCAAGGCTCAAACTTACCATCCTCTTGCCTCAGCCTCCCAAATTACTGGGATTATATTGTGTGCACCACCATATCTGGCTGATAATTGTTTTATGTTTATAATCTGTCCCCCTAATCTCACCAAATACAATCAAGTCAGAATTATGCATTTTCCTTCTTCTTTCATCAAAGTTTTTACCATAACATTAGCCAACAATTTTTTATGTACTACCTGTCTAGTTCAGACTAGTTGAAAATTTAAGACAAATAAACAAACAAATCTTATAGGGAGGAAGTTTATTAAGTTGACCAAAGGTAAAGAGACCAGGGACTAGCAAGAGTGTCCCCTGAGGAAGAGGCACTGACATTAGGATAGTCTTCTCTGCCTTCCTACCCTGAGCTTGTGTGACCTTCTAGTAACCTTGTGTAACCTTCTAGTAACCTTGTGTAACCTTCTAGCTTGTCTAACCCCAACAAAGGAAAGAAAAAAATACTCTTCCACAGCAGCCAATAGTAGAGTCCTAGACTGCAAACAAAAAAAGCATACTGGTACAATTTCCTAGTATGCGTCTAACAAAAGTTATAGATTTTCCAGCAAGATGGATTGCTAGATTGCACTCTCCATATTAACAGTGGTATAACTGTCGTTGCTTTCTTATGCAAGATCAAAAAAAATGTGGTGTATACTTTGAACCAACAGGTAGGATTTGTGAATTCAGTAGAAATGGATCCTCTTTTATGCCACATGGAATTTGTGCTTTTTGTCCCTGAAATTTTAAGGTTCTTCTGGGCCTCAGGTCTTAGACTAAGGGGCAGAAAAGAGTACAGACTCTTAATTGAAAAGGCACAGTAAAAGTCTTTATTCTTAGCCTGGTGCGGTGGTGCATGCCTGTTATCCCAGTGGCTTGGGAGTCTGGAGCAGAAGGATCTCAAGTTCAAAGCCAGCCTCGGCAACACAGTGAGACCCTGTCTCTAAATACAAAATATGGCTGGGGATGTGGCTCAGTAGTTGAGTGCCTCTGAGTTGAATTCCTGGTACCCCCACCAAGTCTTTATTATTTTTACATTTTTTATGTAGGAAAGCTAATTTATTCCTTAATGTTCTATGACCTTGGATCATAGTTAAGAAAATTTCTTCACCCTTCACTCCCAGGTATTATAAGATCTACAACTATGCTTTATTCTATCACTTACATAACTACTATTTTTTAACATTTAAATATTTGATCTACCTGGAGTTTATCCTAATGTTAAGAACTGATTCTGCTTTTATGTTCATATCATTACCTAATTCTCCCAGCACTACTTATTTTAAAATTCATTATTTTTCTTTCTGTCTCTCTATCTAAGGTATCTGCCTATTTATTTAAAGTGCTGGGGGTTGAACCAGGGCCTTATACATACTAAGCAAATGCTGTACCCCGAGCTACATCCCCTACCCCCAAATCCATCTTTTTATGCTAGTTTGAGGTGCTCCTCTGTCATATATGACATTTCCACGTGTATTAGGTCCATTTCTGAGTTTTCTTTTTCGTCCATTGGCCTATCTTTCTCCATGCACCAATATCGGGCAAATTATTCAATAACAAGGGCTTTGTTATGCTTTAATATGTTAGGATCACCCCACATAGTCTTCTTTCTCATGTTTTCTTATCTATTCTTGGGTGATAGTTTTATAATCCACAAATTCTTTAATACTCCTCCATTCAAAAAGTAGGGATTAATTCCTCTCCCCTTGATTGTGGGCTAGTTTTAGTAACTCAGTTCTAAAAAAATATAACATGTCAAAAAGTGATGGTATATCACTTCTCGTATTAGGTTATAAAAAGACTGTAGGTTTGATCTCAGGTATTCTCTCTTCTTCTCTTTCACTCTTATTTCAATGGCTCTGGGGAAAACCAGCTATCATCCTGAGGGTGTTAAAGAGTTTTTGGCAAAACCCTATGGCAAGAGATTATAGGATCTTTGAAGGTTTGGGAAAAAAAATCCTTTCTTGAAAATATTTGGCCCTTATATTTCTTAGTAGGAGAGATTATGAACTAAATTCTTCAAAAAAGTCCATTAGACTTTTTGACTCTCTGAAACCAACTTTGTAAGGTATATTTTTCTAGAAAATTATCCATTTCATCTAGGTTTATTTTCATAAAATTATACAAATAAATTTCTTATAGTTTTAATTTCCTCTTTTTATTTAACTTCATTTTTATCTAATTTTTCTTTTCCTTTTTTTCTTGACCAGTTTGGCCAATGACATATGTTTTGTCTTTTTTTAAGACCTATTATTTTTTCATTCTAACTCATAAAGTTCTGTTTGTAACTTTAGTACTTTCTGTTTTATTTTCCCTTTATTGTTTTTCAACTTGGGAACTTAGCTGATCTTTTTGTTTTTTCATTTTTATTGCTATGAACACTTGATGCTATAATTTTTTTTTAGAGAGAGAGAGAGAGAAAGAGAGAGAGAGAATTTTAATATTTATTTTTTAAAATTTTCAGCGAACACAACATCTTTGTTTGTATGTGGTGCTGAGGATCGAACCTGGGCCACATGCATGCCAGGCGAGCGTGCTACTGCTTGAGCCACATCCCCAGCCCAATGCTATAATTTTTATTCAGATAATTATAGTTAATAACTATAAGATGACAACAATTTTATACTGATTACTACATATTCTTCAGTTTTTCCATTCTTTACATTCTTTAGGAATGAATAAATGAATAAACAGATGGACAATGCCAGTGCTGCTAATTACAGTCATAATGTTCTAATACACTAAATTCTGCCCCTTTTATAGTCATCATTTATTCTTGGTTTCACAGATAAATATTTGTGTGCATGTAGTAGGCTGATCCTACCCATCCCCAAGTGATTTTGGTTATCTGAATTTGTTTTCTAGCAGATTTGCATGGCAACAATATTTCCTGAGTTCTTGCACATACACTCTGTCTGAGAACTGTACATTTGAAGGGCAGTATTTTAACTGGATATAAAATCCCCAGCTTGCATTTTATTACCTTATTGAAATTTGTCAATCCAACAGAAGATAAATGGATTGACAAATTTTTAAAAACGTCTATATATAGATTCTTATTTTCTTTCTTTAATAAGGGCCTTGGGGTTTTGTGTTATTGTTGTTGTTGTTTTGTTGTTGTTGTTGTTGTTTTGCTTGAATGGCCAAGGAATTCTTTTTTCCAATTCTATTTTTTTGTTTAGTCATAGTTCATATTATTTTCCTAATTTTTTAACATTCTGAAATATTGGATTAAATGGTTTTGTATGCTTGTCGGCATTCTTTCTTTTCCAAAGGAACATTATTCTCTCATTTTTCTTGTAACAATTTCTCTGGAATATGACCAGAGTCCTGTCTTGATTCTCATGTAAAAGAATGCATGGGGTGCCAGCCAAGAAAGATTCCCTAGAGTCAAGCCTTTGGGGCTGCCTCTTCTGTTGTCAATGCAAAGTATTAAGAACACAATCAAGTGTCCTCTGAGACATGCTTCTTCCATCTCCTTCCCCATCATTTCCTTCTTTGGCCCTGGTGTGTTTGTGACTCAATTTAGATTCTACTCTCAACAGTTGCCTTCTCAGTGTGAGGCTCTGTCCTAGGAAAGGGATTTGGTTGATTAGTATGAGGAATTAATTAGGCCCACTTCAGCACCATCCAATTTTCTGTCGTCACCTGATATTCAAGTGTGAACTAGAATCACAAAGCCCTGAATGTTTTTCTGTTGCTGCTCTCATACAGATCCATGAGATTCCAGTGTTGAGCAGGGACCCCTCCACTTGAGATGGCAGTTTGTTTCCTGGGAGTTCCTTGACCTTCTCTCTGCTCTGTTTCACACAGTTGCTGACTCTATACTGGTCTTATTGCTGTCTGTATGGTTTGGCTATTTGTATTTTTGAGGTTTGTGGGGATAACTTGTTATTTTATTTTGCCAATGAGTTTTTAGTTTTGTTTTACTAATTGCAATGGGGGAAATTCAGGGAGTTTTTAAAACTACCCCACCACTGCTGCCAGGATAGGATCCCTTCTTCCCAGTCCAAACTCACATTATTTTCCATCAAGCAAGTTATTGTTTTCTTGATAGCACTTGTTTTTCATTTATTTATCACCTTTCTCCTTACCATTTTTCTATAAAAGCAAACAGTTTGAATCACCACTCTAACCCTGGCATATAACAGGCTTCCACAGTAAGCACGGAATAATACACATGGATAATCCACACGAACGAATGAATGAACAGACAATGCCAGTGCTGCTAATCCACATTTGTAGAGCATAAAATTTTATTTTCTTAACCTTCTAATATCCTTGCCTACAATCACTCATCCAGAAGAGATTATATTTTAATCTGAATTAAGCGGGGGTTAGATTTACCTTTTTTTTTTAAATTTAACCTTTATTTATTTATTTTTTTAATGTGGTACTTAGGATTAAACCCAGGGCCTCACATGTGCTAGGCAAGTGCTCTACCACTGGCCACAACCCGAGCACTACCTTGATTATTTTTTGAATCTCTAAAATAATTCATAAAATATTTATGCTTAGAAAATGTGTTACTCAATTAAATAAAAATATATAATCCATATATTTTACAAAGAAAATAGACAATGGATTATATTTTCTAATTTTCAGTATATTATATTTTATTAAAAATTGTCAAAAGAACAGTGTGTACAACTAACCTTATGTTTCTCACGTTTTCTCCTTTTGGATTTCTTCTTCTCTCTTTCTTTCTTGTGTTTTTTTCTTGATTTTCTGTAGGATTTCTCATTTTTCTGTTTTTCATCCTCTTTTGCTTCATGCTCTTGTGTTTCTTCAAATCCTGCATCATCTATTTCACCATCTTCTAATTCATCATCTTCTCTATACAAGACAATGAAAATTTAATTTTCAAATGTCAGTTCTAAAATAAATCTTATAGAAATATTTTCAAAAGAAAAAAAAAGCATGTGTCAAGAATTTAAGATATATTCATTTTGATAATGGACTGAAAGTCATGTTCCATCAAGGGCCTGAGAGTAAATATTTTTATATATGCAAGCCATATATTTTCTGTTGCAAATTCACTGTCTTCTTTTTTTTTTTTTTTTTTTTGGGTGCGGGATTGAACCCAGGGCCTTGTGCATGAGAGGGAAGTAACTCTACCAACTGAGCTATATACCCAGCCCTCATCTTCTTCTTTAAAAAAAAAAAAAAAAAAAAAAAAACTTGAGAAATATAAGAACCATTCCCAATAGCCAAAGTCTGCCAAACTCTAATTTAGATTAAGATCACTGACTCTCCCCAAAATAATGAATGAACAATGAATACAGTACTATCCCAAAGTATTACAATAGTTACCATCTACTACAATACCTTCAAGAGGCAAAAAAAAAAAAAAAAGCTAAAATAAAATACTTGAGGAAACACTCTAAATACAAGAAAGTATTTTTAACTTAGTGACCCATATGCAGCAGAATAGCTTTAAAGTAAATTAAATTCGATATTTTAAAATAAATTCAATGGATATTTCTTAACAAAGTAAACTTCAATAAGCAAGCAAATTTAATACATAATAAGTAATAAAACCAAGCTACAAAAGAAGAATTATTAATTCCTCTTTTGAATTATCTTGAAGACTTAAAAAATAATCCAGTAAATCTTAATGCATATATTAAAAGAGACAATAAATCTGTAAAAAATATTCACAGTAAAATTTTACATTTAATTCCACTTTCCAAATACTAGTATCTTTGCTATTTTGGAAGTTGAATCTTAGAAACTGACTTTTCATGTTGATTATGAAATTTTTATAGTTAATAGAAGACAAAATGTTTATTATTTTAAATGCAAATAAACCAACTGATATAATTGGAAGATGAATACATAAAACAATTTTAACACTTACTCATGCTTCCATACACTACAGTTTGAAAAGCTACAAACTACAAATAGTACATGCTGGTCTTTGTATAACTGGAAGCAAATGAGAAACACCCAAACTATGGTGTGTACATTTTAAAGATAATTTAAAATTACTTGAAACATGTAATTTCTAAAATGCAAAATTGGTCATGTCACTCTTCAGCTAAACATCTTCAATAATATCTCAAATTTGGGAATAGAATAAGTAGACTCAATAAGACAGATCAAGAGCTGATAACTGTGGGGTGTGTCTATGAGGATTCATTTTACTATTCTTTATCTGTTTAAGTTTTGTATAATAAAAAGAATCTTCACTGGTTCCTTTCTGGACTGAGGATATTGAATCTCCTTTTTATAACTGAGTTTCTGCTTATCCAGTTACTTTCCATTCCTCAAGTCCCCAAGCCTTAAACTTTGTCTAAAAACTCACTACCCTGCTCATCTCAGTATCCACCCATATCTGGTCACCTGGCTAATACTAACAGAATACTTAGGACCCAGCTTACAGTTTAGATGTTATTTCTGCTAAGATACCTCCTTATCACCCAGGTTTAGGTGAAATACTCCATTCTAAGCACCCCCTAATAACCCTCCATTTCTCTTATCCCTGTACTCTGCACATTATGTTCAAATGCCTTGTTTATTGGTTGGTAAATGTGGGGTACATATGCAGCCCTAGCATCTAGCATGGTACCCCTTCTGTTTACTGAATGACTGAATGTATAATATCCATTACTTTTGCATTCTAGAACAAGTACATGATTCCACCCTTAAGTAAATGTTATAATTTTTCCCAGTTTCTATTAAAAAATCAAGATGGACTTGAAAATTTCTTGTGAAGCAGGCTTGGCATTCTGTTTAATAAAAATGTTCTGAACTTTTATAAAACTCTAAAACTTTATGGCCCAAGAAAATCAGTGCATATAATCACCAAAAGACAATTATAAGAATGGTTTCAGCAGCTTTACTAATAATAGCAAATAATTTTAAATAACCCAAATCTCCATCAGCAGGTGAATAAATATATAAATTATGCTTTATTTATATAATAAAATAATATGGGTAAAAAATTAACTACACAAAATAATATGGATGAGTCTCAGAGAAATAATGGGTGAAAAAGGCCAGACATAAGACTGTACTAAGTCCATTTGTATGCACTTCAAGAACAGACAAAACTCATCGCAGTGATAGAAGCCAGCGTAACAACTGCCTTTTGGGGATATATAGCTGGCCAGAAAAAAAAACAAACAAAACAAAAGAAAAAAGAAAGCAGTACTGATTTCTGGGGTGTTGAAATATTTTGTACATTGATCTGTGTTGTGATTACTACATGTATAAGTATGTATAATTTGTGAATATTAATACAGTAGTACATTTAAAAATCATTCACTTTGCTATGTTATACCACAATAAAAATTTAAATATAAATGACAAAAAATATCTATGGGTGTTGATCATTTCTTTTACTACCTCTATCCTCCAACTTGAGCTCCTTAAAGTAATTAAAAAAAAAAACAACCTTATACCTAGAAATCAGAAATTCATATTTAGCATTTTGACTAGAGCTATTTAAAAACATCAAGTACTCAAGCTGAAATGCTACATGCAAATTTATGACCTACTTTACATCAATGTGAAATATGAGCTTTTCATATTTTTTACTAGGATAAAACACTACAAGTTTTAAACTTTTTTCTATCTTCTCCCATAGCCTATTTATCATTTTAGCATTCATACAAGAACAGATATAAACATGAATTTCTGTTTCAATACAAAAATTAGATAGAAAGATGAAATAAAGAACAATGATTCACGTGTCTATGAACTGCTTCTACATGCTTTAAAAAGTAAGTTTGGAGCACATATGAAAGTATGCATAACATAACGGAAAGAGAAGACTTAGTGGAAGGAAAGTTGGATTCTAATTCCAGCCATCATCAAAATAAAATAAAGCTTTCTTTACTATTGAGCAACTAGTAATTTGTCAGATACCAACCTGTGATCTTGAGATAAAACAAGAGAATAAGAGAATCAAGAAATGCTTAGCATTCTCTAGATGTTGAATGAGCTCAACACTATTTTGTTTACTAAACCTAGATAGTTTTTAAAAACTTAATAAATCAAAAAGAGAAGTTCCCAGGTCAAATATATATATGGGACTTCTTATTAACATGGAAATAAGAGTGATTATAGAACTGGGGTTTGTGGCTCAGAGGTAGAGTGCTCCCCTAGCATGGGTGAGGTACTGGGTTCGATCCTCAGCACCACATAAAGTAAAATAAAGACATTGTATCCACCTATAACTAAAAAATAATTTTTTTAAAAAAAGAGTGATTATATTCTCTTCAGGAAAGTGGCATATTCATGTTCATGTACCAGACACCAGTAAATAACTATCCAGTTAGTACACAAAATTACCTTTCAAAGAGTTTATCTCTAAGTCAAATCCACAGAGACAGAAAGTAGATTAGAGGTTGCCAGGTAGACTAGAGGGAAGAATGGGAACTGATTATCAACAGATCTGGGTTTCTTTGTGGAAGTGATGAAAATGTTCTAAAATTAGATAGTGGTAATGATTGCATAACCCCAGATATACTAGAAACCAATGGATTACATAGTTTAAAGGGTGAATTGTATCTCAGTGAAGTTTAAAAAATATTTTTTTCTCTAGACTTATATTCTAGATTGAAGACATTAGAGAAAACCATAATATGCAATGGTATAAGTAAAAGACTCTGAAATTGGTCAGTATCCTCACCATTCACATGTTCTTATTCTGAAGGTAATTACTCACTAAAGCCTTATAAATTGATATGTCTCAACAGGGGTATTCTAGTTTTCACCGTTCTGGGTATTGCTGGCTATTGAGATAAATTAACCTGAACCATTTAGTCTTATGTTTCTGCCTTTTCTTTACGATTGCCTAAAGGCTCCTTTTACAAACTACAGATCAGAAACTGAGTCTTCTGGAAGAAATGCAAAAGCCTCAGTAAGAGACTACACATACTCCTGATGGATGCCATTACAAGACATTACTTACAAATATGAACTTCCTGAGACAGGCTGACATATCACCACAATATCCACAATTTGTGCCTGTGTCAGGATTTCTCCAGAAGCAGACAACATAATACAACAAAATGCTTATCCTAAAAACAGAAAAACATGGCTTTCCAGATGCTTGAAACCACCACTTGGGACACTTTTCTTCCATGCTTTTGTACTGATTTATGCTGTCATTTCTCTCTCACCACGGTGATAAGGTAGAAAATGGCTTTATGCTAGTGCCTTGCAGCACTGTATGAGCTCCACAGAGGTCACACAGGTCAGGCTCAGCACAGGCTGGCTTAAACCTGGGCAGACTGCCTCTGACCTCCAGATATGGCATGATTCTACTACCAGGCTGTACCTCGCCCACCTCCCTAGTTTGTGGGAGGCTGCTGGGAGGCAGTTTCTCATCCACACTCCTGGCTTCCAATGAGGTCTGAGATTTACCACAGCTGCAGGATAAGTGTTTAGCTTTAGTAAGGAAACAGGCTAAGAAAAGTGTTTAGCTTTAGTATGGAAACAGCTCCTCAACAACAGAGTGCCCACCACACATGCTGCAGATCATCTGACTCCTTCAGGTTTGGTGTTGTCTTGTGGGAAAAGAGACTCGGGCAGCTGACACTAGGCAGGCTGTGCCTCTATTGTCCATGTAACAAGTGTCGGAATCCTACTGGTTCAACCAGTCAACATGCTTGACGGATAACTAGCTCAGCTAAGACTTTTCCCATGCCTACTCTGTCTTCTCTCAACATATGCAGTTTATGAAAAGGCAGCAGAATACAACGGACACTAGTATGGCAGTATGTAAAAACGTGGATGTAGGGGCTGGGGATGTGGCTCAAGCGGTAGCGCGCTCGCCTGGCATGCGTGCGGCCTGGGTTCGATCCTCAGCACCACATACAAACAAAGATGTTGTGTCCGCCAATAACTAAAAAAATATTAAAAAATTCTCTCTCTCTCTCTCTCCCCCCTCTCTTTAAAAAAAAAAAAAAAAAACGTGGATGTATAAACAATGTGATTCTGCAATCTGTATACAGGGTAAAAATGGGAGTTCATAACCCACTTGAATCAAATGTATGAAATATGATATGTCAAGAGCTATGTAATGTTTTGAACAACTAATAATAATTTTAAAAAAATGAATGGTCCTCGTAAATCCTAAACTCCCTCCCTAGCCTACATCTCCAAACTACATATTTTCCTTCAAGGAAAACATTATCTGGTCATAGTGAGGCCATGACAACAACTTAACATGAATTTTTGAGATTTTATGTTTATCCCCAAACTGGACCTTGGATATTTACATCCTAGATGGCTTATCTTACTTAATTCATTTATCCTTTATAGCTTCAGAAATAGCTTCTTTTTACAAATTACCACAGGAACAATCTGAGGAGCATCTACAACTTTATCTTTTATCCACTATATTCTTACACCCTCTGAAATATATTTATAGCTAGCAGAAATTTTACCTTTTTGACTATCTACAGTTAATATAATTTTTACTTGACTGGTTTTACTCTTCAAGCCAATCTCAGAATCTGTCAAAGCCTCACATCTCAACTCAAATATAGATTCCTTCAGGAATGAGACTTAATACAAAAATATGAGCAATATTATTCATACATACATACACACAGCATACTGTTTTTCAGTCCTAGGGATCAAACTCAAGGCATTCTACCACTGAACTACATCCTCAGCTCTTTGTTTTTATTTATCTATATTTGGTACTAGGGATTGAACTCAGAGGCACTTAACCAATGAGACACATCCCCAGCCCTTTTTTAATTTTTCATTTTGAGACAGGGTGTAACCCTCCACAGTCCTATAACAACCTTTGCAAAAATCACTTAATTTTATGTAAGATATCTCTACCCTAGAGATAACTGAGAATTCTTTCTTCTTTTTTGTTTTGTTTTGTACTGGGATTTGAATCCAGGGGTGCTTAACCACTGAGCCACATCCCCAGCTCTCTGCCTTTTTATATATTTTATTTATTTATTTACTTTGGTTCCAGGGATTGAACTCAGGGATTGTATTTTATTAGAGACAGGGTCTCACTGAGTTGCTTAGCGTCTCACCGTTGCTGAGGCTGGCTTCGAACCCAAGATTCTCCTGTCTCGGTCTCCTGAGCTGTTGGGATTACAAGCACATGCCACCGCACTTGGCTTATATATTTTATTTTGAGACAGGGTCTCACCAAGTTGCTCAGGACCTCACTAAGTTGCTGAGGCTGGTTTTCAAATTGCTGTTCTATTGCCTCAGCCTCTCCTGGGATTATAGGCTTGTGCCACCATGCCCAGTGAGAATTCTTACTTCTGTTACAAGTAATAACTCTTTTGTTTTTTAAAATATATGTGGCCTTCCTAATCTTTATTTCTTAAATCAGTAACATATTTATTTACTCATATTTGTTTCATCAAAACCTAACTTACACAATAACTTGTTACATTAACTCTCTGTACCAACATAATAGAGCAGTTTATGTATTTCCTTCTCAAGGCTTTCAGGAGAACATGCTTCCCTAGGAGTGTCTCAAAGAATACTGACCCTGGATTGAGGTCATATAACTTGAAAATTTGTCAAGCCAGATGCATGGCACATGCCTGTAATCCCAGTGATTCAGGAGGATAAGACAGGAGGATCAAAAGTTTGAGGCCAGCCTCAGCAATTTAGCAAGATCCAAGCAAACTTATTATATATTTTTATATATACATATATATTATATGCATATATGTATATATAAAGGGGGGGTCTTGATGAGAAGCTGGGATCTTGCTACATTTATTTTGTAAATGAAGGAAAATAAAGGGGCTCTGATATCCAGTCAGGCTAAGTGCAAGGCCTTCAGTTAGATCCTGCACAGCAGTGAACACACAACTTCCTTGTTCTGTATCTACAGGATGAAGGGTTTCCAGCATGTGTGTCCCAAGGTGTGCCTGATACTCATATCCTAGTTCAGATCTCTTGAAGCAATGCCTGTGCTTTCACGACATGAGCAGAAAAACGATCAAAGGGAAAAATTTCTAGTGCCCAGTATGAAGAGACACACTGAATTCATTTCTTGCCCAGCAAGCACCATTAATATGGCTTTTGTTTTTTTAAGATATGATGGCATTTGCATTATTCCTAGAAAGGTATTAATAGTCTTTCATTAAAGAAACTATAAAACATGTAAATAAATCACAGTTAAAATTCTAAAAATTAAGATGAGGCTATGGCTGAGATAAGTGAACCCAGAAACCCTAATTTTTAAATGCAAACTACAGATATGGCTCTGAGCTTCAGAAAGATAGGCATAAGACAACAGTGCCTCCAAGAAAAGAGAACATTTACTCCAAGAGTAGCATTTTTTTCTTGAAATAACAAAGAAATTTCTGAGTCCTCATAAATATTACCTGAAAAGTTACTATATACTGTATACTTGATATGATAATGCTCACAACATATCCCAATTTGAGCCAAGGACAGACTGCCAAGATTCAATTAAGAAGAAACAATATGAGAAAACAAAGTAAAACTGTCTAAGCATACAACTGTCTGATGTTCTTAGTCCAGGGACAAAATCTACAACATCTGGACTAGCAATTCTAAAAACTGTATGTATAGAAGAATTTTACCTCTCCAGCTTTAAAAAAAATAAAACAAAAAAGCCATTTTTTTCATTTAACATGTATTTATTCACCACCTTCTCAGTAGGGAGACAATGATAAATGACATACAACACAACAACAAAGAGACATGGTTTCTTCTCTCATAAAATTTTTAATCTAGTGATGGGAAAGAGCAATCAAAGAATCACACAAATAAATACAAAATTAATAACCATACAAGTATATGAAGGAGGAAACGGTGCCCTCAGAGCACTGCAGCAGGGGGAAGCCACCTGTCAGAAAAGTCTGGAATGCTTTCCCTGAGGAAGCAGGGATGAACTGAAATGGGCATTAACCTGAGTGACAGGCGCAGGGAGAAAGACCTCTGCACACAGAGGAAACTTCTGTGAGATATTTCTGTGAAGAAAGCATGACATACCACAGGAACTGAGACAAGGCTAATGTCACTGGATCATAAACTAAACATAAATTGCTTTAATTCCTCCAGAATTATTAGGGTTTATTAGGCAGCCTCCAGAGTAGACCAGTTGACAAGGGATTTGGACTTCTAAGATGCTATAGAGTTTTCTTTTTATTGAACACTTTTTTTTTTCAAGTGCTCAAAGAACATTAGTCCAAACCTTTTAGCAAACACTTTTTTAAAGAGGTAAAAAGAGACAAGGAGCAGTGGTGCACACCTGTAATCCCAGCAACTCAGGAGGCTGAAGCAGGAGGGTCACAAATTCAAGGCCAGCCTCAGCAACTTAGCAAGACCCTGTCTCAAAATAAAAAAATTAAAAAAGGATTGAATATGTAATTCAGTTGTAAAGTGCCCTTGGGTTTAATCCCAAGTACCAAAATTTTTTAAAAAATCAAATCATACAAAAGTGGAAAATGGGTCTCCTTATTTCATTTCTGGGTCCCAGAGAAGTTGATGAAAAGTTGATACAGATTAAGTAACAGCTCACTATGTAAAATCTGCCTCCATATAAGTCAGAAGAAGCCAAAAAAGAAGAATGCTGGAAGAAATAAAAACTGTTATGTTATTAATTCTAGGACTTGCAATTCAATTAAAACAAACAAACAAAAAAGCTAAGCACCAACATCCATGAGAAAGAATAGAATAGAGTGAGGTTAAGTGTTGCCAGAATAGCAATTTCCACCTACAGTTAAAGAAGATCCAAACAAAAAACAAAAAACTCTCTCAACTAAGGAGCACCCAGGATTCTGGCAAAATGAGGTCACCTGAACCTGGAAATTAAAATAGAAGTGTTAAGCAAAACACTGCTTTCAACTTGTGGCATGTTCAAACTGATTACTTTTAAAAAATCAAAGTGAGATAGATGATTAAAAAACTCTAAAATCATTGTGTTTAAATTCTACTTCCCAATCATATACTATCTATAAAAACCTGACAAATTATCCTACTCCTCTCTTATCCAGTCTTCTCTACAGAATGAGATTCATCAATTGTCTTTACCATCGTAAAGCGATTGAAGGATTAAGCAAAATCAATTTAGGTAATCCCCTAGCATAGTTCCTAGAGACAACCCTCAGCTGAAGTTTCTTTTCCTCTTACGTTTTATCAGAAATCTAAAAGTCTGAATAGAACATGTATACTAGACTGCAGGTACTTTCATAAAATGGAAATGGGAAAGGCTATAAATCCAAGCAGCAGGGATTCTATGGAGTAATTTCTCATTTTTTCCTTTGGAAAATAACAGTGAAAAAATATCTAGAACAGGTAAAAGCAGAAAGGAAGCAGGGTAGGCAAAGTTAGTCTGTTCCTCCAGGCACTTCTAGTACATCATATCATGCTATGCACTGTTCAGAAGCTACACTGAAAGACTCCCATATTCCAAATTAGACTTTGGCCCAAGTATTAAGCTAAAGCGAGCTTCTCCAAATCTGCCTTGGTCTAAGTCATTTCTCTTATGCCAGAATGTCACATAATCAGGGATTGCCTAATCATATGGTACTATTATATCAAATATGAAAAATTCATGTCATTTAGATTTACAATCAGTATTCATTTTTAAAATTAAGATGTTTAGGCACAACTTGAAATGAAAATCTCTTTGTGTGCTTTATAGGCTGAAATTTCATTAATTAGATGAAGCATAAATATACATTAATGCAAAAGGAAAATGTCACAATGATTTTGTGTAAAAAGGAAATTAATTTTTTAAATAGGCAAATAAAAAGAGTGCAGTAAAATTGAGTTAGCTAATGACTTCAGGAAGTATATCCTTTATTAGTTAACAAGTGATGATAAAATTTTTATGAAAAATGAATAATAATAGATATTATCATAATTCTAATTTGTTCAATTGTCTGGTATGTTACTTTTCATAACACTTCTAAAAACTATCTTTAAATTATTTTATCCCATTAATTAAAAAAAAAAAACCCAAACCAAATAAACCAAAAAACCTTATACTTCAGGACTCTTCACGTTTTTTGGATGAATTAAAAGCAATGTTAACTTTACCACTTCAAAATTCTGTAAGGAGAGAACCTTGAAAGTTATGTATCATATAATCCTTTCCAGATATTACACACACACACACACACACACACACAAAGATGTTACAGGAAAAAGGTTCTTCCAATGATTTTGTTGGAAATAAAACAGATCTTCTATTTAATATCTATCATGTGCATTAAAACAATCACAAGAACAATCTAGCAATTGGCAACACTAAGAAATTATTGTTATTGTACTATAATTTCCTACTTTTAAAATGAGACTGCTAGGTCTGGTTGTACATGCCTATAATCCCAGTCACTGGAAGGCTGAAGCAGGAGGATCTCAAGTTTGAGGCCAGCCTGGGTAACTTAGCAAGACAAAATAAAATAAAAGAGGTTAGGGATATAGCTCAATATAACTGAGTGAATTGCCAGGTTCAACCTCCAGTACCACAAAAAATAAATAAGTAAAAATAAAACGAGACTAACAAAATTTCCAAAAATAAATGATAAGAACTTCTGGGACAACAATTCATATTTATTCACATATGCCAAAAGTTTTCTCTGTGATGAGCATACTGACTTTAGCTCCAGCTTTCAGCATCTGTTGGTTTTCACACCTGGCCATTTGGCATTTAAAAAAAAGAGGGGAGGATATATGGTACAATATATGTACTGCCAAATATGTAGGTACTTCTTATGTTAATGAGTTATTCACTTCCATTTTGATGTATTTATACAAAATATAATTTTCAAACAGAATGTTATTTATTTCAAGAATGCAGAAATCAACCCACAATCACCTTTACAGGTCTAACAGCAAAGGTTATAAAGAACTCAACCTCCCACACATCAGGAATCCAGCAACATTTTATTGTCAATCGCCAGTAAGCAGGGAAAACTCAAGCAAAAGAGGTGTTAGTTCTTTATGTATTTTTAATGAATTCCCTTAAAAGGCTAAAATTTGTACACGCTAGAATTCCTGTTGTCTAAGCTAAGAACTTGCAGATGTAAGTTAGCTAGATTTAACTGACTTCACATTCTCTTAAAAATATAATGTGAAGATAATTAACATTCTTTATAAATTTAATTTTGACTATTTTAATTTAGAAAAGTGCATATTTTACTGTGATTTAGGCAAAATTGTGATGTGACATCAATTTATAATAACCTAGGATGAATTATGATTCATTAATATAAAAAAAAAACTGGACACATTAACAAGTGTCCAATATCCCAATCTAGTATCTGATACCAGAGTAACTACCATTTTGAAGTAGTAGGAAAAGTAGGGAAATGCCACAAAGAGGTTGTGGTTCTCATCAAGCTGCTCAGTCATCTCATACAAGTTGTTTAGTCTCAGAGTCTGTTACCTAAACTATAAAATGAAGATATTAATAGCTGCTCTGCCTATATGTACCAAGTGAAGTATGTGAATTATAAATTGTGATATATGTACTATATTGTGTATCATGAGAGTTCCAAATCTAGGTTCTTTATTTTTTTAATATTTTTTTTAGTTGTAGTCAGACACAATTCCTTTATTTATTATTTATTTTTATGTGGTGCTGAGGATTGAACCCAGGGCCTCACACATGCCAGGCGAGTGCTCTACCACTGAACCGCAATCCCAGCCCTAGGTTCTTTATTTTTGCACCAACTGTATGAACAGGTTGTGATTGACTATTATGTAGTTTTATGTAATACTTTTAATAATAAACTTATGGCTCTTTAAAAACTACTTGGGACTTGATCTGTTCATTTATTTTCCGCTTAAGAATGTGGGTATGAAAAAAAAACAAACAAATAAAAAAAAAGAATGTGGGTATGAATCAGGTACAGTGATGCATGCCTCTAAATCCCAGTGGCTCCGGAGGCTGAGGCAAGAGGATCACAAGTTCAAAGCCAGTGTCAGCAACTCAGTGAGATCCTGTCTCAAAATAAAAAATAAAAAGGAATGGGGATGTGGCTTAGTGGTTAAGAGCCCCTGTGTTCAATGCCAGGTACCAAAAAAAAAATGTGGATATGATATACTCAGGCTTAAGTATTAAAACAGTTATACAAAGACAGAACTCACATTAAAACAAGTGAAACACATAAAATGATTATTTGTCAAAAGTAATAATAACCTGCTACAATTGTTAAAATCATTTAGTGACTACACTGGTTGACATCAGCGTTCCAATAATACCTCCCAGAACCCAACCACCCCCAGGAAGTATTGGGACTAAGAATGTCCTCAAGAAGTCAACCATAAAACCAAAAAAAAAGATAAGCCATAACAGATATTAGGAAATTAGGTACACAGGATCAAATCAAAGACCACAACTAAAGTTAAAATATTAACATGCAATGCAGGGAATTGTATTTACCAGAAATGGAAACAATGAAAGAGAACCGTAATGACAAAGTGAGCAATGCCCCCATAAGCACTACCCAGGAGAAGAGATGCCCTGTAAGACAAAGAGATGCAAATAACTGCTTAACAGGTACATTCTGGAGATGAGAATGTGACTTTGTATCAGAGTCTGATGCCATTTAAACTTTCCATCATTTATAACTGACTCTTTTGTTCTAATCCCATACTCTTGCTAATTAGGCAACTCTTGATAATCTGGTTTTCCTAATAGCATTTTATATGGAGAAAAGACACTCTCTGATTGCAAACACATAGTCCTCATTTCATATGATTCACCTGGCATTCTTGTGTGTAATTCTCTTGTTATGGGAATGTATATTGGTATAAATGTGGGCTCTGAAATTAGTTCCTACTGATATATTTGTGACCTTGGGGAATTTATCAGTCCCTTCATATCTATTTCCTCATTCTGCTTCCTCTTCTGTACAAAAGGGAGACTAATAACAGGCCCTTCTTCCTAGGGTTGTTGTGATGATTAAATAATTCACATGAAGCAAAATAATACCTGTGAGCTTTGAGCATGCATTTAACATTTCCAAATGAACAGCCCTAAGGCTGATCAGTTTCTGAATCTGAAAAACTAAGACAGGGCCACTAGCTGCATGACAACAGGCTGACTGATGCACAAAATATGCTGGCAGCCCTGGACTGAAGGTTTGACCTGGTCAACTCCAGGTCACCCACCCACGGGAGGTCTTTTCCTAGGCAGTTTGTCCAGGTGAAAGCTAATGCATCACAAAGAATCACAAACTCAAATGCCTACAGTGGTCAGGCAGGTCACCTAAATGAGAGATGTACACTTTGGATGATGAGTTTGCAGAGTACATATGAGTGAAAAAACTGTGGAGAGGAGAAAACACAAGTCAAACCTTAAAAGCATTCAAACACCAATATTTTAAAACATTGTGTCAGGCAAACAATGGTGTATATACATTCTGAGTCGGAGGAAGGCCATCAGTTTGAAAACCCTGCAGGGCCCTCACATTCAAATATAAAAATGGGGCTCACTTAAGATAAATTATATCCAGTGACTTATTTTTAACCCTTAATTTCCTTTATTGCTATATGATCATTCCTTCCTTGAAACTTTCTCCTCCTTTGGCTTCTAGAACCTTCTACCCTTTTCTCCATGACTGAGGATACATGCCTACCTGGATGGTCACATTCATTTCAACTAACATCTCAGCTAAAAACTCTCAGCTAATTATCTCTAATTCTACCAATGCTAAGAAATCACCCATGAATTCTTCCTTGTGGCTGCTCCCTCATTGCCAATGCTTTTGATGAGGTCTTCATCAACTCATTTCTAGACTTCTACAACAGCTGTGGCTCATTCTTTCCAACAGCAATCCTATGGGTTCTACCTCCAATCAAACCATACCCAAATCCAACCATCTTTACTCCCGGGCCTAAGCCATCATGTGTCACCTTTAATACTACTCATGTACATTGCATGATCTTGTCCCTCATCTGTTCAGTCCCCCAGGGGCTCCATATCTGGGTGAAATCCAAAGTCCTATGATGGCTTACAAGGCCTTACAACCTCCCAGTACCCAACACATCATCTCTATTTCTCTCCCCTTGCTTATTCTCCTTTACTAACATGTTCCCATGTTGTTTTTTTTTTTTTTCTCTAATCACATCAGGATCATTCCTGGATCCAGGCTTTTTCTACCACCCCTTCCCTTATTTGGAAGGCTCTTTACCCTTATATCCTGGCCCTGTATTGCTCTCATATTTTGGATTTTGCTCAAATATTATTTCAGTAAGTGTTTCTCCAAACATCCTACTGAAAAATAGAAATATCTCCTTGGGGCTGGGGTTGTGGCTCAGCAGTAGAGCGCTCATCTAGCACGGGTGAGAGGCCCTGGGTTCCATCCTCAGCACCACATAAACATAAATAAATAAAGTAAAAGTATTGTGTCCAAGTACAACTAAAAAAAATATTTAAAAAAATAATCAAGGAAAATAGAAATATCCCACCTATACCTACAGGACTTGATCTCCTTTTCTGCTTAACCACCATCTAAACATATGTTTTTTTGTCCTCTCAAGAAAACATAAGCTCTTTATGGTAAGGATTATTTTCCTTATTGGTGTGTTCCCCAAAAGCCTCTTGACTTGTTTTCCTTCTACTGATCTCCCCTCCCTGTAGACCACTTCCTCCAAACCACAGAGTAACATACCAAAAATATGCAGCTGGAATTCTCCTGCTTAAAAAACTTTGATTTTTCTAAAGGGATGGGCCTGGTCCCAAAGCATCAGGCCTCTTGTTTCCCAAAGTAGTTGTACATTCTCCACACACTACCACTTCAAGCCACATCCTTTCTCAGTGCTTTTCATACATACTAAAACCTCCACTTGGCCATACTTTTATTCATCCTCCAGACCTAGCTACTCTGCAATGACCAAAGCCCTCAACTCTACCACCATGACTCTCAGCTCACACCTCTAGCATGCTACTGGTGCCCTACGTAGTTAGCAGTCTGTTTCTCTGACTAAATTGTAAGATCCTAGAAAGCAGGTTCATGATGCTGTACTCAAATTTATTTCACCACTGTTTAATACCATTCTTATCAGAGTAGAAATTCTATAAGTCTGTTGAAAGAAAAGTTAATTTATTTATACATATATATATATATATATATATATATATACATATATATATATACACACACACACACACACACATATATATATATATATATATATTATTTTTTTTGGTTGTGGTGCTGGGTATTGAATCCAGGGCCTTGTGCATGCAAGGCAAGCACTTTACCAACTGAGCTATATCCCCAGCCCAATGAATAATATTTTTAAAAGAATGAAATAATGTTTAAAGAGGTTGGGGAAGGGCCTGGGTTGTGGCACAGTGGTAGAGCGTTTGCCTAGCATGTGTGAGGCACTGGGTTTAATCCCTGACACCACATAAAAATAAAAACAAATAAAATAAAGGTATTGTGTCCATCTACAACTAAAAAAAAAAAAAATTTAAAGGGATTGGGGAAAAGAAAATATCTTCTTGTGAGTCATAGTGCTTTCTAACATCAAACCTGAACCTGCTAAAGAGAAACTCACTTTGATAATTTCAACAACAGTCAAATCAAGTGGGTTCGAGAATCATGTATAAGCTAATGGCTACTCATGCCTACTTAGGAAAGGCAATTACACCACTAACCATACTAATTTATGTATCAGATGTTGTATAGAGTATAAAGTGAATTCTAACCTGAGAAAAGGCATCTTCAATTTTTAAAATTAAATTGAGTTTTCAAGTGAAAAGGAAAATTAGAGATGATCTAATTCAACTAACTATTTCACAAACGAGAAAAGTAAATTACGAAAAATAGGAGCATACTAACCAAGTTAGAAAAAAGATCAGGATCAAAACCAGATTTTATTCAAAATGGAGGGCTCCCTCAAATATGCCTCATTAAAATTCCAAACTATTCAAGAATTAAAGGCCAGAACCTATTCCATTACTTCCCTTTGCAAATTTAACAAAGAGTAAAAAATAACAGTGCAAGTAGTTTACATACTTGGATTGTTACAGGGCTGTATCTGTGGGATCCTGGACAAATCACTGAACATTATAATACTACTATAATTATCAAATTAATGCAAGGATGAAATGAAAGCCCCATCACAAATGTTGAGAGCATAATAATCTCCATCCTCATTTCCTCAGATTCTCCAGTTGTCTCAAGACCTCAATCCATCTGCAGGGCTGGGAAGGCATATAAACCATAAACCTGACTAGTTGAAGTTTTGTTATTTGTGTGTTACAGAAGGAAGGAAAGCAGAATGGGAAGAAAAAGTAGGGAAACTGCTCATATGGGCAAAGAATAACATGGTCTCCCAAAGGAAAGTATTATCCATACCTCCTATCAATTAAAGAATGGGAGTCATGGGGCTGGGGTTGTAGCTCAGTGGTAGAGCACTTGCCTAGCATGCACAAGGCACCAGCTCGTCATAAATGCAAAATAGAGATATTAAAAAAAAAGAGTGGGAATCAGCTGGGGCTGTATCTCAGTGGTAGAGCACTTGCCTAGCATACCTGAGGCACTAGATTCAATTCTCAGCACCACATGTAAATAAATAAAATAAAGGTCCATCAACAACTAAAAAAGGAAGAATGGGAATCACAAGATCTTAAACCAGTTCATGCTAAAATTAGCTTTTTCTTGGTCTGGGCCCTGCAAAACTTTTTACCATTAGCATATTTCAAAACAACCTAAAAATTACTTGAGTTATATTTATCTTTTCCTACTTTTGTGGAAATGTGTGCAAAGTAGGGACTCAGCATTTAATCTTCAAGAGTTGTTTGTAGGGTTGAGAGGTGTAGCTTAGTGGTGGAGCACTAGTGGGAGAATACATGATGTCCTAGGTTCAATCCTCAGCACCATTTAACAAAAGAGTTGTTTGTGAATTGTTTTAATTGGGTCAACATCTAGCTGAAAGGGTTGCTAGGACTGTGCCCTGGAAAAGTGAATGAAAGAGAAGAATTGAAATGAAGAGTCAAGGATTACCTCCCTTTGGCTTTCCCTATCTTCTTTCTCTCCATCTCTATTATTTCTAAAGACCTTTAGAAACTAGGCTCCAGGCTTATGTAGAATACTAACAGTCTACATATCTACCAGCTTATTCACAGGTTGTGTTATTGTAATAGCACTTCATAAACTGCAATGTTTTCACTCCAGGTATAAAATTATTTAAAGGAAAGTACACCAAATGGATATTTTTTAAAAGTTACTCATTTGGAAAATAAAACTTTTTTTTATGTTCAAGCAAAATTGGGAAATTTATTTGTTCTAATTAGTTATACATGATTGTAGAATGCATTTTGGCAAATAAATCTTGTGCAAAACATTCACCATATAAAACATGTACAAGAAAGTAATCAAAGGAGAGAAAATTGCATTCTATGAATTCCATTTACATTTAGAATCTCAATTCTCCTGAAAATTATAATACTCAAATTTGTATATAAAATCCATAATATAATCAGATTTTGCTTTTTTTCTGCACATGCAATATACCTTAAATTTTCACAACTATCAAAAGAATCCTTGGGATAATACCTAGCTCTATATACCAAATTTTATATACCCTTCACCTAATTCACAGAAATTTCTATTATAAAATAGTTAAATACAGAAGCCCAGAATATTTGAGGAATCCACAGATGAGTTCATTTTCCCCCAAATTACTTAAGAATCATTTAGATGCTTGTTAGAAATACAGATTACCACAAACCTACTCTAGAGATTGATTCTATTGCTTTGGGCAGGACAAAATCTTTGTTCTTGATCAAAATGAGTCTGACAAGCTAATGTTGGGAAATACTGGTTGACCTAATACACTAGTTTTTAGTTTGGCACATATTAGAATTTCCTGGACAGCTTTTCAAAAATCTTAAAATCCTGGCTGAGGTCCAGATCAATGGAAGCAGCATCATTACTCCCAGGGAAGGCTGAGAAATACTAATCTATAGAACTTGAAAATTTCTGGTAGAACCATCTTATCAATTAAGAAATTAGGCCTGCTCAAGTTCATAAAGCTAAGTGGTTGCAAAGCTAGAGCTAAATAAAACCTTCTCCTGACTTCTTGTTCACTGTTTTTATATGTAGTTATTTTGTCTTTGACAAAAGGTATGGGGGAAAAAACCTCTTTTTGCTTAACTGCATAAGTTAAAATGGAGCTAACTAGAAAATATTTTCTTAGTTCTAATTTAAAACAATAGGCTAAACATCACTACTATTAATCTTTAGTTCCTAATACTAAGCTGTTCACACACCTTATAAAGAATTCTTTTAAAGTTTTCATTTTAACCTCTAAATCAGTTATTTTAAATTTTCAAATACTTTCTAATATCTGGAATCACAGTTCTTTACTTGCAAAATAATTTTGATCCCTAAATTTGGTGATATGGTTTCTTCATTATATAGAATATACAATTCTACATGTTGAAGCTACTTTGTCCACTAACAGATGAGAACAGATTTCCTTCGTTCATATAAAAGTATTAAATTTTAGGCTTCATTAAAGAAACTCCATCATTGGTTTGTCCAAATATTCAGAGTGGGAAACTTTTCAAGGTTATTATTTAACCATTCCAAGAATTTTCTGATAATGAATGTTGGGCTGGGGATGAAGTTCAGTGGTAGAGCCTAAGAAAGTGCAAGGACCTGGGTTCATTACCAGTGGGACCCCCCAAAAAAAATTATGATAATGCTAAAAAATCATAAAGAATGTGTCAAGTGCAAGCTTATGCAACTATAATTTTCAGAGTGCACATTACTTTCTAAAAATTACAACACATTTGATTGACTTGTCTTCTGGGGATCTACTTTTATTATTATAGTACTCAAGTTGTTTCACACTTTTTAAGTTTCTTAAGAATGCCAAATATTTATATATTTCAGATTTCAATGATGTTTGTGATTTTTGCTTCTAGGTTTAAAAAAAAAAAAAAAGTGTTTGCAATGCTTTACACAAGCACATCACATTACTCCACAGGTAAACTTCAGCAATTCTTATATAAACTCTATGTATACTTTTGACTAATTCTAATCACAATGGCTTAATGGTGAGGGTCTAGATTTTCAAAATAATATTCTAAATAAGAATCAGATGCAAGGGATTTTGTTCCAATAGTTTTAATGAAGGAAGCCCCCCTTTCTAAATGATTAAGATGTGAATGGGAACTTGAAATTTAACCAAAACTTAAGTGTGCTAAAAAGTATACTTTGCAAATGCCCCCGAATGCTTAATTGGAACCAAGGATGTGCCTCTTAAGGCAGAGCAAAATTGAAGTAGGAGATCGGAATCTCAGTTTAATGAAGTTCAAGTGATGCACAACATCTAGAAAGTAGAGCTGGGGTGAATAATCAGTGGCGTTTTGAAGGAAATTGTGCTAAGGTCCGCAGTCTAAGATTTTCCTGTTAGCGTATTGCCATTGCAGATTCTAAGAGGTAAAGCTAAAGCTAACACAGGTCCTGGAGTGGGGTCGAGGGCTCCTGTACCTAACACAAAGCTGAAGGCGTGAGTTCTGCATCTAATACTGGGCCTGGGGTGGGTTGGAGGTTTCAATACCTAGCTCAGGCCTGGGGTTAGGGGTTTCTGCACCCAGCATAGGACCTGGGGTGGGTGAGGTTCTTCTGCACGGGAGAGCAAGACTTGGGATGGGGCGCGGGCTTCTGTGCCCAGCACAAGATCTAAGATGAGGTAGGGGACTTCTGCACCCAGCACAAGGCACGGCAAGGGGTGGGGGGACTTCTGTACCTAGGTCAAGGGCCTGGCCTGGGGTAGAGGCTTCTGCACCTAGCACAGGGCCTAAGATGGGGTGGGGGGTCTTCTGCACCTAGTTCAAGGCCTAGCCTGGGGCGGGGGCTTCTGCACCCAGCACAGGGCATGGCAAGGGGTGGGGGGCTTCTGCACCCAGCACAAGGCCTAAGATGGGTGGGGGGTCTTCTGCACCTAGCCCAAGGCCTGGCCTGGGGCAGGAGCTTCTGCACCCAGCACAGGGCATGGCAAGGGGTGGGGGGCTTCTGCACCCAGCACAAGGCCTGAGATGGGGTGGGGGTCTTCTGCACCTAGCTCAAGGCCTGGCCTGAGGCGGGGGCGTCTGCACCCAGCACAAGGCCTGAGATGGGGTGGGAGGCTTCTTCACCTAGCTCAAGGCCTGGCCTGGGGCGGGGGCTCCTGCACCCAGCACAAGGCCTGGAGAGGGGCGGGGGCTGCTGCACCTAGCCCAGGGCCGGGGCGCTGGCATCTCCTAAACGCAAGCGCGTCTGCTTCCGGGCGTGCTCGGCGGTCCGGCGGCCAAGCGCCGCGAAGCGCTCAGCCGGTGCCGCTGGCCGCGGGCGGGCCCGGGCCGGCGGCGCGGGGGTCGCGGGCGGCCTCCCCGCCGGCCGGGCCAGGCCGGGTCGGGGCGCGCGCCGCGGCGGCGACGGAGCCACACAGAGACGTCCGAGTCATGCAGGGGCGCCCGGCCCCGCCCGCCCCGCGCCCGCCCCCTCCTCATCCGACAGAAAGACAGACGGTCCCGACCTGCCGAGCCCTGCATGTTCAGAGTCTGTCATGTTTGGTCAGAACGGGGCGGGGCTGCAGGGCGGTCTGCTGCGGCGGCGGCGGGAGGCCCCTGCGCCGCCCGCGGGTGCTGCTCCCGGCCGCCGCCGGCGGTGACGAGGTGGTAAAAACTCACGGTTACTAGTGAGCGACACACACAGACTTTCCAGTCTATTAACCACCACGCCAGAGAGATGGGGCTCTAACTGCACACACGGGGCAACGGCCCGCGCTGCCGGCGCTGCCGCTCTAGTCTCTATCCGCCGCCGGTGGCTGAGGCGTGGGAGCGGGCGGGCGGCGGGCGGCGACGCGGGGATTTGGACAGTGGCCGTAACGGTGATTTCTCCTCACCAACATGGCGGCACCCGAGACAAGAGGCTCGAGAAAATGGCGCCGGCCGCAACACCTGGTCCGGGACTAGAGGGCAGGCGAGATCCCTCCGCGCGCCTGGCTCTGGCCCCGCCCCCCCAGACCGAGCGCGGTGGCCATTGGATAAAACTTCCCGTCGATCACCACCAGGGGCGGGGCTTCAGCCTTCTCAGTGCTTCGCGGAAGCAGCATCCGGGTGGCTGCGCATCGAGCTGACAGAGTTGGGTGGTCCGACGGGGGAGGTGGCGCGAGGTTCGCGTGCCTGGGTGCCTGGCTCGCCTGGGTGCCCGGCTCTGCTGAGCCGCGGGGTGCCGCATACGTCCGCCCAGGCCGAGTAGCTGCGGTTGCACAGATCCCCCGAGCCATCAGCCGGCGTAGGAATAGGGAACGCAGGCTCTGGAGTCAGCTTTTTATAAAGAAACCCTTTGTGGCTGAAATAACGGAGAAATTACCCTTCTCCTCCCAAGCCGGGGTTATCGCGCCCGCAGCGATCAGTGCGCAGTCGCGTTTTAGGAAAGCCAGCTTGACTGGCCACTGTTCCGATGTTGGATGTTTCCGATGTTTACCCCATCATCACTCGATAATAAAATAGATTTAGGATAATTGCAAAATTTTGTCCTTTGATAAGAAAGTATGTAAAATATATGTGAATATTTCATAACGAGGCATTACAGTTTATATGTAGGAGTGTGCACTCAGAAATAGTGTTTAAATGACGAGTCAGTGTTTTGACCTATTTAATGTAGCATACTACTTGGATCTAAAGGAACATTCCTTGCTTTTTATTAAAATGATGGACTTGGTTAATCTTCCCAAATATCTGACTTATCTCATCTTCCCTAGTGGCATGCATTCAGAAAAAAATCTTGGAATTAGTAGATTAAATTTGAACTTTGGGATAGGTATATAGAAAGGAGAAAAGAAAGAAATTGCCTATTCTTTTTTCTTTCTTTCTCTTTTTTTTAAGTTGAACGCACAGTTGACAAAGGGAACTGTAATAATTCTGCAAGCAGTTGCCGCATTTCCCCATAATACCTAATAGCCTCCATAATGCATTTTTAGAAAACTTTTAAAAAGCAAATGTATTTTGTCTTGAGAAACAATGTTAGTATTTGGAGTTACAAAGCATTGTCAGGACCCTTTTGTAACTATTTTAGTGAATTTAGGTCTAATTGTAACTATAAATAGTACAGCCGATTTCTTTGTAGTTATCTAAAGGCCTTTGAGGTAAAGTGTTAATACTTAATTTTTTGCGTGACTACCAGGAAAGGGCTTAGAGTGGATTTAAATTGGGCAGAGAAGGAGGGATTTGGAGGGACTATGCAGTGGTACGCTTTAATCCCTGCTCTGAACCTTGCTACATTGGATTTGTTTATTCACATTCATTGGAAAATTTAAACACACCCTTACACTCACCCCACATCCGGAAATCCAAGAATAGGACATTGTTAGCCCAGCATTTGAAAAAATGCACTTTAAAAATGTTGCCTCCAAACAAGATTTAGATACCGATGCATTTGGCAAACTCCATCTTCACTAAAGATTGGGCCTCCCTAGTTTTTGTTCCCAGTGATCTCAGAGTGGAAAACAACTGATGTGTATCCTGGCTATGTTCAGCCCTTTACTCCTACATTTTAATATCTAGTTTAGATGTAGCTGTTTATAATTCAGAATTTAATATAAACTTTAGCATCATCAGCTTCTACAAACAAATCTTGAGGTTTTTTGTTGTTGTTGTTTGTTTTTTAATCAGCACTGCATTGGATCTATAGGCCTATTTGGAAATTGGAAATCACATAACTTTCATTTTATGAATTTTTAATATCTATATTCAGAAGTCATCTCTCTCAGTTCATGCATTTTCCTATAGATGTTTTCTATCTTTCATATTTATTCCTAAGAATTTGGTATTTTCATCAATTTGCCTATTGCTGCTTAACAGGTTACCATAAATTTAATGTTTTATTTATATAAGTATTAAAGTGAGGTTGGTTAGTGTATTTTGATAGTGATAGTTGAACTCAGGGCCTTGCACGTGCTGAGCACATGGCTGTAGCATTTTATTTTTTCCTTTCCAATCTGTAGGCCCCAAGTATGTGTCACCACGCCCAGCTCCTAATGAAGCCAGATTTAAAGTTAGGTAGTCAGTGTAGTTAGGTAAATCGGGTCTAATATCGAGTGAAATCTAAAATGGAGACCATGCGGAGAATGACTCAGGGAAAACACAGGACAACTCATGGAAGTCCCGAAAAGGCCCTAGACCAAAGTCCACCTCAAAGAAATGTTAATGAACAGCCCCCAGCAAAAAGGTGCTGACTCAGAAGTCCTTCCTGACCAGATTACTTCTTTGGCCCACCTGTGTCCCACCCCTTGGTCCTTCCCACCTACATTCCATCACTGAAAGAACTATAAAAAGGGGAGACAACATCCCTTCCACGGATTCCACCTCTTGGGTCCCCTTCTTCCTCCGGGAGAAGTCTTTTCTGCTGTCCTTTAATAAACTTCTAATTTCTACTCTGACCTTGCCTCGGCGTGCTTCTTTGGTGTTATTCTTCAACATTGGGGAAGCAAGAACTCGTCACCGGTCAACAGCGGTAACACTAAGTTCTTTTCTTCACTGGCTAGGACCTCCAGTGTTGGGAAGTCTAGTGCTATGCTAAACGGAAGTGGTGACAGGGCACCCTTGTCTTGTTTCCCAATTTTCAAAGGAATTTTTGTAAAGTCTTCTCATTTAGGATGATATCTAGGGATTTTATATTTACTTATCAGGAATGTATGTTCTCTAGTCATAATTTACTAAGAATTTTTGTGGTAATGCATATTTCATTTCATTAATTTTTTTTTTCATCTCTTGAGATAATGACACAATTTTCTCTTTTACTTTGTGTGCCATTCAGATCCCAGCACAAACAGTGTATTCGAAGGAACAAGTGAAGAGACTTAAACTGTGAAACCATTTGCAGTGGCATGGTCAGCTACAAGTGAGTCAGAAGGGACAGAGAAGCAACCAGTCTTCCAGCCCTGAGCCTGAAGGGGTTGCAGGAGGCCTTGTTACCAGGACCTGAAGATAGCTGGGGTTGTGGGGAGGTGCTGTTTGATAAGCCCTGTGGCATCCGGTAAAGACAAGTAACCACTGCCAAACTAAGGCTTTTCAGAGCACAGAAGTTATAGAAGAAGTCTGCTTTTCCAGTCTCCTGACTGCTGCCATTGGCTGGATCCAACTGGAAGTCCCAGAGAAAGGGAGAGGGGCTTGAGTCTCTATGGATACAAGAAGGATGGAGTGGGGAGAGTAAATCTGACAGGCAAATGGAGAATATGCAGTAAAATCCATTAACACTACAAATTACACTTATAAATTTCTTAATATTAAGGCTTAAAAATTTTGTGTTCATGAGATAAATCTAATTTGTGCATTCTTTGATTCATTTGTTTGTTTATTGGTACTAGTGATTGAACCCAGGAGCATTTAACCACTGGGCTACATCCCCTGGGACTCTCTTAAGTTGCTCAGGGTCTTGCTGAGTTGCTAAGGCTGGCTTCCATCCTTCTGCCTAAGCCTTCCAAGTTGCTGGAATTACTACAGGTATTGCCACTGCACCTGGCTTACTTTGTTATTTATTTTAAAATTTTGTTTGATTTTGTTTGTTACTATTTTGCTTATATTTTTCTTGTATATTCATGAGTGAAATAGGGCTGTCATTTTCCTTTAATGTTTTTTACTTCATTGTCAGGGTTATACTGGCTTTGTAAAATAGGTTTAGGAATTTTCCTTTTTATTATTATTACCTGAAAGAGTCTGTATAAAGATGGAATATTCCAGTCCTTCAAACTTTAGAAGAATATGCTTTAAACAATCTGAACATCTTTCTGGAAAGATTTTTCAAACCAGTGCTTCTGTTGTTTTACTAGTTATAGGACTATTCAAGCTTTTTATTTTTTCTTGAATCAGTTTTAGGAAATAGCTGTTTAGAATTCAGAATTTAATACAAACTGTAGAATTATCAAATTCTACAAACAAATCTTGTTGAGATATATTCATTTTATCTAAATTTTCTAAGAATTTTCACTTGCCATGTAAGATTTCAAATATAGTTTGCTAGTATTTTATTATTAGCCTTTTAATATTTATTAATTTGTAGTTATACCACCTTTTTGTTGTAATTTTAATTAATATAATCAGGGGATTATCTGTTTTGTTGATGGGTTTTTTAAAGGAATTCAGGTTCGACTGTCATTATTTTCTGCCCTTATTTTTATTGTTCCTAATTCATTAATTTCCACTTTTATTTATATTATGTCTTTGCTCTTGCTTTCTTTGGGATTATTTTCTTTCCTAACTTTAATCCTTAATTTTGGTGCATCTTTTCTATGATAAGCTTTTCAGGCTATAAACTACTCTTGGCTAACTGCTTCAGCCAAGAGTTTCATTTTATTGTCTCAGTTATTTTATAACTTTATAATTTATTTTTAACCCATGAGCTACTGAGCAGTGTTAACTTCTAGCTTAACTAATTCATGTTGTGTGCCCATAAATCATGGTCTGTATTATATGTGTGTTTTCCTTTAATGTTTTTTACTTCATTGTCAGGTATGTTGTGTGCTTATAAATCATGGTCTATATTATATGTGTGTTTTCCTTTAATGTTTTTTACTTCATTATGCTGACTTTGTAAAATGGTATGTAGTAAAGAATGTAGTAAAGAAAATGTAGTAAAAAAAAATGTAATTGTCTCATTATTGGATGCAGAACTTCTCATAGCCCATTAGGTCAACACTGTTAGTTGCAAAGTTCTTATTTTCTATATTATTGCAGATATTTATAATCAAGTAAAATACATTGAAATCCCTCACCATGATGCTGGGTTTATCCATTTCTTCTATCATTTATCATGTTTTGCTTCATATAAGGATATTTTATTAGGTACATTAATGTCTAAAGTTGTTTTATCTTCGTGGCAAACTGTGCAGCAGCTTTCTGCATTTCCTATCATGCTGTCTGCCCTAATGTCTTTGTCTTCTCATATATCCATAGAGCTACAGAACCCTTTTTTAGCTTTTGCATGACAGGTGCAAAAAGCCTGTAGTCCTTACAGCATTGGCAAGCCTGAGCTCTGTGCTACCCTGACTTTTGTCTGAAGGACACTGTGCCAGATGTGGGTTCCCGTTGGTCCAAGACAATGTCGGGAAAGCAGGACAATGGTGGGGAAGCAGGCCCAGGACACCAACTCTTATGAATGTGTCCTCTAAAATTCATGTTCTGGACACTTGGTCCCCAGTGCAACAGTGTTGAGAGGTGGGGCCTAATGGGGAGTGTTTAGGTCCCAGGCTCTGCTCTAGTACAAGGACTTGCCAGAGTGGGTTTTCTCTTCTGTTCTTCTGTCAAATGAGGACACTGAGTTTGTCCTCTCCTGCCTTCCACCTCTGCTAGGTAAGGACACAAGAAGAAAGCCCTCACCAGATCAGATGTTGGCTCCCTGGTCTTGGGTATCTCAGCCTGCAGAACTGTGAAGAAATAAAATCCTGTTCTTTATAAATTACCCAGTCTCAGCCATTCTCTTACAGCAGCAGAAATGCACTAAAACATCACCTCACAGCTATGAGTTCAAAACAGCACTTTGTCCCTAAAATCCTACCATTGCCTCGAGTTCCCAGGGTTCCTTACAATTTTCTTTTTTTTTTTTTCTTACTGTGTCTTGTTACCCTGCTAGCATCTTACTGTATTTGCTTTATCATACGCTGCTGAGCTAGCCTTCCCTCTCCCTTTCATCAGTCCCTGTTATTTTTGACCCATTTCAAAGGAGGTTGCAAATTTCCCTGTTTAGTCTGTTTGGGATGCCTTAACAACTTATCACAGACTGAGTGGCATTTAAACAACAAAAACTTATTTCTCACACTTTCAGAGGCTGGGAAGTCCAAGGTCAAGTACCAGAAGATTTGATGTCTCCAGAGGGCCTGCTTCCCAGTTCATAAATGGCAGTCTTCTCCCTGTGCCTCACATGGCAAAAAGGAACAAGGGAACTCTTGGGGTCTCTCTTATAAGGGAACTACTCCCATTCATGAGACCTCAGCCCCCTTGTCACCTAGCATTTCCCAAAGGCCCTATCTCCAAATGCCATCATATTGGAAATTGGGTTTTGGCATTTGAATTTTGGGAAGACACAAACATTCAGCCTATAGCAACTCCTAAACACTTCAATATGCATATTATCAATTAAAATTGAATGTTTTGTAGTGCAATTTTAATGTAATTATTATGGACAATGAAGGGCAAAGGCTCAGAAAATCATTTGATGACTTCTGACATTCAGTCATATTGAATCTGATGTTCTCTATAGTTTTCAAGTACCTTTTATCAAATAGAGAAAGGTGCAACTATTCTTACTTTGCTGAAAGTCACATCCTGAATTGACATTGAATTTTGTCAAATAATTTTTCATGTTAGTTGTTTCAATTGCATAGTTTCTCTTCCTTTGAACTATAGCATGTTGGCTTTAATTGATTTTTCAAATAGAACCAGTCTTACATTCCTGAGAGAAACCCCACTTGGTTATTGCATATTATTCTTTTCTTTTCTATTATTTTAGTGAGGATTTAAAAATCTATGTTCAGGAGGGATATTGGTCTACAGGTTTGTTTGTTTCTTTTGCTTTGTCTTTGATTGTTTGGGTATTGGGTCAATGCTGACTTAATAAAATAATTTAGAAAGTATTCCTTTCTTCCCTATTTTCTGTGCGTTAAAATAGAATTGCTATTTGTTCCTTAAATGTTTGGTAGAATTCCCTAGAAGAACCATCTGACCTTGAGATTCCTTATTTTAGATACAGAGGGGTTTTCTTTTTTGGGTGCTGGAGATTGAACCTTTCTTTACCTATTAATTCACTGACCTGAGGAACCCTATGTGGCCAAACGACAGTCTCCTCTTCAAGCTTAGCGGAAAGATCATCTTGTCCCTTGATGGAATCATTTCTTCTTTTGGCACTGATGACTCCAGACCAGTGGATCTCAACCGATGATGATTTTGCTCCCTCTGAGTACATTTGGAACTGTGTGTGTCACAACTGGGGAGCAGGTGCTACTGACATCTAGTGGTGGAAACTGGGGATGCTGCTGAACAACCTACCCTCCTACAACGCTCAAGACTGTCCCCCATAACAAAGGATTATCTCATGCCAAATGACAATAATGCTGAGGCTGAAAACCCCTGCTCTAGTGCTCACTTCAGCAGCACAGATACTAAAACTGGAACGACACAGGGAAGACTAGCATGGCCCCTGCTCAAGGATGACATTCCATTTTTTTTTTTTTTTTAAAGAGAGAAACGGGGGTGGGGGGGGGAACCCTGCTCTAAATCAGCAAAGCTCAAATTGTGGGGACAGGTGGTAAATTTTTTTCAAGGGCATCACTAGGGATTATGTGAAGAGGATCTATTCTCATTTACACCCCTTAATGCCCAGAACCATAAATCCTGGCGATGGGAGAAACGGCACCATTTATTGATGATGGCTTATTTGTAGCACATGTCCACAAGGTATTGCACCTAGCTGTCCCACCATTTTCTTATGTCAGCTATTTTTATTTTTTGCTAAAATACATGATATAAAATTTGCCATTTCAACCATATTTAAGTGCTTAATTCAGTGGTATTATGTTCATACTCTTGTACAATCATCACTATTATCTATTTCCAAACATTTTCATCACCCTAAACAGAAACTCTGAGACCATTAAGTAATAATTTACTATTCCCCTCCCCCTGCAATCCCTGGTAATTCCTAATTTACTATCCCTCTCTATAAATTCGTCTATTTTAGGTATTTGAGTGGAATACTGCAGTATTTGTCCATTAGAGTCTGGCTTACTTCACTTAGCTTACTGTTCTCAAGGTTCAGCCACATGATATAACCATTCTTTTTGGGGGGTGGTAAATAATGTCCCATTTTATGTCTATATCACACTTTGTTTATCCATTCATCAGTGGATGGAGATTGGGGATGTTTCCACTGCTTGGCTGTTATAAAAAATGCTGCAGTGGTACAGCACTTGTCTCTCACATGTGAGGCACTGGGTTCGATCCTCAGCACCACATAAAAAATCAATCAATCAATCAAATAAAGGTATTGTCTACAAGTAAAAAAATTTTTTTTTAATTCTGCAGTGAACATAAGTATACAAATAAGCTTGAGTCCTTGCTTTAATGTTTTGGTTGTACACCTGGGAGTGAAATTGCTGGGCCATATGCTAATTTTATATTTCGCCAGCTGCTTTGTACTTAGCGAGTGATCATCACTTATCTATGGCTGTAGAGCAAATTATCCCAAAACTCTAGCTTTATTCAGTAGGCATTTATATACTACTATTCTCTGTGGGTCAGGAATCTGGGAGCTACTTAGCTGGGTAGTTCTTTCCCAGGCTCCTCGTGAGGTTGCAGGGGTGATGTCTTCTGGCTCGTCCAGCTCTGGAAGATGCTTCCTAGGTGCCTCACTTGCATTGCCAGCTCCCCAAGGCTGCATGAGAATTTCATGACATGGTGACTGACTTTTCCCCAGGCCAGTGACTTGAGAAAGTAAGGCAGAAAATGCACTGGTTCTTCAGACCTGGCCTGAGGAATCAGGCACCATGCCTTTTCCAGGCTGTGTTTGTTAGGAGTCTGTCAGGGAATCTAGTCCACATTTTAGGACAGGGGACTATGAGTTCAGCTTTCAAAGGTAAAAATGCTAAAGAGTTTGTGAACATAGTTTATATCTACCACATCATTCATTTCAATATTTTATTTTTTATTTCTAGAAGTTCTATTTGATTTTTTCCCAATTCCTCTGTCACTTTTTATAATTTCCTTTTAACCAGTTACTTTAAAACTTAGTGGCCCTCAACAGCAGTCATTTACTTAGCTCACAATCCTGTGGGTTAGTCATTTAGACTGAGGCCATCTGGATGGAACTGTACTCCATCATGTGTCCTGGATAGCTGTGTATTGGTCAGGTGGCTTAGCTTTTTTGTGATTTGCTGGCTGCCGCAGTCCGGCTGCGGGGGGGGGTGGTGACGAGCAATTTGCGTAGATTGATACAGCAGGAGTGGGAGCCCTTTATTGTAGGACAATAGAGGTATTTATACATTCCACACAGCTTATCTTAATCAGCATAAACTAGATACAGCAGTCAACCAATAAGAAATCTCCACACTTAATGGCTCGCTGGCGCCACCTCACAAACCACTCCCCCTGGTAAAATACCAGGCACCATCCTGACTTGTTTACACATTTACTGCATCCTATTAGCTAAATTCAACATGGTTTGAGGGCTGGGGATATAGCTCAGTTGGTAAAGTGCTTGCCTTGCATGTACTAAGGCCCTGGGTTCTAATCTCCAGCTTAAACCCCCCCCACACACACACACACACTAAACCTCAGCTCAGTTTGGAGAGGAGGTGAGATAGAGCCTACCTTTTTCAGAGAGGAACTGCAAAGTCAAATTGCAGAGGATGTGGATACAGGGAAGGCTGGAGAACCTGAGGAATTTTTGGAATCAATTTGACTCATATGTAGGTAATCTTTTATATTGTCTTTGTCTGAAAATGCTAGTATCTGGTGCCTTTGCAGGTCCAATTTTTCTTTGGGGGTGTTTGTGCTGTTTTTACTTTTTCCCATTAATCTGTTTTCCTTCTGTGCCCAATTATCTTTTGCTGTATACTGGACATTTTTTACATGGAAAAGTATGTATGACAATAATTTGAGCTGCATCATATAGTGCTTTCCTGTAAAGGGAAGGATGCCTCTCGTGTTTAATCACCTTAAAATTTTTCTTAATTTTTAGTAATGATTCAAGTACAAAAAGGTGATTGTCTATACCATCAACAACGGGGAAAATTAGAACTTCCCTGGGGAAGATGCTTGGCTTCAAATAATCTCCCTCACTCTTGTATGGACCCTGATTTGTGTCAGGAATCAGCCCCTTCAATTACAGCATCAAGTCAGGTTCTGTCATTGGGCCAATCAATAGCTCCTTCCTGTGGAAAAGATTTCAAGACTGAGCCCAAATCCACCGCTTTTAAGAAGCCATCCCAAGTGAATGTGCTTTTTTCCCTCTTTTGAATCCTATTAGCACTTGGTACTCTAATGAACTTTCCTGCCTCAGTTATTTATGTACTTGTTTCAATTGTAGAGACCCTACAAATTTATTACCTTTAATTAATTCTGTTTATTTCTCTAAAAAAAAAAATGTGTATGGTATAGTACTTATTGTAGCAGAGCAATTTGAGGAGGCATTTTTTAAAACAAGATTATTTCCCTGAGATTTTTTTTCCTTAGAGCTACTTCCTGCTTCCATTCCAACCATTCCCTATTCCTTTTTTAAAAAATTAACACTTTTTTTAATATTTATTTTTTTTAGTTGTAGTTGGAAAACATGCCTTTATTTATTTTTATGTGGTGCTGAGGATGGAACCTCAAGCGCTTTACCGCTGAGCCCCAGCCCCTCCCTATTCCTTGTTTTTAAAAAAAAAAAAGATAATTCTTAAGTTCTTTATTTTCTTTGTGGATGGACACAATACCTTTATTTTATCTATCTTTATGTGTTGCTGAGGTTGGAACCCAGGGCCTCGCACGTGCTAGGTGAGCCCAGCCCAGTGTCCCCAAGCTCCTGAAGCCCTCGGCAGTGCCGCCTCTCCCCAGTTCTACTGGTGGCCGACTCAAGCCAAGGAAGGCGGACGCCTTGGAAGAGGGCGAATCCTGCGAGATCCCGGCCCTTTGTCCCACTGCGCCCCAAAAGCCTTCTGCGCGTCTGACCCCCGAAGGTGGAGATTTGAGACAAAGTTCTCTTTTCCTTAAACAGGGCCTTAAGTTCAGCCCTCTCGCATCGCGCCTGCTGGGCTGCAGACGGTGGGAGCCTTCCTTCTGGTGGCACTGCCCCACTCAGCTGCGCTGGGGTGGAGTCAGGTACCAGTATTTCCCTTTTTCCCCCTTTCTTTTCTTTTGGTGCTGGAGACTAGACCCAGGACACTCAACCGCTGAGCCACATCCCCAGCCCTTTTCATTTGAGACAAGGTCTTGCTAAGTTGCTGAGGCTGGCTTTGAACTCGCCATCCTCCGGCCTCAGCCTCCAGAGCCGCTCGGATGACAGCTGCGCGCCACCACATCAGGCTCAGAACTGATATTTCTAAGAAACGGTAACGAAGTGCACAAGTGTTAGCTAGTGCTACCATTCCTTAGAAACCCCGTGACCATGGCCGAAAAGTTCTCACTAACGTAGAAAAAAGAACCCTACCAATTAAGTCCCAGAACCCGTGCAGAATGCCGCGGTAACAGTGAAGACGCAGGGAAAGCTGCTCATGCGCAGCCCGGGACAGGACGCGCGGAGGTGGCGCGCGTGCGCAGTCACGGCGGGCGGAGGGGCGCGTGCGCGGTCTCGGGACGGCGGGCGGGGGGCGGGGCCTGCGTCCCGTGGCGCGACTCTGGATTGCTGCGCTGATCGCGCTCTGGCTACCCTGGTCGGCCGGTGCGCTAAGGGAGGCCGCCTGCTTGGGTCATGGATTTTGAGAATCTTTTCTCAAAACCCCCCAACCCCGCCCTCGGCAAAAAACCGGCCCCGGACGCTGAGGAAAGGTGACCCCTCGTGTTCTCATTCTCTTGCCTCGGAAGCCGTGGGCCGCGTGCGGGATCGCGGGGCTGGGCGGGCGGGGCGAAGGCCGAGGCTGGGCGGGGTGGGGGCTGAGGTCAGCCGAGGCCGGGGCGGGCGGCGCCCTCGCTGCACCTGCTCCCCGGGCTGGGGGCGCGTCCGCGTTCTCGCCGCCCTCCTGGGTTCCTGGAAGCCCCGGAGCGCTGCGGTTGGCAGTGGTTACCCCGGACACGTGCTGGGCTTTCTCCTAGCGAGGACGAAGCCGCGAGGTCGTTAAGTAGTGATGGTTAGGTCGTGGATACCTCCGCCCACGGCCCCCGACGGCCACCAGTGGGGTGCGAGGACCGGAATAAAGCGCGCATGGAGAACGAGCTAGACAGCCGGCCAGGTGGTGCTGCCTGGTCCTCCCCTCGGTGGTGTCCAGGGTGGGGTCTGCACCGGTGTCCATTCACTGCTCATCCTTTGAGTTTGAAGTGTCCTAAGTCTGTCTTCTATGGCCCCCTCTCCCCCAAGCCAACCTGGACACCGTCGTCTCCTCCTCCATTTCTCTCCGGGCGTGTCTCCGGCTCGGGTGGGCTCAGCTCTTGGGTCAGTCCTCTGTTCCCGGCCATCTCAGGTACCTGGGTCGAGCTTCACCTTAGTTGCCATCGGCAGCAGCCTTGCTGTGTGCGTACAAGAGTGTGTCCTTAGTCCTCACAGTGACCTTCAGGAGGAAGCTGGGAAGCACCCGGAGGCTGAGTGACCTGCTGAGGTTGCACATGGTCCATGGCAAAGCTGGGATTCGGTGGCCCAGACAGTGTAGCCTGTGCTTTCTTCACCCAGCTTCTAAAGTGGAATTACCAACACTTAAAATAAGACCTATAAATATTGGAAAGAGACACTAGTTACTTGCAGATAATATGAACACCTAAGAAAAAGAGAAACTAATTGATAAACTTTTAAAATACATAAGAGAATCTGAGGTGAATCATCACAAAAAAGAAAATAGGAAAACACAATAGTAGCTACCAACTTGAAAATGCATTGGACAGAAGAGCCATTCACAAAGCTTGACCCAAGTACATCAGTCATTTGGAATTTGCCACCCATAGGTGAAGGATGGTATGGAAGTAGAGTGAACTCGTCGGCTCATTTCCATCTTTTGTCCATTTTTCTGTTTGGCTCTTGGCCTTTTTGTTTCAAATTTTAGGTTCTCTATTTTATTCTTAATTTGTCTTAATTTTAACTAGTGGCCTTTATCAGTGTATTAAAAGTGTAGGAGGGTATTCTGTTTTATGCAATGAAATTAATTTGTGTTTTGTGGTTTCTGAGTTTTTCCTAGTAACTGTGATGAGAAAACTTATTGATTCAAAATAATTTTTTACATTTTTATTGGATACCTGCTACATAGGAGACTTGCTAGGCCTTGGAATTGTAGCAGTGAACCAACAAAAGACAAAAATCCTGGTATTCATGAAGCGTGTTGGGAGGCACCAGATGATGCACAGATGTGTAGTATTTTGGATGATAAATGCCATGGAGAAAATGACAGGGTAGGGGCTGAAGAAGTACTGGTTGGATGGTTGAGAGCATGTAGATATTTTAAAGGAGGTAGTTAAGGAAAAGCCTTCTTGATAACTTTGGTAACATTTGAATCAGGACCTGAAGGAGGTGAGGGCTGATGACATTGTGGAGACACGTTTTTTTGGGAGGGGCCCAAGGCAGAGTGAGTGTGCTGTGGTTGGGTGCAGGGAGCAAAGTGGCCAGTGTGACTACTGACGTGGAGTCAGAGTGTAGGGCCAAAAGTCTGGGAGGTACTGGGGAGGGCTTGAGGAGGTAGGTCATGTTGGGTATTTTGCAGGGGCCATGAGGAATCAGGCATTTACTGTGAGCCACACGTGATTTATGTTTTTATCAGGGTTGCTCTGGTTGTGTTAAGAGTAAAATGTAGGGGAACAGGAGCGCCTTGGGTCATGTAGTAGCAAGAAGTAGCCAAATATGGATGTATTTTAGAAATAGAATAAATTGAATTTCCTCAGGGATTGGATAGGTGATGTGAAAGAGGAATTTGGTCAGTATCATTAGAAGGATGGAGTTGCTGCGTAAGTTAGAGAATCTGGTTCAGGGAGAAGATCAAGTTCAATGTTGGGTATGTGAAGATCACGTGGCTGGCAGAGCTGTAGCTGGGTGTGTTGTATAGAAATTTGGTTTTGTTTGCTTTAAGGGGAGGGCTCTGGGATGGAGATTTGATGTTAAAGTCAGCTACTTATGGGATGGATGATACTAGAAGCAATGAGAGGTCACCAATGATGGGAATGTAGACAGAGAGCCACAAGGACTGACATGGGAAGATGGGGAACCAGCAGAGGAGACTGAGAAGTAGCAGCTGGTGAGGGAGAAGAAATGAGGAGAGCTCTGCATTCCTGAAGCTGACAGGAAGGGGTCAGCTGTGTGCCATCCTACTCAGAAGTCAGGTGATGTGAGAGCTCATCATCGTGGACCTTAAGGAAATTAGGTGAGGATTTGGAGTGGGCAGGGAAGAACAATAGGGTGTTGTGTTGGGGCACACACTTGTTCACTAGCGTCTTCTATTTCCCATCGCTTCATCTTTTTTGAGTTCATTTTTAGTTTTTATTTTTGCTGGAACACCCTTGGGTAATTAATTCACATGAAATAATGAATGCCTGGTCAACTTCTCATTCCTGTGAGTCTGAAAACAGTTTCTTTTCTGTCTTAACATTTCAGTGTTTGTCTCTCCTCTCTGCAGAAGGCACCCCACCTTCCACCTGGCGTGCCTTCTCTTCTTAACTATTTTCAAGTTCAGACAGCCTCTGGCTCCAGTTAAATGTTCCTCGTGGATGGACTTTGACCTATCACATTTATCAAAATTGCACTGTTTTTCTTCCATGCAAGTAGCTCTCAGGAGGCAGGGACACCATTGTGTCCCAGGATACAAGGCTCAGAGCCTGGTATATAACGATTATTCATTATTTGTTGAGTGAATGGAATGATGGTTGAATGGATGATTCATGTAGCTGCTGATTCTTGAACATTACGATTGTATGATCTAGAATTTCAGCCTTACAGTTTATTCATAACATATCTTGACATTTACTGCTCATCATAATTTTAAACATTATTTATCTGGAGTATTTGGAGTAGACTTTGAAATTTCTTTGAGGGGATTGAAGACAAGCCAAAGCACTAAATTTTAACACTATGGTATGGTATGAACCCTTTTCAGGTTGAAAAAACCCTTTTGTGTTATTTGATATTTTTGCTGCAGAATCGATGATGAAATAGATGATTCAGAAGTTGAAGAAACACAAGAAGAGAAAATAAAATGGGAAGTAAAACTGGAGTGTGAGCAAATTCCCAAAAAAGTAAGGTTAAGTTGGGATATTGAAAAACAGCTAGGAATGGATGTGCGAAATTAATGAGGGATCCTGTTTGTCTCATTGTAGTCAGCATTTGGAACCCAGTTAACTTACATCTAGGAAACTTGGTCACACTTTTTTTTAAAGTTAGCATTCAGTAACTATGTTGTCATTTAACACAAACTGATTCTAGAAATGAGTTGTATTTTATTTTTTTTTTCTATTTTCCCCAACATCGGATAATATGCCAATATTCCTTATTTCTGAAATGAATTGTAAATTGTTTCTAAAACTTCATTCCTATCAAATTGGATTAAAATGTTTAAGAGATTTGATTTGCTAACTTAACAGCATTAATGTATCTAGCTTAAGGTCTGTATGAGTTTGCTAGGTTTGGATAACAATACTGCACAAACTATGTGGCTTAGAAAGAAGTTCATTGGGGCTGGGGTTGTAGCTCAGTGCTTGCCTCACACACATGAGGCTCTGGGTTTGATCCTCAGCACTACATAAAAAATAAATACATAAAGTAAAGGTCAGTTTACAACTAAAAAATTAAAACTTAAAAAAAAAATCATTGCTCCATGGTTCTGGAGGCTGGAGGTTTGGGAACAAGGCATTGGCAGGGTTGGTTCCTTCTGAGGCCTGTGAGGAAGAATCTGTTTCTGGCCTGCTCCCTGGCTTCTGCTGGATTACTGGCAATTTTTGGCTTTCCTTGGTTCACCCTGATCTCTGCCTTCGTGTTCACATGACATTCTCCCTGTGTGCCTCTGTTAGTCTGAACATCCCCCTTTTTAAGGACACTAGTCATATTGGATTAGGGCCCAACCTGATGACCTCATCTTAATTAATTACATGTGTAAGGGCCTGGTTTCCAAGTAAAGTCACATTTTGAAGTACTAGGGGTTAGGACTTCACCATAAGAATTTTGGAAGGACGCAGTGCAACACAGCAAGGCCAATATCTGCTTCTCTTTTACCTCTTCTTTCCTTTGAACTTTTTCTTCTTTTTGGTACTAGAGATTGAACCCAGGGCCAGTTTACCCTACATCATCCCCAGTTCTTTTAACTTATTTTGAGATAGGGTCCCGCTAAGTTGCTGAGGCTGGGCTTAAACTTGAGATCCTCCCTGTTCGGCCTTCTGAGTTACTGGGATTATACATGTGTACCACCATGCCTAGCTAAACTTTTTATTTTTTAGTTGTGAACTTTAACTCTGTGGAGTTAACACCACCCTTTGTACTGGCAGTGAGTCTCCTAAGACACAGGTGGACTTTCATAGGGTACTCTTCACTTAGCTTTGTCAGCGGGTACAGAAGAGAAGAGAGCAGGCTGCATCTTTGTCTCCTTGGGAAGGCTTCCAGCTGCCCACGTCAACTCTTCCTTTGCCTTTTGGGGCATGTATTGCTGCCATGGATGAGAGCGAGGCTGACACCAAGCTGCTGCCACTTCAGTTTCCCACAGATATGTATACTGCTTCAGTCACACAGGCCCAGTCCTTCACGCTCACTAGTCCCTCAGTCTGTGTGTTAATTGCCACAGCAGACAGGCTTAGGGAACGTTGTACAGTCATCCCAAGAAACTTCCAAAAAACACTTCTGTGATGGACACCTGGGTTATTCCCAAGCAGATGCTTCAGCCCAGTTCTTGTGAGCAAAGAGCTCACAGATGTGTAGTGAACACACAGATAGTGTCGAGACTCATCGAAAACAGAGCGCCCAATAGTTCTCAAGAACACAAGCAACAATGAATGTTGGCAAGGATGTGGGGAAAGGGTACACTCATACGTTACTGGTGTGGCTGCAAATTGGTGCAACCACTATGGAAAGCAGTATGGAAACTCCTCAGAAAACTTGGAATGGAACCACCATTTGACCCAGCTGTACCACTCCTCAACATATATCCAAAGGACTTAAAATCAACATACTACAGTGACCCAGCCACACCAATGTTTATAGCAGTTCAATTCAATAGCTAAGCTATGGAACCAACTCGGGTGCCCTTCAAAGATGAATGGGTAAAGAAAATGTGGTACATAGACACAATGGAATGTTAATCAGCCATAAAGGAGAATGAAATTATGGCATTTGCTTGTAAATGGATGGATCTGGAGGCTGTTTTGCTAAGTGAAATAAGCCAGTCCCCCCCACACACACTAAAATGCAAAGGCTGTATGTTTTATGAAGGTGCTAATTCAAAGTAAGGGATGGGATTAGGGAAGAACAGAAGTCTGGATTAGACAGGGGAGTGAAGGGAGGGGAGGGGGAGTAGGACAAAGAAGAATGAATCAGACATTACTATCCTATGTGCATATGTGATCACATGACCAGTGTAATTCTACATCATGTGCAACCAGAAGGGTCAGAAACTACACTCCATATACGTCAAAATACATTTTATTATTGTGTATAACTAATTAGAACAAATTTTAGAATTAAAAAAATTAAAGTGTCCAAGTAAACACTGCAAGTGGAGAAAGCATTGCTGCCCCCTTGCTGTCTTAGCCCCTTTTTCCTCCTAGAGATGACTATGGTCCTAACTTGTGTATGCATCACTTTGTTCCTTACTTATTTAATCATTGCCCAGGAATGCAGTTTTTCTTGCCTGTTTTTATTTTGTGAGATTTACAAATTCTGTTTGCTACTTGTTTATTCTTTTTCATGACCACATAATAATACTTCATTATTGAATATAACAACTTTTGTGATCAGTGGGCATTTGGGCAGCCTCTCATTTTTGGTGGTTAGGGGCAGTGCTGCTGCCTTCTTTCACTTGTACTCTGCCATACATGTACTCTACATTTACCTTCTGCTGAATCTTAAAGAATATGAGCATCAGCTAAGTGCCCTGGTGCCCACCTGTAATCCCACTCAGGTGGCTGAGGTAGGAGGATCGCAAGTTCAAGGCCAGCCTCAGCAATATAGTGAGGCCCTAAGAAACTTAGTGAGAACCTGTCTCTAAATAAAAAGGGCTGGAGGTATATCTCAGTGGTTAAGCATCCCTGAGTTCTATCCCTGTACCAAAAAAGCAAAAAATAAATAAATAAATAAATAAATAAAAGTATGAGCATTACACCTAACTAGTTCAAAGCAGTGCTGCAAGAATATATTCCTAGAGGCAGTTCTGAGAGGCTGTTTCTATTACTCCCCACGCTGGTCTGTGCTTGGTATTGCTGCCCTTGTTTTGCCATCTGAGGGGGCAGTGTATCTCCATGTTGTTTTCATTTTCCAGATTACTGCAGATACGGTTTGTCTTTTGATAAGTTTGCCATTTGGGTTTCCTTTTTTGGTGTGACTGTTCAACACTTTTTGTCCTTCCCTCACCCTCATTAGATTACCTGTAATTTTTTTGCCTTGGTTTGGATATGAATGGTTTTTTATCTTCATTCTTATGTTGGAGTTACCTCCTCTTTTCATAGCTTTATTTCCATCCAGTGACATTTTTTTAAATAAAAACATTCCTAATTTTCATAGTCAGTTTTTAAAATATTTTCCTTTATTTAGTGCTTTAGGGTTTTGTTTAATTATCCTAAGATATGAAAATATTCTTTACATTGTCTTCTAAAAGCTGTATTTTACCTTTCACATTGAAGTTTATAATCACTGTGAAGTGTTGGGACTAATTTTGTTTTACTCTTTTTGTAATTACCACACCTAATTGTTCTAGCACCATCTATGGGAGGGTAAAGGGATGTTTTTTCCTGTGGATTTTCAGTGTTACCTTTGTCAAAATCAAGTGTGCATCTTCCACTGGTTTGTCCCTTCCCCAAGACCGCACTGCCTTCATTACCATGGCTTTATATTGAGTTTGATGTTAGGTGAGCAAGTGTTTTCTCTTTGTTTTTCTTCTTTTTGAGTATCTTGACTCTTCTAAGTCCTTTGCACTTCCATATAAATTGTAGAATCAGTTTGTGAATTCCACAGATAATCCTGGTAGGATTTTCAAAGGGGATGCATTGAATCTATAGATCCTTCAGGGAAGAATTGAAATCTTTAAAATATTGTCCAATCTTTATGCCTTCCTGAGTTTTGCTCAGTAGTTTTGTTACATTTTTCGCTAGATGGTTGATAAAACTATTGTAAGTTACATTTTTATTTATTTATTTTGATGCTGGCAATTGAGCCCAGGCCCTTGTGCATGTCAGGCAGGTGCATTGCCACTGAGCTCTGCCTGCAGCCCTACATCTTCAAAATATCGTTTTCTAGCTCTTGGTTTCTCATTTGGTCATTATACACCCCCATGTAGGAATGTGAAGGAGATAAAAAATTTTTTGTTAACATTTCTGAAAATAATCTTGAATTTATCCTCTTGATTGATAGTTTGGCTGCAATAGAATTAAGTTTGAGATCATTGTTGAGTGGTCTCTTACTGTCCAGTGTGGCAAGGGGAATTGGTTCTTGTTCCTTTATGAGTGTCCTGTTCTCTCTGGAAGCTTGTAGGTTCTTTGCTTTATTCTTATTGTTCTTAAGTTGGATGAGACTGTGAAGCTTTTTCATTTGTTGAGCTCTGGGAGTTTGAATTTTAGTCATATCTTCATGTATAAAGATCTTTCTTTTATTGTTTATCCTTGTCTTTTTTCTTTATAGTCAAAGAAATTTCCTCTTTCTATTTAACTTTATTTCAGAAATCAGTTTAACTATTTAAGAGCTCTGAGGTGAGGAGGGACCAAAAATAACTTTGAGAATTTAGAACTAAGGGGAACTATACAGATTATATGGTTTATTTGTCCATTACCTTAGTTTTGAATCAAGAACTTGGGTAATGAGGACAAGAACACACACACTTTTAATTGTCTGAAATTGTTATACAGGCAGTATAAATTTTGAATTGTTAGTTTTTTACTATACTTAAAAATTGGGTGCTGGGTTGTGGCTCAGAGGAAGAGCGCTTACCTGGCATTCGTGAGGCACTGGGTTCAATCCTTAGCACCCCATAAAAATAAAATAAAGATATTGTGTCCACCTACAACTAAAAAAAAAAATATTAAAAAAAATGGAAAAATTGAGTACATAAATATATATGTGTTCATTTGTTTTGTATATGTGAATATTTTTACTAGCATTGATTTTGAAGTTTTTTTTTAATGTATTTATATAACAGGATGGTGTCATGGCTTTAATAGACCTGACTGTATAATAACAAACATTTTTATGTAATTCATTTAGTAAAATTAATACATAATTTAAAAAACTAAGGGTTTGCTTTTATTCTAGCATTTTAGAAAACTCTTGAATATCTTTGTGCATTATTTTTTTAATTTTGAGTTCTTTTCCTTGAATCATACTGGTTTTTCTGGACCAGTTTTTCATTTATTCCTGCTTTTTTTTTTTAATAGGTTGAAACCTCAGTCAGTGGTGGTGTTTGCATTAATACCCATTTTCAGAGCATTCTTTGTTGTTGTTTTAATATTTTTTTAGTTGTTGAAGGACCTTTATTTTTATTTATTTATATATGGTGCTGAGAATTGAACCCAGTGCCTCACACATGCCCTACCACAGAGCCACAACTCTAGCCCCTTATTTTGGCTTTTTTTTTTTTTTTTAATATTTATTTTTTAGTTGTAGTTGGACACAATACCTTTATTTATTTATTTATTTTATGTGGTGCTGAGGATTGAACTCAGGGCCTTGCATATGCTAGGCTAGTGCTCTACCGCTGAGCCACAACCCCAGTCCCATTATTTTGGCTTTTTAATAAGCATTTTCTGTAGAACAAGACAGCACGTAGTTTAGGTTTTTTTATTTTATTTTTAATTTTTATTTTATTTTATTTTTTAATATTTATTTTTTTTAGGCGTAGTTGGACACAACACAATACCTTTATTTTTATGTGGTGCTGAGGATCGAACCCGGGTCCCACCCGTGCTAGGCAAGCGCTCTACTGCTGAGCCACAGTCCCAGCCCCTATTTTAGGTTTTTTTAAAAGTTGAGAAGTAAAATTGAGGATATTGTATAGCTACTTAGGTAATTCAAAGAGAAAACATTTTATTGGTAAAATTCGACATAATAGTAATTGAGTTTTTGTAATACAGGTCTTCTAATAAGAATTATGGGATTCTTTGTAGGAAAATTGTTTGCTTAATTGGGGTTCAAAATTACTGTTACCTATCATCAAAATTGATTGTAAAGATTCATATGTTTTACTGATGTTTTCTGGAATTGTATCTGTGTCAATTCTGAAGGTCTTTTGATTATAGATAGGTACTGCTAAATACTGGTGTCAGTTCACCTTCATGTGTTTTTTTGTTTGTTTTTAACCCATGGGCACTTAACCATTGAGCCACATCCACAGCCCTTTTTAAATTTACTTAGAGACAGGGTCTCACTGAGTTGCTTAGCATCTTGCTTTTGTTGAGGCTGGCTTTGAACTTAGCCATCCTCCTGCCTTAGCTTCCCCAGCCACTGGGATTACAAGCGTGTTTTTTGTTTGTTTGTTTGTTTGTTGTTTGTTTTTAGTTATAACTGGACACAATATCTTTATTTTATTTATTTGTTTTTGTGTGGTGCTGAGGATTGAACTCAGGGCCTCGAACATGCTAGACAAGCACTCTACCGCTGAGCCCCACCCTGGCCCCATTAGTGAGTTGTTTTGATTGAGTATATTCATTGCCTGGCAGGCATTTGTGGAACTTTATAGATTCTTCCTTGGTCTTGGTAGAAGTGCCTCTCTGGCACAGTTAGATGGATTTTGAAGGGCACTCTCCTTTGTCCTTGTGTTGGGTATATACAAGTACTGCTGGGACTGCAGTTGGAGTTGTGGCAGTGGAGGGCTTGCTCCTGCTTTCACTTTGGACAGCAGCACCGCTGACGTCTGCCAGCTTGTCAAGAGCCAAGACACCACTGAAATCATTTGCCTTATTTTAAAATTACACAGTGAAGTTTCTCCCAATTTGTTCATGTGTTTGAGCAGCTGTTCTTATCCAAAGGCCAACTCTCTTGAAAACTTCAATTTTCAGAACACATTTCTTCATTTGCTGCAATCAGTGTGACTCAGTTAACTTGCCACCCACTTTCTTTGGCTAGCAAGTGAACCACTAGAAACTTACTTTGGTTATAACCTTGCTTTTGTTTTTTTGTTTCTTTGAAAAAAGAAATCTGTGTTGAAATAACCTGTTTTCAATTTTCTGATTTTCCTGACAATTGCTCTCTTGTGGTGGTAGTATTGTGGTGAATACACAGGATTTTAGTGTCAGCATGTACTATGTTATTTGGCACCACTGTATTATCATTGCATAATAACCGTGACACTTTGCCATCTACTTCAACAGTAAAATGATCCGTACTTCACTGTGGAGGGCTGGGTACCCACATGAGAAGCCTTAACTTTCAGCAGATGATATATTTAATTTCTTTGGGTAAACCCCACCCCCAGCTGAAAAGTTCCTGGTTGGTTGTGTTCTGGTGAATGGTGAGAATTTGCATAATAGCTTTGTCTTTTCTTGGTAGAATTTTAGTTCATTCTCATTTGTAGCTCAGTCTCTCACTTTCCATTCTAAGGCCAGCCCTAAGAACATAACTTCCTGTCAAAACTTTTTCAAACTCTCTGAATTACTTCTCACCCTGTGCACACACAGTTATCCACACAGTCATTTGTACTCAGTTTTATTTCTTTGGAGGAAGCCTTATTCATTCAATAGACCATAGTGATCAAAAACAAAAAATAACCCTTTCACTTGAGAAAAAAATTTATTTAATTTAGACTACTTTACAAAAGGAGAGAAGGGTAATATCCTGTTTTTATACTTCTTTTTTTCAGTGCCAAGAATTGAACCCAGGGCCTTGCACAAGAGCAAGTGCTCTACAACTGAGTTATGTCCCCAGCCCTTTATAAAATTTTATTTCAAGACAGAGTCACAATGTTTCCCATGCTGGCTTTGAACTTATGATCCTCCTACCTTAGCCACCCAAGTCCCTGGGATTTTAGGTGCGTGCCACTGTGCCCTGCGTCATGTTTGTGTACTTTGTAAATTACACACAGAACAACAAACTGAAGCTAAGTTTATAACAAGCTAAGTGAAGAAAAGTCATCGGTCATTTGAATCTTATATATTTCAGTGCCCTCTGGAAAGAATCATTAGCAATATTCATCTCTAATAAAATAACATAATTGATGGTCCTGGCTTTATTAATGTTGCCAAATCATCATTCAGTACAAACCAGGCATGCTTTTGCTGTGGCGAAAGGAGTCTGCTCTGGCATTTAGACCTGTGTGTTTGTGTAAGTGGGGGCACATAATCATTCATGTGGATTGTTGTGATATTTTGAATCAGATACACTGGAGGAAGTCTCAGTAACTAAACTTCATGGAGATTACTGCATAGTGGATAATATTTGGTTTCCTCTATACTTGATAAAGGCCAAAATCAAGGTAAACATAATAATCTATCACAAGGTTGGCCAGCATTTCCATGAAATACCAGTTAGTGAATCTTTTCAACCTTGTGGGCCATGTTGCCTCTGTCACCACCAAGACAATACAAAGTGCATAGGTGTACAGTATTCCAGTAAAACTTTATTTACACCATGTATGATAGCACATGCCTGTGAACCCAGTGACTCAGGAGGCTGAAGCAGGAAGATCAAAAGCCAGCCTGGGCAACTTAGCGAGATCCTGTCTCAAAATAAAAAGATAGGGGGAGCTGGATATGTTACTCAGTGACAGAGCACTTGCCTAACGTGCAAACCTCAAAAAGCAAACACACACACAAGCAAAAATCCACTTCATTTACAAAAACAAATGGCCAGACTCAAGTTTGCCAACCCTTAATTTGTCAATCCACAAGTTAAATTTATCCTGTGGTAAAGGTACTCTTCCGTGAAGACTTGAGTCAAGGAATGTAGTAACCTGAAAGCGGTAGATGAGTTGGAGTTTTGTCTAGTGCAATGAAGATAAAATGTACATTGAAGTCATTGTCAGATTAACAAACTTCTTTAGCCCAAGAATTTTTTAAGCAGGCAGCAAGTTCATTTCTAGGTTTACAATCAGTCCTCTGGTGTATGATTCCTATCCTTGAAGTTAACCATCAAAAGTAAACCATTAAGTTATTCTTGATTTTGTTTGTTTGTTTTGTTGCCTTAGTTATCACGTGAAGGTAAATAAAAAGACCAAGGTCCCCAAAGTATGCGCTGTGTGTGTGTGTGTGTGTGTGTGTGTGTGTGTGAGAGAGAGAGAGAGAGAATGTGTGTGTGATGCTGGAGTAGAACCCAGGACCTCACACACACTCTGAAAATGCTCTACTACTGAGCTACATCCCCAGCCCCTCCACAGCACGCTTTGGAGCAGAATCTTTGGCCACTGTAATGGCGGGCATGTCATCTCCTGACATCAGAATAGCAACCCTTTTGTACTTGGTCATTTAAAAAAAAAAAAAACAAAAAAAAAAAACTTTTCATTTAAAATGTACTGTACATTGTACACATTAATTATATAACAATATACTATGTCACCACCTAAATAACCAGTACTTGGGTTTTTTTTTTTTTTTTTTTTTTTTTTGCAGAAATTCTATGAGGTTATCTATTATGATCACTCTGGGCTCCCCATCGCTGGGTTTCTGTTCCATTGGGTGCTTGGGTTTTCTGCTGTTGCCTTGGGACATGACTAGTAACAGGGTAGAGAACTGGTCCTAAAGGTAAAATAGGGCTGGCAGAGTGTACAAATCCCTGGGATTTGACCCCCTGCACCACAAAGCTGGTGAACAAGTGAATGAATGCTGAGTCTTACAGAGAACAGGGCAAGTCTTTCTTCTTGTGGTATTTGCTGACACCACTGCTGTGAATTCCAGGAGAAGGACTTGCTTTGGTAGCTGTGATGTATCTTAAGTCAAACTGGGATATTACAGTTTTAGGGATGCTTTTTGGAATACTAAATTCCTGAACTGGGACATTTAAACTTAAGCATCACTGCAGAGAAAGAAATGCACTGTGAGAATTGTAATCCTATAACCCCCTCTTATCCAGTAATTAAGATAGGGGGTTTAGATTTTAATTCAGTAAAAGCATACAGTGTAGAAATTTTGAATCTTCTCTCAAATTATCTTTAAGGATGGTTATGTCAGGCTGGTTTTGTTTTTTAATTCTGAAAAATTTCAAGTATGTAAAAGTGGTGAACATAGTATTTGAACCCCATCTGCCCATCACGGAGTATCAACAATGATCCATTCATGACCAGTCTTATTTCTTCTGTGTTACCAAGTTGTTTTTAGCCTTGCTCAGTTTTTAAAATTGGAATTTTAATTTTTTACTTAGTTTAGGCATTCTGGAAACTCCACAGCATCACCAAAGGTTTTGCTCCGCAGAAAATCAAGAAGTAAAGACTATGATTCCTACAGTGATAATGATGTGTGCAGCCTGGAAACAGAGGACAATTTTGCCAAAGAGCTTCAGCAGTACATAAAAGCTAAAGAGATGGCAAATGCTGCTCAGCCCCTACCATTTTCTGAAGAATCTACAAAGAAAGAAGGAGCAAAAGATAGCCGGCAGGGTAAGCACCAAGCTATTATACCTCTTAAAAGTCTGACAGAGAAGCAGTCACAGTTGCCCATATATTGGCACTGGGGTTCTGCACTTACCTCATGTTAGGGTTATGGTTTTCATGGATCTTTTCATAGGTCTTGCATGGTCTCAGACCCCACCTGCGATCTGGCCAGGCCGTGCGCGAATGCTCACTGTTCACATGAGGAGCTGGGGGATTGCAGGCACGCTTTTGTCAAAGGTTCTGTTGGTATCTAAAGGGAGAAGGCTAACACCCTGGCTTTTGCACGTGTGGAGACAGGAAGTGCCTGTTTGCATTGCTGTCACTTAAAAAGTGGTGGCTGGAATGGCTGTATGTCAGACTACATGCAGAAATGTATTCTTTCACACTATTAAAATGGGTTTTAACATAGATAGGAGGGCAAATGACAATTATAAATGAAGTTCTTAATGCTTTCCTTTTACTATATTTTTTCCTGCAAGTGTTTCTTCTATTCAAAACACATTTGTAGACTAATTTATAAAAAAATACTTTAAGTGAAAAATCTGTGTTAAGTGAGGTCATGTGAAACATTTGAATTTTTTTTTTCTGTGGCAGTGCTGTGGCAATTCCTAATTAGATCATCATACCCTGAACACTTCCAAAGGATCTGGCTTGTAGCTTACAAGACTGATTTCATCAGTTGTCTTGCTTTTTCCCCTCCTAATAATATTTCAGGGCAGAGGCCTTCTGTGACATCAAGGCAGCACAAAGGGCCTCCCCCTTCAAACCCCACTTCTTGTAATTACGTCAGATTTCAAATATGTCACTCAGAGTAATAGTCATGAGTTTATTAACAGTGACTAGAAGAAGGAAAGGGGGACATTCTTAAAAGAGAGAGTGGATCCTCTCAGGAGAAGGATAGTATTCTCCTCCTGCTCTCCGGTTTTGTTTTATTCCAGAAAGTCCTGCCCAGGTCCACCTTGACTTTTGATTGACAGCAGAATGACCTCAGACTTTCAAGTCACCATTGCCATGACCTACAACTGTAGGTCACTTTTGTCCCATGCTAACGGGTTCTAATTCAAACCTGTTTTTACAGATTATGGTTAGAGGGAATTATCTTCCTGAGTTCTGGGATCTCATCTGTATAAGGGTCACAAAAGTGTGTGTGTGTTTGCATGTGTTTCCCATGGCTTCAGGGTAACTTTTTTTCTTTTTGTCTGCATTTTGAGCCTGCATAACCCCTGCAGATAGCAGGTAGTTTACTGAAGAATGTAACATATCCTGTTGACTTAAGCCAGGCAGGGCTGCAGGTAAATTGCTTTTTAAAAGAAGATGCATGTGGATCAGTGCTTAAGTCGTTTTAAAAATAAACTTTCTTGTTTTTAGCTACTAAACCAAAAAATAAAAACCTTAAAGCTGGTCACAAGCATGGTAAACAGAAGAAAATGAAACGAAAGTGGCCTGGGCCTGGAAACAAAGGACCAAATGCCTTACCGAGGAATAGTGGCTCACAGAAAGAGGTATGAGCACATATGCTCATAGGGTACCCGCATGCTTGCAGGATTTCATCTCAAACCTCAGTGACAGGAATTGCCATTGATGTTGTCAGGTGGGAGCGCTCCTCAGAGTCAGTTATCCAGAGGTGAGGTCCCCGCCATCAGTGGGCTCTCTGTGGTCCTCTGGCTCACCTTTGAGCATCCTTCCTTCTCACACTGGCTGCCAGCACCCATTTTAAGCCTTCGCATTCCCTGTTGTCCCTGAATACATGAGCACGTGGCTTTTGATTTTTGAATGTTGCCAAAAGAAGATAAAATAGCCCTGAAGACATTTCAAAGGCCACAGAAGGCACAAAGTTTACTTTATTGCAGTCCCTCACCTATGGGTTTCTAACAGGTGCTATTTCTGAACATTGTCTTACCAAGTCTCCCACCCCCTGTCATCCTGATATGTTGATTTTTGCTTTGTAGAGGTTCTCTTCCTTGGTCTGCAGATGTATTTAGGGTAGAACAATCAGTGATTCCTCTGAATTCTGCTTTTCTGAGGGCTTTAAAACTGGTTAGCAATTTTTTTTATAGACTTGGTCACAGCCTCCTGTGTGGGGGACTAAAATATTAGAAGTACCAGATATTAGTTGGATGCAGTAGTGTGTACCTTGTACCAGCTACCTGGGAGACTGAGGCAGGTCACTTGAGCCCAGTAGTTTGAAACCAGCCTGGGCAGTGTAGCCAGACCCCTTCTCAAACAAAGAAAGCAAGTTTTGTAAATTGAAACACATTTATATGAAATTTATCCCTGCTTCCATATTTTACAAATGAGAAATCTGAAGCTCAATGGTTCAGTAACTGCCCATAGTCAGCTAGGACCACACCAGGGCTGGCTGGTTTCCTCATTCTATTCCATGCTCACAACTGTTTGGTTACATTGACTCACATGATGGTGCAGCTGGATCTGACAGCCCTTGCACACTATGAGCTTGGTTATGTTTATTAACTTCAGCTGGTTTGTATCCTCAGCTCACACCTGTGAACATTTCATGAAAACGATTGATTTCACTGCTTTTGTCCATTCTATGATTTCCCAAATTTGTCTCCATTATTCTAGAGATCTTTGGCCCTAGGATTCACTTTTTATCACAAGTAAAGTTGCTTTCATGTTTACTTTTTTCATTCATTTTTACAAAAGAAGGGGAAGGTATAATAAAATATTTAAATTACACAAATACTAATATTCAGTGATGGAATGCTGTTGAAATTTAAAAAAAATTGTAAACTGGTATACAAAAGTCTAAATCTTAACATGTGAAGGCCATTTTAGGAGACTTGGGCTGGGCACAGTTAGTGCACACCTGTAATCCCAGCTGCTTGGGAGACTGAAATAGGAGAACCACAAGTTTCAGGCCTGCCTGGACAACTTAGCAAGACCCTATCTCAAAATAAAATAAAATATAGGCTTGGGGTGTAGTTCAGTGATAGGGTGCCCCTGGGTTCAAGTCTTAGAAACACACACACACACACACACACACACAAAGAGGAAGAACAGACACATTAATATTTTAAAGGTAGATTAATTTTGTGAACAGAATAAAATATTTTTATTTTTCTCACATTTGATGTTTTGTTTTTGTTTTTAAAGGAAGATAAACCTAAAGAGAAGCAGCAGCATGTAAGAATGAGTCAGGGATTCATCAACCAACATACAGTGGAACGCCAGGGAAAACAAATCTGCAAATATTTTCTTGAAAGGAAATGTATTAAGGTATAAAAATATGCGAGCAAAAATATACTAAAATGGCTGGGTGTGATGGTGTACAACTGTAATCATGGCAGTTTGGGAGGCTGAAGCAGGAGGATTGCAAGTTCAAAACCAGCCTCAGCAACTCAGACCCTGTCTCAAAAATAATAATAATAATAATAGGGCTGGGGATGTGGCTCAGTGGTTAAACACCCCTGGGTTCAGTCTCTAGGACAGGAAAAAAAAATTGTGTGTGTGTGTGTGTGTGTGTGTATGTATACATACGTATATACATGTACACACACTAAAATGTAAGGTGATAATAAAAATGTACTCATTCTAAATGAAACATTGCTGTTTTCGTTTGACACTCTCATCATATTTGTAGGATTTGATAACTGCTTCCTCCTGGAGAAAGTTCTGTTAGAAAATTTTAGTGAAGTATTCTTTTATGTTTAAAAAATAGAAAAATTTTAAAATATACTTTGTTTTTATAATGTTTAAGGCTTATGAAAATTTTAAGCAGATACATATCATGAGCTTATGAAGCAACATGTTAAGAATTAGACCATATTCTAAGACCTTAAAATCTTTCTATAATTGTTTGCTTATTTAAAGTTTAGTTGGAATTAAATTGTAGTTACTTAAGTAAGAGAAATAATAACTTGTCTCTGTTTTTGTTTTATTTTGTTTGTTTTTTGGCCCAGGGAGACCAGTGTAAATTTAATCATGATGCAGAGATAGAGAAGAAGAAAGAAATGTGTAAGTTTTATGTACAGGGTTATTGTACCAGAGGAGAAAACTGTCTATATTTGCATAATATCCTTTATCACGAGATACAATAATTTTACTCTCCATAGGTATTTATATGAATGTTTTAAATATGCAAATTTTTAATGAAGCCAGTGTTGAAGCTATAACATTATACTATATAAGCTCAATTTAGTATCAAAGTGGTTAAGTTGTACATAGATTTCCCCCCCACACACCCCCCGGTAAGAAAGAAAAGAGGGATTGTTTAGAAAATCTCTCAAATGAAGATCCTTTCTGTTCAACCCAGTAGTATAGTGGGTTCATGAGACCTACCCATCTCCCAGAAAGATATCCTCAGATTTTCTGCTGACATTTAACTAACTGGATTTGTACTCATATAGGGTACTTTATTTAGGAAAAAAAGCAGGGATTGCTTAATTTGTTGTGCTTGTTTTCTGTATATGGTGTAGACAACTTGTAAAAATATGGAACTTAAACCCTTGAGAGTGACAGCATCTTTGGTCACCACAAAATTAGTTTTTGTTTATATAAGGCTGGGGGAGGGGTATTTCAGTGGTAGAATGCTTGCCTAGCCTGTGTGAAGCACTGGGTTCGATCCTCAAGACCATATAATAATAAATCAGTAAGATAAAGGTATTGTGTTCATTTACAACTGAAAAGAAATTTAATTAAAAAAAAAAAAAAACAAGGCTAGGAGTCTTCAATTCTAACTTTTCCTAGAAAATAATATTAAAGTTGTAAAAATGTATTTATTTTAGTACCGGGGATTGAACCCAAGGGCACTTCACCACTGAGCTATATTCCCAGTCTTTTTAAAATTTTAAAATAGGGTCTCAGTAAGTTGCTGAGGCTGGCCTCAAACTTGCATCCTCCTTCTTCAACCTCCCAAGTTGCTGGGATTATAGGCCTGTACCTCCAGGCCCATCTAATTTTATATTTTAAATAGAGAATTCAGTATTTCTACTTGCAAGAAAAGTTTTTATGTAGGAAAATTAATAACAAATTATTTAGTTTGATTAAATTTGTTTACTTCCTTAACATTTGGGTTACATGAATATCCTTGCAAGTTTTACCATACAGGAACAAAATGTTATCAGGGAGAACATTGCAAGTTTTCTCATGCTCCACTTACTGCTGAAACACAGGAACTGTTGGCTAAAGTAAGTACAATTTTAATAATTTTTTATTAATATTTATTTTTTAATAAAATTTTCTTAAATAATAATAAGTCTTATAAGTTAGTATATTAGATATATTAGGACTGATAATTATCCAAGAATTTATTTCCATTTGGAAAATTATTTATTAGTGTGTAAGTGTATTTTATATTATTTATTTACTTATTTCTGTTATTGGAGATTGAACTCAAGAGTGCTTTACCATTGAGCTACATCCTCAGTCCTTTTATTTTGTAATAGGGTCTCACTAAATTGCTAAGGGTCTTGCTAAGTTGCTGAGGCTGGCCTTGAACTTGTGATCCTCCTGCCTCAGCCCCCTGAGTTCCTGGGGTTACAAGTATGTGCTCCCATGCCTGGCTTCTTTATTTTTTTCTTGTAGCTAAAAGGAATATTTATATTCATTGCTGACATAAATTGTAATGTTCTGAAAACCTTCAGTGGAGTTAATTTTAATACCTAAAGTAAGGGAAGCAAAGCAATTAAGAGAAGTGGTACTTCTATTATAATGATTTAAGCCAGACTGGATGGTGTACACCTGTAATTCCAATGACTTGGAAGGGTGAGACAGGAGGATCACAAGCTCTAGGCCAGCCTCAGCGAGAGCCTGTCTCAAAAATGTTAAAAAATGATCAGGGGCTGTAGCTCAGTGGTAGAGTACTCCTGGGTTCATTCCCCAGTATTGTATCATATCATGGGATGGGGTGGGAAATAAAACAAAATAAATAAAATGGCATATTTTTGGAAAGTTAATATGCCATGGGTTGATAAAGATTTTAGAGTTATATCAAAGAATACTAGTAGTAATTTCAAAATATTTTTTTCAGTATTCTTTTGGTCTGTGAGAAAAGATTATTGAGAAATTGTAGTCACTTGTGTTCTTTCATTTACCATTTATTAGATGGAGGTGGTCTCTTCAAAATTAAATCGAATATATATACAATAGAAGTTCTCTTGAGCAAAAAAAGAAAAATAAAAAGTTCCCTTGATGTTGTATGTACACATGGTGGAAGGGACTCAAATGAGCTCTTTATGGCTTATTTTATGAGGACACTAATTTGATTCATGAGGGCTTACCTTTGGGTTTAGAATTTCAACATAAATTTTGGGGACTGACAAACATTCAGACCATAACAGAGGTTGTTCCAGATGAAAATAAATTAATGAGACATAATTACCAAATAAAGTAAGTGATTCTTGATAATGACTGATCTAGAAAAAGAAAGCTACAAAGGATAATTGGAGAAATTTCCATATAAATGGTATATTAGCTAATGTTATGATATCAATATTAGATATCTTGGGAAGAATAATGCTATTCTGTTATTGTATAAGAGAATTTCCTCTTCATGGAAGATGCAGGATAAATATTTCGGTGTTGAACTTACTTTTAATTGGTGCTTATTTTTAAACATTTTTGTGTTGTAAAATATGAAAAGTTACTCTGGAATTAGAAATTGTGCTAAAATATGTAGTTATTATTTTTATGAAACGGGAAAATTATAAGTGTAAAATTGATTTTTTCATTTCCTCTTGTAGTAGTTATTAGGTTATTATTAGGATGAATTTTGCTGGAATCATCTAAAAAGTATAAAAATGACGGTGTACCTAATTAGACATTAATATGTATAAAAATTATTATGTAATTTTTTTTTTTCCTATTAGGTTTTGGATAGTGAAAAGAAGTCATGCAAATAAAATAGACATAAAAAGGTAAAAGAATATACTAGTACTTATTGTCTGTCTCTAAAAATATTACAGAATACATATTCACAGATGTGTGGCTCTCCATCTTTCCTTCTCCCCACCTGAGTTTGTCTGTCATGGATGTTTGTGTTCTTCATTTGTCTTTCTGGGATTCACCCGGTATGTGTAATTCACTGAACATAGGTTTAGTTTTGCTTATGGTAACAGTGTCATACTCTATATGTTAATGGGAGATTTGCTATTTTCACTCAACCTTATGCTTCTAAAATCCATTCATGTGGATGCATGCAGCTGTCATTTATTTATTCATTCATTTTAGTCCTGTATAGCATTTTATTTTATGAACATGTTATAATTTATTATACTATTGGTGGAAATTTAGGTTATTATTAGTTTTTTAAGATGTTCAGTGTCATTATAAATATTCACATACAAACTCCACGTATTAATCTCCATGATGTATTCCAAGGAGTAGAATTGTATCGATTTAAGATAGTAAAGTATACCAAGGAAAGCAAAGTAATTTAATATAGTAAAGTATACCAAGGAAAGCAAAGTAATTAAGAGAAGTAGTACTCCTGTTACAAAAAGTTTTAAAGGGAAAATTGAGTCATGGTTGATAAATGTTTTAGAGTTACATCAAATAGTCAAGTAGTAATTTCAGAGTGTTTTCTTCAAGTATTGTTTTGGTCTTTGAGAAAATAGCAGAGCCCTAGTTAATATCCCATAAAGTATATGTACAGAACTCCTTACCAATACTTGTACTGTCAGTACTCTAATTTTTTTTTTCTTTTTAAACCATAAAGTTTTGTTTGCGTGAATTCCAGCATCTTTTCTTACATTTACTGGCTTTTCAGTTTGATTTTTGGTGAAATGCCTTCTAATAGTCTGCCTTTATACACTGATGTTATGAATTCCTGATATAGTTAGTCCTTTGAAGAATACGGGCAGGTCTTCTCACATTTTGCTGGCTCTTTTTCACTTTCTTTGAGCCTGACTAATTTTGGCAGAATACTTTTTCTTAAGTGTTGGCATTTTGCTTTATACATTTATATTTTAATTCATTGGGAATTTTATCAGTGAACAATTGTCACAATAATGATTTTTAAAAAACAGTGTGATACTTTCAGTAACATAATGTTTATTTTTTGTGCATCTTCAAGCTGATCTCAGCTGGCCTTGGCAGGATTGGCTCTGCCTCCTGTAGCAGGTCTGCTTGGCAGTCCTGCCCACCTTGGTCTGACTCTCTCTGACTTCTCATGGGGATTAGCAGAATCTCTAGAAGGCAAAGCCACGTTGCCATCACTTTTTAACCACTCATCAGCCAAAGTTAGCCACGTGGACAGGCCCTTTGTACTTGAGATGTGGGAAGAGCTATTAAATGGGAAAAGGAAGAAGTGAGGCGACTTGATTTCTTTTCTTCTTAATGGTATGAGATAGGGACTTCATTCTGCTCTTTTTTGTTCTCCTTTTCCCCCTGTACCAATAACCAATCTCCCAAGTATCATTTAATTAAAAAAGAATGTTTGCCCCACTAATTTGTAATCCGCCTCTGGTGTGTATCATCTGTTTCTCTAATATTAAACTACCCTAATTACTGTAATAACACTTATGTGACTGTGTTTATCTTTCTTTCTTTCAGTCCTGGGGATGGAACCCAGGGCCTCACTCATGTTAGGCAAATACTCTACCACTGAACTGTAGCCCCAGCCCATCAGTCATTTTGATTATAATTTTTTCCGATAGAAGTGAAGTGATATCTCATTGTAGTTGTAATTTGCATTTTCCTAATGACTGATGATGTTGAACGTCTTTTCATATGATTATTGCTGTTAGTCAATTCAGATCTTTACCCATGTTTTAACTGATATGTTTTCTTATGAAGTTCTTTATGTATGTTGGCTCTAGGTCCTGTATTAGATAATATGATTTGCAGATATTTTGTCCCAATTTGTATATAGCTTGTTGTGTTTTGTTAATGGTTAATGGTGTCTTTTGAAGCATAAAACTTTTCATTTTGATGTAGTACAGTTTATCAGTTTTTTTGTTTTGTGGATCATGCCTTTGCTGTTATATCTAAGAATTCTTTGCCTAACAAAAGGTCACAAGGTTTGGTCTTAAGTTTTTTCTAGAAGTTTTCTAGGGTTAACTCTTACATTTAATAAGTCTGATTGATTTTGAGTTAATTTGTGGGAATCATGTGTTAAGGGTCTAAATTAATCTTTTTAAATATAAGTACCTAATTGTCCCAGTACCATTTTTTAGAAAGACTACCCTTTTCCCATTGAGTTCCCTTGTACCTTTGTTAAAAATTAATTGACTATAAATGTGTGGGTTTATTTTTGGATTCTCATTTGTGTTCCATTGACCCGTGTGTCTGTCCTTACAGAGTGTCACATTGTCCTGATGGCAAGTTCTGAAATTAGGAGTTATAAGATGGTCACTGCGGCCTGCACCTTAAGTCCCAGCTGCTCAGGAGGCTGAGGAAGGAAGATGTCTTGTGCCTAGGAGCTTGAGACCAGACCAGGCTACATAGCAGAACTATGCTTCAATTTTTAAATTTAAATACAGAGTTTTGGGGTATTGTGGCTTATGTTTATGATTTTCTTTTCTTTTTTCTTTTTTTTATGGGGGGAGGAGGATACTGGCCAGTGAACTCAGGGGCACTCGACCACTGAGCCACATCTCCAGCCTTATTTTGTATTTTATTTAGAGACAGGGTCTCACTGAATTGCTTAGCGCCTCACTTTTGCTGAGGCTGGCTTTGAACTCACGATTCTCCTGCCTCAGCCTCCCAAGCTGCTGGGATTACAGATATGCACCACCATTCCCAGCTTCTTTTCTTCTTGATGTCTTTAGCAATTACAGTTATACCTACCTTTTTATGATCTTATATTGAATGCTTTCTGTTTTTCTTGGTCAGCTTGTCTGGAGATTTGACAGTTACATTATCCTCTATGCAGAGTCAACTTTGCATTGTTAATTCTATTTCATATTAATTTCCATTTTAACTAGTTTTCCTTAATTGAGTCATTCCTTTTACATTCTTTGACCTTATTTTGCCCCAAGATTACTTGCATTTCTTCTTTTCTAACCTACCTCTAACCCCACAAATCTCCCTTAAACACACCATGCCACTTACATCCCAAAAGTTGTGTTTCTTTCATTAAATATTTTTTCGTCAAGGTAACATAGATCATTTCAAAAGTCAAAAGTCCTGGTTGAGGGTGAGGCTCAGTGGTACAGGGCTTGCCTAAAATGCACAGGCCTTGGGTTTGATCCCAACACCACAAAACAAAACAAAACATCCCACAAGGGACTCAACAAAGGTCATCCTGGGTAAAACAACAGAACAGCAGTTTTTAGGATAATTTCTTAGGTGCTGAAAATCTTCCTACCAAGTTCAATGCTCATTCCTTATTTAAAAACAAAAAACCCCCAAACACTTAAAATAGAAACAGCTACTTTTTAGATTTGATTTTTATTGTAGTAAAATGCAGTGTTTACCATCTTAACCAGTTTTAGTTACACAGTTCCGTAGCGCTGAGTGTGCTTGTATTGTTTTCCATCACCACCCTCCATCTCCAGAACTGAAACTCTGTGCCTTCCCGTTCCGCTTGTCCCCAGACCCTGGAACTGCCATTCATCCTGTTTTCTGTATCTGCTTTCAACTACTGTAGGTTTCTCGTATAAGCAGCATCCTTATATGAGCGTTGATCCTTTCTGATTTATTTCACTTAATGTCCTCAAGGCTCGTTTGTACTGTAGCATATCAGAATTTCCTCTCTCCATGGCTGTGAACATATAATACCACATTGTACTCTCCATTCATCTGTGTGTGGATACCTGGGTCCCCTCTGGCTTAGCTATGGTAAATAACACTGCTGTGAACATGGCTGCACAGTTCTCTTTAAAAATCTTGCTCTCAGTTCTTCTGGGTGTACACCCTGCAGTGGTTACTGGATCATGTCATAATTCTGTGTCTAATTCTTGAGGAATGACCATATTGTTTTCCACAGTGACTGTACCATTTTACTTTACCACCAACAGTGCTGGACCCAGAGTTCTAATTTCTCTAATTCCTTACCAACTCTTAACTATTTTGTTTTAGTTGACATATAACTACAGTAGTCATCCTAATGTGTGAAATAGTGTGTCATTATGGTTTGAGTTGCATTTAGTGATATGAGCACTTTTTTTAAGGGTTTGTTGGCCATTGATATAATCTTTGGAGAAATGACTGTTAAGTCCTTTACCCATTTTTTAATTGTGTCATTGTGCTTTTGTTTTTGAGTTTTAAGCATTCTCGATGTACTCTGGGTAGTAATCACTTGTGAGATGTATGATTTACAGATATCTTCCGTTCTACAGGTTAATTTTTCACTCCATTGATAGTATCCTTAACACACAGAAGTTCTTAATTTTTAAGAATTCTAGTTTATATCTAGTTTTTCTTTTAGTGCCTGTGTCTTTGGTGTCACAGCCATGAAATTGCCAAACCTGGCCCTGCAAGGCATTTCCCATAGATTTTCTTGTAGTAGATCTGATGGTTTAGCTCTCATGTTCACATCTTTGGTCCATTTTGAGTGAGTTTGTATATATTATGTGAGATAACGGTCCTCATTCATTCTTTTGCATATGGGTGTCCAGTTTACCAGCGCCATCTGTTGAAAGATTTTCCCTTCCTCACTGAATGATCATAGCACCCTTGTCAAAATTACTTGCCCATGCATGTGAACGTTAATTTCTAAGTTCTTTGTTCCATTCCTTTGATATGTATGTCTGTTTTTATGCTGTCACAACACCGCTTTGATTGTTGTAGGTTTGTAGTAACTTTTGAAGTCAGGAAGTGTTAGCCCCCAACATTGCTCTTTTTCTAAGATTGTTTTGGTTGTTCTGGGTTGCTTAGTATTCCATATGACACTTAGGATGGATTTTTCTATTTTTTGCAGAAGTCATTGGGATTTTGATAGGGATTGCTTTGAATTCATAGAGTGCTATGGGTAGTGTTGACAGTTTAACAGTATCAGCTCCAGTCCAGGGGCTTTGATTTTTTTTTTTTTTAAGGAAAAATTAATTTTATGCAGTTTCAGTAAAATTGGGGAGAAACAGCTAGACTGCAGTACACTGTATAGAAGAAAAAGCCAGGTGATCATACAAATGTAAAATCAGTCAGTCTCCTGTTTCCTTGAAGTCTGTCCTCAACAGGAAGAAATAAAAGCAATTATCAGGGAAGGTTTTTAATTTCAAAAGGGATCTATTTCAAGTCCCTGCTTAGTTCATCCTTTGATCCCCAGGGAATTGGGGCTCCATGTCAGCTGGCTGCAGTCTGCTGTTGGATCACCACGCAGATTCTGTCAAGAAACTCGAACAAAAGGAGTCAGAGGCTATTTATGTTTCTGAGGTCTCAGTCCGTGGCTGACCCAAGGGGAGGCAGACATCATGGTAGAAGGCATGGCAGGGGAGAGCCAAACACGCTCGACAGCCAGGAAGCAGAGAGCTTGTTGACGCAGTTGTGAAGAGAAAGTGTGTGATTTCCTTTTCAGATTGTTAGTGTGTAGAAATACAATGATGTGTGTGTTTGTGTGTGTGTGGGGGTGTTAAGATAAGATCACTGGATGGATACTTTCTTAACATGATGAATCGTGTATTACTTTCATAAGAAAGTCAGCCTTCTCTTTAATGGGGAAACAGTGGAGGCATTTCCACTAGAAGAGTGTCTGTTACAGGGGGCTATCCGGTGTCTAAAACTTGAGTAGAGTTCCCTTCTGGAAACCTCTGCATTCAGTCCCACATATATACATTCATTCAGACATGTCCTTGATAAAGTAGTAAACAGTGTGGATATTATTTAACCTTGACCGTAAGGCCTGTTCAACGTGAGTGTAGCAAAATATGAAGATGTGGGAAGTACTTCTGCACAAAATGGCATTCTTCAGGAAAAGCCCTGTGCTGCTGTGTGGCAAGCAGAATTAGAGGCGGGGTTCTCTTCCTTGTTCCCTCCCTCCCTCCCTTCCTATGCTAGAGGTAGAACCATGCCTCATGCATGCTAGGCAAACTACCACTGAGCTGCACCCCCAGCCCTGTTTTATCATGAATACTAGTTTTACTTGCGGGGTATACTCTTTCTTTTTTTGTAACACATAGATGTATGCATAGCAGGCACTTTTCACAAGTGAGTGAACTTGTATCTTCAAGAAGGACAACTGAAAATATTTGTCATCAGTGATAATAAGTGAAACTTTTGAATTAAAATACAATTCCAGAGCTTCTGATGTGCTTCTGTGAGCTTGAAAGCTTCCCTAAACCTAAAGTCTTTTTGGTAAGATTGGCGATGTTAAAGAATGATGTTTTAAAAACACTATATAATAAAACATTTGGAAGATCTGGCTAACTTAGTAAACTAATATTTTCCCAATAAATAATGAATGAGGTTATAAATTATCTGTGGGTAAAAATCCATCCTATCTACAATACAGACTACTAGATTAATGTAATAGTACAAAAGATGATATGGTTTCAGATTCTACACTACAACTTGAAATGTGTTTCAGTTTGCCCTTTTTTGGGGGGTGTGTACTTTGATTGATCCCAGGAGCACTTTCCCCATATACTTTTTTTAAAAAAATATTTTTTTAGTTGTAGGTGGACACAATACCTTTATTTTTATGTGGTGCTGAGGCACGAACCAGTGCCTCACATGTTCCAGGTGAGCACTCTACCACTGATCCACAGCCCCATCCTGCCCCCATACACTTTTTATTTATGTTTTATTTTATTTTGAGACAAGATCTTACCAAGTTGCTGAGGCTGGCCTCAAGTTTGCGATCCTCCTGCTACAGCCTCCTGAGTTGCTGCTGGCGTACTCCATTTTGCTTTGGGGGCAGGGAGTATGTACCGGGGATTAAACTCAGGGGCACTTAATCACCAAGCCATACCCCCAGCCCTATTTTGTATTTGATTTAGAGACAGGGTCTCACTAAATTGCTCAGCACCTTTCTTTTGCTGAGCTGGCTTTGAACTCATGATTCTCCTGCCTCAGCCTCTGGGATTACAGGTGTGCCCCACTGTGCCCAGCTCCATTTGCTTTTAATATTCATTTGCTTGTTGCTTTATTTTAGTTTTCCTGAAAAACTTTTAGTTTGGCTTTTGTAGGCACATAAGTAGTTGAGTTTTCCTTTGTAGAATAAATACAAACTCTCCCAATGAGTGAATTTAAGCCCATTCACAATTATCCACCTGACCATTTGGCTTCTCTTGTCATTTATAGCTGTGTGTGACATTTGCATGTTCTTCCTCTCTAGAACATGTTTTCTTTGCTCTTCATTAAATTGTACTTCATTTCATTTTTGTTTTTTTCTCCTTTTTCTGCTTTTGTTCAATATTTCTTACTATGTTTTCATCCAAATCTTAACAGTTGTCATTTTTTTGATGATTTTGTTTAATCGTATATCATTTCTGAGATCAGTCAACTCTGACTTCATTATTTCCACTTCTGATCTTAGTTTTTTTTTTTTTTAATATACAAGTTTACGGTATGGTTTTAGTTTTTTAATTTTAATTCATTGTTTTCTTTGATTTACCCAAAAAAAGAGTATGTAAATCATTTGGATTTTTGTGTTATTTTTCCTCTGCTACATGATTTTTTTTTTTAATTGTTCAATTGTTTTGGTGTGGGAGATTGAATCCAGGGTGTTTAACCACATCCCCAGCCCTTTTTATTTTGAAACAAGAGTCTCAGTAAGCTGTTTAGGGCCTTGCTAAGTTGCTAAGCCTGGCCTTGAACTAGTGACCCTTCTGCCTCAGTCTCCCCAGTTGCTGGGATTACAGGCCTGTGCCATCGTGCCTGAGGCAAAGATGGGGCAGCTGAGTTCCTAATTTTCATGAGCTGATGTGCTTTGTTCTCTGTTTTCTCCTGCAGCTTGTATAAATGAAGAGTGCTCCTGCCTGTGCCTGTTGGACTGGTGATCTGGGGTAGTTTACAGGATTCCTCACGCAGAGCGCCCTCTGGTGTCATTGTGATGGTGTTCAGTTTCTTTAATGGGTGGCGCGGAGGACGGAATCTCAGGCACCAGTGGAGGGGTTGGTCTCCACAGGATGTCCCAGCTGTTGGCACAGCAGAGGAGCATGCGTAGCAAACATGGTAACTGGTGGGCGACTGTTGTGACTCACCGCAGAAGTCTTCTAATGGAGATGTCTCAATACAGTGGGAAGCAAAGTTAGTCTATCTGAGGATGGGTAAAGAATTGCAGGAGGTTTGAGGATAAAAAATTGTTAGGAACACATTGAGATAACACAAAAATAGTTCTCTGTGTCACCAAATACTTTGCAATGTACACTTAATGACCATTCAGTTCCATTTTAAATAAAGTATGATTTTATGATTTTTTAAACCAGTTTCTTGTTGACATTTGTTTCCAGCTTCTTACTATTTTAAATAAAGTAGAGTGATGTTTGCTGTACAATTCCTAAACTTGGTATTAATTTCTCTGTTAAAATGTAATATTTATTGTTGGTTAGCTTTTCATCACTGTGACAAAATACCCAAGGCAATCAACTTAAAAGGAGGAAAGGTTGAGTTTGGCTCACAGCTAGCAGCTCAGAGTCAGGGCGTGGTCAGTTGGCCTAGTCACTCTTGGACCTGTGGCAAGGCAGCATGTGGTGGGAGCACATGGCAGAGGAGACTATTGCCTTGGGGCAGCTGGGACGTGAAAAAGAAAGATGAGGAGCTGGAGTCCCAGTAGCCCCTTGAAGGACACATTTTCATGTAACCCAAGGCTACAGACTAGTCCCCACCTCTAAAGGGCTTTGCCACCTCCCAGCAACACCACCAGCTAGATAGTCCTGCTGATTATTATTAGATAAATACCATAAAACTGAAGCTGTCATCATCACACTGTCCTACTGCTGGTAAAAATAACATCATCGCTAACTTGTTGTACCTACAGAGGACACCAAAGCTAGTGACACCTCTTAGCAAATCCTATATGAGTCAAAGTTATTTTGGTTGTAATTCCACCCTGCAAAAAGCAAGAAGGGGAATTGCACATGCTCTAAGCAAAGTTTTACCTAAGAAAGGAGGAACTGAGGATGGATCCAGGGCCCTCAGAAGCAGGAGACTGACTGAGCTGAGCCACCCCTCTGTGCCCTGTTGGTGCCTGCCAGGTTGCGCCGCCCACTCTCCAGCTGTGACTAGGGAGGAGAGCAAGATGGTTTCCAGAGACCTCTAGAGGTTGAGCTGGCGCTTGAAAGGGCCATCATAAGAGCCTTTGATGAAGTGGTGAAGTCATGCAAAGGAATGGTGGTGTTACCCATAGAATGGTCCTCTGTCCCTTCTCTAGAGAGTACGTCAAGCGTAAAGAATTCAGGGCCTGTCAGCTCACATTTGCAGCAGGCATTCTGTAAGCTGGCTTGACCAGCATAAGCCATAAGCTGAGTTTAAGGCACACCTACCATGCGTCAGGTGGTGTGCTGTTATTTTATTTTATACTGTTTACCTTTCTTCTGTAAGCTGCATAACAACCTTGTAAGGTGGATAATGGGATCAGTTGCATAGAAAGGAAATAAATAGGAACATCTACTTTATAATTTTTTTTTTTTAATTTTCATGGGCCCTATAAATAATTGTAATTAATCATATAATAATTAGCAATTTAATTCCTGTTATTTGGTGAAGTTTAATACTTATGAAGTATGGATGTTGATGTATGTATATGTTTGTATAAACATATAAATATGTACATAAGCTTACATATAAACTGTGTGTGTAAAGAAAGTTTATAAACCTCATGTTCCAGAGGGTTGTATTGAAGAGACAAATATACCTGCATCCTTGAAGTCTCTTAGCTTGTGTTAAAATGAGCTAGGGGAGAGCCCTGCTCACCCCACTGGGCTGTGGTTCTCAGGTGGGTTGGTGCAGCACCTTAAGCTGATCGCCTCCCTCTATTTTCCATGCTGCAGGTTCACCCTGATTTCCTCAGAGCAAACTTCCCCATGTTCTGTGTCAGTCATGCCTGCCCTGGGATTTTTTGGTTTTTTAGTTGTAGGTAGACACAATACCTTTATTTACTTTTATGTGGTTCTGAGGATCAAACCCAGTGCCTCACACATGTGAGGCAAGCGCTCTACCACTGAGCCTCAGCCCCAACCCCATGCCTGGTTTTCAAAGTACTCTAGTTTGGCCATAGCAGCCATGATAATGAGACAATCCGAGAATTTGCAGCCCAAAATATGTATGTATCTGTATTAGTCTGTTTGCTCTCTAATACCTGAAGCTGTGTACTTCATTTTTTAAAAGAGGTTTAGACCCTTATCTCTCACCCTCCAACTCAAAATGGACAAAGACCCAGGAATTAAACCAGAAACTGTGCAACTTGTAGAGGAAATATAGAGTCAACACTCAGGCAACAATTTCTCAATAGGACCCCTTAAAGCTCAGGAAATAATGCCAAGAGTTAATAAGTGGGATAGCATCAAATTTAAAAGCCTCTGCAAAACAAAGGAAACAAGAATGTGAAGAGAGAACCTAAAGAATGGGAGAAAAATCTTTGCTAGCTGTTCTTTGAACAGAGGATTAACATCTAGAATACATAAAGAACTCAAAAAACAATGGGCAAAATAAGAAAAACACAATTCTCAAAAGAAGAAATACAAATAGCCAACAAATACTTGAAAATTTGTTCAACATCATTATCAATTAGGGAAACGCCAATCAAATCTATGCTGAGATTTCATCTTATTCCAGTCAGGATGGCAATCATTAAGAATATAAAATAAATGCTGGAAAGAATATAGAGAAAAAGGAGCACTTTTACACAGATGGTGGAATTGTGAATTAGTACAACCACTATGGTAATCAGTATGGAGGGTCCTCAAAAGACTAAGTGTGGAACCACCACGGATCCAGCTGTCCCACTCCGTAGTGTTTATCCTAAAGAACTCAAGTCATGATACTATGATGATACATGCATACCTGTGTTCATAGCAGCACAACTCACTGTAACTAAACTCAGCAAACAGCCTAGGTGTCCACCAACAGATAAATGGATAAAGAAAACGTGGTATATAGACACAGTTGAGTTTTATTCAGTCATAAAGAGTGAAATTAAATTATTTACAGGAAAATGGAACTTGAGAATTTTGTTAAGCCAAACTCACAAGGTCAAGGATTGTATGTTTTTTCTCATATGGAAGCTAGAGAGGAAAAAGAAAGATGGCAGAGGTGGGGACATCTCATGAAGGCAGGGAGGTCAGTAGAGTAAAAGGACGGAGGAAAGGGAAAGAGGAAATACTGGGAATTATGTTGTTATATTGTGTGCATGTACAAATATGTAACAAATTTCACCATTATCGGCAACTATAATGTACCAATAAAAATATGGAGAAAAACTTTCGAAAAATAAGAGATTGGTTTAGCTCACAGTTTTGGAAGCTGCTAAAAAGTTCATTTGTTTGGCCTGTGATGAGGACCCCTGTGGGCCACACATGGCGGGAAAGCAGAAAGCTGCGTGTAGAAAATCCAAGTGTGTCGTGTGGGTGTCCTTGCTTTGTAACAGCCCTCTCTTGACACAACTAACCCTACAAGACAAGGCAGTGCTCCTGACCTATGACCTCACATGAGACCTCACCTCTCCAAGCTTTCCCCACCACACAGGAAAACACCGTCCAGACCTCAGCCCCCAAAGTGCCTCTTATGTGAAACCAAGGCTGACAGAACTGAAAGGAGAAACTGACAAATTCACAGGTACAGCTACAACTTGAACACACCTCTCCCTACAGAGCAGTAGAGCAGGGTACAGAACTGGACAACACTGTTGTTCTGGTCTATTTGACACATATTGGGCCCCTCACAAACAAGTGGAGTTCGTATTCTTTCCAAGTACTGGTGGATCAGTCACCAAGATAAACCATTCCTAGTTTATAAAACCTTATTAATCCAAAGGCCCAACATATTGTAAAGAATTAGAAAACATTTGGAAACATGAAAATAGAACAATCCCCTCTCGGACTAGATCCAAAGGACTTAAAAACAGCATACTACAGGGACACAGCCACATCAGTGTTTCTAGCAGCATAATTCACAATAGCTAAACTGTGGAGCCAACCTAGATGTCCTTCAGTGGATGAATGAATTAAAAAAAAGTGGCATAAATACACCATGGAATTTTACTCAGCATTAAAAGAAAATAAAATCATGGCATTTGCAGGCAAATGGATGGCGTTGGAGAAGATAATGCTAAGTGAAGTTAGCCAATCCCAAAAAATCAAATGCTGAATGTTTTCTCTGATATAAGGAGGTTGACTCAGTGGGGTAGGGAGGGGGAGCATGGGAGGATTAGATGAATTCTAGATAGGGGAGAGGGGTGGGAGGGAAAGGGATGGGGCAGGGGGTTAGCAAGGATGGTGGAATGAGATGGACATCATTATCCAAAGTACATGTATGAAGACATGAATTGGCATGAACATACTCTTATATACAAAGATATGAAAAATTGTACTCTATATGTGTAATAAGAATTATAATGCATTCTGCTGTCGTGTATTTAAAAAAACAAAATCAATAAAACTGAAAAAAAAACGAAAAGAAAATAGAACAATCAAAATTTGTAGGACGTAGCTAAAGCAGTGTTTAAAGGAAAATTTGTAGCACTAAATTCCCTGCCCACTCACCCACCCACCACCTGGGTACTCAGATTGAACCCAGGGGTGCTCTACCACTGAGCTACATCCCCAGTCATTTATTAATGTTTTGAGACAGGGTCTTGCCAAGTTTCTGAGGCTGGCCTTGAATTTGTGATCCTTCTGCCTCGGTGGCTGGATTGACAGTAGTGCACCACCAGACTTTTGTTTTTGATGACTGCCAGTTTTGAGAGGTCCTTTTGGTGTTGTGCAGAAAGACCCTCACTTGGCATTGGCTGGTCTTTTGCTCATGGTGAGCTTGGGACTGTGATCTTGGGAGAAGACGATAGAGGTGAAGCAGCACTTTCATCACATTATATCGGAGGAGATTCTATCTGCACACATGGTGTGTTTAGACTATTCACATTTATTTAGTCTAATTATCAATATGGCAGGGCTTAAATTTGCTATTTTATTGTTTTCTGTTTGTACTTTGTGTTTTTCCCATTTTCTTTTTCTGCCTTTCTATGGGTTACTTGAGCATTTTTTTTTTTTTTAGAATTTCACTTTGATTTATATATAGTGCTTTTGAGTGTATCACTGCATGGATTTTCCTGGTGGTTGCAACAACCACATATAAAATGTGTACGTCTAGAGCAATCCAAATACATCTATGTCATTCTGTTTGTTTTCTGAGCTATGTCCCTTTGTTCCTCTCTTCTTCCATTGATGCTTTCTTTTGTGTTCAATATTTTCTACACTATCATTTTAATTCCTTTGATGTTCCTTTTGCCATATGCCCTTGAGTTCTTTTGTAGATGATTGCCCTGGGGATAACTAAAGTTAAAACTTGAAACTACCTAGTTCAGATTGACACCAGCTTAGTTTCCGTGAAAATCTTGTTTCCACTACAGCTTTGTTCCCTCTTCCTTTATATTATTTATACCAACTAAATTTTTATGTAGTAGGAGCTCATTGACAGTTTTATAATTATTGCTTTATGAAGTTATTTAAATCAGATAGGATTTAAAACTGCTACAAACAAAAATATATTCATGGGCTGGGGATGTGGCTCAAGCGGTAGCGCGCTCGCCTGGCATGCGTGCGGCCCGGGTTCGATACTCAGCACCACATACCAACAAAGATGTTGTGTCAGCCGAGAACTAAAAATAAATAAATTAAAATATATATATATATATATATATATATATATATATATATTCATATTTCATATTTATTTACATGGTCACTTTTACATAGTGTTCTTTCTTTAGGTGAAGGCTGGGTACTGTCCAGTGTCCTGAAGGACTCCCTCTGATATTTCTCATAAGGAGGGTGCTAGGTATTCATTTTCTCAAACTATTTTGTATCTGGGAATATCTAAATGTCTCCTCTCTTGAGGAATATAGCTTTGCTTGATTGACGGCTGTCCCCGTCCCTGGTGCCAGGGTTCTCAGCGAGAACTTGCTTCTAATGCTTATCAAGACTCAATTGCAGTTGAAGACTTCTCTCTTACTAGTTTAAAAATTCTTCGTTTTTAGCTTTCAACCTGCATTTAAGTGTGCGTCTGTTTGAGTTTATCCTGTGGGTAATCTTTTAGCCTCTTAGATATGCAAATTCATGTTTTCCACTAAATTTGGGAACTTTTCAACCATTATTTCTTCAAATATCCTTTCTTCCCTGTCTTCTCTTCTGGAACCCTCATGTTTATGTTGGTATGCATCATGATGACTTCACAGGTATCTGAGACTCTTCCTTTTCATTATTTTTTTGTTCCTTAACTTGGATAATAGGTTGACCTGTATATATTCAAGATCATTGATTCTTTCTTCTACCTGTTCAAATCTACTCTTGAGCCTTCTTGTGAATTTTCCATTTCAGTTGTATTCAGTATTTCTGTTTAGTTTTTTTTTAATACTTTTCCAGGCACGATGGCATACGCCTGTAATCCCAGCTGCAACGAAGACTGGGGCAAGAGCATCATGAGTTCAAGGCCAGCCTAGGCAATATAGCAAGGCACTGTCTCAAAATAAAAAATAGAAAGGGCTAAAGATATATTTCAGTTGCTCAGGGACCCTGGGTTACATCCCGAATACTGCAAAAATAAATCAATAAATGTAATTCCTATCTCTTTATTGACATTCTCTATTTAGTGAGACCATCCTCACATTTTCTTTTAGTTATTTGAACATTTTTAGCTGATTTAAAGTCTTTCTTAGGTAAATTCAACATCTAGGGTTCCTTAGACAGTTTTTATTGATTTGTGTGTGTGCACATACCTGTACATACGTGCACAAACGTGTGCATGTGGACCATACTTCCTTGTTTTTCTTAAATATTTTTAGTTGTATTTGAACACAATATCTTTATTTTATTTATTTTTTTATGTGGTGCTGAGGATCCAACCTAGAGCCTCACATGTGCTAGGCAAGCGCTCTACCGCTGAGCTGCAACCCCAGTCCCCATACTTCCCTGTTTTTAATGCATGCTTATGACTTCTTATTTGAAACTGAACATTTTATTTTATTTGTCTGCAGCACTGGGGATTGAACTCAGGGCCTTGTGCATGCTCGGTGTGTGCTGTACCACTGAGTTACTTCCTTAGCCCCCAAATTGGACATTTTAAAAATGCATTGCAGTTTGTCAGCTCTGTAAACCAAACCACCCTACCTTGCTCTTGTTGTTGCTTATTATTATCATTGCTCAATGATGTTTTTGGAGTAATTTGGTAAAATCTATTTTTTATTGTATGTGATCATTGAAGTCAGTGCTTAGCTGAGTGAGTCAGCTAATGAGTGGACAGAAATTTCCTTATCATACCTTGTACCCATAAGCCTTCCAGTCTTTGCAGAGGAGTTCTGTGTTTGTGTTAGAATACACCTTCAAATCCAGGCCTGGTGGCGCACGCCCTGTAATCCCAGTGGCATAGGAGGATAGCGAGTTCAAAGCCAGCCACAGAAACTTAGAAAGGCCCTAAGCTACTCAGCAAGACCCTATCTCAAAATAAAAAATAAAAAAGGCTGGGGATGTGGCTTAGTGGACAAACACCCCTGGGTTTCATCCCTGGTGGAAGGAAGGAAGGAAGGAAGGAAGGAAGGAAGGAAGGAAGGAAGGAAGGAAGGAAGGAAGGAAGGAAGGGGAAAGAAAAGAATACACCTTCAAGCCAGGGTAGTGGTACGTACCTGTAATCCTGGCAACTCAGAGGTTGAAGCAAGAGGATCACAAGTTCATTGTCAGCCTCAGTGACTCAGTGAGACCCTGTCTGAAAATAAAATCAAACAAAAAGGGATGGAATGTAGCTCAGTGGCAGAGCACTTGCTTAGCATTGTGAGGCCCAGGGTTCCATTCCCAGCATTAAAAGCAAAAAGAACCCATGATATTAGGGCTGGTAGCTTACGTCTCCCCTCAGGCTTACTTGCTGCTTGAGCAGAGGTAAGAACAGGCCTTCCCAGGCCTTGCAACATGGGCGTCTAGGTTCCTAGGAATGTGTTAGAGCTTCTCCATATCCCCTATGGATATCTCATTTCCCAGTTTTTCCTTTTAGGTTTTTTTGAGTAGCTGGGATCACAGGCGCATGCTGCCAGGCCTGGCTGGTGCTGCTTTTCGGTCAGCCTCTTGTTGGCTTCTGACTGGCAACACCACCTCAGGCAGTTACAGTGTTCAACAGTTGGTGGTGCCTGGGGTTTGGTTTTGTCTGGTACTGGGGATTGAACCTGGGTGCTCTGAGATCACTGAGCTGTAACCCCAACCCTTTTGTTTTTTATTTTGAGACAGTCTTGTTGAGTTGCCCAGGCTGGCTTCAAACTCCTGATCCTCCTGCCTCAGCCTCCTGGGTATCTGGGATTACAAGCGTGCACCACCACACCCCCCTCTGTCAATGTTTTTGTCACATATCTGCCTGTCGGGCTGCTCATGTAGAGTGAGCTCTTGAGTCTGGTGAAATGAAGATGGGCCCTGTGAAAGAGCTTTTCTTGGGGCCATCATACAGGTCCAACAGTGACAGTCGGGCTGGACATTCGGAGCTACAAACCTGTCTCCCCACCCTAGTGACTACTGCAAGGTACTGGCTGTCACAGCTAAGGCTGCAGGGCTCTGGAGCAGGGCAGGGGAGAGGAGGGCAGGCATTTCAGCAAGATTCAGCTATTTTACTTGAATAAATTGTCTTCAAATTGTTGCAAACCTTTAGTTTCCAGAGTTAACGAAAAACTTAATTTTGACAACTTGGGCCTGTGTTCTCATGCCAGTTGTGGATAAGTGGATTTTTGGAGATCTTACTCTGTCATTCCAGAAGCAGAGACTCCAGTTCACATTTAAGTGTTGTTTGACATCACAATAGCTTGTGTGTGTGTATGTGTGTGTGTGTGTGCATATATATATATATATATATGTGTGTGTGTGTGTGTGTGTGTGTGTGTGTGTACACACACACACAACTGCACTTTTAAAATATATTATATAAATAAAATAAATGTGTATTTATCATTGGCATAAAGACAACGGGTACCATCCTCTATGACTTTTATTTCAAAAGCCCCCTTCCCTGCCTGGCATGCCAGGGACCCATCTCCCTGGGAGTGCAGTTGCACCCAGAGCAATGAGACCAGGCAAGGGCATGTGACTGTTGGCAGGAAGCTCCTAGTTCATCACTATTTGGGATCTTCACTCCTTGCTGCAAATTTTTAAACTACCTTCGTGAGGGATTCTGGGGATTTTTTTTTTTTTTTTTGGTGGTCTTATTTCCCATTCCTGTAAGACTTAAGTAAATACAAGCTTTGTAACCCAGCTGTATCCCATGCAGAAATGTCTGATTTATTTGCCTGGATGTGTTGCTTGGCAGGTATTTTTGTTACATAACCATTTAAAATGGACTTTCGTCTTGGACTTCCTAACCAGTGTGGGATCCAGCCCGGTGTCTGCTGACAGGCCAGCTCTTTCCAGCCATCCGTGGCCCATGAACTGCAGGCCAATTTAAACTTCCTTGTGTAGCTGAATTCAGTTAGGTAAACCCAGAATCAACAGAAACGGGCCTTATTTTAGCTAAAATGCACATAAAATGGTCATTTCAGTCCCTGCAGGAGGACAGGCTGCTGCTCTGAATTCCTTCTTGTCTGGGAGGCCGCATGAATGCCTGTCCTTGTGAAGCTGAGCGGGGTCCATGCTCGCCCCAGCCGGGAGAGGTGGTGTGAGCAGCCCTGAGGAGGACCCTCTGCTGGGCCGCCAGGAGTTCTGGAGGGTTGTGTTCTTCGGGATGCACCCCACGGCTAAATCTGAGCTAGGAAAAAGGAGGGCAGGAGAGAGCCTCTTGGCTTTTTAAATAGAATGTGCAGGCTCCTCTCCCCCAGCCAAGGGCAGGAAGGCCAGGAAGAGAGTTTCCTGGAGCCAAGGGGAGACCCTGTTGTTGCCCATAGCCTGGGCTCCGTGAAGTCTCAGCAGGCCTCGGGGCCCACCAGGAGGTAGCCAGGGAGGCTGTTGACAGGAGCAGGACAGCAGTCCCTGGGCCCTACCGCCTGCCTCTGAGGGAAGGTCAGTTTTGTGCCTAGGGCGTTGCTGGACGAGAGGTGGCCCGTCACTCTTCTTGCCTTTGGCCATTTGTGAGTGTGCGGTGTTAGATGTTGGATGGTGTGTGGTGTCCGTGTTCTGATGGCCCCAGGAGAGCCCATTCTGAAGTCTGTGGCCATCCCCAGCTCTCCCCACAGCCTCACCACAGCAGGGCAACTTTTCCTATCCTGAGGAGAGCGTGGCAAATGAGAGCCATGGAGGGACACCGGGAAGTGGCCTGCCCACCGACAGCTGACCCCACCAGCTTCGGGAGGGATTGCTGTACGTGGACTTCCAGGGGACACCGCAGGGACTTTGCAGATGTGGGGAAGGCCCTACCCTGGACTATTGCAGTCTGACTTTTGATCTAGTTTATATGTTGTTCTCCCTGCAGCCTGGAAAAGGAAATGTGGCTGTGCCTTCTGCGCCCTAGAGCAGAGCCTGGTCCTCATCGTGGGCCTAGAACCCGGGCTCTGTCTGTCACTAGCTTTGTCTGAAGCAGAGACGGATGGGAGCTCCGGCTGGTTCATTCGCAGTGGACAAGACAGGAGGGAGGCTTCCCCGGCTTGCTGTCCGGGGGATCTTGAGTGCAGGCTACTGTAACAAACCACCTTAGAGTAGACAGCAGATCACAACAGAATCACACTTCTCACGGTGCTGGAGGTGGGCAGTCAAGGTCAAGGTGCCAGCAGCATTCTCAGTGTCCAGTGAGACCCCTCCCTGGCTCCTAGGCGGTGCCTCCTGCTGGGTGTTCACATGGTGGAAGGGCAGAGAGGCTGGTGCTTTAGAGGGCATTCATGAAAGGGCCACCCTCATCACCAGGTCACTCACCACAGCCCTGCTTCCTAACGCCACCACCCTGGGGTTAAGTTTCAACGTATGAATCTGGAGAGGGACAAACATTCAGGCCACAACATGGGGACAGAGCTGCATTACCTGCCACAGGAATGTGGCTGGAGAGGTGGGAGACTTGGGGTTCAGTCCTGCAGACCCTAGGGAAGGAGGATTTGGATTTTGGAGGGTTTGTGGGCCTCTGGCTAATCCAGGGTTGGGATTAAGGGTCCAAATTCCTTCCTGTCCCTGGAGTCCATGAACCTCCTTATGAAATATGCTGATGGGGTCCTGGGTTTCAGCCTTTGCTGCCGAAGCAAGTAGAACTATGTCCTTCTTAGTTACAAAACTAGTCAAAAGACCACACTGTTTGAAAGCAGCCTCCTAGGTGTCCCGGTGACTGCGCTCATGGCACACGGCTGGCCTTTCTGACTGAATTGAGCAGCAGCACCCTAACAAAGTCATCTTCTTGCTTCAAGATGACTGGCAGAAAAAAGCTGCCCAAGATGCAAAGTGGACTTTTGAAGAAAGGAAAGTATCTGCTTGGTGACAGCTGGTGGCTGTCCCTGTGCCCCAGGGTGGGGCAGCCCCTCCCCCAGCAAGGCAGGGTGACCGACCCCAGCTGATGCTCAGAGGGCAGGTAGATACTCAGCGTGCTGGTGTCACCCTGTCACAAGCACTGTCAGTGGGTGGCTGGCTGGAAACAACAGAGGTGTATTCCCCAAGTCCTGGAGGTAGAATCTGAATCACGGCGTCGACAGGGCCAGTGTCCCTCTGCTGGCTCCCAGGGTGGTCCTTCCTTACCACTTCCTCGCCTCTGTGGAACACCAGCAGCCTTGGTGTTCCTGGGCTAGGAGAGCAGGATTCCCGTCTCTGCCCCCGCCTTCCCTGGGTATCTGTGTCTCTCTCTGGTAAGGACACTGAAGACAGCAGCCACTGAACTCAGGGCCACCCTAATCCAGCGTGACCTCATTTTAACCAGGTGCATCTGCAAAGACCTTGTTTCCACACACTCGCACTCACAGGTGTCATGTTGGGACTTGAACAGATCCTTGGGGAACACAGTTCAACCGTCAACGTGAGGCCTGATGTGCTCCCAAGGCAGGTGTCTGGGAGAGAGCAGGGCTCTGCCTGAGGGCCACCGTGATGCTGGGAAGGCCAGTGCAGCCTTTGATTCGGGTCATCTTGGCCGTTTCTTTTTTGGAGGGCTAAAGCAGGCATAGAAGCTGAAGGCATGCTACTCTTCCGTCCATCGCGGGGTATGATCCGTGATGGAGGGAACCCCCCATTTCATTTTCCCCTTTCTGGCCTGATTGAGTCAGGATAGCTAGCAACCCTAAAACCTCCGCCATGTACAACAGAGGACCAGGTTTTGCTCACCCCCGGTGAGTCACTAGCAGGTCACTGATCCTTCAGGCATGGAGGACAGGGCAGCCCCATAACGGAGGAGCCAGCTGCTGTATGACAGAGGAGGGGACTGTGGGGATTCTGACACCGGCAACAGGTTAACTTGGCCTGGGAGAGACTTGCACCACCTCTTAACCAGGGCTGGTCCCCCCCTCTGCATCCACCCAAGGGGGCAGAAGGGCCTGCCCGTCACAGTCCCAGAGCAGGGAGAGTGTGGATCCTCACTGCTGTGGGGTGGCAGGTGCTGGAGCTCCTCTGTGAGCTCGCAGACAGGAGGCCTGCCCTCTGGAGCTGCTGAGACCCAGAAGGAAGCTCTAGGCGCAGACGAGAGAGCTCCAGGTGAGACCCACTGTCTCAGTCAGCTTTCTCCCTGCTGTGACTTAAAGACCCGACCATAACCTGCAGAGGAGGAAGAGTTTATTGAGGGCTCATGGTTTCAGAGGTCTCAGTCTATAGAAGGCTGGCTGCATTCCTCAGGGTTGGCGGTGAGGCCGAACATCATGGCAGGAGAGTGTGGCAGAGGGAAGCAGCTCACATGACGATCAGGAAGCAGAGAGGGACTCCACTCGCCAGATACAAATATATACCCCAAAGCCACGCCCCATGCCCACCTCCTCCTGCCACACCCCACCTGCCTTCAATGACCACTCAATTCCATCAGGTGATTAAGGTTCTCATGGCCCAATCATTTCTCCTCTGAACCTTCTTGCACTGTCTCACGTGTGAGATTTTTGGGGACACCTCACATCCAAACCCTAACACCTGCATTATCTCACATAACAGGAAACCCAGGAAGAGACCCTGGAGGATTTCAGCTGGGAACCCAGCTCTGTTTTCCTGGGCTTTGCCGTTCACCAGGAGTCTTTCCCTCTCCCAGCTTCCCTCCTTGTCAAGAAAAATGGCTTCCAGCATTCTCATTGGTGGAAAAGAAAGAGACTGTTCCAGTCTCGCTGTGAGGAGGCAGCCCTTCCCTCCTCTCCACCCATAGGATCACCCTAGGAACACTGTTCACGGCTGCTCTGTTCTGGGTCTCTACCACCCTTTGGCCTAGGATGATTCACAGTGGTTGCCGCCCCAGCCCCTCCTCACACCTGGAGATTGGGATGTGGGTTGTTGCCTCCCCCTAGGATACAGGTTGGAAATGGGGAGTGTATCAGTAAGCTAGAGCTGCCATAACAAATACCATACACCTGGTGATACAAACAACAGAAAATAGGTTCTCTCACAATGCTGGGCCCTAGACGTCTAAGATCAAGGGGTTGGCAGGGCTAGTTTCCCCTGAGGCTTCTCCTTGGCTCACAGATGGCTGTCTTCTCCGTCTCTCTGTGGTCTTCCCTGTGTGTTTATGTCCTAAACCCTTATTACATGGACACCAGACATTTTGGATTAGTGCCCACCCTAAATGCCTTATCTTAATTACTCTTTAAAGACCCTGTCTCCACACACAGGAACACTCCGAGGCACTGGGGAATAAGACTTCAACATGTGAATTTGAGGGTAAGCTCAAGAGGGGCCTTAGCCAAACAGACTTCCTTTGAGAAGGTGGGAAATGGAAACGGATACTAGTTGGGTGACAACAGGGTCCAAGATACTGGGAAAAAGTGTTTATGATAATTTTAGATAGTGAAAAGTACCTTCAAAGAAAATGAGACAGGGTAAGGTAATTAAGAGAGATTGGAGGGGGTGGGCAGCATTGGCAAGGGTGGGTGGGGTGGCCTCTATGAAGAGGGACACTTGGGCCCCCAGCCAAAAAGTTAAAAATAAAAAAAAACAAGATCAAGGAGAATGTAAAATATATGCTGACATTTATCATTTGTCTATGTATACACTTTAAAATAGAAGTGTATATGGGGAAATTATTTACAGCAAGAGGAGGAAATGGATGGAAGGGGCTCGGTTAGAAGGCAGACTTCTCTGGATGCTCCTTATTTTGTGGACTTGACCTTGGAACAATGTAACAGCTTGCTTAATTATAAGACAAAATTAAAATTACAAGCCATTTCTAAAATTATTCAGCAAAATGAAGTGAAACTATCCTGATTGTAATTTGGGACATAACCACAGAGAGGGGAACTATCCCAAGTGATATAAAAACAGCAAGTTGAGGGGCCGAGGCTGTGGCTCAGTGGTAGAGTGCTTGCCTAGCATGTGTGAAGCCTTGGGTTCGATCCTCACTACCACATAAAAATAAATAAATAAAACAAAGGTATTGTGTACAACTACAGCTAAAAAAAAAATCACAAAAGAAGCATTTTAACTGTCTTCAGTAATCATGTTTGCAGGATGACATTGATGACATTGTCATTCAGAAGATTTTTTTAAATTTACAAATTATTTTGGTGATATTGAAAGGTTTTGTTGTATTAAAAAAAACAGTCGTGAATTGAATTGGAAGAATCAGCATTAACTTACATAGTGTTTTGTCTTTCAAAAGTACTAATAAAATATATTTCTCAGCTGTACACAGTGAAGCCAAAAGACCTGCACCAGAACAAAGATCTTGACCTCTGTCTCCCATTCCCTTCCAGAAGGAACCATGGATTTGTGGAAAGCAGTGGCTGATTTCAGGGCCCAGACAGGAAATACGGGATATGTGCTGGAAACATCTTTTCCTACAAAATAACTGGGAAACAAGCAAGACGAGTAGGGTCCTGTCAAAAGGAATCAGCCAACTTAGAGCAGCTCTTCAGAGCAGAAGATGGGACAATATGGGCAACAGGAAGGACCACAGCAGCCGAGCTCTGAGCACACGAATTCACAGTGACTTAAGAAGACAGCTGCCCTGGTCCCCTTGCAAAGATGCTGGGGAATCACCTCGTTTTGAAAATTGGAAAATAAAGGGGAGATCAAAAGTTTGTCCTGCCCTTCTCATACAAATCATATCTCAGGGTAACCACAGAATTGGTGAAAGGAAGTCCCTCCTCACAAATCATGTCAGCTAATAAATGAGGAAAGTAGCACTAGAACATCACTGGACCCTAAAGTAAGGGCTGCGCAATAATTCTTAAGGCTGATGACATCAGAAAGAGGGACAGTGGGTGCCTCCTGCTGGAAGGACCTGTTGCCACCAATGAAATGGGTTTGACACATCTAAGCTCACTTGGATCTAGTTAGATCTCTAGGTATAACCACTGGTTTATACAAAACAGAGAACATGTTAAAAGACACTGTAAGACACATTCTAGAAAACCCAGACTGAGGAGTCCACAGAAGGGACAATCCAGTGGTCTCCTCTCTAACTATCCATGCTGCAGTGTGAGAACCCTGCTTACAGACTGAAGGACACCTAATTCAAGCAAAGAAAAAACAACCTGAATCACTCGGAAATGTGAAGAATGATTATTTGAAGGGGTGGAGCAACCATTATTTTTTATTTATTTATTTTTTTGTGTGGTGCTGGGGATTAGAACCCCCAGGGCCTTGCGCATGCGAGGCAAGTTCTCTACCAACTGAGCTATACCCCAGCCCCCGTTATTAATTTTTTAGATATGAATGGTATTGAGGTTATTTTTAAAGTCCTTATCTTTCAGAGACATGTGCTGAAAACTACAGATGAAATGAACTGATGTCTAGGATCATACTTCAAAATCGTCCCGAGTTGGGGTGAGAGGTCACGTGTTGACTGTCAAAGCTGGTGATTGACACATGGCATGCATTATACTACTCTCTCTGCTTTTTTATGTGTTTGCAAGTTTATGTAAATGTTTTAAAGTTCACCCCAGAGCATATGAAACTTACCAGCAGGAAAGAGGTGAAAATTAACACCCATTAATGGCTGGCTACCCTGGCCGGCCTGGACTGAAGCCAGGGAGGATGGAGCGGTAGGTTTCCACTGGGGAGAGTGAGGAGAGGTGTGCTGCTGCAGTTTGGATCTGCCTGTTCTCAAAGTCCATGTGCTCAAGACTTGGTCCCAAACTTGGCACTCTATTGGGAGTTGGTGGAAGCTAAAGATGCAGGACCTAATGAGGAGGTTGTACATCACTGGGGACATGCCCTGGAAGAGGATGTGGGCCCTGGTCCCCTGCCCTTCTTGATTCCTGGCTCTGCTGTGACATGCACTGTTGCCATGGTTTGCTGCCTCGATCGCCACAGGCCCAGAACAATGGAGTGATCTGGACTAAAACCTCCAAAACCAAAATAAGCCAAAAAAACAAAAATGAGCCAAAATAATCCCTTTCTGCTTACCACTTGATTTTGTTACAGTAATGAAAAGCTGACTAGCCCAGCACCAAGAACAAGACATTGCCTGAGGGAAAGTCTCAGCTATTATCCATGAGCCCCAAGCAGTCAGGCATTCATATTTGGGTGCTATGGAGTCTGGGGCTTAGCATGTGATTTCATAAATGGGCAGCAGGTTTGATGAAGGCCCATCTTGGTGATGAACATGTTGCTTTACATTGGGTCTGGCTGGCGTCAAACTAGTCATGTACTGGTTTAGGGGGGGCACCTGCTCAGTGGACCCCCAGACCACTCCCTGTGTGCTGGGAGGTGAAAGGCTTGTCCCTCCCAGCTACCCCACCCCTGGCGGAGGAAGGAGCGGCACAGTGCTCTCACTTGCAGGCGCGTGGCGGGCTCTTGGGCTCTCTTGCCTGGATTCTGCACAGCTGGTTGGTTGGGGTGTGGGCTTCGGACCCTGACATCACCATTGGAAGTACAGGGCTGTGGATGATGATGAGTAAGTCTTGTATCAACCCAGAAAAGCAGGTTTTCAGGTCCCTGTTCTGCCGTTAGACAGCAGCTAAATTGCTGAGCCCATGGGAGAAGGAAAATTTCAAAAGCAACTCTTGACCATGTCTCATTTTTTTGTCCCACAAAGAGAACAAGGACAGACCATGCCAGAAACCACCTTCATAAGAAGCTTGGTTGGCAAACTAAGGACACACTTCCTCTGGCGCCGTTTCACCACCCCTCTCTCTTTTTTGCAGTACTGGGGGTTAAACCCAGGGGTGCCCAACCAGTGAGTTATAATCCCAGCTGCCATTTTGAATTTTTGCTTTTTTCTTCCAATTCTATAAAATACTTCCAGCTCTTATCTTTTCTTTTTGAGGCAGGATCTCAGTAAATAGCCGAGGCTGACCTTGAACTTTCAACCCTCCTGCCTCAATCTCGGCGAGTTCACTGAGTCTGTAGGAGGATTACAGGCATGCCCATCATGCCCAGGTCAGTTTTTAAATAAAATATGTATGAGGGAAACTCACCAGTGGACTACCAGGAGCTCGGGTATGGACCTTCCGCCCAGGCCCAGCCCCAGCCCCACTAGCCTCGGGGTTTTCACTGGAACGGCCCCTCCCCACCCCTTCTCGGTCCTGGCCAATCTTCCTGCTTCGGTCGTCTGGAGGGTCTCACCTCTCGGTTCTTCTGCCAGAAGTAGGAAGCCGCAGAATCCAGTCGATGTGAGCATTTTCCTAAACTGTCCGGGCCCAATGTCCTTCCAGTCACTCATGCAGCCAAGACAAATGAGACTGGTGGACCCAACCCAAGGATTACCCTGTGCTTTCTCTCTTATTCATTTATTCCAGTGTGTCCAACCCCCAGGCAGGAAGAGAGCCCACTGTCCCCTCCCAGAAGGAACTGGGCTGTCTTGTGCTCAGCGTGCTCAGCGAGAAGTCAGAGGGGCAGGGAGGAGCGATAGATTTTATTTCCTCAGCTCTGACACCAGGCTGTGCTTTTGAGATGTGATTTCTCAAGAGGAAAGTAATCAGGCAGAATCCAGCTTTAACATCAGTTCCTTGGTCTGGAAGGATCAAGGTCCAGGCCCTCCCATGGCTCTCGGGTACAAAGGCTGGCAGGCGTGCCACAGCAGGGAGAGGGATACCATAAGGCTGGGGTGGGAGGAAACTACCTCCGCCAAGTGCACAGGGCACGACTGGGCCCTCAGCATGGCTAGACGCACTTTGTTCCTAGCAAGGTCTGTAATAATGCAGAATGGTTGACCACCATCTGGGACACACGCCATGAGCGTTCCCCTCCCCAGAAGGTACAAACTCAATGCCATTCACGCAGCATTTTGAAAAGCTGCCCAGCCTCTTAAAAAAAAAAAAAAGAAAAACAAAACAAGACAGATCTGAGAAACTGCATCATCTAAGGGAAGAGCCTTAAAGCAGGACAAAAATGGGATGTGGCAGTTTGAGTTTTGTGGTCACCCTCCTGAGCCTGGGTGACAGGGCAGGGGCAAGGTAGAGGGGAGAGACGTCTGTCACAGTCAGTGCCCACAGTTGAGTCCTTGGGGAAGAGGAATCAGCCCATATCTCCACCCCCGCTCCCCACCCCCAGGCACCCTTAGAAGTCATAGGGGGACACAAAGATGGTGACCTTGGACACATGGTTGGCCTGGAAGGAGCGGTCAAGGTATTCTGACATGTCAACGTCCACCTCCAGCGTCTGCGGCCCCTCCAGGGTCTGGACGAGGATCAGCTCCCCCGTCTGTCGGTCTGAGCGCTGCATCACAAAGTGGCCACGGCTGTTCCCACCCACGATCCCAAACCGCAGGCTGTTGGGCCCAGGTCGGCCGGGGGCCGAGGCCGTGGCCATGCGGAAGAGCGTGATGGGCGTCTTCAGGTTGGAGGGCAGAGAGAGGTAATGGAAGGAGATGGTCTTGGGCATGCTGCGGCAGGGCCTGCTGTCCATGGGACAGGGGTTTCGCTCACACTGGCTGGAGCAGAGGTAAGATGGACGCAGTCAGACTTGGGGAAGCTCTAGAGGCCCCCCCCCCCCACCTGCCAGCTTGCAAAAATCACTAGGGGGCCTGCCCCAGTCCTGAGTCCCTCACCCAGGAGCTCCGGAGCTGCAGGCAAGAGAATGTGGCTGATGTCAGGCATGTCCAGGGAAGGGACTCTGCATCTATTCCAGTCCTGGGAGCCCTGCTGACTCATGTGGGGTGTGTGTGTGTGTGTGTGTGTGTGTATACACGTCTATATTGAAGTTCTATTATTACAGTTTTTAAAGAAAAACAAAGCCTGGGAAGATTCATAATGATAGCAACACTGGAATTCAAACCAGGTCCCCTTTCTGCAGGTGGGAAGACCTCCCCCTGTCATGGAGGGACCCCCACAGTCAGCTGCAGTGTGGGGCAGCACACACAAACTTTCCAGATACAACGACATTTATTCTTAAAGCAGGAAACCCTGTCTTCCTTACCCACTTAGAATCAGGGTCCCATGGAAAGGTTTTCGGTATTTCTCTATCTTATCAAACACAAAAGACAAATAAAACTTAGTGTCTGGTGATTCTGACCATCATGATTTTGCAGATCAAATATCACACCCACCTATTAATCTCATGTCCCTGGAGGCCACAACAGACAGGTCCCTTCCTTTAGGAAGGTTCTAGAGTCCTCATTCTCTTTTATAACTGTCACTCTTAGGTGCTACACATTTTCCTGCTGCTTCTAATTTCTGCTTTGATCCAAAGAGCAACTTAAATAACTAAGCTTATGAAGTCACTTCTCTGCATCTTAAAGATAGTGTGAGGGCTCTCAGGATCTTTTTGAGAAGTGTGGGGGCTTTGTGCTAGGGATAGTTATTCCCCGTAAATGTCCATCTCCCATAAAAAGGCAATTCTACTGTTTAAGTGTGGGGCATACTGGGCGTTGAACCTTCTAGCACTGTTGGAAAAGCAGATGATGTTAACACAAAGTGCAGGGAATCACAGCATGACTCGGTCCATTAGTTACCAGCTACGTGGAATTGAGAAAATGACCATCTTCCAAATCGTGTCATGTGTACCTGCCTCTGGCTGCTGTGGGATTCAAGGTAACATCAGCAGCAGCTGCTTCTGTCTGGTTGCCCTCCCTGGCCATGCCCACTGGTGGCTGCAGTGCCACCATCATCTGTGGCAGGGGAGCCCTTGGTGCATTAATGTCCCGTGACAAGCTGGGTTCTTATGGCAAAGTGTTAAATGCAAACCCCTAAAGGGAAATGGGAGCTCAGAGAAGCTGGTGGCCCTGCTCCCTGGCCCTCATCCTTCCTGTGACACAGCTGCTCCCTCCCCCAAGGCCTGGAGGCGTCCAGCCCTGCCACAAGTACAGGTGGGAGCCTGGGTGCAAAGAGCTGTGGGTGGCCCTGGCTGTACTCACAAGGGAGAAGTCTTCACATAGCTCACGTTGTGGCTGCCTTCCGGGCACTCAGGGCTGACGCACTGGAAGCCTCCCCCAGTGTTGATGCATGTGGTCCCCTGCGGGCACACGGGCTGTGGACCTGCACACTCATCAACATCTGAAATACAGGATAGGAACTCAGGGTAAACATCCACCCGCCCCTGACTTTCCCTCCATCACCAAACCACAGGAGTGGTCCCAACAGGCTCTGAGTGCAGCACTCCACACAAGATGGACTTTCAAATGGCACTTATCTTCAGGCAGGAACCACCCCCAGCCATCTAGACCAGGGGCCTGCAGAAGTGCTGCAGAACCATGCTGGGGAGCACGCTCCCCGGGATCTGTCCTCCTTCCCTCCCTCTCAGCCCAAAGGCCTCTGTGTTGGTGTTTGCATGCTGAGGTTCAAATCTCCAGAAAAACCTTCCTCCTGGGCTCTTTCCCGGCCAGATGCAGACACCCCCTGCTCTGCTCTCCTTCCAAGCACCCAGGGAGTCCCCCCGCTGGAGACCATCTCTCCCCACATCAAGCAGTCCTCTGTGGGCCTCCATGAACTGTGGGATAGGCTGGGGGGCAGTTCCTTGGATGGCTCCTGCTACTTCAGTCCCAGAGGCGGACCCCCCTGAGCCCTGCAAGGGACCCCCAAGAGAGATTAGCAGGGAGCTGCCTCTTCCTGAACATGCCCAGGTGTGCCCATGGAGGAGGCCCCTGCCACTGCCCTAGTGGGCAGCACTGCCCTCAGTGTGCTGTGTCCACGAGGGTACATGGGGGGGAGAGCAGAGCTGTGGGTCCTGCCAGTGTGTGGTGGTTCTACGTCAGTGGACTCAGTTCTCGCCAGAGGCCTGCTGCAGCACCAGAGCTCAGGGTCTGGCACCCAAGGAACCTGGGCTGTCTACAGCAGTCCCTCCCTATCCACAGTTTTGTTTTCCTCAGTTACAGTTAACAGTGGTCAACCACGGTCCAAAAATATGAAATGGAAAACTCTAGAAATAATTCATGTTATAGATAAATTTTATTGGAGTGTATTTTAATAATTGCTCTAATATTAGTTTTCACTGTTAATCTTCTACTGTGCCTAATTTACAAGTTGCACTGAACATAGGTACATACACAGGACTGGGTACCAGCTTTGGCTGCAGGCATTCACTGGGGGTCTTGGAACGTACCCTCCACGGATGACGGGGACTACCATGCTCTGACTATGAGCTGCTGTGGAGAACTGGACTATTCGTGTTTATTAATGTCAACACTTGAGAGGTGGGGTCACAGGAGGCCTGCTGTTGGTATGTCCCTGTCCCTGGGGCTGGTGACAACAGTGACTGTTGCAAGAGCTCTCAGCCTCTCCATTCCGCCAGCCACCCCCACTTATACATCTTCCCCTGCCCCCTGGGTGCCTCCCACTCCCACTTGTCCATGAAGGCCCCTTGTCACCATTCCTGGAACCAGCCTTAGAAAGCTCAACCCAGTCCCCCAGGGGGCCACTGCTGAGGGACAGGATTCAGCACAGGGTAGAACCTAAGCCAGTCATGTCCTTCTTACCTGTGCCCATCCAACCCCCTCTGTTCTAGGAGGCTCACTGGCCTGGGCTCTCTCTGGACTCTCAGCCCTCTGGACTCTCAGCTGGGCTGGCAGATTGGAGGCAGGACGGTGGGTGTGTGCTCCTCTGAAGGGTCCCTGCCTGGGGCCAGATCTGGTGGTGGCCACCAGCCCCCCAGCTATCTGCACCTCGCCCCAGCCATCTGCATCCCCCCAGCCATCTAGGAGGCTCTGATGAACCCCATCCTCTCCTCAGTGCTCAAGCCCAAGGATAGTGGCAGGCCTCACTCTTGCCAGTCCCTGGGCCTTCCGCCTTCCTGTTGCCCCCAGCTAGCCATGGACATGGCCAGCATTGTGTATCTGGCCACATGGAGGCACAGTGACTGTAAGGTATCATCCCTTTTAAGGGTGGCCTTGCAGATGCCCATACAGGGCCTTGGAATCTGATGGGCTTCTCCAGGTTGTACATCAGAAGTGGCCGACTGCCTCTGGGTCCAGCCCCAGCTGGGTGGAAATGATCTGACCTTGAAAACAGTCACTCCCACAGGTTAAGCAACTCATTTCCTATTTAGATGGCATGGTCTGGTTTTGAGAGGCCCTTTTGTTGCTGTGTTTAAAGATCAAATAGACCTGAGACACTGACTCCCCTAACGGAGACTCCTGATTGTGAGGTCGGGGCTAGGATGAGTGGCGGCAGCAGCTGGTGACCAGGTGCAGATGGTACTGTCCAGACCCAGGGCCACTTGCCCCTGCTGCAGCTCACTCACCCTCACAGGTCTTCCCATCAGTCAGGGTGTGGTATCCACTGGGACAGGTGCAGCGGTAGGAGCCCGGGGTGTTCACGCAGGCATGCATGCAGAGCCGGGGCCGCCCCTCCTGCCCATAGAGTTCACACTCGTTCACATCTGAGGAGAGAAAGGCCGCTGACTTCAGGAGCAACGAAGCCGGTGTCATCCAGCCACCAACTAGGGTGCCCCCATTCTCTAGCAGTTGAGGCTATTGCTGGACTTAGGGTAGCTGCTGAGCCTGAGGTGCAGTAGAGCACCTGGAAGAGGAGCAGGCCACCTCCCCCCTCTCCAGAGCCCGGGGCTGGAAGGAGAGGGAGCCACCCAACGTGCCAGTTCCTGGACAGCGTCTCTAAGGCTGCAGACTAACTGGGGAGACCCTGCTGGGTGGCAAATCACTCCTCACCCCTCACACCCCCAAGAGTCACAGCCCCATCTCCACTCCCCTCATCTTTGGGAATGGAATAAAAGGGTCTCCTTTCTGCTGCTGTGAAATGAGCCTGTTAGCACCAGATGACCAAATCTCAGATTTGAACTGGTGGCTTGAGTGGTTTGGGGAAGGAACTTCAGTAATCAGGTGCGGTTAGCAAAGATGGATTAGTAAAGCTAAGCCCAGAGAGGACTAGGGAACGAAACCAGACCCGTGTCCAGCTCCAGGGCCCCGTCTACCAGCACAGAGATTCTTGTCCTTTGTTGCCACCTGCCCATGTGACACTAACCAGGATGGATGGGATAACAGGGCTCATAGCTCTTCAAGCCACGAAGGGGCGTGGCTTGGGCACGTAGGCGGGGCCGGGATCCGACAAGGGGAGGCGCCCGGGATCCCCACCCAGCCCCGCTGCTTTCTCTAAGCTGGCTTTCGGACAAGCACCCACAGGGTCTACCCAGCAGCTACATCCATTTATTTAACATCAAAACCGCAAAGTGGGCGGGGCTTTCTGAGACCACGCCCAGGAGGCGTCCTCCGCCCCACCCGCTCTTTTCCCGTGTGCCTGAGGCGGGGCGGACTCCCTGCAGGTGGGCGGGCTGCGGTGGGAGCCCCGCCACTCCCCCCGCTTGTCCCCGGGTCCCCGCGAGCCCGCGCCTACCCTGGCAGACACTGCGGCCGGCCGCGGCGCTCAGGTGGAATCCGGCCTCGCAGCTGCAGTGCTGCGCCCGCTCCACCTGCGCACAGCGCGGCGCGCGGCTGAAGGCAGGATCACCGGCCACGTCGCCCTCGTCCTCGTCCTCTTGGGCCGCTGCGGGGAGAAGACGGGACTCCTCAGTGCCGGCCGGGTGCACCTGCGGGGGGCCCAGCCCTAGGGAGCCCCGCGCGGCCCTTCCCGAGCGCTGCCCCTGGAGTGGAGAAGGAAGACGCGCAGGTCCCCAGGACCCCGGCAGGGCGCCCAAGCCGCGAGGACCTGGGGCGCACGAGTGAGATGTCGCGTGGAGACGCAGGCCACCGGACGGTCCCCGCCAAGGCCCGCCAGGGCGCGAAGTCCCCCTTCCTTTTATTTTATTTTCTTAACATCCCCAGCGCTTTTTATTTTTTAATCAATGTATTTAAAATTAGGTATGACAGCAGAATGCATTTTGATCCAGTGTACAAAACTGCAGCACAACTTCTCATTTCTCTAGTTGTGCACAACATAGCGATGCAAGGTATGTGCAGACATCCATGCACCTTAGGGTAATGATGTCCATCTCATTCCACTACCTTTCCTGCCCCATGCTCCTCCCTCCACCTCCCTACCCTTTGTCCCATCAAAGCTATTCCATTTTCCCCATATCCCCCCCATTATGGATCAGCATCCACTTAGAGAACATTCAAGCTTCTTCTCAGCAAAAGAAACAATGAGTGAATCGAGAGCCTACATTTGGGGAGCAAATTTTTGCTCCCTTCCTTTTAAAAAACACTTGAACTCCAGGGACAACAGTGATCCCTTGAGTTTAAAACTTTGGGTCTCTATTTTTTGGGGTGTGTGTGGGTGTGTGTGTTACCAAGAACAGAAACTAGTTTTCTAACTATTTTTACAAAGTTTTCAAAGGATTTGGAGCTCTTATGTGGTTAAGGGAAATTGGAGAGGAATCAGTGGGAGGACTCCTGGTAGGCACAGGAGGACAACAGTCCCCTGTGACTCCACTCACAGGGGGCACCTGCTGTCCGGTCCATGGGGCAGACGAGGTGGGCAGGGCTGGTGGCAGGAACGAGGTAGGGGGAATCTGACAGAATTCCAAGTCTAGCAGATGAAAGCACCCTGGAGATGGCTGGTTGGCGTAGCAAGCAATAGGGTGTGAATGTGGCAATTAAAATGGCAAATGTCATTTATATTTTATCACAATTAAAATAAGATGAATTGATTTTTTTAAAAAGAAATTGGGGGACATGCCTGTAGTTCTGGCTACTTGGGAGGCTGAGTCAGACAAGAGGCTAGGCTCACTTGAGCCCAGGAGTTCAAGGCCAGCTGGCAATATAGTAAGACCTGTCTTAAAAAAAAAAAAAATACCACACACACACATTTGGAGACAGGCTCCCCCACCCCAGCTGCAAGGACACAGGCCCCCTGAGGGGAAGGAAAAGAAGGTTCTAGCTCCGGGCAGGTGAGCAAGAGCTCAGGTGTCTGCTGGCTTTTCACAGACACTGTAAGAACAAGAGCTGGCATTAGATAGATGTACCTACTAAGGACTGCTTTCACCTTCCTGGTTGTTATGGGCCAGGCTACTTGGGCAATAATCAAACAGACTCCATTTTGCCCTGAGACTCCACGTCATGTAAGAAATGCTTCTCCCAGGGAAAGCCCTGCCTCTGTGCCCATCAGCGGTTGCTTAGCAAAGCATGTTTGGCAACACAAAATGACAATTCTTATATAATGTAAAAGTCCTCTGCCTTTGGTTCCCGGTTTTTAAATTTGGTCTATGTACCCTGAAAGAGATTGATTGTCTACACATTAGTAACCATTCCCTAATTTGTACTCAACTAGGGAGGTTTGGGCCCACTCCCTTTTCTGCTTATGATTTTAGATCTCATGGTTTTGAATCGTAGCAACAGCCACTTATGTTTTAATGTGGTTTTGGACTATAAAGGGTGGACTCAAACCCCAGGAGGTTCTAGAAGGTTAGACTTGCAGCCTCCCCCTTGGCCCGCCAGCTGGTGAATCTGGACCACCAACTGGTGAATAACATTTCTGTCTCCTGCTTTAAGAGCCTTAACATGGTGAGGATTCTGGTCATACAGATATTTCATAGTGACCATTGGACCCGAGGGACAGTGTCCTGAAGGTCCTACAGCAAAAGAAATCTCAACATGAGGTGGATGGGTAGAAAATTCAGTGACCAAGTCTGGGGTGGGGGCCGTTTCTTCTCCCCTTGTTTGTAAACAGAGGCAGTGGGGCTGCCAAGAAGCCTCTGCCCCGTCCTCAGAAATCGGCCCCAGGACAGGAGCTACGGGGGCCCTGGGCTCCCCTAGAGGAAGCACCCAGCAGGCTGACTCACTAGCCTAGTCCAGGCGCAGTGAGAGGCAAATCCCCGGGGGCACTATTCAAACCTGACTTTGGGCTGGGTTGAGTACTGACTGGACACCATCCACCAGTGCGCTTCCCCCACGGAGACCCCACTAGGCTTTTCTGGCAAAGGAAAAGAACATCTTTGGGTTGGAATTTTTTTTCTTTCTTTTTTTTGTTTTTTAATAGAAGTCTTGATTGAGCAGAGCATGGGAACCCTGTCCATTCTCCACAGGTCCCTTGTTATGAGGTTTTCTTGCCGTGTGCAAAACGAGCCACCGTGTGGTCCGTTAAACCTCTGCTAGGAATATACTGGGACTCACTACTCAAATGTCTGGCTGTTGAGATTTTCAAATGCTTTGAACTGCATCAGCAACTGCCCATCTTGTAGCATGTGAAGGTTGGAGGAAAGGCTTCTGCTGGCTGAGATGCGGATGGAGCAGAGGGCCACAGTGGGGCTTCTCAGCCACATCCCCACGGGCCGAGCTACTGGGTTGCATGGAAGAGCTAGGTTCCGTCCAAGTGACCACCTTAGGGTTGGGAGGATATCCACCAGAGAGGACAGACACACTCCACTGAGGGGCACTGAGCTCCTGACACCTCTGTGTTTGGTGACAGTGACGAAGGTCCTCACCTCCCTGCAGTGGAGCATTGCCACCAGCCGGCAGCAGCTACATACCAGTCTGAGCCTGATGCTGACAGCGACTCCCAGTCCTCCCTGGGGGACAGATGCACCTGTGCTGGCCTACACCTTCGACACACGTTCCGCCGTTTTGACAAGGCTGACTGGAGCATTCGCTGGTACCTAGGAGAGAAGGGATTCCCAAACACAGATGTGACTCCAGCTCTAAAACAAAAGGCAATCATGAGCCAACTCCCTTTGTCACGGGACTCCTCCAGAGCTCTCTATTCCCACCTGACCTGACTGCCCTCTCCACCTGCAAGAGCTGCAAGAGTCACCGTGGGGCTGACTGCTGCCTTGGCTCCTCTCCTCAGCAACCCTGCCCCCTGTGAGGAGCGGGCCTGGCACTCGGCCATGCTCCACCCGAGATACTGATTTAGTGTGCAAAGCTGCAGTGTTAGACAGTTGTTCCAGGCGGAGGCCTCTGTCCTCTTGCCCACTCCCTCTGTCCCCATTAGCCAGCGTCAAGGTGGAACAACCTTTAAACAGGAGTGAAATTCAGGGTGTTGTCAAGGGGAGGGATGGCCCAGCAGGATGCTGGGAATGGGAACAAAGAGTCCCCGGTTTCACAGCCGCAAGCTCTCCTATGTTTCACCAGGTGGGAGTGATGGACTTTTCAGTAATGCCGTTCCGTGCTCATGCCCTCCACGGGTCTATGGAAGAGTTCTAGGTAGACACACGGATTGTAAAGGTGCACTCCATTTTTCTCTGAGTGTTAGGTGACTGTTCTTTGCTTATTTATAGCTTTTAGTATGCATCCACTTTCCCCAACACACATTTGCATATCTTAGTTAGGTAAAGATGATTTTCAAAGCCCTCAGGCTATGTGCTTTTTATGAATTTCCTAAGCCGGGTTTCAGTCCAGGTCCAAGTCATCTGCGCAGGAAGAAGAGGTCTGCCTGCTGACCTGCTGGCAGCATATGGGAACTTGAACCCTTGCCCTCATCAATGTAAGAGCCCCTCGCCCACTGCTCTAAGAGGGAGGTGCTTTGCCTGAGGAGAATCGCAGCCTTGTTTGGGGGGACTCAAGAGGACTTTGGCTTCCTGTGGGGCTGCCTTGTTATGTAGACTATCTGAGGGCTTCTGTTTATCCATAGGGTCCAGACTGTGCAGATGTCAGGGGACAGGACCTATTTCCATGGCTCTGTAACCTCAGCCTGGTTGTGCCCTCCGCCAGCCATTCTGTTCTCAGGTGACCAGTTTCCAGGACTGGGACTGGAACAACTGCTCACAAATGCCATGGAGCTTGGTCTGCTGTGTGGACCTGTGGTCCAGCTCCATCATTGCCACCAGCCCGCTCCAAGAGTGGGCTACCACTAGGCCATGGAGAGGTGGGCAGAGAGCCAAGAGGTGTGAACACTGGTGTCAGCCTGACCCCAAGGGCCAGGGGGCCACTGC